>NC_140914.1:24011617-24611617 GCF_045865225.1 Trachurus japonicus | reverse complement strand
ACCAGAGAGCGCGTTTCAAGACTAATAAAACTATAGAATTATTAAATATATAAATAACAGAATCGATATGCTAGTTGTCACTGTTTTCTCCTCATTTTACACACTGGACCTTTAAATGGAGAAAACTTTATTCCACTGTAAGAGCTCTAGAAGTGCATTCATTCACTCAACTCCTCTTTGCCTTCCCTCTCTCCCTCTCTCTCACACACACCTTGATAAAAGACCTGTCTGTTGAGCTGCTCCAACAACAACAGCAGCGACACATAACTGTCTATTTGCATGTGAAACAGGAAGTGAGATCCAATCACAACTGACCAAACAATACACACGTGGAGACGCATTTCAAAGCAGGTGTGAACAGACGGACTTAGAGCTGACCACTTCATGGTAACACCAGGTCTGACCGGGGCCACAGTGGCCTCAAAGCACTGCTTAACATGGGAGACCCTGTGCTGTGCCCCCCACCCCCAATTAACTTGTGTTGTACTTGTTGTGTAGAGCTTGAGTCACTTTTCTCACCATGGCTCCCACTCCGTATGCAGCAGCTGCTGGAGTTAAAGCGTGGTATGGATCTGTAGTGTACACTCGGCCATAACTAGCAACACAAACACAAACAAACAAGAAATAATTAATTTGAGTTAAACAAAATAAAAACTTTGTTTTGCCAATCCACTCACACACTAGGACACATTTCTCATTATTCCCTCATATAGGTGGAGGTAATGAGCTAAGAAATGCAGCCCAGCGAAGGCAGGCAAGAAGAAAACGGGCTGCAATGTAAACAAAATTAGCTTTGCAAATATTTCATGGCGAAGGAAATGCATTAAACATGTTTGTTAGACCTCAACGACACACACAGCGTGTCTACACCAAGCTGGTTACATGTGTTGGTACATTTTTTCTCCTCATGTCAGCCCTCTGTCCTCAGTAAAGCAGCTCCCGCAGCGTGTAAGTCATCTGCCTGGGCTGAACAAACATCAGAGGGACTTTCTATTGCTTTTATGAAATGTTTTGATTTGATTTTGTTGTTGACCAAAAAAGGGGAGAAAAAGAAGAAGAGAAGGGATGTTGTATCCGTTGTACAGGTTGTCTGCACATGGCGACAGTTAGTCTGGTGTATGCACAGTGTGTTTCCACTGTATAAAACAGAAACTTCTGTTTGTGTAAAGAAGACTCAAGAGGACCACTACAACCTTGTTTCTGTCCTGTAATAAATTAATTTTACTGCATCTTCTTTTGTGTAACTGCCAACAAATCCACATTCAGTGTTGGTTTTGCTCCAAAGAGCAGAAAAATACTTTAAAAACATTTAAAGAAGGTTAAAGTTAAGAGTTATGTTGATATTTCATCATATTAGCCTGGCTCTCTGATCATGTTGGCTTTCAGGTAGATTTTACACAGTATTTCATCTTCTCCTATCACATGAGATGACATTTCCAAGCTTCAAGCTTTGCTGACTTTCACTATTAACTTGTCCATTTGTATCCATCCATTAATCCTGTGTTGTTGAGCATATCTGTCCTCATACGCCCCCAAATCCTATTACCAGTGCCCTCCCTCCTCAACCACGGCTCGCTGTAAAGAATCCATCCTGTGACTGACGTCTGACACTACGGATCAGCTGTACAGTCTGCACCTCCGCACTTTTCATTGTGCAGCGATATGTGTGTGTGTGTGTGGTTGTGTGCCCTGAGTTGACCTCACCTGTCACTGTAGGCGGCGGCTGCAGCGGTTGCTCCGGTTACGGCTGCAGGCTGGGCGTAACGATACGCAGCGGCGGCGGCGGCAGCAGCAGGATACCCTCCCTATGGAAACACACACACACGCAGCAGAGCTCAGACACATGTCTCTGCAGTGGAGGACACCTGGGCTAAGGTGTGTAGATGACGGGGGGGGGGGGGGGGGGGGTGGTATAGAGATGCAATATACTGAGAAATACTTCTATTTGTGACTACCTTCAAATAAATATAATTATATAACCAGACAGTCGTGGTTATTCTTATATAAATACCGTGGATATTACAGAAATTACTCAAAAAGTCCATGTTTAATCATGTATACATTTTTGAATTACTTCTTTCATTCAGAAAAAACTGAATAAATAACTTTACTCCCATAAACAATTCCTGAAATACAGTATATGTCAGTATATTGCATTTCTGTGTGGGGAGAGCAGGAGGTTGTGCGGTGTTGATGTGGGACAAGAAGTGCTTTATCAGTGAGACAGAGAGGAAATTGGGACTGCCGAGGTCGAGTTAGATTGTATTATTATCACTACAGGAGAGAGGGAAGGCAAAAAAAAAAAAATGTGGAAGACAAAATGTTCACACAGTCGAGGCCACATAGGAACTTCATTGTCTTGTCAGGACGGGGGATTCGGGTAATGAACAGATATGTCAAGAGAACACCTACAGCCTGGGGACACTAAGGGATGCTGGAGTCTGACACATTATGGCAAAAAAACAGCATTTGTTATTGTTATTATTTGTGTTCTTACACATGGATTCAGGAGAAAGAAAACAGAGGAAGATGGAAAATAAAGTCACACACACAAACACACCCACACAAGCCTGTACTGACACTAAAAATCATTTCCTTGCACTGAGACTGCATGCATGACCCAAATTACAATTCAGACCTAGTCAAAAAAAACAAAACAAACAAACAAAAGAAAGAAAAGAAAAAACACAACACCACTGCATTTGGACCTGATCAGAACAGAGCACAGCAAAGCATAACAGAACAGAAACACCCCGGCATTCTCCGAGACGCCTGCAGGACATGGAGCAGAGATAGGGCGGGACAGAAAAACGGGCTGATTAGGTTGGAGAGAGAAAGAGATAGAGAGATAGAGAGACAGAGAGAGAGAGAGAGAGAGAGAGAGAGAGAGAGAGAGAGAGAGAGCAAGGCTTTCTGGGTAAGTGGAGGGAAAGGAGGACATGGAACAGTAAAACAGTATGTCTGCATGCAGCAGCTGATCAGCACATGCTTCAGTAATTATCCTGGGAGGGATCGGGGGTGGTTAATTCAGGAAGAGACCATGTTCTCCATTTCAACTTTATCTCCAATTTCAAAGGAAAGATGCAAAAAAACCAAACTTAAGTTTATAATATTTTTCTCTTTTCCTCTTTTGTTTAGCTGTTTAAGTTACTTTCGCCAAAATAGGGATAGAAGTCGTATTTCTACAAAACCAAGAGACAAAAGAGACCACGCTCTCTTTTGAACAAACTGGAAGGAAAAATGTACACTCATGTACAATTTAGTAGTTTAGTAAACAAACAAACAAACAAACAAAGCCCTTCCCGCACAATCAGAAGAAGTGCACATTTCAGTGAGTTAGTAGAAAAATAAAGCAAATTCAAAGTAGTGGTATTTGTTTTATAACAACTAAAAAGACAACATGTTCCAGATCAGATCAGAAGATGATTCATAAGATCAGAGGAAGTAGTACAGTAAAACAATGCACACGGTGGGTTTGGTGTTGAGTTGACCCTACCTGAGGCAATCTGGGACTAAGGACTGAGTCCTGAAACACTAGTCTATAGAGAGAACAGAAACAACCGTTGTCAACCTGGATACGCACCCTCACACACACTCACACTCTTGTTCATATATTCGCACACTCGTCCACTGATGCACCCTGCCGCATCCGCCCACAGAGCAGCCTTTGTAGAGGTGTTTGAGACCCTCCATCCTATCATTAAGATTTCACAGCTCTCCTTTTGTTTTCCATTTTTAGAAAAAAAAAAACAGCTCAGCCTCTTTTGACCTGGGCTGCGTTCAAACTGCATGACGGATACTTTGTCACAACAAACGGCACCAAACAGAAAAGGAAAACAACATCTTGAGTCATGAAGGATTTCGTCTTAATTTGCGGCGTGTTGTGCTTGTAAAGAGTTTTTTTTTTTCATTGTGGGCTCATTCACCTTTATGCAGGCAGCTCTGTGCAGGGCATGACTGGACGCACATGCACAATCACCCCCAGAAGAAAAAAAAGAGCAGGAGAAAGGTGTGAGGGGAGGGACAGAGAGGGTGTGTCGGTGGGAGGTGAATTTACTTACATATAGGTCGGCGGCTCCGTAAAACCCATCCTGATACACCACACTGAGAGAAGAAGAGAAGGAGGGAGAGGTGGAGGGAGGAGGGAGGGAGGGAGGGAGGGAGGGAAGCAACATAGGAGGGAGAAAGGGAGGGGGATGGATGGTGTGGTGGAGGGGTGCAAATGGAGTGGTGCACAGTCCCAAAAAAAACAGAGTGAACCAAGGTCACAAGACAGCAAAAACAAGAGGGAGAGAGAGAGAGAGAGAAAGAGAAAAGTAGTTATTTCACACCCATGCAGCATGCAGAGGAAATACAATTTCCATCTAAACTCCACGACTGTAACCAAACACATTAAACAACAGACCCATGGGGCCAATAGATAGTTCTATGCTGTTAAATACCACCGCAGAGTGGCTGTTGTTCCCCGGCCTCGGAGAAAATGAAGGCGAAGGCGAAGGCCACTTAGAACGGATCATTTAATGAGGACGATATCTCAGAAGTGGAGTTTTCAGTGGAGCAGATATGGAGAGGGTATTTCCTGCAGCCCCCTAATTTCACCTTGTTTAGCTTGATTTGAATGTTCCATCGGTAAGCAAACACAAGGCCATTAACCAATCAATTCTGCCTCGATCTGAATATCATAGCAGTCGTAACCCCATTAGCCAATCATCACAGCACAGCAACAACATGCACAGTTCACATACTGAAGGGACAAAAAAAAAATCCACACATCACAGAAAATGTGAATAATTTGTAGCAAATCTGTGAGCAGGGTAACTGCTTCTGCATAATGACTGAATGTGGTTTGTGTGTGTTTATGCAAATCCGACTGATGGTGGTATCTGGGTGTTTATTCAAATGAGCCTTCGATGGTGCAATCCCATCAGTGTGTCATACTCGGCTGAATAGCTTGTGAACCGACTGTCAATGTGCCAGTTGGACTTGCTGGAGAGAGTGAAGTGTAAATGATGTTTGAGCACGAGAAGTGTATGAGCACAGCTGTGTTAAACAGAGACCTGGTCAAATAGATTCTGAAAACAGCTTTCATGAGGTGTTCCTCGATAGGTTTACCAGGCAGCCACTACTGTACACAAAACTACTGACTTTAACCTTTTCCTTCCCGCTGTGTTTTCTATAAAAACACGCAGATCTGGACCAGTGATGACGTGTGTGTGTGTGTGTGAGAAGAGGCTGGGTATTCATCTTACCCAGGGTAGGTAGGGATGGCAGGCTGAGGCACGGCAGCCCGTACAGCGCTGTAAACGGGCCGACCCCGGCCCCTGAGGTGGGCGCCGCGGAACGCCGCCGCTGCTGCTGTCGTGGCCGCTGCTGCTGCTGAAGGGTACGGGAACCCTGGGACTGCAGGAGGGGAAGGACAAAGAAGGTAAGGAGGGGGGGGAGAGTAGGAGAGAAGGGGTGTGACAGCAAATGATTTAGACATGAAGGATAGGTAGGGAGAGGAGAATGTGAAGAGAAAAAAAAAAGAGGAGGGAGGGGGGTGAATGATGGAGCAACGAGAGAAAGGAATAGTCCAACTACAGCCTTGAGTGCTTGATATCACTAAAAGTGTCAGAGAGCAGAAACGCTGGGAAAGCAGTGCATTATTATAAATTAAAGATTGGAATGTGACTAAAATTTCAAGCAGGCTGCAGAGACAGTGACGGAGATGGAGAGCGGCCTCACCTGCATAGATCTCTGGTCCGTACACGGCCCCCACCATGGGACTCAATTTCCACCCGGCTGACAGTCGCAGAGAAAGGAGAGGGGATAAAGAATGAATAGGGGCAGTTTTTAAAGAGCACATTTATTACTATTCCTAATGCATACGATTAAACTATAGCATGGTGTTTCATATGTGAACACAATCTATCCACATCATTAGTCACACAATGTTGGTATTCACGGTTCACAGGGTTCTTATAGACCAGTTCTATTGATTAGAAAGAAGAGCTGTCGAGCACCGCTGAGGAGTGGTTTTTAAAAACTGATTGTATTGGCTGCTTCTCTTGAGGCTGCTCAGCTGACCTTGTTTCGTAAGACAGATTCCCAGGGGAAGTCAAAAACCAAATTGCAGGAGATGATGACGTAATAAATGAAAGAGCACATGAAACAAAAAAAAATGAAAAGCTGCTGAGCTGTTGCCAAGTTCATCAGCTGAACCTGCTGCACCAGACACGGGGCTGCACATCTGGCTCCACCTCTGGTTATGACAGGTGGGAGGTCGTCTTACAAACAGACAGTATGAATTAGCCGGGGGTGGGGATGCTAGATGACCTGGACGGATACACTAAAAGGTCAACAAATGGTCTGGTCTAATTGCTGGCTACATAATAGGGCACAAACCAGATTTTATCTAGAAATATTTTATCACACGCTGCAGCAGCAGCAGCAGCAGCATCTGTGACAGGTTTTTTTTTTCCCCCTACACACTAAACTAACAATTTATATTCAGATCATGAGATGAAGTCACTCTGCTTCTTATTCAAATCTAGTTTCCCTCTTATTCAATAAATGTTACACAATAAAGGATTATTACTGCGATAACACCTCTGTCTGTACTGTAGCGTTCCTTGCTCTTTTTTACTGCTGCACGCTGTGGAGGTGATCTGTGAGCTTCAATTTCTAGTCCACTCACATCATAGCTGGTAGGTGGTGGCAAAAATACTAAAAACTGAAAATAACCTGCATGAATTTGGTTTGCTGATGGTCTTGTTGTGGAACGCAGTCTGCAGCAGAGCCTGCAGGGAGGCAGCGCTGTGGCTCAGTTGTCTAATTTACCCATTGCCTGTGTCTGCCTCCCCCCCCCGCCCCCCCTGTGTAGCCTACCTCTGCTGTTTGGATTATTAGGACGGGCAACGGCTCATTATTTGTGCGTGTCGGTGCGGTCGTTACCATAAGGCAGCGTGCTGAGCGCCTCTCCGTTAGGGTAAGGGCTGACCATTTTCTTGTTAGTCATCACCCTGGCTGTGGCGTTATTCACCTGAGGACGGAGGAGGAGACAGTCAAAGACGGAGACACAGCTATTCAACAGAGGAAACTAAAGCAGCACAGACTCAAAAAAAAAGAGATTGCTAGCTCACAAGGCCAAGGCTGATACATGTTTACAGTAGGATTATATTCAACATGCCTGCGGTTATGTGCTGCTCTTACATATGCATATTAAAGCCTGGTATTATTTGACGTTGTGGCCCTTTTACTTGTATCAAGTCTATATTATCAGTAATCAGTCTGGGACATTACTTTTGTAAGTTGCACACTGGCTTGAAGCTAGCTGCTGGCCCACCAACAACACTGATGTTACATGTTATTTTCTAGTAAAGAATTTGGCTTCTCTCTGCTGGTTTTTGTGTTAAATACAAATAAATCTCCTGTATCACGCACTAGTGTTCTAATGAACTCATCTTGTGATCGGTGTGGAAGAATTTCTCCTGCTAACTCTTTCCACAGTGTGTGAGCGTTTATGTTGCTGTGCATGTCCTTATTTGTGTGTACAAGTGGGATGGAGGGGGAGGGGGAGGGGGGGTGGCTGTTAAGGGGATTTTAGTCATCATGCAATTAAAAGCGAGTTGCCCAGTAGAGATTTGGTGATTCACCGTGTAGGGATATGAGGGTTGCCATGGGCGCCATTGGTCATGTTGCTGCTGCGACTACACATAAAGGGGGGATGGAGAGTGGGGGACATAGCAAAGGAAACTAAGCCGTACTTTTTTACTTTTTTTTTTTTTTTGCATGCACAGGTAAAAGTATTGTGGATGTGCATGTACTGTGCATGCAGGCTGACATTTCAGACTAATGCTTAGGCCTTTCAATCCAAGATGGCTGCTAATCTCCTCTCTGAGCTTCAAAGGCTCACACTCCGCTCCCTTGATCTATCCTCATCTTCCTTTGATGGGCTTTAAGAGAAGGAGATTGTAGCTCTCTGTAATAACCCATACTGCCCGAGTGTGCTGTTGAAGCTCCACATCTGACTGTGTGACAAGCTAAAGATTAATGACCTTTTGGCGTGTGTGTGTGTGACAAAGAAGGAGAGGGAGAAAGACTGAGGAATGAGAGTGCTTGTGTATACACACCCGCAGCACTCCCATTTAGAAGACCATTAAGGCCTAGGCTGCCACTCGCATTGCCTCTCTCAGTGAGTCATGTTCTTTATCTGCCGAGCCGCATTCAAATGGAAATGAGGTTTACCTCATTTTTCCCTCATTGCAAATGACAAGGTCAGTGGCGAACAATTCAATTAGCCTAGCCTGGCTAGCTATCTGACGCAACTGTCCGCGAGTGTCTGAGTGGAGACGTTTTGAAATTGAGCTAATGAATCAAATTAATGTCGTCGTTTATTTTCTATCACAGTGGAAAAATGTTCAGCCTTGTGAGATGTTTGATGTTGATGAGTAACCCCTCCTGATTTAGCCTACGGTACGTTAATGGTGGGCAATCAGCTGTGTCTGTGTACCTAAGTTTGTGTAATGTGCAATTAATACAATTGGATAAATTGGTTGACAGTAACACATGCAAATCAACAGAGACCAATATAGAAGGCAAATCTCAAAGTGTTAATGATAAATAAAACATTCAGCCTTTCTCATCCCACTTTTGCCCTCCCAGTCGAGCCTGAACAATAAACCCAGACAAAATGAAGTCACATTTCCATATGAAACCAAACTTGTGGGGTTTACATACCTAAAAAGAAATATTCAAAATAAATACAAGGAAGAGGGAGAGAAAGAGGGGGTGCAAAAACATTTGTTTGACAAAATTAATAATCGTATAACACAGAAATTACACGCAGCCAAATATGGGCGCATCACATGACCAAGAGTGAGTAACAAACCAAAAAACGTAAAAAAATTCAGCCAATCAGCAAGCGTTGGATGCAGCATAGAGACCAATCAAAAACAATCGCAGCACTCCCACATCGAACACATACGAGACAAAGATGGGACAGGTAGGTTAAGAGGAAGGGATGCAGGTGAGAAGTAAAGAGACAGAGCCAGTCCATGTACAAAAACAGGAGAACATAAAGATGGAGTGAAGAGAAAGAGAAAAAAAGGGAGAAAATTTACATGAGCAACACAAAAAAAAAACTAATGACAATAACTGTTTAAAACACAACATATATACCAAGGTGCATCATTCAAATAAAGCAATTAGATTTGGTGACCATTCTCCTGAAAATCTCATTATATGTGGTGGGTTGAGAAACAGAGCACCAAAGGATGGAGGGAACAGAGAGAGAACGAGAGAGAGGGAGAGAAAGAGAGAGGGTGAGAGAGAAGGAGAGAGTGTGTGTGTGTGTGAGAGAGAGAGCAATCCTCATTCCCAAAAAAGGAGAGAAATAAAATAAACATGATACACTATGCCAGGCATTAGAACCGTGTGTCACAAACTAGGACCAGTACACTACGACTACGACTACAACTACTAATACACAGACAGTCCACTACAAGAAAACCAAACCAAAAGAGAAAAACAAAATGGCAGCATAATAGAGACCCAAAAACACAGCGAGGTAAACCCCATATCGGTTTAGAGATGCATATGGTGACAACAACACTGGGGCTGTGTCCGAAATCACTCCCTGCTTCGCTCCTCCCCATACGGCAGATGCTACGCACTCGGCTCTGCAGTGAGCAGTAAATTGAGATTTTATCACGATCGTTTTGCATCATCACTGTCAGCTGCTGAGCCGCACAACAGCAATTTTACCATCTATGAAATGCAGCGCAATGCATTGTGGGGAGTATTGGCAGACAATGGTACATGATCATGAAGTTAAATTTATAAAGCATGATTTTTTTTTGAGAGCACCACTCACAGTGGCGAGACGAAGCAAGTGAACCCATTGGAATGATCTTCATTTGTTTATATTTATGTCTTCAAATAAGGTCGAAGCTTCATCCTAGTAAAAATAATGAGCCATTTGTTCTTGTACATACTGAAAACAACGTTCAAACTATCCCAGTGTAGGCTGGAGAAAGTATGTGAACCCCTGAACTAATGACATGAACAAGGGGTCCAATCAGTGAAACAAGGCCGAGAGCATTCAACCATTTTTGCTGTTCACAAGAAACATGCCTTGCACAAGAATCGTTTCCATTTTGACTCTATGCAAATCAGCAGTCATCTAAGAGAATTTATTTTTTTCAGACTGTCTATAAATGGAAACGATTCAGCTCTGTGGCTCCTTTCCCTAGAAATGGGCGTCACAGTTCAGCTCAGAGGACTTCAAAAGAACAAGATGTTTTGCTTACCAATGAAACTGAGCTTGAACTGTTTGTAAAGAACATGCAGTACTAGTGTAAAAACTGCATGCTAACTGGAAAACATTAAGCCCAAAGGTCAAGAACAGAGAGAACATCATGATGTGGGGCTTTGGGCTTGTGGCTGCTTCTGGACAGCTCCACACAATTGAGGGGAAAATGAATTAAATTGGATTAAAATCTCTTCCAGGAGAACGTCAGAGCGGCTGCTCACCTGCTGAAGCTAGAAGCTGGTGATGCAGCAGGACAATGACCCTAAACATCGGACAGGTGTAAGTTACCCAGTAGAGATGGTGTGCAGTGATCTCAGAGCTGCTCACACCAGACACCCTGACTATCTGTTCGTGCTGCATCAGCTCAAGCAGGAAGAACGTATTGTCCAGGTCTGATCAGCAGCTACTGAAGAGCTTGTTTGAGGATATTACTGCCAAAGGAGGCTTTAACCAGATATCAATACACACAAGATCACAACTTTGTGTGATGCCAGCACATTGTGTTTGCATTTGTAATTCCGGTGAAGATCAAATAACTTTTTTTTTCACTTAATGCTGAGAACCAGGTCATTTCAAGAGGTTCACACACTTCACATTAACACAAATTCAGACAATCAATTGAAACGGTGGAGGGTAAATGTTGTTCACGATATAATGAACAGGGAGTGAATTGGGACATGGCCTGGCTGGTTTGTTAAGCGACCAGCCAGTTGCACCAGCTGTTCGTAAACTTAACCTGGTTCAGATCTCAGTGTCTGCAAAGTGGAATTTTACACATCTCTAAACTAAACCAAACCAAATATTTCTCACCTAGAGATTAGCTGCTGCTTCATATTTACACCCTCTGAAGTACACATATTTTTCCATGTACATGGGAATAGATAACAAAGGAACACCTTCACAAAAGATATGTTTTTAATAATGGTCACTTTTAGATGTTATGTTTCCCAGTGACTTCCTGGTTACAAAGCTGATGGCTCTTGACTGGACAGCACTATGTGTTGTGTGTTTCGTTTACACATTAAAGTCTGGATAAGCAAATACAATTCAGTTTTTTTGTTTTTTTTTTACTTACTAACTTAGTGATGGATTCATGAATAGCTGGTGCAACCCAATCCAGATCTTCAACAGCATTGTTTCTCAACACATTTGATTTTTATATGCATTAACAGAAGATCCCCAATGAGCAGTTCAATATTAATCTTTAATGGCACGACACAGTGTGCTAGTTTATTATGTGCTATCCTACTTGTGTTGGCAGTAAAGACAGGCAGCAGTGTTACGGCATTTTTTCAACTGCACAATGTGTCCACTCGGCTGAGATCTGACAAAGTTACACTGTGCTAAAAGCAGGCAGGTCAGTACAATAAAGGAATTCAAAACCAGAGCAGCAGTTATTATTTTTCCCTGTAGCTCGGGGTCTGCATTCACTCAAAGCAATCGTAGGCAGCAACAGGGAGCAAAGCTTCATATCATTTCTGTTGATTTTAATTAATTAGGAAGGAGAGGACTATGTACATTGAGTCCGACGGAGAATTAATTAGATGGATTGTAGATAGCCGTGTGATTGCATAGAAGAGGGTGATTACATTCGGTCATTCCCAGTGAGGTGTTAATGATGTGGTGGGGGTACGGACATGTGGAGAAAATATTACCGCTAAAAACATTCAATGTGTTGAAAGATGCTGTGTCCAATCTGTCTGTGTGCCTGTGGTACTGTGCTGTTACATAATAGCAACTGCTTTCTAGGGCATTACATTGTGTGGGCCTATGATCATTACATCTGCTAAATAGAAATGCAAAGACTAATGTTGTCACTTCACAGTTTACTCTACATAATGCTGTGTCAAAGGCCCGTTGCAGGGGTGGGTTGGGAAGGGGATCAGTTCAGTAATAGATGTTTGTACACAACTTACCGTTGCCGTAGAAACAGCGAGTGGTTACCGTGGAGACTGACAACAACACACAGAAGTCGTCAGGGAAACAGAAAAAATATAATAAATAAAGGAACAAATATCCTAGTAACAAAAGAAACCTAAATGCCCCCCGCTTTTTTTTATTGCCCCATGTGAAATTAAAACCTGACAGCAGCAGTGTTACAGCTCAGAACAGAATAAAAGAGAAAGAAGGAAGAGGAAGAAGAGGGAGAGGATGCTAGCTCTCAGTGCTTAACAGAGCTCTGAGCATCATTACAACAATCAGACCGGTGACAGGAAGGTGTTTGGTGCCCTAGAGAACAGAAGACATGGTAGAGGAGCATGGAGATACAGGGGCAACCCCGTCCTGACCCCCAGAAACTAGGCTACTGGATGTACAGTACAGTGAGATGCAGTGAGTTTAAACACCTCCGAGGAAAAGTCAGAAGAGCAGATACAAATGCACACCACTCTCCATTATAAGAGCAGGATAGCAAAGGTTGCTTTAATGCTGTCTGGGTCTATTCCAGTCAAAAGGACAAGCGGAGGTATTTTGGTTAGATGTAGCAAGAAATGACTCATTCTTGTGTGGTATAGTTAGGCCACAAGAGAAGTGTGTGTGTGTTTGGAAACTGATCGTGGGTATAGTGGCTATAATTTCCAGTTTTTACCAGTCACCACAAAAGAACATACTGAAGGACGGTCAAACAATACATACAAGACAGGAAATTCAAAAGAAAATAGATGGAAAGAAGAGGACACAAAATGAGGCAGACTAAAATTATGAAAAAAAATCGAACGTTAAGGTTAGAAAGAACAGCTACTTTAAAATTAAAAACCAAAATGACAAAGACAAATCTTGACTGGCGACAAGAGAATGAAGGGATAAGGAAGAGAAAGAATGGAGTCAACACACACATAACAACATAGACAGAGGGTTGGAAAGGGCAAAGTACAAACTCTCTTTCCCCTTTTCTTTCAACCTGTTCTACATTTTCACTCATGTACAAAGCAAACACACATGAATACTCGCACATTTCATTCAGTTTTTCTAGGGCAAATCATGCAATAACGGATAGATCTGAGAACAAAACAAAACAGGACTGGTCAAATCCATAGCAGAAGGGGAGTTTAGTGTGTGCATGTGTGCGTGTGTGTGTGGGGGCGGGGGGTTCGTCTATGAAACTGGGACACGGGGAGCTGGTATTCCTTCGCTTCAGGCCATCACCAATTCAAAATCAAGTTCTTTTCAATTCAATCTCTCGCAAAGGGAATATTATATTACAGCTGAATTAAAAAATTATCCAA
The DNA here is from genome assembly GCF_045865225.1 of Trachurus japonicus. Lineage (NCBI taxonomy): Eukaryota > Metazoa > Chordata > Actinopteri > Carangiformes > Carangidae > Trachurus > Trachurus japonicus. Next base: position 24,598,102 of record NC_140914.1, on the reverse strand, counting down.
AATGTTCATTATGGGAATGACTGCAATGAGTAGAAGGCCAGCTCTGTCCCAGTGGGGAGTGTGTGTGTGTGTGTGTGTGTGTGTGTGTGTGGCAGCAGCACTGGTTGGTGAAGAGTGTGCATGGTCAGGCATGCAGAACCACAGGCACCACTTCTTCTCATCCCCCTCTCATCCCACATCCATGCAGCGATGATGACGCTCTTTTACTCAACAGCCCACCACCACCCCCACAGCATGCAGAGAGAGCTGCACCACTTTTGACACACTCGGGCTACTCTGCACCATTGTTGTTGACATGTCTGACTAAAACTCTGCGCTGCGGAGGAGCTGTCACTTCCCGTAACGCTCCGGCCACACAGACCGACCACAAACACACGAGCTCGGAGCAGTGGTTAGTGAATGAGAGAGTGAAGTCTCCAGGTTTCTGCATGGTCTCTTGTCCGTGTGACTACTGTCCTCACAGCAGTCGCTTCTGACATTTTACAAATTGTGGTTTTTAAAGTGTGAACCTGCAGATTTGTTTTGCACAATGCTGTTTGTTTGGTCATGGATGAAATATACGGTCTCTATTCTGACATGTACAGATCTTAATCTTGGCATGCTGAGAGTTCAAACACTTCAACTGTAAGTAACAATATAATAAAGCCAGCATGCACCTACATTTCCTTTTAGATCATCAAACTGTCGCCTGTTGACAAATGGGAAAGGGAACAATAAACTGTGCATCATGGATATTGTTGTAAAAGCTTTATAAATGTAATAATAATTATTTGTTTTATCATCAGCTATGCAAATGAGACCATGCAGAGACCCTGATACACTTCCTGTCCAGCCTGCAACTGCAGCCAAAGGATGAAATGCGTGCACATATGTAAAATACACATATGTGACTGAATGGTTAGGAGAGAATTGATCCATCGTTAGCATCCTACAGGTCAAAATGTTACTGCAGACAGATGTTATGTTAGAGCATACACACAATCGCAGAGACAGCCATGGGCGGATGGAGAAGCACTGAGGTGTGTACTGTGAGTAAGATACACACCGTCACACCTATATATACAGTAGGCCTGTAGGACTCTATATATACAGTATATATAGCATTGATGGTGATGAGATGGGGTCACAGAGAAGCAGGTAGAGACAAAGTGAACTGTAGTTTGGCCACTTACATGGATACATTGGAAGCGCACAGGAAACTGACTTCTTCAAAGCGCAGAGTTTTATTCCAGACAAAGAGAAGTACAGTATGACTTTAAGCAACAATAAATCTCCTTCTATTTCATATAAGCTACACACATGCACACTATGGGGCAGCTAAACTAGGAGAGGAACCACTAACTAACTCCCATTGGCATGCACCATGGATAAGAAATGTCAGCACCAGTTCAGGTAGAGCAAACTTTCAGAGACACAGTGAGTCAGAAGAATCGTTCTGAAGACTCAGCTAGTTCAGCCTTGGTTTCTATGAGGCACTCAGGTGCAACTAGGTTCATGCTAACCGAATACGTCCCATCACCAAAAACTATTTCAACGAAATAGTTAAACATGCAAGGAAAAAAAAAAACATCCAGCTGTCTGCAGGAGCGCCTCAGTTAGGCTTCATACGTCCATATTAAAATACCAACCATGCACACTGAGGCTACATCGACTAAAACCCATGCCGGTGGACAGCAGTGAACTACAGTCACACACAATAGTTAAGTATTTATGTATAACCTTGGTATACAATAGGCCTATATTTCAGAGTTTCTGAATGACAGAACAAATACAGAAAAGAAAAAGAAGCTCTAGTTATCTTTAACCATCTCAGTTCAACAAACTCTGAAATGATATGACCAATTAAAGCAAGAGTTACTGCAGCGACATCTGCGAGGACGGAGAACTGCCAGAGAGCATTGCCTCAAATAGAAATGTCCGGCCCTTTCTCCTCGGTTGAAAAGAATGTATAAACACAAATCCACCGTTTGTCCCGCGCCAGCCTTTTGTCTCTTCAAGCCCATGCACCATAAACAGACAAGAAAGAAACACACTCTACGGACTTATTTTGCTGCTGGCCCACCATGCAGCTGATACATGACCTTCTGCAGCCCAAACAACCACTACTGGAGGACATGCAAGAGTGACAACTGAAAACACAGACGGACTGGAATCGCTGATTTGAGAAAAGTGACCGATTTCATGCAAAAGACCTGGGAGGAAACACACAATCAATAAAAAAGCAATGGCAGGGACACAACACAGCTTGTTGACTGATGCAGGGAACATTGGCTCCATCAGTATCCATTCAGCTTGCTGATTGACTGAGGGCGGGCGTGGCAGAGGGGGAATATATTGTACCAGTGGATGCAGGTGGTCGTGTTTCATTCTCGACCACACTGCAGCAGAACTGAGAGTACAGAACTAAAAAAAAAAAAAAAAAAAAAAAGAGAAGGGGGGTCCAGCCAGCCTCATCCATCATGCAAGAACTGGCTCGCACACACCCACGCATACACACACACCAAGGAAATCACCACAGTAAGCCCATGCAGAAATCCTGGCTTACAGCGGCTTGGGTCAAGAGATCCAACATGGACAACTGGCTGATTGAAACCCCAATTAAAAAATTTAAAAGAAGAAGAAAAAAAACTGCTTTCCAAAAAACTCACATGCTTGCATTTACAAATTAAAAATAATATTTAAATCAACAATAAATAACTTCAACACACACACATATACAGACTTTACATAAAATCTCATGTGATCTTTGGTAAGAATCCAGACGTCCATAAAGTGAACATGCGTCAGTGTTGCTGTGATTCCCAGCATGCTGCTGTTGCACCAGGAGCCATAAGCTTGTCACAACCACTTAGCCACAACACCGGGAGAGGGGAACACAGAAGGATTTCTACACTAGGGGAGAAAATAAGAGCATCTGACGGCAATCTGCCATGCATCATCCTTTCACTGCGTTCCTCTCGTGCCCTCCGGTGCCAACTACACAAACATCATTCCAATTGTTGCAGAAAAAAAAAGTTGTAAAATCAGTGTGGCTACAAGTTGGGCATCAGTGGAAAATAAAAATAAAAGGTGAAGAGGCAACAGCTTAATGTGGAGGAAAAAAAATGCTGCAGAGGGAAAGTACCCAGCATGCCTTAAATAGTGTTCTTGCACCCCCCAATCATTCCCACCACAAAAACCAAACAAAAACATAAAAAAAAGGAGGAAACAAGTCTTTTTAAATTTAAAAAAATGAAAAACATTGCAGAGGACCAGGGAGTGGGACACCAGTGGGCTGCATCAAAGCATATCACTAAAGGGAGGATGGGAGCTAGCTAGCAGTCAGTGATCAAGCAGAATTATGATGGAAGAACAGATAGAAGACAGAAGAGAAGGAGGGAGAGAGAGAAGGAGGGAGGAAGAGAGAGAGCGAGAGAGGAAAATTACCTCAATCTTTCGACCTTCCACCGATGTGCCGTGGAGCTTTTCCCTGGCTTTCTCTGCATCTGCGCTGTTCTCAAATGTCACAAAGCCAAAACCCTGTGGTACACGGCAGAGGTTAAATAGGTTGGTGGTGAGTGAGGGGCACGTCATCGTTGTGGAAAAAGGGAGAGATAAAGATCTGTAAAAAGCTTAAGAGCTACGGCTTCATTCTGCCGTTGTTTTAATACATAACTTCAGCTCCGTTACAATAATCTCTCCGTGTCGTAACTGAGCACACTGGGAATACCTGTCAGCAGTCAGCCAGAACTGTGGTTGTTGTTTTAGAAAAAAAATCAAATACTGTCTGTTCACTTACCTTTGAGCCCCTCTCATTGAAAATAATCTCTACATCCAGAATCTTCCCAAATTGCTGAAAATAAATGTGAGAGGAGAAATGAGCAAAAATAGAACCAAAGAGAGCAACAACTCACATCTCTGAGTTTGTGTCAAGTTCTGTTTACGTCTGTGTAGTTGTAAAAATAGAAGTTGTACTAGGATGTTGAGTAGATGGCTGGTCTGCAGCCATTATTTTAACTTATTTTATTCTATCTTTTTCTTCTCCTTCTTTGCTTTGATACATATATAATCTAATTTGTAAAAGGTTTTCTTGGAAAGGGTTAGACAACATAAATTCACTTCTTTCTGCCCCCTTTCATTCAGGAGCTGCACTATTATTATTTTTTGTATTAAACTGTTTTTCTTTCTGTTCTTTTTTTTATGAATGAAAAAATTACAAATGAAAAAACATGAAAAAACTAAACTAAACTAAATTCAATTAAATTAAACTAAACGTCCCAGTCTTTTACAGCAAATGAGAAGCTTCAAACCTTGTGTGAGTTACAGCTACTTTACACTAGGGGTCACTGTTACACAAAACACTTCCCTCATTTCAGTGTTTCTGAAGGTCCCTCTGCCTTCATCACTACTCTGTACCCTCTTTCCCTCTCACTGCGTCACACATACTAACACACTGACACACATAGGAGCCAACTGCCCCTCTCAGGCACCAAGAGGACACCCACAAGTGTCTTCCCTTTGTGCTACTCTTTTTGTGTGTCTCTACACCCCCACCCATCGTGAGGTTGCCCCTCTGAGAAAGTCCCAGGGTGTCTAGACTGATTTATTGATCTGATTATAAATGAGGCCCCCACAACCGCATTCACACTTTCTTACCCCAAACATCTGCCTGAGATCTGGGTCCCGGAAGCGGAAGGGGATGTTGGAAACGTGGAGGCGTTTGGGGGTCCCTTTGGCTTCTGCGGAGTCTCCTGCAGAGCCTCCTGCTCCTGTTCCCCCTGCGACGCACTGTACGCCCGCCTCGCCCTGGGATGTCTCATCTGTCTTTACCTGGGGGAGGACAGAGCAAAACAGACATGTTGTGGAAGATGAGAGGAGTAGAAATGGCTTATGAGCATTGTCTTAGCATGAGGAACACTCTGCTACAATGTGGCCGTATGGTTGAGTCCAGGATGCAGTGAAACCATCTGTTTACAGTCTTGATATCATCACTGTGCCTTAGAAAAACACATTATAATCTCAGCTGCATCTTTAATTAAGTATTGGTTATTGTATTAATGTGAAATAAAAGTCTAAGTCATGCTAAAGGCTATATTTGCAGAGCTGCTTTGAACTGAGTGCTAATGTTAGCACGCTATCATGCTCTCAGTGACACCGCCATAATGTTGCTGCATGGAAAGAAATGTGCTGGCCATGTTCCCCATCTCATTTGAATGTGTTAGCATGCAACTTTGGATCACCACAGTCATTAGGATTCGTCCTCCGGGACCATGAATGCCTGCTTGTGACATTTTGTGCTAATCCAGCCGGTGGTTGTTGAGGTTTAAAGGTTCACAGCTGTTCTCAATAATGTGGTGTGTGTGTGTGTATATATATATATATATATATATACACACACATACACACACACACACACATATATATATATATATAAATAAAATATGCAAATGTATATAATACAAATAGTTAAAAAACCTTCACTATTTTAAGAGGTCAGAAATGAGAAAACCAGAAGTGGTGAGAATGTTTCTTTTTCCACAAATACTGTGTCTATAATTATAACGGAAAATGACTCATTCGCTCTGACGGGTCACCAAACTACTAGTGAAGCCTTTATGAATAGTACTTACGATATTGTTGGTGGTGGTGGCGGCGGCGGTGGGGGCTCCATTAGCTCCAGCCCCTACCTCTGTGGTTCCTTGGCCCCCAGCGCCGAACATGGCCCCGGGGCCAAACTCCGTCCCCGGGAGCCCGTTCTGAGGCGGGGGCGGAGGGGGGAACGCCGCGAAGGGTGGGGCCACTAAACCCTCCTGTCCTCCTGTCGAATCCTGAGAGCCCTGCGGGAGCGAGAGGGAGGGGGGAGGGGGAGGGGGAGGAGAGGAGAGAGGGAGATGACTTAACATGTATACACTCAGCAGGTCTGCTGCTGCTGCTGCTGCTGCTGCTGCTGCAGCGTCCTGATCCAGGCAGAGTGAGGGGGTTAAAACCCTGCCGATTGGATTTCACTCTCCCTCTCCCTCTGTTCCTTCCCTCCCCCCTTCTTCTGCCTGCCCCCCCCTCCTCCTTCCACCTCCATATCTCTGACAGGCATGTGTTTTCAGTCAGCCGACCATGAAATATTTACAGAAAACACATCTATTATTAAGAGTCCGAAAATTCGATACATGGTTGGACATACAGAGATGCTTATGGGGTGGATGGATGGACAAGCGGGGAGATAAATACTGCCCAGGACATGTTAGGCGTGACATGTTTACTGCTACTGTTGCATTCGGTGAACACCGGCTCCCGTAATTCCATTTCTTTCTTTTAGAGGCCATCTATAATTCAGATTAACTGTGTATCAGCTGGGACTTCGCTGCCTCAGGTCCTTTTAATTTCTCGGTTGCTGTTTGCAACTGTATCAGCTGCAGGATCATCTACACATTCTTTATAGCTGCTGCTGCTGCTGCTGCTGCTGCAACACATACACCTTATCTTGCATGTGTTTGTGTGTGCGTGAGGTGACTGTGCAGTATATTGCTTGCTTTAATCATTTCACAGTCAAGGGCATCTTGGAATAAGTTTGACAAAACACCCTTATGGCAAAGACATGGAGAGAGAGAGACAGGGACAGAGAGAGAGAGGGGATGAATGGATGCAGAAAAAAAAGGAACAGTGGGTTTGGGGGTCAGTGTTGCTTCCTCCACTCCAGGCCGGGCAGGAATGCAAACAGCATCCAACAACATTAACCATGGGTCTGTGCCGTGGGGCTGGATCTCGGCCGGGTGACGCCTAGAGACGCTGGGTCTCCAGACAGCCTTTTTAATTAGACAGTAACTAAGATGCCGCAAAGCAAATAAGCTCTCTCTCCTCTCTCTCTCTCCTTCTTTAATCCTATAGTCGGACGGCTCACGCTTCTTCTGCAGCTACTACCTGGCTGGCCGTAAACAGCCGGCTGATGCTGAAAGGCCCATCTGCAAGACAGACAGCTTCTGGGGTCTGGGCCCAACAGATAGAGGAGGCATCACAGAGAGAGAGAGGGAGAGGGAGAAGGCTGCATGGAAAAATCTGGAAATTGCCCCTCTCTCATTGTGGCGAGGCCCAAAAAGTGTGTTAGGGAAAGAATGTGTGAAAACTGATTGTGTTTTGCATCGGCTACGGTCTCAGTCGCATAATGATAAAAGAAGAACCATCAAGAAAAGCTCTTCAAAAGAGATAATAAGCTATTAAAATTCACAGATTAGGCCTCGAGTCTTCAGGCAGGTGGGTTAAATCAAAGCCTAAGTGCACTTGTTAGGGCACGCACGCTCGTAAACATGTAGTAGCCTGTACTCAGCCATTAAAGGGTGTGTCCTGTAGTCATACTCAAACTCACAGCTGAGTCACTCACACACACACACACACACACACACACATTAACAATTCAGGATGTAGAAAAAAAGAGAGGGTGAAGCAACAAAAAGAGTGACAGGAAAGTCAAAGCTTGTTATTTGTGGGAATTAGAGCAAATTTTAACAGGAGTGGCCAAATACCAAGTGAATTCAATGAAGAGAGTGAATACAGTGACTGGCGGAAATAATTCATTAACAGGGATGCTGTATTATTAACATTGATTATCTGTGTTTTTCTGTGTCACAACGTTTGAAAGCACGTCTACAACTTTGTTTATTCCGTCCTCGCCGTGTTCCTGCTGGAATAAATCACTGCAGCTGGATGTCATCACACGATACTCTCTAATGATTGAAATCATTTTAACGCTGTTACAATATTTAGACTGTGTGGAGGGCTGGAGACAAACTTTCACAGCGCTTCTGTTCTGTGATGCTGAATCGTTTGAGGTTTTACCGCGGTCGTGATTTTGCGAAATGACCTACATACAAGCGGAGCCGGTGGATGAGTCTTTTGGACTGATAAAGCGAAGCAGAGTTTGAACGGTGTCGGTGGATTAAGATCAGAAGAGAAAAACAGTACAACTTTAAGTCCACACAGGCATTCCTGACCCGCTGACTAAGGAGCAGCACTGCCCTACATGGCAGTATCATATAGTCAAAAGGAGAGGGGGGGAGAGAGGAAAAAAGAAATAATGGAAAAAACGATGAGGGGGGGGAGAGGGGGGGAAGGAAGGGGATTATGGGAAATAATGACATGCTCTTTTTCTTATTATGTCTGGTCTCCACACAAACTTTCTAGATTCAATTTAGACAGTGAGCAGGGATTTAAACAGACTTTTAATTAAATGGCACAACAAGCAAAGATTCAAAAAAAAATCAACCAAGATTTTTTAAATTTATTTATAAGAAATCTGATGATGCAACTAAAAAAACGGACCATCTGGAGTAAGACCTATCCATCCATGCTGCCACACTCACCTCAGGCATGCACACATAAACACACAGCGCTTGTGTTACCTGAGACACCATATGTTTTTCCACACATGGAGAGAGAGAGAGAGAGGGGGAGGCCTTTTTTTTTCACTGCAAACCTTTCAGGCGTGCGTCTGTGTCTGTCTGCGGACTTTTAGCCTCTAGCCAACCAGAGCAGAGCGCACACACCAGCCACACAGAGCGGCGATGCTACTGAAGCTCATGAGTCGTGCAAATTCACCATAGTTTGAAACCATCTGTGAAGAAGCCTGACTGAGGACAGAAATGCTCTTTTCTGCTTCGCCTCCCTCTGCAATCCGTCTCTTTTCTTTTTGCCTGTGGTCGGTAGAAGTAAGTATCTTCTCCATTCATGCCCCCACCCTCCTCCTTTTTCCCCCTTTCCTCTCCGTTCTTGCTTGCCACGCTTGATGAAAGCCAGAGGGAGATTTTCTTTTTCTTTTTTTTTGTCTTTTTAAACCACAACACCCGCCCCTCCAGTCACTCAAAGCTCCTACTGCACTGTGATGTTCATCAACGCACAGGCCACAGCCCATCTCCTTATACGGCTGCGTCTGTGCAGGAGCTCATGCCTCTCCTTCCTCACTGTGAGCCAATCAGATCGCACAGAGGTTGTAATCCCCTTAAAGGTTAATCTATAGGTGACTGGTAGAGACTTGCAGGACGGATGGATGTTTATCTGTCAGGGAAGACGACCAAACTGAGAAATTTTAGTTAATTCTATCCTGTAGTGAGAAGAACCTCGTGGCTCAAACAGAAGCACCAAACACCACGCTGTCCGTCAGTGTCAGCAGCTCTGAGGCTGTACTGAGATCTGTGACATGCAGCTTGTCTGTTTTTGACAGTTCTGATCATCTTCACCGTCAACATCAACAACATAATCACGCTGACAGCACTTCCTCCAACACTCCGACTCACCTCGGGGCAATATGGCCAAAATGTCAAACACCGAACCATTTAAAAACTAAAACAAATGTTCCGCATGAGGAGTGTGGCTTCCATGTGCAACGGGAAAAAACCAAAACAACAGTGCCACTTTAAAGCCTGTAATCATCAACTAGACAGTCGCCAATGAAGAATAACAGGGCAGCGAAGGTCAGATTTTCTGGGGAGCGAGTACTCAGTTGACAGGAAAATGATCTGCAACTATTTTGATGATCAAATAATCCTTATATTCATGTTTTAAGAAAAAAAAAAGCCAGATGTTTGCTGGTCCAAGCCTCTAAAAGCTTGAGAAATGACAGTACTTACATTTTACACGAGAAAAAAAAAATCAATTACTTGAGAAAATAATTGGCAGATGAATCGATGAGGAAAATAATCATCAGTTGTTCAAGGAGATGAGAACTGAAGCGAGTCAAATTCAATTTATTTGAGGTAATTTAAATTAAAAGTTAATCAAAACAAACTTTCAAAAGCACATCTAAATCTAAATCAAACAAAAAAAGGAACAACTGATTCATTTCTATTAAAACTAAACACTGTTTCCCTCATAATCAGGTAGAGGAGCTTATGAAAAGCTGTAATGGGGTCAATAGTGCAGGTTAATGCAACAACACTCACCCAAGCCACGTTGAGGTGTGTGGGACATGTCAGTGCTGCAGCACCGACCTGCTCACCACCACAGTTATCATTTCTCTAGCATCCAGATTTCTGTGCCTCCATCGCTCTCATCTATTCACTGACTGACATTCACACATAAGAGGTCCTTTGATCTACACAGATGCTACAGTAAAATTAGCTTTTCACCCAAAACCACCCAGAAGCCTGAAACAGCAGCACAAAAGGATGAAGGAGAATCTGCAATTTGCTAAATGCGTTTCTAATTCTGGGTACACGCAGCAAGATGGTGAATTTGCAGACTGCTGTCATAACATTTGCTAAAAGTTTAAGTTCAAAAACCCAACGGCGGTGTCGTGCTGCTGCAGTCTAAGCTGAGGTACAGCGTGTGTGCTTCAGTGCTGTTTATCATGCAGGACTAGGTGAAGCCAGCAGATACTGCATTACATTTAGAGCTCTACTGCACCGCGTCTGTGGCATGGGCATCGGTTGCAATGGTCCTGTACGTGCGCTCTGGTGTGTGAGGCGACATGTGGAGAAGTTTCACACCTAGACCCGCTGCGTACATCGCCCCCAGGCAGCTAGAGCAGTTAGAGCAGCATTAGTGTTGAGACAATATCATCATGGCTACATGGGCAGTGGGACAACAGCTAACCCCCCCGAGGTAGAGAAGTGTCACACAGTGCATTAGGCCACCAATACTCTACCACTAAACCAATACTTGGCTTTATCTGCGGTAACTGGTGCTCTGTTTGTGTTCTTAGAAGACAGGAAGTCAGTAAATTATCTGTCACTTTCTAATGTTAGGGCTAGGACTGCAACCAACGATTCTTTTCATTATCGACTACTCTGTTGATTATTTAAATGATTAATCGATTTGTTGTTTGGTCAATAAAATGTTAAGAAATGTTGAAAAATGTCAATCAGTGTTTCCCAAATGTCTCAAATGTCTTGTTTTGTCCACAAACCACAGAGATATTCAGTTTATTGTCATAAAGGAACAAAGAAACCAGAAATATTCAACATTAAAGAAGCTGAAATCAGAGAATTTTGACTTTTCTTCTTAAAAAACTACTCAAACCGATTATTCGATGACCAAAATAGTTAATTTAATAATCGATTTTTGTTCGATTAATTGTTGCAGCTCTAGTTAGGGCTGCAGCACGTAAAGAAATACCCATAATTCCATAGGATAACTATAGGTAAAAATATGCAGTAACTACCAGGTAAAAAGTTCAAGCAAAACACACACACACACACACACACAGTTATCTGAGTGCAGCTGCACTTTTCAGTCCACTTCTCCTGTGTGCAGCTACACTCCCACAAACAGACAGCACACACAACCCCGAGGGCAACACGCTTGGGTGTGGATCCTCTGTAAATTCCTTGAAGGCCTTGTTGTCATACGGTGTCGGTGGCCAACCAGCCGGTCTCATGGTAGATAATATGAGCGGTGGAACAGCTACACAGCCCGACTACTCAGATGCCACCGAGTGTAACAGCAGCCTGGCTTGACACTTTACCTCACGGGCGGCTTAGTATTAAGCAGGTAGGAGCAGAGGAGTGACACGCCACCTCTGGACATGGACAAATACAGACGGTGAATGTACACACACACACATTTTAGGACAACCAGTCAAACAGGTGCAGTGAAACTCGCCAGACATTTACATACAGTAGAGGTTTTTTTAGAATGAGCACATCAGCAGGCCCATTATGGAGCGATGCCCACCCTCACTGTGAGAGCATCCACACGGTCCAGAGATCCTGCCCAGTCTGGAACATCTCGATCATTATCTAACATATTTGATAGTTTTCACTGCATGCGATGCCAAGTACGAGGCTGGCTGAGCTCCTCTGCTGCTCTGAATGAACACCGAGGTGACGGTTCAGGTCAGGCTGGATGATAAAAGAAGAAGAAAAATACTTTATTCATCCCCTGGAGGGAAATTCAAATTGTCCAGTAGCTTACATAACTTAAAATGATATGATATTAAATGCCAGGTATAATGATATGATATTAAATGCCAAGTATAATGATATGATAGAAATGCCTTCCGCTTACACCCCATCCTCCTCTTAACCACAAATAGCATTGTGCATTTTGACGGCAGCAGGAATGAAGGATTTCCTGAACCTTTCAGTTCTACAGGTCAGAGAGATGAGCCTGTTACTGCAGCTGATATGTCCAACAAATATAATCTTTAAAGGGATAATGAGGAGTTTTGGAAAGCGAAGTGTTATCACACTGCATTTCCCATGAACCTCCGCATGCACGGTGAAATTCTTGGACCAGCGCAAGACGGACGAAAGCAAAAACATTTGCCATGAATGTTTTCATTGATCAAGAATGAGGTCGGAGGTTCGAAGACGATTAGATACCGTCGGCGGCGTTATTCCCATGACCTGCCGGGCAGCGTCTGCGAAACCGAAAGTAGGAAATGCTGGATGAGCCGACCACTAAATAATGACAAAATAACAATCAAGACAAAATGATATATTTATCAAATGGACCCATAACCCATAGTGTGGGTAAATCCACATTAATATGAGACTTCTTTATAACCAAATACAAACTCCTCATTGTCCCTTTAACCTTAAATTTAAAGATGATGCACAACTCTAACAAATATATTTCCTGCAAAATGAGACCTGACTGAAACAAATAGTTGTACTGGGTGCTTCAAATAAATTGAGCTCCCACATCAAGTTTAATAATCCCTTTCAGCACAGACAGGACAAAAATATCTGCTAAATAATTAATCTACTCCTGCTGTTTGTTTGAGTGTTGATGTCAGTCTGGTATGAGCAGACAGCTGACTGCTGTTAGCTACCGAGCAGGTAGGAACAGATTGACTTGAGCAGAACCCACACGCTATCAATCGGTTTTGACTAAAAAAAATAACTCTTTGTGAATGTTGATTTTCATTATGACACTTTTCAAAACTCTGTTTGATGGAACTAATTTGCTGTACATGCATAATGCAGCCTTAAATTCAGCTGCTGTGCAATTAGCATTAGCCAGTTTGACAGATTTACATGTCTGTAGCATAGATACAGAAACACAGACACCGCATGCAGAGATTTGAGTTGTATCTGCGTGGTCACCATGTTGGAGAGATGCAGACTTGACAACAATTTACTGGAGACACTAATCAATCAATCAAAATATATCAATATATTGTGTATATATATAAATAAATATATAAAGAGGCCTCAGGAACTGGAATTACGTATCATGTTCAATTTCTCACATTTATAACAAACCAGATTTCATGTGAATCTGCAAGTCAGAGTAGATCTTGTAGTGAAGCCTGCATCTCTCTTCTTGGATCTAAATGGTGAGACAGACGCATGGCAGCAACACAAAGGAGCGGTCAATAAGGTACATACGTTGTTTTCTATACCTCTGGGGCTGCAGTGTCAGCACAAAGGACTGTAAAATGTTGACAGTGGTAACATGAATGGTACGGTGAAGCCAAAGCCTGCATTTACACTAAGCATCTAACAGCAGCTCTTATCCACAGCGCACACTATGGAGATGTGTTGCCCAAAATAGAGAGCAAGCACCATCAATTTTACAGAGGAACCGAGTGACTGGAGGCGGGTCACCTTTAAAGTGCATTCCCACATGGAACTAAAACCCCCGCACCCTTTGCCCTCACACCCTTCTCGTTACTCCTGCCACCCTCCATTCGCCGTCGTTCTCTTTGAAGAGGAATAATGTGTTTAGCTTACAGCTGCTCTAGCCTGCGGGGGGAGGAAAACAGAGAGGGTGGGGGTGGAGGTGGGGGGGCAGATAGACAAGGAGGGGAAAAGGAGGGAGAAAAGGAAATCTCATGGAACAGACACACATTTGATTAAGATTTAAGAGGTCAGGGAGGGTAGAGATGCTTAATGGTCGATTCAATGACTGTAAATGAATGACTGAAGCAGTGAAGGGGCGTTTTACTTTGTACAATAACTATAGGGTTACCATAGAATCATTATGGTATTAGTAGCCGATAACCTTACAGTACCGTGACGTCTCTACTGAATTTCAGATTCACTGCAACGTGCTGGTTGTAAGCCGCTGTAACAGCTGAGACCTGACCAAATAAAGAAATATATTCTGACTGTTACATTGCAACACGGTCCACCTTGTTGAATCCTCACTCTAAACACTGCACACAGTACTCACACCTCTTTGAGAAGTGTATGCTGTTGTCCTGTGGATGTTGCAGGTTGTGTGTGTGTGTGTGTGTGTGTGTGCGCGTGTGTGTGTGTGTTTAACAAATGTAAGAGTGTTTTCATTAATAGCGACTTTGTTTTTGAGTTTGCTGTGCCTAAGGGGGATGGGGGTGGTACAGTTCTCCCAGCAACAACTGTGTGTGAGTCTGTATGCGTGTGTGTGTGTGTGTGTGTGTGTACAGAAACAACTGTGCCTTGGCACCTGTCCCCTTCAATCCGGGGACAGATGAAGTTTAAACTGCATGGACAGCTTGGATGACAACGTTGAATCACTTGACAAAATCTCAGCCTCCGCCCTTTGTGCACATGACATGACTTGACACAACACACACACACACACGTACATACACATGAAACACAATATGACACCATGTGCAGTCAGCATGGCGTAAACATGCAATATTCACTGTACATGCTTGTCAAACGTAGACAGCCTAAGCAGCGGCTGCTATACCACATGTCTGCATGCGTGGACCTCTCTACCACCCCAACCCCCCCTCCCTGCGCTCACTACCCCCCCCTAAGGCCCAGAGGAACCCAAGACCGGAGAACAGGACATGCTAGAACAGAGCCAGAGAACAGCTCTCGTCCTCGGGCTGTCTCTTAGCTAAAGTAGCACAGACACGCCCACCATATGCTAAGAGAAGTCTAGCACACATCACCAACTACATTTTGTCTCTCAACTAACTATTTTGGCTGTAATCAGTGTTGTCACGCTCAGAAAAACCCCGGCATCCAGCGTACCCCCTCCGTACGCCGTCTCCGCTGCGGTGACACGAGGAAAGAAAAGTTGCATGTGTGGCGTTGAGCGTTGAGTAGCCATTAGCCGTGGTTTGTCTAGCATAAGGGAATCCAAAATGCTTGAGCACAAAGAGTTAAAAAAGTGAATGGAGCCGAGCTGCAGGGACAAGTCCTGCTGTTATCCTGATGCTCTGCCAACTATCTGAAAAAAGGCCTCACCTGGGCCAAGACGCAGCAAACCAAAAACAGGCCATACAATAAACAGCGCAACAATCACACTTGCCAAACTAACGACGAATAAAATCAGCAATAATCTTGTTTTTCTAGTTCTGATCCTGCAGATCTCAACATGTGCACAGAGTAGATTCAGTAGAAAGAAGCCGTGCAGCTCCAGTGGTGAACTTACCGGCAGCATAGCTGGGTAGTAAAGCCCCATCATGGTCTGATCTAGAGGAACAACTGCTGCCCAGCTCTCCACTCTCTTCTCCCCTTCTCTCTGGCTCTCTGTTTCTCCTCCTGTCTGCCTGTGCTCTAGGACCATGAGCTGACGATGGCTTGGGTCCACGTCTGTCTCGCACATTCAAATTCTCCCTCGTTCACTCCCCTCTCTTCCTCCCCTCCTTCTCTCCGCCGGTGTCTGTTTCTTCCACTTCTCCGGCACGCAAAGCTTCGTCTGCCTGTCACTCTACTTGCCTCGCTTTTTCTCCCCGTCTCACCCGGCCCTGCTGCTGCTGCTGCTGCTGCTCTGATCCCCCCCCCCACCCCAACCCCCGGGCCTTTCTGTCTCTCTCCTCCTGACAGCCTGAGTCTCTTCTCTCCTCCTCTCTCTCTCTCTTCTCTCTTTCTCTCTCTCTGTCTCTTCTCCTTGCTCTGCGTCTGTCATTCACACGCTCGCGTTACACGTCCTGCTGCTCCCCCTTGCTTCTTCTTGTTCCCGCCCCTCTTTTAAAACTTTCCCTCCCTCTTAGCCTCAGTCCCTCCTATTCATCAAAGCATCCATCCTTCCCAATGTAGCCATCTAAACTGTGGTGCCTGGATGGAGTCAGAAAAAGCTGTTGTTGCTGTCTCCTCAAACCCCTGGAGAGAGAAACGGAACAGGAAGGAAGAAGATGCTGTCTTCTTATCCACGCACTGACTGCCTCAAAGTACAGAACACGAGCGCGACCCCCACTGCATTGCAGCTTTTTTTTTGATGATTTATTTATTGCGTGGCAGCCTTGTCAGTTCCAAAAAAGCAGTGGTAGGTAGGCCGGTCCGTAGACTGCTACGGTAGCTTGCTAAGTTGCGTGGGTAGGCTCCTCTAGATCAGCGTCTCTCTTCTGCGGCTGCCGCCTTCATCTCACAGATGGAAGTCTCACAAAACTGAGGGTGCGCCGGCCCACCCCCCCCCCGGATCCCAGCATCTAAAACCTCAAAGCGAACATGAATCTGTACCACGCTGCATTGCGCCTTTTCCCCCCTCTGGCTCGGGCTCAGATCCCCTCGCTTCCCACCACCACTGTATTGTTAGGAGGCGCTTAATTTGCAGAGATGAGAGTGCAGTTCCTTGCACCGCATTTTGCATATGGGAGGGACTGAACTCTGCGGAAAAAAAGCCCTGATGCCAAGCTTTCAGACATCTGCTGAGTCTGGCTAGAACGGGGTCCGGAGGGATGGAGGGAGGGCCACATAAGTGATTGGAGGTAGTGGTGGTGGTGGAAGGGGCAAAAATGTAGGGAGCTGGGCCAGAGTGCGGGGCAGTGGATGCCGGCGAGAGATAACGGGATAGGCAGATAAATGGATAAAGGGGTTGGGTGAAAAGAAGAGCGAGGGATGACGGGATTTGGGCTGTAAGTGAGGAGGATGAGAGGATGAATAGGGGATGATCTGAGGATTAAGCGCGCAGACTGAACAGAGATAAACACACCCCGGCGCACACACACAAACACATGCGCATAATGTACACACAGATGTGCCGCGATCGTGTTCACGCCGCCGCCGCCGCACCTTGGCTGACTCTGATTTAGACCAAAAAAAAGGGCTCTAATACGAACACACGCTCATCAGCTAATTCAAACAAACAAAAGGGCCCTGCTCCTTCAAACACACCGATGTTCAATAGCTCCAGATTAACTGTTCTATAGTAACAATCAGCGGCCTCTTCGGGGGAGAAGTGCACTTTTTTTTTATGTGAAGGTTGTGACCTGATTAAATATTGTTATTGCTAAATGGTGGGAAAAAAAACGCTTACGAGTGCAAGACTTCAAAGCTTGTTTGTGTGTCTGTGTGTTGTTAGCCCTGATCATCTCTGTGACCTAAACAGCAGGAGACTGGCCCTCAGAGGTCAGAATGGCCACACACACCCACACGCACACACACACACTCCTGACAGTGAGCAGCAGCAGGGACCCACAGGAGCCTGTCACCGTTTAACACACTCATATTGACACAGGCAGGAACTACAGGCAGTTCAAATATGCATATAAGACGTAAGTGGAGGGGGGGGTATTACCAAGACAAATGTACTGCAGCGATGAACAAGCCTATACGACTAAAGCTGGGCTTGGCTAGCTCCATTTGCATGATAACCAGCAGCTAGTGTGCCGAGGACTCCTAATATGTGCGCTCAAGGGCAGAATATATTAGCGTAGACGACTTTTAAATCATTTATAAAACAAATGCGGCAGAGTGCGTTGGCTCTGGATTTAACAGATGATAGAAGAGGAGGGGGAAGCTCGGAAGCAGCGCTGATCACAAACGCTCTCTTACCCAGGTGTTTGTCTTACAAGCAGATAAACCCAGGCAGGCGGGCGAGGGCCGAGACAGGAGTATAAGTCTGTTCGTACTGAGCTGCCGACTATTGTACGATTCCGTGCCCCGCAGGCAAAAACCATCTTAAATGACTTGCTTCTGTTTCAGTTTCACCTCTGCTCCACTTTTTTTTTCTTTCTTTCTCCGCCTCATCCTCTTGATTCCCCTCCTGCCTTTAATACCTCGCACCATTTTTAGGTTTTTGTTGTCTGGTCAGAACACAAATGGAAAGAACTGAATATGGGACGCAAGGGAGAATGGGAGAAATTGAAAATAAACTTTAAACCTCAAAGCCAAATGGTTGGACCGCGGGTCTCCCTCTCACACTCGCAGAGAGCTGTATTCCCAAGAAAGGAGATACCGAGGGGGAGAGAGCAGGAGTGGACGGTCGAGCGGAGGAGGGGATTAAAAAAAAGAGAAGAAAAAAAAGAGGAAGAATACATGAGAGGGGATGAAGCCTGTGAGAATCTCCCGTGTTGTGATGTGGGGAGAGGGAGGCTGGGGGCAAGCGAGCTCACAGACCAACACTCCCCTCCTGTGGCACTGCCAGAGAGCTGCACATCCCAAACACATACACAAAAACCAGAAAAGGTGCACGCGCCCTTCTCTTCAACAAGCTTAAATGTGATCTACACACACACATTCACACACACACTGAGCTGGTTTGAGCCGCTCAATGTGCTCTGCTGCTCGGAGGTAGATAAGAAAATAGTCGGCTACCCCTGCCGCTGTGCCGCACACATACGGCACTCATTACTGAGAGCAATATGCATGGAGAGACACTCAGAATGAGAAAGAGACAGAGAGGGGCATAAAGAGAGGGGAAAGTGTGAGAGGATAGAAACGGCATTGTGAAACAGTGTGGAGGAGCGTTCAGGGCTTAGTTTTTAAGAAGGTGGTAGCGTGATTTCTTCTCCTCTTGCCTCCAGTGGGTCAAGCAGCTCAGTTCCTCTTTCATCAATTCTTCTAATAGCCATCATTTATAAGCTGCCACGGGCTGAATAACTGCCTCGATAAGGACGTCGGCGTGCAGCAGAGCCCATCCTGCTGGGCCACATTCGCAGACTCACCTCGCCAAGAAGAACTTGAGTTTGAAAATGTGTATTATGGAAGCGTCACTCTTGTTTCAGAGCTATATGAGCGTCATTTCATCAAATAGACTCAAATAATTCTCCTCTGGCTTTAAAGGCTGGAAACTGGCATCTCTCCAGTGATTCAAGGCTTCTGTCCTACGTTATATTTTAATTTATTATTACACAGGTTTGCGAGCAGTCGCTAATCTCTTACCTGACTATGAGGTGGGTATCCATGGAAACCGGGGTTTAAAGGCTCATTGTTCTGCAAGAGACAACAGGAGAGAAGAGAGCGGAGTAAGTGGATGGGCTTTTGAAAAACGAGTGGACGCAGCATGACGATCCCAAACTTGCACATTTAACAGGTGAAAAAGCACTCTGGGGTTTGTGACTAATGGAAAGACGGACAATGTGTCAAATTGTCAAAAATAAATCTTAAGCTTTGAAGTGCACACAGACATGAGAGACATACAAACTGATGTTCAAATGAAAGAATTGTAAAAAACAACAAAATGTGGTCAGTCAGTAACAGAGTTACAAGGTTCAAACAAGGACAGAAGACACTTCCCGTGGCAGAAAGGCTGCTGAGTGAATTAAGTTAACAGTTAACAGTCGGTGTGGGCCATCACTGCAGCTCCCCAGCCTTTCATATCCAGCTAACCAATCAAAACCCATGAACAGAGTGTGATCCCCCCCCACCCCAGCCCCCATCGACCCTGCCCCAGAAACCAGTGTTGTGGTTAATTGCTCTGTAATTACTTTTAATTAGATTATTTCTGTCTCTCTCTCCCCTCTCTTTTCTTTCTGACTATTATTTTCTCCTCCGTGTGTCATTTTGGCTGCGGCGAAGAGCAGCCATTGTTTGCTACAGGGGCTAGGTGATGATGAGGAGGGAGAGGAGGCAAAAAGGGGAAGGGGGGAAAGGCAGAAAGACAAAGAGAAGGGAGGGAGGGAGGGAGCAGGAGAAGGAGAAGGAGAAGGAGGAGGACTAACTGGAACAATAGGGAAAAGTTGGCCAAATGATGATATTTTGACAGCGGTGAGAGAGATGACACCGGCAGCGTCTAGCCTGCTGACATGCCTCGCAGAGAAAACATGACCGCCTAGTGAGACTCCGAGGCATGAGGCTCACTAGGCCAGAGGAGAACGGGGGGAGGGGAGGAGGAGGAGGAGGAGATGCAAGAAGAGAAGGTCTGAGGGGGTAAAGAGAAAAAGAAAGATGTGTGTGTGTGTGTGTGTGTGTGTGTGTGTGTGTGTGTTTGTGTTGGGGGTTGGGGGTCTTAACTCATTGAGTGCCGCGCTCCTTTCCAAAGTTTTAGTCAAGTGTACCGGCAAATTAGACCATATTTGACTTTTTATTTTAGAGCCATAGTGTATTCTATATTATTGCCACCAACACATACTGTGGCTCATTTGAAAGGTTTAACTTTATCCTTCAAATGGCCACAAACCGTTTGTTTCTACGTGCCTCCGTTCCTGAGAAAAGTCAAGCTAAACATGGCTGGGTTTCACCAAAATCCCTCCTTTTTTTCTAGAAAAGGAGATAGAGCGTCTTTTATGAAAGGTGCTCTGTTTGTGTCTGTCGCTCTTCTCACACTCGCATTTCTGGATCAAAGGGCTCGTATAAGATAAATATACACAACAATTGTTGTTCTATTCACAAAACCACCATCGGGGGCGGGGGGGGCGCCACTAAACAACAATAACACAGACGCACCGTGCCGTGTCACAGCCTCTCGCCGCGGAACGTGAGGCTCTGCCGGCCACAGCGGCTCGCGAACACCGGTCCCGCCGGTGGTCGCGGTCCTTCTGTGGTACGGGTCGGTGACGCCGGTCTGCTTTGACCCAGAGACCATCAGATTTTACCGCGGGAGGACTTTGGGGAGGACACGGTGTTGCTCCAGATGAAGACCGGGCGGGACTGTCGGCTGAGAGCTTCCTGGTTCAGCTCCCAGCTGCTGCAGCCTCGCGGGTGAGAGCGGAGCAGCAGCGGAGCAGCTGCGCTGCATCTGCATGCAGAACTCCGTTTGCAGAAGCTGAGTTATGATAAAAACTTCCAGATCATGAGCTGTCATGTGACTTTGATCGTCATCTATTTCAGTTCTCCTCGTCGTAGAGTCCCCAAATTTACATATAATGTGTATTAAAGTGTCTATTTTCATAATTTAAAAAAAAAGCAAAAAACGAAAAATTTCGTTTTTGGCACTCAACGCATGGGAACGAAAAACGAGAAATTACGTGGTTGGCACTCAATGAGTTAAGATCTGCTGATGTTTTCGTGGTATTTAATCTGCAGGATTGAGAAGAAGACAACAACAAAAAAAAGTGTTTCAAATCCATGTGCTGCTGCCCCCTCGGCCCGGATGTGCTCCTCCACTCGGCAGACAGCTCCAGTGTGCTGCCGTGTAGTGCCAGAGATGAGAGGGGCAGATTTGGGACGTCTGGAGAGTGACAACAGAGTTAACCTCCTGCGCCTTGACCTTGAGCTGCCTGCTATGGAAATGACCCTCGTGATAGGATTCATCCAGCCAGAGGAGGGCAAGAGTTAGAGCCACAACGGGCAGAATGACACGGAGTTTGTTCTAAACAGACAAGACAATTAAAGCAGACTGTGAAGAGCTGGCTTTAATGTAGTGAGGGTGGAGGCTAAGTCCAGAAACAGATGTGGCCATGATGTATGGAAAGGCGAAGAGGGGGAGGGACTGTCTAGACGGAGTGGACTGGCGGAAAGTCGACCGGGAATGAAGGTATGGGGTTAAAAAAAAAAAGGGACCAGATGTAAAGAAAAGGTACGAATGAAAAAGAAATGATTTTCTTTTGACGCTCAGGCAATAAACTCCGACCATGTGTGTGTGTGTGTGTGACTGTGTGTCCACACTCGGGGCCCGTCCTCCCTTTCCCTTGTCTGAAACAACCCTTTCTTTGTCTCCACTCTCCACTTCCTGTTTCATCTGGAACCAATTTCCCCCTCGTGCCTCGTCCCCAGGGGGAACACTCTCCTTGGTGCGCCACATTTACAGGGGAATGGACCGACTTATACTCCTCAACGCGGCGGCTGCGTCGAGTCTTCTGGTGCTCGACGCGACGCAGATGGAAATGCAGTATCAGGGCACCGTTTGGAGCAGAATCTCAAATCTAAAAAGCCTCGGGCAATGTCGATGGGAGTGAGAAAACCCTTTATATTTTAAATAAAAGAAGACATGCATGTTGGGAGTTGACAACACTGCACTGCATTTCAAATAGGATTCAACTGTGGTTGCACAGCAGCAAAAAAATGGGAGCTTGTGCTTGTCATGTGTTTATGCTGCCACCACACAAACTCAAGACTCAATGCATTAGCTTTGCCGTATTATCACAATAATCACACAACTACAGGGGATTAAAATGGTGACTGTGTGATTCTACCATAAACACAGTCGAAGCGAGGGTGGAGGCATTGCACTGGCAACAAAAAACTGGGTGGAAAACTGGAATGCAAGTGAAATCTAAACCAAAATTATCCCCAACCGTCAAATTATAGAGTCAGTGTTGGTTCTACAGAAGACGGAGTGGAAAGAAGAAAAGAGAAAGAGGAGGAGGAGGAGTCTGAGAACAGGAGGGAGAGAGAGAGAGAGAGAGAGGGTAGAGTTTAGCAACATCTGGAATCAATCTGTCTGCAAGAAGAAGGGGGAGGGAGGGAGGGAGGGATGGAGCAGGCTCGATGGAAGAGGGAAGGGCAGAGTAGAAAGAGAGAGAGAAGGAAAGGAAGAGAGGAAGAAGAAAAGAAAGAAGAGAATGAGATGAAAATAAGGGCAGAGACAGAAACACACAGGAGGAGGAGGAATGTGGGGAATAAGGCAGTCAAAGCCAAGAGTGGGGAGAGAAAAATAAAGCAGAGAAACATTTGCAAAATGGAGACAATGAGTCATAAGTGAAGAATGCCATGTGATTTATATTTTCTTACAGGGTGGGGGAAGGGATTGGGGGGCTGAACTTGATACCTACTTTTCAGACACACTCGTTTAACTCGCACAAATACACACACGCACCCTCCCTTTCCCACATGGGCCTGCTTTTAAGTATATTACATGCCATCGTGTCTTGATGAGTATACAGAATGCACTTGCATTTATGCCTGCCATACTTTTTTTTCTCTTCTTTTTTAAATAAATAAATAAGCGAAAAGCCTGTCCACGTTGAAAGCCGGGCTTTTCGTACCGCACTTCTGCAAGTTTCCATTAAGTTAATTCCATACAGTGTGTGAGTGAGGAGGAGCCTTTGAAGGCGGCGGCTGGCTGACTGACTGCGAGGGCTTCAGACTGCACTGGCAGGGATCAGCAGAAAGCACAGAAAACCAGTCACACACACATAAACACACACTCTCTCTCTCTCTCTCTATCGTTCACTCGCTCTCCCTGTCCCCCTCTCCACTCCGCGGAGGGCAAAAACTAAAGGGCGTCTCTCTTGTTTATTTTCTCTCTCTGGGGCTTGCTATTTTAGGAGAAGGAAAAGAAGTTAGGGAGTTGCTGGAGCAAATGGGAAGGAGCAAAGTGGGGGGAAAGAAAAAGGAGCAGCAGTGGTGAAGGAAGGCAAAATGACATGAGGTCAACAGATGGTGAGAGGGGAGGGAGGGAGGGGGCAAGAGGGAGGAGGGGAGGGGAGTGGGGGTAATTAAAGGGGGGCTGTGCTGCAGGCATCCAGTGGTCCCTGTATCAGAACAGCCTAAGGTTGTGGAGACTGTGCAAGTGTTTTGGCTTCATCACCAAATGTAAGGCAAACCCCACCTGCTGCCTTCAGTGCATCATTACGCACAGCAACAAACTAAAGCCACCGTTCACTGTGGAAGAGCTCTGACTCACCAATGTCCAAGTGTTTGTCAAATTAGAACCAATAGATGATTATCAACTCCAGCTCCAAGAAATATGCCGTGTAGAGTTCAGCTGCTCATCGGGTGTCGTCTACGGACAGTTCCTGGCAATCGCTAGCTCAGTGCAAGAGCCAAATCAAAACAATGAGGTCAAATCAAAAGTGAGAGGGGGGAGAGACCGGATATGAAGAGGCCGCAGTGTGAGAGGATCAAACAGAGCCGCCGTGTAGTGCAGAAACTGAAGGAGAAGGAATTAACAGAACACGCTGGAGGGCAGGGGACAGAAAAGTGATGGATGTACTTTGTCAACGCGCCGTACTCGGAGAGGTACATCACAGGCAAACGACGAAGCCCAAAATGACAAACGCCAACAGAGGCGGTCGATATACGCGGGGACAAGAAGACAGAGCGGGACAACCAAAGAGGAAGGATGGAGAGACAAGATGAATTGCAAGTTTCCCCGCAGACTGAAGGCTTAGTTCTTATGACAGCAACTCTTTTTTTTTTTTCAGACCAGGCAGCCAAGAAATCTTCCCACACCACAGAAATGTTATGAGTTTTTGTTTCTTTTTTAGTTCAAGTTTTTCTACCTTCCAAAGAAAAAAAGAGTGGGAGTCTTGGAAAACTTCTTGATATGAAGTGGATACAAGTTTCTGTTTCTTCCAAAGCCGACAAACACGAGGCTCTGGGGGCACACACTGGTCGGATTTATTGACGACGGTCTCCTTTCTGCCGGCTTGTGTGGTCTGCTCACAACGACGGATGACCTGCAGTTAAGAATTATACAGGTGCTCATGTGTGGGCCCCATGCAGGTCATTCTACATAGCAGCAGTCGCACATACACACACATAAACACACACACTGACATCTGCTTTTACATTTTTATGGTGCCAGCAACGTTTGCTGAAGAAAATGTTCAGTTTGTGATTTGACAGGCTGGGATTGGCTCCGTGCTGCCTCAACCTTTGCTCTCCATCACAAAGTAAACAGGGGGAATTTGAAGACAATGTGGAATGTGAAACACAACACACAACATCGCCAGTCTCCGGGCTGTGCGCGTTTACAGCACATCCAAACGTATAGTACTAACCGCACACCTTTTGGCGAATAAACATGATTCACTGTGAGCAAAAATATCAATTGAGACACTTCATTGCCAGCAATTAGGACTTCACCAGAATCCTGCCAACTTGTTTTATTTCATTATTTCACAGCATCGAGAAGAAGTTTGGCTTAATTCAAAATGTGACGTGCTGTGTACTTTTTTTGCCCCGTAACTTCCACCAATACGCTGCACAGGCTCCTTCATTGTTTTCTGACAGATCTAATTATTTCAGTTTCGGTCAAAGCAAAGCCCGTAGTGCACTGCACGATGAGCATACATTATGTTACAATGAAAGCTAATGAATGAAAGTGGAACATGTCTATTTCAGTTTTTCATTTCATGCTCAAACAGATTGTCCACGGTTTACTTATTTAATGACATCGGCACCAAATGATCCACTCAATAAAATTATTTGGGCTTGGTATTAAACAGGCTGCTGGTTGACCTTAAGGAGAACAGAGTATCACACACACATACGCACACATACAGCTTAATGGATCCAGGGACACTCCATAACTTAATATTCATGATGTATGAATGACAGTGGGGGAGCTGCGACAATGCTGGGGCAGTGCATCGCAGGCGACCCCCATGTAAGGGAAACACTGCATTGACATTTGGCTTAGTGTGGGTGGAGATGGGAGCACATATGACAGTTTGGGGGCAGCGGTGGGGAGGAAGCATGTAGGGTGGGGGGAGTGGTGACATGATGACCATAAAGGGAGAGTTAACATGCATGTGTTTGAGGGAGAGAGAGAGAGGGAGGGAGAGAGAGAGGGACAGAAAGATCTAATCTATTTCTTTTTATGAATGGAGCCCTTTCCTCTTTTCTTCAATCTCATTATTTCTTCATGCTTTGGCAATACAGCTGCTGCTCTTGTACCAATAAAGCACAGTGAATTGAATTTAGAGCACAAGCTCACACACACAGAGAGAGAGAATGTGTGAGAGGGAAAATATGGGTTGTGCAACTTTTGTCTGGGGAATTTTTTACCTTATCGTTGCCAGTTCAAAAGTCAAGGGTGACCTGCTCTGCTCCAGCTCAAAGTTTAACAGCAATCATTAAACAGCAGCAGCAGCCAGCAGCAGCAGCCAGCAGCAGCGAGCCAGCGTAACGTGAGAGCAGGCAGGACTGTGTGTGTGTACCATCCTCTGTGACACATGTTAGCACACGTCGGTCCGGACTGAACCCACAACCTGACCCACCTCCACTCTGATACCGCTTCCCTTTCAGTGGAGATTTCTTCTTTTTCCTGTGAATAATTCAGGCTGCTGACTTCTGAAGGACACTCACACTTTTAGTATGCTGTTACACACACACACACACTTTCTTTCTCTAGGTACATGCACGACTTGATGCCACTGTAGCTATGCAACCACTGGGCCTATTGGCAGTTCTTAGAAGAGCCGGTAATGGTAATGGATCAAGCCCTGTTTACATGATCAATTTGTTTAATTCTGCAATTTAACTCGATAAAATGTCAAACCAATGTAACCGGTTGATAGAGATAAAAACGTTTGTCTAATTAGGTAAATTAAGGCTCCAAATATAATGAAGTGAACTCTGAATTGACCCAATTTCTTGATATGATCAATAAATAACGGATTAAATGTCAATATAATCACATACGTACACACACAGCCTCATCTTCAATCTTAAAAAATTTAAAATGTGGGATTAAGGCTGCAACTCATGTGCAGATTAGTTATAATCTGATGAATTGTGAATTGTGTCTTCAAACAGCTTGTTTTTTCTCTGACTAAAACTGATAAATGATATGTGGTTTACAGTCATGGCAAATTATCATACATGAACAGTGTTTTTGCTGGAAACACACACAATCAACTACATATTAATTTTCTGCTAATTGAAATGTATGTATGTGCATGTAAAAGTACTGTGTGTGTATGTGTACACAGGCTCACCGTATCTTTATTACTGCAGAGGGTTCTTCTGATAGTGAGGTGTAATTATTTTATTTATTTATTTTTGCTGGTGTGTGTATCTATCTATGTATGATGGGGTAACGTATCATTGTATCATGTTTTGTGTTCACTTTCTAATGAACCTGTACTATTGATGACTGAACTCTTGTTTTGTATTTTTGTTGTTAATAAGGACCCCCTTGAAAATGAGATGGCACATCTCAAGGGGCTATCCTTTGAAAATAAAGTCACATAAAGTCACATAATTGACTAATTCATTAATTACTAAATCAAACTCGTAAATCTGGAATCAAGCTAAATCCCAGAGCATTACATTTTATACATTTGTCGGAAAAAAATATTCTATTGTTAAGGAAAAACTCCCCAAGACAGTTTCCTTTTACGCCTGCTCTGTGGGGAAAGTGGTCAGCAGCAGGCTGGGGGCAGTAATATGTTTTCATTAGCAACCAGTGGAACGGGCTGGGCAAAAGAAAAAAAGAAAAAAAGTTTACATAAGTGCACTTGTTCTACAACAACAAGAAACACTCAATATAATCAGCACCAGCTGTGGTGAACATTGTGAAACAAAAACCCGCTCACCATCCGTAATAACCTATCTCAGTGATCTGTCCATTCATATCAACCTCGCCCCCGCTCTGCCCGCCCCCCTCCCTTCACTCAGGCCCGTTAAAGCGATCAGTCTGGTTAATGCCCTCTCCTAAATGAGCTTTGATCTCGTTAGTGCGACACAAAGCCTCTTTACTGCCAACGATAGGACAAATCGGCTCTCAGAAACAGGGAGGGGGACGGACGGAGAGAGTTAGAAACTGGACTCCCGCTGCATCTGAGCCGACCACAGAACTGAGAGGATGCATCAAGACTACGAACGACAGCGCAGGAACAAAACAAAACAAAAAATTACAGAGAGGAAAAGGGGGATGACACAAGAAAGAGATAAGAGAGAAAAACAAACATGAAAGGAAAACAAAGGGTGAGACAGATGTGAGGCTTGGAAAAAAAAAGTGATAACTGTTAGATGGACTGAGAATGAGAGATAGTCAAAGATGGAAGGGGGGGGGTTTGAGAGATGGGACAGCAGAGAGACAGAGCGAAGGGGGGAGGGGCCGGGGTGGTGTTTGCCTCACTGGAGCACTGAAAGCCTGTGAACCAGGAGTCAATTAGCAATCTGGAAATATGCCTGGGGGAGAGAGAGGTGGGGTGGGAGGGAGGGAGGGGGGGTTGAAAATCAGAGGACAGCTAAAGGGGAGCGGAGGGGGTCTGCAGTTTGGATGAGGCAGAGCGGGGGGGGGGGGGAGCAGGAGCAACAAAGGGGGGAGAGGAGGCTGCACTCTCATTTATTATTACACTCCTGATTTACAGTCAGCCCAGAAGGTCAGCAGTCTGCCGGCTCCGGCTCCCGATGAGAATACTATGGTAATAGTTGGCTGCATTAAGTTATAACATCCACACACCCCCCCAAACTCATCTTCCCCATACTAAGCATACCACGCCACTACAGTGAGCGAGTAGCCCTCAATGTCATTTGCCATTTTTATTTACCCTCTGAATCGAGTGTTATTCGATCACTCATCTTCATTCAGAGCGAGCCCTGCTGCTTATCTATCCCTCCATCCCATCATACCATCCTGCCATCCATCACTTCATCCTCTCATACTTCATCATGGCCCTTGATGGATGCAAGCTAATGGCTGATTTCCTTTCTGTCCTCTCTCTCTCTCTCTCCTTGCCTCCGTCACTTATGTCCCCCCACGTCCATACACAGTCCAGGCCTCGTGCATCTGAGCGCATCAACCGTTTCTGTTCATCTGCTGCGATACGCCCCAATATCTAGTCCGCTCTTCTCCTCCTCTCTCGTCCAGACCACCCTTCTCTCTCTCTCTCTGTCTCACCTTCCCTCCATCCATCGGCTCATTCTCCCTCCCTGTCTCTATTTCCAGCCCGACCCCCCCCTCACCACCCTCCAACGCCAGTGCCAAGCAATCAATACAACTGACGGGCAGCAAGAATGCTCCCCACGCCACGCTGCTGCTCGTAGTCACATCATCTTTTGCCGGCGGGCTGTAACCTTTTCCTCATCATCAGGACCCTTCCTCGCCGAAGCGTCGCAAACTTTACAAGGGGACCTACTTGTCATTGCAGCAGGTCGACTGCACAGCCAATTAAAGTATTTTTACTTGCTCCCCAGGATTCAATTACCTGCCCATGACCTCAAACTATGTCTGTCTGCCCTTCGCCTGCCGTTGGTGCTGTTTTCCTGGACTAAAAAAAACACCACAAGTCAGCAAAAAAAAAAATTCCCCCTTGTGCTGTTGGGATTATGGGCACCTCAAGGCATGTGTGTATGTGTGTGTGTGTGTGTGTAGATGTAGGAATGATGTGTAGTGCATTTGCTTGTGAGACCAACAGAGAGAGAGAAATAAATAAACCGTAATAGATCCTGGGAGAGTAAAGCGAGCGAGGTGCACGCCGTGCCTCGGCAATCCCCAGGTTTACTGTAATATGCACACATTAGTCGGACAGAGGCAGGAACGGTGGCAGGAGCTTTGCTGTCTCAGCAGTCGAGTCATGAAAGCAGGGAAGACCCGTGTTGAGGAGGGCTCCCCGAGCCCCCTCGCTCCTTCAGCCTCCACCAAAAGGCTCTGTTCTTTGTCTTTCACTGTGGTGACCCCTCCCCCAATCCTTGTCTGCCTCTCTCTTTTAACACCTAGCGACAATCAGGGAGAGGAGGGGGGGGGGGGCACAGCGATTTAATGGCACATGCGGTGTGTATCAGGATTCGATGTGGTGACTCACTGTACATGATCATCACAGCTCTGAGTGATTTCAGCCTGATGAATCAAAAATTGTTTTTAAAAATGACGCTGTTTCTTAGAAGTTGTGACAAAGCAGCAGTGTAGTTTCAGGAGGACAGGCGTGATGAATGGGTCTGATCTTTGCTGTGCTGCTGTCTGTCATAGCAATGGAGTCTGTATCATGTTACCTTTGTCTGGCTCGGTCATGCTCCCTCACTGAGCAGCTCCAGGAGCACAGCCACACACTGCTTCTTATAGCCACATTTCACTAGTGTCATACTTTAAATAAAAATAATAATAATTACAAATCTCTCATTTGGTTTAAAATAGAGGATTTTTCTGTTTGCTGCAATGATGCATGATTATGCTGTTGATGAGAGAAAAGGGGCCTGTCAAAACATTATCATCACTCCCCTGCTGATGCTCAGGAACAAAAGCTTTTAGTGAGGAGGGCAGAGGATACTTTGTTACAGTGCTGCTACACACCAAGCTGAGACGGAAACAAAAACGACACAGATCTTAGAAATGGATAATGTGTTTTCCGATGCGTTTCCTACCTGTCCAATGTCACCGACCACCACGCTCCCGGTCCCGTCTATCCTCGGTCTCTTGCACTCCGCCCCGGCCAGATCCGTCAGGGCAGCGGCTGTCTGCGCGTCGGGCTCCGGGTCTCCTCGCTTCATCCCCCGGACAGCTGCTGGACCCCCGGCCGCGTTTGCAAGGGGTCCGGCTGTTGTATCAATGTCTCTTTCCCGGTCCATTATTCCCCGACTAACGGGTAGCATTATAGATGCAACGTCGGTCGACATTAACATTGGACGGCAGACAGTCTCCAGTCAAAAGTCTGTTTTTGTTTTTTTCGCTTCTTCCTCTTGGTTTGTCCACAGCTCGATATTCACAATGGGTCTGGCTTTCCCCAAGACAGTATTGAACAGATTTTCATCAATATACCTACAGCTTACACTATTTAGGCTACTGTCTTAACTTAGCTTTAGCTATTCGACACAGACCATAATGACCGTGCCAAGGCTCCGGACAAAGCACATGAAGTCCAGGGTTTTTTTTCCCTAAAAAAAAAAAAAAAAAAGTGAAGCCACGCCAAACAGTGACCTATTTTAATAAAGATCACACGTCCGACTCCTGGATGCCTGACAAGCTAATTAGCCCGCTAACGTTAGCTAGCCTGCTGGCATGACATACCGCTAGCTCCCTTTATAAATGTGGCTTGGAGAGAGAGAGAGAAAGGAAGAGAGAGAGAGCACACTCTCGCTGCCAATAATAGAAAATGTTGGAAATTAGCTCCACGCACTACACTTCTCTCTATGGCGTGCCAGCAGCCAGTCCTCTGAGCCTCTCTCTCGCCGCAGGACGTGTTTTTTTTTTTTCTTTTTTTACATGAAACCCCTCTCTCTTGTTTCCTACCAGCCTTGCTCCTGCTCCTCGGTCCCTTCTTATCACACAGTCCGCTCCCCCTCGCCGTGCTCTGGTCTCTGCCGTGGATGTGTCTCGGCGTGCGGACTAGACCTGGTTGCTGCTGCTGCTGCTGCTGCTGCCGACGAACACGATTTCCTCTGGTCTGAATCCCAGTTAGTGTAACTCGTAGTGTGGAGGGAGCTCGAGTGCGCGGCTGATCCGCGGTCAGATTTGCCTCAAACACCGGGCTGCAAAGGGAAGGACAGTGTGGTGAGGTGGGCTGGTCTGAGGTCTGCGTTTTCTGTCTGTCTCCTTCTCCTTCTCCTTCTTGCCCCCCTCCTCCTCCTCCTCCTTCTCCTCCTCCACCACCTCACAGCTCCCCGCCCCCTCCTCTCCCCTCACTTACTTCACTGCTCAGTCGAATTTTAAAAAATGAAGATGCGTCTAGTTTGCCACTCATAACACTGCCAAAAACGTTTGCAAGCAAATCCCTCCAAATATATTTGAGAAAATTAAAGAAACAATGGAGGAATCGGGATACGGAAATAGACTATGTTATCAAGAAACACACAAGTAAAATATATGCATATAAAATGAAGGCCACATTTTTTTTGTACGATCCCAGAAAACAGATTGAATATTATGGCTAATATATTTTACACCCATAAGCAGAGGTTGTAAATGTATTTTTATAGCGAATAGAAATGTGCAATGGCCATGATACAATATGTCTCTAGAGTGTGTTTTCACATTAAAAAAAAGAAAGGAAAAAAAGACAATGGATTATGTAATGTATTTGTATTCTTTTGGAAATCTCTGTATAAATGCCTTTTCTTTTTCTTTTCTTTTTTACAGCCTGTGGGTGTATTTTTAAAAGCATCGCTGAGTAAATGCTATTAAGAGCACCCGATAACCACAAATAGCAATTAGAGAAATAAAATATAAATACAAATGAAGCAAAAGAGCAGCATGTCGGCACCTGCAGTCTCTTAAATTGGATTATTTTTGGTGGAATAATTCACAGGCCTGTTACAGTCATGTTTCTGTGGTGTGTTTGCGCCCCCTAGTGGAGCCAAGGCGGCGGAGCGTCTGAGGAGGGAAACATTTGCAGTTCGATGGAGGAAAAAATTCAACGCTCTCCTGCGAGATTGTTGTCACATAATTCACGCAAAAGCAACACTAATCAAATATGGCTGCCGACGTGTTGAAAGGTTTATGGTGGCAAAGCAGCAATAACTGAGAGGGGAGGGATGCATCAAAAAGAGAAATACTGCTTCTTTGCTGTTTCACACATTTACACTTGTGCACACACACACTCTCTGTCACACACACACACACACACACACACACACACACACACACCAGTACGATAAAATCTGCACTGATTCCTCTCTTCACCTGCATGCTTCAGAACAGATGATTGCTGTCACTTCAAGCCAACTGCCAGTGTGTGTGTGTGTGTGTGTGTGTGTGTTGTTGTGCAGTGTGTGAAAGTGTAATGTGTGTGTGTGTGTGTGTTTTCTGCTCTCCCTCTCTGTGACTCACTTTATCAGCCTCCATCTCTCCCCTGCTACCTGTCCCTCTGCCACCCACTGAACCTGCAATGATGGACGGCCGTGGGGTCACATCACTCCACACAGCCGCCTGTTTCACTGACAGAGCCAGCGCCAGCGCCCGCAGAAGCCATTACACTCTCTTAATACAGCCACGGACCTCACAGGCCACCAGAAGAAATTGGTAATGAAAAATACACCATGTTATCTGTGGGAACATCTGGATTTCATTGGCACTCTATAGGATAGGCTATCTCTCCTGCACTTTAAAAGTCCCACCATTCTCATTGTCTGCATGCACTCTTACTGCTTGTACATGCCCTTTTGTGTTATTAACTTTTCCACTTTCAACACATGCTCTGCACACTGTTGTATGAGATGCTTCAGAGTTACCTCTGTGCACACTAATGGTCTGCACAGTAGAGAAGAAGAAGAGGTTCCTTTGTCACACATGTCAGTGTCACACACCTCCACTTTCACTTTGAGAGACGTTGCTCAGCCCTCAGTGGAGAGGGTCCAGACTGGAAACTGTTTGAGCGACAGAACATTAAATGTGATTTTGCGGATAACTACAACAATGTTGTGCTGCTATGTAACTCAATTCCATCAGATGGCGCTGTCTAAATTGAGATTGGCTTAAATGCCACAGCAGAGTGATACAGGTCTGTGCTGTCATTAAAGTTTCAGTCATTTATTTATACACAAATAAAACAGCCTCACAAAATCAGAACAGAAAAGGATTCATTGTAATATTCATGAATGTGATCATGTTTGTTCAAAAGTAGTGTGTGTGTATATTATTTTCTTCATTCATTGATGCATGATCAGTATTACATTTTCATAAACATAGCCTAAAACAGTCTACTTTGAGTCTATTTACATCATAATGCATGTGTGCTTATCAGTGACCTGTTGTGCATATCAGACAACTGGCATGTAGAATAGAATAGAATTGAATAGAATAGAATAGAATAAACGTTATTGTCCCACAGGAGAAATTTGTTGTGGACTCAAGTGCATGGTAAAAAGCTGCCTTAATATACATAAAATACATAAATGACATGTCTCCGGCATGCTACAGTTTAGGCTAATTTATAAATTGATAATATAATCATGTGGAATGTGTTATGTAAGTAATCTTTTAAGTATTCAAAGTTTAAGTATTTATTTAAAGTATTTAAGTATTCAAAGTATACCAGATTGACACATAGCTGCAATAAAAGTCAGTATTTATAACAGAAAGTTATTGGTTTTTAAAACAAGGACCCGGGTCTTCTGGGCTGGCATATAGTCTGTTGTAAAGCAACCATGTTCACCAAATTCATATAGTTTAACATAATTCAGCACTATGTTTAAATTCAATTTTTAATTGTGTAGCCTATGTTATAACTAACCCTGCATTAGGGCGTACCCTGCTCTCCGCTACTTGGTGTTTTATCACTGTATGTGAACCTGTTAATGTGTGAACACTGAGTTTGACCCATAAAACCACAGTGGAAAAACTTGTGAAGACGACCTATGAGCTATGTTGATTGCACAAGCTGAAAAAAACATTGATTCTGCCAAATACTGATTTTGTAACATATTTCGCTCAACAACTGTTGACACATAGAGAAGAAGGTTTTGTTTCCTACAAAAATAAAAATGTAAGCCATGTGACAGCTGACCAAGAGCTTCTGAGTTATTTGGCTTTATGTACAAGATGTTATTCTGTTGTTGTTTTGTGACTCACATGGCAGCACTAAATCATAGAACTCCCTCCACACTGTTTCACCTTTGGGACAATGTTTTCATGTTGGTGTGCCATTTCTTTTTTATACCAAACATAGAGCTGCATGTTTTTCCTAAACTGTTCAATCATCAATCAATCAATCAATCAATCAATCAATCAATCAATCAATCAATCAATCAATCAATCAATCAATCAATCAATCAATCAATATAAGAGGGCAGTTTCTTCCTCTGTCATGTCTGTAGTAGGATGCTAAGCTCCATGAAATCAAGATTTGCATGTGGTGGACTTATAAACAGAGCTGTAAACCAGCTCCAGTAATTCCTTCAGGCCTTTAGCTGTTACTATGTGGTTCTATGTCACTGTCACTATGTCACTTCAGCACTGTGCCTTTAGGGGTCATCTCTATTTGTCAGATGTGGACTGGTGAACATCTAAACTCTCGCTCTTTAGTGCAAATCAACAATTCTTGATCACAAGTCTTCTGTGATTGGACGTTGCATCCACCAGCTATGGTGGCGACATACACAGTTTTTACATCTCTCATGAACACTAACAGAATATATAAAGGACATCAACGCCTGGATGAACCACAACTTCCTACAACTAAACATCACTTAAGCATCACCATAGACACTAACCTATTTTACTTAACCACTGTCATATCAACGATGTCACTAGATCTTCCTTCTTTCATCTCAAAAATCCAAAGTTTCCTTTCAAATTTGATCCATGAATTTGTTGACTTGATTACTGCAATAGTCTGTTTTCTCATCCAGAACTCTGCTGCACGTATTTTAACCAGGTCAAAAAATAATAATACACCCCAGTGCTGAAAACCCTGGCTCCCTATACAGACCATAAACAGACCACATGAATTACTTTTATTTGTCTATAAAAGACCTGAATGGTTTTGCTCAAAATACATCACAGCACTGCTCAGTCCATATGAAGAAATAAGATGTCTCAGGTCATCAGTTAGTGGTCTCCTTGTTGTCCCCCCAGGTGGGACCAAAAGCAGGTGAAGTAGCAAAAAAAAGAGGAAGGCCCTCCCTCTTAATATCAGAAGTGCCCCCAACTGTTCGTCTTTTATTTGTATAATGCATGTACATTTTTGTGTTGTATCTGTGTTGTCTGCTCTATCTGCATTTAACTGCATGATCTACTTGCTACTATTTGTGTTACGTGTTGTTTGGGTGTGACACACATTGAGTTGCCTTGAGCAGCAAATGTGTTCAATGAATAAATTATCTTCTTGTTCTTCTTTTGTGCATTAAAAGCAGACATCAAACTCAAATGTGTTTGTTTCTTATTAACACCTCCTCCACTTCCTGTTTCTTTCACTGGACTTGATGATATGAGCTGCAGTTGCTTTTCCCCCACTACATTCTGAATAACAATGATTTTGTGTTAGTATTGACTATGAACATCACTGTAACTTCAGTGGAAACTGTTAGAAAATTAAACGTGATTTTTGTAATTAATTTGGTGTTTTGTCAAATGTCATCATTTATATCTTTGTATTGTGGTTCCATAGATTTGTACAGATGACTGCAGTATTTTCTTTCTTTTTTGTTTCTTGTTTTGGATTTTAATTAGACTCAATACCAGTCTAGTTTGTGCCGGTTTGTTTGGTTTGTCTGTTCGGGGTGGTCATTCACCGGATTGCCTGTCTTGCTTTGTTACTGGTGCAATTGTTTTGGAAATTCAGTTGCACACACTCTGTTTTGAAGTTGTTTTTTGAGGGTGTTGGTTTAGTTAGAGAGCAGAGCTGATATTCCGCCACTTTAAGTGGTCACCCATGTTCCTGGCATGCCACCTGTGAAGACAGAGGTCAAAAAAACAAAACACCAGAGGTGGATTTGCTTCAGTTTGAGGTGGATCTCTTCCTAGTTTGTACAATGACTCGAGCCATGAGTCGTGGGAAAGGTGAGGCCAGGCTGCAGGGAAAAGCTAAATATATAAATTATATGAAGCAGTGGTTATACCTGTGCTTCTTGTGTCCATTTCTCATAGGGAGTTAGTTCAGAAACAGAAGACTGATCCCTTTATGAAAGCCCTTTTGAGCTGGTCTCCTGTGGGAGACATGGAAACTGCAATTTAGGTGCAAAATTTTGTCTTGGCCTTGCAAGGGAGAAAGGTCCAGGTCATCACTGGATTCGGTTTTTGGGCCCTCAGTGCAGGGTCCCTTGGCAGTTATACAATGTTGCCAAAAGTCAAAACCACTACTGAACTTGATTAACTACATCCATGGTTTTATGCACTAAATTGGCAAAACGCAAGTTGGAGAAGTCACAAAAGAAAATGAAATCACTGTTTGACCATAAAGCAAATCCATAGAGTTCTAGAGATGAGGTCATGTTTCTGCTATTTCAAATGTGATTTGCTAGTCCATCTACAGTTAAAAAGAAAGTTTCTGAACAGAAATATCAGATTTCAATGCCCACAAGAAAATCTAGGCTGTCATGTAAATGTGTCTTATTTGTTGTTTTTCTTTTTCTGTCTTTTCACTTGGCAGGCACTGGTTTGTCTTGTGTTTTTCTATAACGCATGTACATCTTTGTATAGTATCTGTATCTAAATGTATGTGTTAAGTTATTGTGTTGTTCTACATGTATTTTGGGTGTGATGTACATTGAGTTGCCCTTAGGACACATAGACCTACGTATGTGTTTGAATCAAACTCACACCATCTCCACATCCTGTTTCGTTTGACACCTCCTGACTTCAATTAGTATTTGTTGGAGGCTTCAGTGCACACAAGTCGCTGGTCATCATGGGACTGAAAGGATGTAATGGCAAGTATATACGCATCACCATTGCGGTAAGTCTCTTGTTTGTTTCTATATTTCAAAGTTTTTATATGTAGATGCCACTGACAAACATAGTAACGTAACAAAAAAATGATGTTTTCTAAGTTAAGATGTAACTCAGATTTTATAAAGCTGTTAGTTCATGATCTATCTCTAAAAAAGATGATAATTATATAATAAATATAATGCACAGTCAAAGTTGGATCTCCTAAGTTTTTGATGGTGGTAATGGCATAGAATATAATTATAATCATTTATAGAGTGAAATTGTAATCAGGTGTAGCTAACTACTAGTGGTTTTATTCCCTGTTTTGCAGCTGATGGGTTCTACCTCCATGGGTTCAGGTCTGTGGCTGAGATTCAGTGAGAGCACCAAAGGCTTCTTCGAAACGGAGATCTTCAGGTCAAGCTCTCCCAGTGAGTCATGCCATTCTCAATAAAAATAAAATAAAGGATAGACAAATTGTTGTTTCTTACACATACTAAATAACAGATACAGTGCAGAAAATAAGTATTTGATCCCCTGCTGTTTATTGCCCTTATTTCACTTAGATCAAATGTAAATTCATTTATAACCTTTATATGATGATATGATAGACCGTCTATTTCTTTGTAATACATACAGTGGATCAAATATTTATTTTCCCTACTGTGTGTATTTGTCTTGTATCAGGTGTGGTGGTGCCGATAGCACTGGGGATACTGATGCTCATCTCTGTGATTCTAAGCTGCAGTGAGAAAAAATGTGTTGTACAAATGGTAAGTTTGCTGCTGTGAAACTTGACTTTCATAACAGCCATAACAGCTATCTATCAATAAGTACAGTAAGTCTGTGCTCTGCCCAGCCTCCCTCCTCATGAGGACAGGAGTTAATGTCAGACACAGAAAGATTTATCAGTACACTTGTGTCCTGTGTCAGACAAATCAACAATACATGAATGGATGTTGCAACGCAATTTTTAAAAAACTTTTTAAAGTTTTTAGTTAAAGTTTATTGACTTCTCTCTCTTCAGTTCTGTGCCTTTGTGGTCATCCTGGCTGTAGCTGAAGTTACTGTTGGAGTGCTGGTTTATGTCCGCAAAAAAGAGGTGAGAGGAAAGCAGAGGGAGGGGGGAGGAAGAGCAGTTGAGATTGGAAAACAATAAAATCAAGAGCTTGTAAATGCCTTATATTAAATTGTACCCATGATGTTGTGTTTTAATATTTACTATGTAGATTGGAGATAGCATTGCGGGGTTCTACAAAAACATAGAAAAAAAATCTGTAGAAAATGAAGCAATTTGTGTCACTCTCAAATTCATCCACACCACGGTAAGCACCAACTACTCCTTCATTCCAGTTTCTTTTGATGAATTTGTACTCAGGGCTTTCTAAACTTTTGCACTTAATCTTTTTACTCCTTTGTATGTTCAATTCACCATACAACAAAGGATAATGTTCAATTATTATAGAATAAATAATCATAAAATACTTAAATGACCAGAAATAATTTTATATATAACTTTATCAAAGTGTATTTCATGTTGACACATTTTATTTCATAACGTCACTGGCCTCTCGCCATTCATCAGACTGGCTTAATTACCTTAATTTAGTTCTGGTAGGAGTTGTTGAACTTTATAGCTTAAGAGGCAGGGAGCATGTGATTGGCTGAAAGTTAAGAAAGAAAGCAGCAACAGCAGCAGTCAGGAAAACGGTGAGAACATTTTTGTGAATTTAAATTCTTCTTATTTTCTACAAATAATTTCTCCTGCCCTGTCCCCTATACTTGCTCTGTAGCTTCAGTGCTGTGGAAAAGTGACCTGTGCCTGTCCAGACAACACATTGCCTGTAAGTTGGTGTTAAGAAATGGAACCCGCCATCATGACTGTGTCAGTTGTGTAGTATTGTCTTTATGGACTTTTTATGTTAATTGTTGTATTGTTTTGGGGACTGCGGATATAATTTAGCACATGTGCTAAATCCGGTGTATTTACTGTGGGTACTCTAGCACTCACTGTCCATTAATATGCATTGTCCCAACTAAATAAACAAGTAGGTATAGTAAAGTAAAGTAAAGTATTAGACTAATATTGTTCAGATGATCTAAGAGTTACTTGGATGTATTATCTGTCTTCTGTTGACTCTGGTGGCTCAGTTTCTACTGTCTTTGTCTTGTTACAGAGTTGCCTTGACCATATTAAAGAATTTGTCGACAGTAAAGCACCACTTGTGATGGGGGCCTTCATTGGAACTGGAGTTCTGCTGGTAGGCAAGCGTGTTGCACGTTTTACTTTTCTGTGCTTAGACGCAGTGAATGAAGTTCAGTCCGAAAACTCACGATTCAAATGTTTTTTGCAGCTGTTGAGTATACATTTAGAGTTTGGCGTCTAGACTCCGTCTCATCACTTCCTGAATATGGTTTCATTATGATGATGACTTATATCTTAACCTCCGAAGCCTACGGGTGGATGTTCGGGTGGAGGTGGGGCTGAAACAATAGGCAGTAGGTGAAATGCAGTGCCATTGGCAGCAAAGAGGAAGATGGGGAAAATTTTGCAGTTTAAATCGTGCGCCAAATTGAGAGGGTATATATGATTAAGTGAGGTTTGTCACATGAGTGAAGCAATTCAGCTCGAGTTTAATTTAAATTTAATTAATTAATTTAAAAAGTTAAGTCTCAAAATGAAGTGCAATAAAATGCAAGGTGGAGATACACAGACACAGGTTGATACCTTGATTGGCTCACAGTCAAATAGCTTACAAGAGCTAAAGCAGTTTCATTTTCTCTTAACACATAAAATGGAGGGATAATAGCAGAATTTACATTCATTGCATACTCACAGATTAGATTGTTGTGACATGCCTGACAGCATTATGGATAGGATGCCTGCGGACATAGACAAAAGTCACACAATAAGATAAACAATAACCAAGTGTTAGACCAACAGCTCCACAAATTATAGAATAGAATTACCATTATCCATTTCAACAAAATAGGAGAGCTGCTCCTTAAAAGTGTCAATATGTACAATACAAATGCAATAACTAATACACATCACTTCACACATCACATCATTCACACAGGCAGCAGTTGAAAATATGCAGCATAGTCAGTTTCAAATGCGGACAGTTCAGAGATACTGCACATGCGCTTCTCAGTTGGTGAGTGGGAGGGAGTGCAGGACCAGCTTTCACTCTCACTGTCCCGACCAGTCTTTGTTTTTTCTTCCACAAATTGATATCTGGGGCTGGACAAAACTAAACAGGCAGTGGATTTTTCCTTTACATGGCTTATATCTCCACTTTCTGTTTCTGTGGCTGCATGCTGACTAGCATACGGGCCGTGTTGCTGCTTCTCCCACTAGCTCGTTCTGTGGCTGGTTTAATCCTGGAGGTGATAAAGGGGATGCAGATTTTTTTCACATCTACATTCACTTATGCCATCCCTGATCTTTATCTGTCCTTCTCTCTCCAGATAGCTTCCCTGGTCTGCCTCATGGTTTTCCGGCGACAGCTCAGTCAGAACGTAGAGGA
Organism: Trachurus japonicus; assembly: GCF_045865225.1. NCBI lineage: Eukaryota > Metazoa > Chordata > Actinopteri > Carangiformes > Carangidae > Trachurus > Trachurus japonicus. Next base: position 24,557,645 of record NC_140914.1, on the reverse strand, counting down.
GGATTCAGGTTTTAACCTTTGCCCTTTTCTGCCTCATCAGTGAAGACCATTGCTGGATTTCTGGCTCAACCAGCATATCACTGTTTACAGATTTGACCACTATTAGTTACTACTAGTATTTCAACTAGAATTGTGTTACAATGCATTATGAGCTCAGAATCTGACCTATTATGAAAATGCCAAATATAATTTGGTGAAAATGGAAAAGGGAACATTTTGTTAAATCTATGTTTTTATCTAAGATTGGATCAAACAAATCTGTTAGATTGTAAAGTTGTGTTATCTTCACACTGGCCTTTACACCAGTCACTCAGTTTGTGAGACTGACTGGACACTCAGCTTCACTTTCTTATTGATACTCTTTATTAGCCTACTATAGATATAACAGTTATACTGTATTTGTATGAGAGTAAGTGTTTTTTTGTTTTGTATTGTTAATGTTTATTTTGTATTGTTCATGATTTGTTCAGACTGACCAGGAAAAAAACCCAGAAGCACCCTCTTTAGTATTGGACATGAATTGTTTGTGCATATACACTTGCATCACACTGTTATTTTTCAATTCATAATTTAAGAAAATCATATTCCACCATATGTTCTCCTTCTTTACTTCTTGTTTACATTTAAAAAAACAAAAAACAAAAAAATGTGAGTGCAGTTATCTAAACGTGTCTTTATTTCATTGCTCACATGTCATGGAAAAGTGTTTTAAAATTGCTTCACTACTGTCAATTATGATGATTCTAACACATTACAGCCTCTAAAGATGAGTACATTAGTCACTTTAAAGACATGAATACAGTCACTGTTTACTTGTGAGTTAAAGGATCATAGGGCAGGATTAATGAGAACGGCCAGTGACGCGACGGCCGCTGCGCGTAACTACAGCAACCAGGGAAGCCACCGGCACGGGAGCGCGCACAGACTTTTCACTGTTTACTTTACTCTTTACAGTCTTTCCTATCTGGGGAGGGAGGGGGGGTATTTTACTGTAGGTTCTCGCTCTCACAGACAGACAGACAGACACACACACACACGCACACACACACACACACACACACACACACACACACCTTCACTGTGCTGCAGCAGGAGGCTGCTTGTCTGTTCCTCTGAGCTCCTCTGCATGGATCTGTATGGGCTCCTACAGGCCGGTACCGAGAATTAACGCGCCGGGTCCGGGTGTCGGGCCGCATCTGTCAGGGTCCGCGGTCCCATGAAAACCAATCAACACCGGACATATTCATGATTTCATAAAAATAAAAAAAAACGGACGCGTCGCGGACACGCCGGCCAGGACGTGAAAAGTGGACGTGTCCGGGCAAAAGAGGACGTTTGTCCACCTGCCTGATAACGTTGTTGAAGTTATAACGTCGGCTTTTAACCGCTAGCTGCGGCTAACGGCTAATAATAAGACAGTAGTGAAGAGGGAGAGGGTGTGTAAGTTAGTGACCTGCCTGCTGCTGTGTGCGTGTGTGAAGGGAGGGGGAGAGAGAGTGGCGGCGGCGGCGGCGGCGGGGGGGGGGGTTAACAGGGCTTTAAGTTGTGCTGGGTGGTTTGCTGGCAGTAACAGTAGGCCTAATTTGGATCCACCGTGGTTCAGAGCGATTGATATAACAGGGAGTGTCGCCACTCTGTTACTGTATCAATGGCTCTGCCGCGGTTGCCCTCTTCATGTCTCCATTCCATTGATCCATTCGAAGGCAGTCGTGGACGCGCTGACGTCAGGTCCGCCGGCCAGCGCGCGAAATTCACCCCCTGAATTGCAGCGCATTTTGCAGCACAGACCCCGTTCAGGGCAATGGAGAGATACGCGGGTGGGCTCGTTCTTTTTGGTTTTGAACGCTTCCTCACCCATTATTATTTAAAAAACGTAAAACGCATGGGTATTTTCCGGTATTTTCTCACAAATCCTGCCCTATGATCCTTTAAGTGGAAGGTACCCCTGGATCCTGCAGGAGAGACTGTCCTTCACTCATGTCAGAGGAATTTTGTGAGGACAGGAAGTAGGAGGTTGTGATCGGTTGTGGTAGGGAGCAGAGAGTGGGGAAGGAAGCAGAAAGCTGAACAACACAGTAGTGACAGAATTCTGTCACAAACTGGCTCAAGGTGTGCGACACAGGGAGGGAAGTCAACTTTGGAGTACCTATGAAAGATGTTTTGGGGGTTTTTTAAGTATTTTTAGAGAGCTTTTTGCCTTTAATTCATAGGACAGATGAGACACACACAATGAGCTCAAGCAGTATTACGTAAGGTGCAAGCAATGTTTACATAAATTTAAACAGTTTTACTACATCTGTCCAGAGGGTGGCTCTAGAGACATTTAAAAATCAGTGAACATGCATGTACCCCATCACTGGGATGGTCATCTGCTAATGTAGATTTTGATTGTGTCTTTGAAGGTTCTCAGTCATCCAGGTCATTGTAGTCGTTAAGGGCTGAAGTTGAAGGCAAATGGACTTCTTTAGATCCTTGAAGACGTTTTGCCTCTCATCCAAAAAGCTTCTTCAGTTCTAAAGACCAGTGTGGGAAACTCAGGTATTGAACCCTGAGTGGGAACAAACACCTTTGGGGTGGTCTGACTACTTGACTAGCCATCATGCGAGTCGTTAGTTAACCTTCTGGGGAGAGATGGCTTCCCAGGAAGCCAACCCTAACGACTCACATGAGGGCTAATCAACAACTCCCAGGACCACCTCAAAGGTGTTTGTTCCCACTCAGGGTTCAGTACCTGAGTGGGAGTTTGTGTGTGTGTTTGCTTTGAAATGATCTGAATACATATATCAACAAGAAAAACAAAGCTAGTTATACTATTGTATCTAGTCAAGGGCAAATAAGTGACTGGTGAATTCATGGATGAGTCACAAAACATGCTACAGATGTCAGAGAGTGAGCCAGAGCCAGACTGAACCACTGTCTGCCCCCTTGTGGTGGTCTGAGCTCACTAACCCACAGACCGCAACATAAACAGTTGTCAGAGTCAGGAAGGAAATGTTGTGGATCTGGATAAACCCTATTTAAGTTATCAATTTCATCTGTAGATGGCAGAGAACTGTGAGGCTAAAAGCAGGGCCAGGAGACTGGAGAGTAGAAGGGTTATGCAGATTAAACATCATGTCTAGGATACTTCTGATGATATGGGTGAGGGTCGTAGAGCGGAGCCAGGTAGAAAGAAGGGGCCCATTTGGCTTTGTTGGCCCTCTGCTTAGATGATGAGGGAGGGTCGTTGAGGAGAGGCTGATGAGTAGGAGGTTAGTTACAGAGACGTTTGGTTAGGTTCTTCAGGAGGAGGCACAGCACAGGACAGTATGAATGTTTTTTTTTTTCGTATCTGAAGAGGAAGTGTGTATTTTCCATCCTGACAAAAAAAGACCAGAGATTTTCGTTGACTGTTTACCCTTTTAAATTAAACAGGTGGAACTGTTTATACTTGACAGAAGATGTCTGAACTGTGTGAACTAAATATTTAGGAAGGTTGTCGGCTCGATTTAGTCAGTTATGAAGATTGAACATGTCAAGGTTTTCCAATTGAGGTTATTTATGCTTTATGCTTAAAAAATCTGTGGTTTTTCATCGTCTTCCTACTAAAAGGCTAATGTTTTTAGGCTAATGTATTTTTTGTGATAATGGTGACTTCTTGTAGGACTTCTTTTAGGCTACTGTACGTTAATGGGTGACAGTTTTGATTTTTGAAGGTTTTTTGATTCAGTTTTCACTCAATTGTTAAAAAGACAAAAAAAAATTATGTGTCTTCTCACCTTTGAGGTGAAGCGGGTCTGGGCATGAACAGGGCAGGTGGAACACGGAGCAATGGAAAAAACTAACAAAAAAACCGAAAGGGAAACCACGGTGAAGATGGAAAAGTAGGCTGGGCGAGGCAAACGGGACTGGAGACAACGGAAGGGCTGTGGGCAGAAAGAAAAGACAACAGGCGAAAAAAGCAGGAACAAACACAACCGAGGACGGTGAACCTGCAGTTCACCACCACGAGTGGGTTAACAACGAACTAGCAAAGAGCGGGGAGAGCGCGAGCAGGGGGTGGGAATCAGAGCAGATGAGTTGCAGGTGAGGTGGTGGGGGGTGAGCGCGAGCAGCCAAAACCAGTTTACACAAACAGCCACACGCACGCGCGCACGCTGCTGACGCCACCAGTCCAGTCTCCTCTCCCTGAAATAAACAGGAAAAACCTATTATCATGTGTATTTAACGTTAGGTAAGACATCGCATTGGCGCAAAAACAATAAAAGAATAAAATGTTTGGTGTTTACCATTATCCTCAGTTCATCTCCTGCACTGTAAAGGTCACCAAAGAGGGCACGTTTGCGACGGGAGCATAGAGGACGGGAGGCTGTCTGAGAGATTGGACAGGGCATCTTGACTGGTAAACAGATCGTTAAACGGCGAGGGCAGGCAAAGTTCACGCTGCGAGACAAATACTGCCTTCTGTTACATGAAATCGTTTACAGTAGAGAGATCTGTCTAAAAAGCAAGCAAATGCAAGCCAAAAATGTGGAGAAGTCCCTGACTCTCTTGATGACACCAGAGTTTATAGCTACTCCAGTTGAAATGGATGATTCAACTAAGCTCCCTTACAAAGGCAATTTCCACCTCAACATTAAATTTAGAGTTGCTGCGAGGCTTTCTTATTTTACTGTTATCAACCAATTCCGTTTTTGTTGGTTTCATCATTACCAGAGATGTGAAAAAGCTGTTGTTTTTGCAGAATCTGAAATGTTCATTATTTTCACTTTTGTGGAGGATTTAAATATTAGGCCTACCCAAATCTGCCACTTTGACTGTAAAATACTTTCATTCAACCATATAGGCTACATCCCAGATATGACAAAGATGTGGTTGTGCTTTGTTCTACCAGGTGTTAGTGTCTCAAAGACTGAGGCATCTAGGGAAAGTTTTTCCTCTGAGATATAGGCTAATCTCTCTCTTGGAAATTAACAGGAGAATGATGACGAACAACTAGCCTACATTTATTTGTGAGTAGGCTAAGTTCCTGTTTTAAGTGCACACAATGTCCCATAGGCTCATAAATGAAACAAACCTGCACATGACAGAACCTAAGGAATTTACAGTAGGCTATATTCTCGTATCTCTCGTTTCCTTAAGTTTCGTTTATCCTCTCATGTTGTCTCCTCCATCCCCGCGTGCCCCCTGGCGTCTCTCTCAGCCAATGGTAAAGCTGAGCGAGCTCAAGGAGGCGGGACATAACGAAGACCGAGGCTGTGAAACAAACACGCAGCAGCATTTGGAGCTTGCATCCGTTGCCTGCTGGAGAGACTTCCCGGCTTCCTCCTCACAGACGAAACAAGAGTATCCAAGCTCTCTGCAAACTGCAAATACAGGTATTTATCTCCTCCGTGGTTAACTTTGTGTTCGTCATGGCTGCCACGTCATTCGACGCTACAATATCTTAAAAAGATAGAGCACCGTTCAAACCTAACAGCGTAATACAGAATTTACAGCTAAAACACTGCGTAATCTTCCAGACGAAGAGGTTACAGTGCTGCATGTGTTCGTCGGTGTTGTAAATAAACTGTACGTGTAGACTGCGACGCAACAGGCCTGCAGGACTGATGAGGTCATTCCTTCATACACCTTTCAGGCTTCATTAGTGCTCTCAAGAAGCCGCTGGTCATCATGGCACTGGATGGATGTGGCATCGTCTGCAAATATATCCTGGTCCTCTTCAACCTCATCTTTGCGGTAAGTTTTATTCACGCATTCACTCTTGTCTTTTCCCCCTTTATTTTTTTCTTTATATTCCACAAATAGCTATACGAATAACGTTTTCTAGGTTAAGATGAAAAAAAAAAAAAAATCAATATGGTGCAATATACTGGAGTTTCATTTCTGGCCACCAACTGGTCTTTCCAGATAAGAAAGTTACATGACATGTGTGCACGCCAGTCTAAAAAAAATCTGGTTTACTGTTCCTGCCCCTGCCCTGTGATTTACTGCCAGGTGCTGAATTGTGGTAGTTTAATGTATTTTTTATAGTTTGACATGGTTTAAATAGTTTTCTTCATAGTAGTGTCCCACAGTCAAATTTTGGATTACCTAGGTTTTTGTTTTAGTTTTTGTGTGTAGGTCAGGTTCTTCTACAGTGTGAAAGAATCATCAGGTTAACTTAACACAGTGGTTTTATTTCCTGTTTGGCAGCTGGTGGGGTTTGCCTTCTTGGTACTGGGTATGTGGCTGAGATTCAGCAATGACACCAGAGGCATCTTCGAAATAGAGTCCCTCAACTCAAGTGCATTCGTTATTGGTAAGTTTTTACCCCCAAATTGTTCCATTTTGAAAGTATAGGCAGTTCTTTGCTTCTTACACATACACATATGTATTTTTGTATCAGGTGTGACAGTGCTGATAGTTCTGGGTACCGTGATGCTGGTCGTGGTGATGTTTGGAGACTACGGTGCCTGCAATGAGAAAAAATGTGCTCTGCAAGTGGTAAGATGTTTTTTTTTCTACTCACGGTGACTGGAGAACAGGCGAGTTTCCTGTTTTGAAACCTGACAGTTATATGCGCCAAACTGAAAGCACTAGTGAAGTGTTTGTTCTTCTTGATGAAGTAGTGTGACAACGCAACAAAAACAACAAACATACAGTCCATCAATCTCTTTTTCTGTAGTGTCTGCAATGCTGTAAAAACCACAAAGCCCAGACTTCCTCTTTTTCCTGCCAGAATAGGTGGTGTCAAAGAGCTTGCAAAGTTAAACTTGCTTAGAAAAGTCATTTTCAGCTAGTGCCAAGACGATGAGTTTCGAGTTTCGAGTTTCTTGTATTCAGCGATTGCATTACTATTTGATCATTAGTCTCCACTCTGTCCACCCTCCCTCCTCATGAGGACAGGGGTTACTGACAGACACAGAAAGATTTTATCAGTACACCTGTGTGACACCAAAATATGTAGCAGTGATAGATTGGCCAGGTCACATGAGATAAATAAAATCATCATGGGTAATGTTTCAGACAGGAAGTTAAACAGGTGCGACAGACCACGGCTAAATACACAAAACCTGATTGGTGCATCTATTGGTAAAATCAAGACTGGCGGAAACTAAAATGATGCAAGATAACAACTTCTTCTTTTCTCTGAGAATTTCAACAAAAGAGACCAAAATTTGCACGTCACTTCATTTTGCCTCGGTGCAGTGCCTAAACCTCACACCCTCCAGCAAGATGTCTGTATACCTATGTGTATGTGTCAGACAAATCAACAATACATGACTGAATGTTGCAATACAACTATAAAATAACTTTAATAATACACTTAAACAAGCCACAATAAGGGCTCTTTAAGAAGACATTCAGTCATTCAAGGCCGAATGCTCAGTTACCTAACCGATAAGAACAACAGTACAACTGAACACATTATTGTTAGAAGTCCATCATTGTAATACTTTCATGTAAAACTATGCTCGGATATCTTGCATTGTGCAATTTACCTAAACCCCCACTAAAACAGACCACACCATAAATTAGTCACGTCCTGAGGTTCGGTTAGTGTTAACCAATATGTAGAAGTTGTAATCCTTACATCAAAGTACCAGCTAGTACATGTCTCACAGCAACTGTTTATTTATAATTGCAGCAGACGCATATTTTCTCCCAATTTCTAACCACAAAAACGGTTTCAGTTTCATGCTGAGAAACACCCACAGTCCCACACTGCATGGGCGAGAGACTAATGGATGTGAGGGAGGAATGGGTAATGTGAGGAAATCTTTTTAAGTTTCATTTTGCTCCGTCTCTGGTGAGACCTTTGAATCTTTGGGATTCTGCACTTTTGACCTTTGTCTTTATTTGGCACCCAGCAGTCTGCTGTTTTCATTCCTCGCCTGTTCTGCCAGTGACAAGATTTACACTTTTTAAAGCTTTTTTTAAAAGACAGAGTCTGGTGGTGTGAAACGACGTCTCCAACAACGTGGGCAGTACGAACGATCAAACAGGGATTAAAATATATTGCGAAATCAAACTTACACACATTTGTTGCACAATTTTCAGATTGCAGCCAAAAAGACACTCAAATAGTGTTTGTTAGTTTCCCACTGATTCCTTCTTTGATGGGAATTATAGAGTTTTATCTCATAGTCTTGTCACAGCGTTGCTTTGGTAAAGTTCAGAGGCATTCCTTAACAGTTACATAGCAGAAGACTGAAGAGGCTTGTGTGCTGTTGGTACAACCAGGCAATGACACATGTGAACTCTCTGAATGGTAACACAGAAAAGTTGAGGAGCAAAGATATTTGCACAACAACAAACTGTTTTTGTCTGAGCTGAGTTAATATGAAGCTGATGGAAACAAGAAATGTGTTTTATGATCAGACAGAACATGTCAATCATCAGTCGTTGCAGTCTGTTAACAGTAGTTTCATAAGTTAAAATGGCCATGTTGTAGATGCATTAAATTTAATGCTTTATAAAAGTGGTGAAATTACTGCTTGTTACACTTGGTAGAAAATGTTATATTAAATAAGTGCAATGGTGGGAGGTAATCTTTCCACTGTGGGAAACAAAAAACAAGTGTATTTGCACATCTTTGTGTTATGTGGTTTGTTTACCTGTTCCTGTGTGCTTATTGCATTAATCAGTTTCATTAAAGTCTTTTAATTAAAGTTTATTGACTTCTTCTCCCTCCCCCCTCAGTTCTCTGCCCTTGTAGCCATCCTGGCTGGAGCTGAGGTTGCTGTTGGAGTGCTTGCCTATTCCAGGAGATATCAGGTAAGAGGGAAACGGAGAAGGGTGGGAGGAAGAGCAATAGAGATGGAAAACTATCAAATCAATAACTTGTAAATGCCTTTTACTGTATTTGTAACCATGATGTTGTGTTTTTAATATTCACAATCTAGGTTGGATTGAGCATGGCAGAGTTCTACACCAGCATGTACCTTCTGTATGTGAAAAGTACAGGAGACCCAGCAATTGGTGTCACTCTCACATTCATCCACAACGCAGTAAGCACCAACCAACCAACCAACCAACCATTCCCTCATTGCAATAACTTTGGATGAGTTTTGCACTTAATCCTTTACTTTTTATGATCAATTGGTTATATAACAATGGATAATGTTTAAATCTTATAAAATAAACATTTTATGTCACATCAGAGTGTATTTCATGTCGACCCATTTTATTTCATGATGTCACTTAATAACAGTGGTGATGTCACTGGCCTCTCGCCATTCAGCCAATCACACGTTCCCTGCCTCTACTTTCCTAACAAGCTCAACAACTGTTGCCAATATTCAGCTAGCTGGCCCGATTGGCTTACTTAGCTAAATTTAGTTCTGGTAGCAGATGTTGAGCTTGATAGGTTAAGAAGCAGGGAGTACGTGATTGGCTGAAAGGTGAGAGAGCAGCGCCAACAGCAGTCATGAAAACAACATTGAGATAACAGTTCATTTTTTGCACATTTGAATTAATACCTGCCCTGCCCTTCTCCTCTACTTGCTCTGTAGCTTCACTGCTGTGGAGTGACAGGGATCCCGCTGGTGGAGGTGGCTAAAAACACCTGCCCTAAACCTGATGGATTTTTGGAGAACTTCAAAATGCCAGTAAGTTGGTATTATTGATCCAATATTGTCCTAATTCTTAAAGTTACATGGACTTATCTGTATCTGCTGACTCTGGTTTAAGTACAGTATAGGTGCTCACAGTTTGTCTTGTCTTTGTCTTCTTACAGAGTTGCCCTGACCTCATCGCAAATGTCTTTGACAGTAAGGCACCACTTGTTACAGGGGCCTTCGTTGGAACTGGAGCTCTGTTGGTAGGCAAAAGTGTTGCATGTTGCACATTTCAGTATTTGGATGCAGTGAATGAAGTTAATTTGACAAAAGGGTTTTAAACTAGGATTCAGTGTAAATCTAAAAGTTCACCATGAAGTGCAATAAAATGGGAGTTAGAGATGTACTGTAGACACAGGTCTTTACCTTGGCTGCTGGCTTCAAACCTACCTATCTATGGTTAGACAGAAAAGAACATGGACTAATGTCCTGTTGAATTACATTGCAGATGGGGTTAAAACAAAAACAAAAATCTTCAAGACTGTACTGTACTGAGGGAAAGGATTGACTGACAGTAAATGTGACCATTAAGTTTGTGAAATACCTGCTTCATTCAGCTGCATGCATGTGGTCAAGCTTAGCTGTTTTTTGCTCTTGATGATTATAAAGTTATCGACCAAGTTCTAATAACTCTGCATCCCTCTGTCTCTCTCAATCAACACTTCTCCCTCCTGCCTTGCTTTAAAAATTCATCCTCATTTTTCATTCTCTTGACCATTTGCTGCTATAGTTCATTGCTCTGATTGCCAGTGTGACGCTCGGTAGAAAGATTCATCAGTCTGGCTCAACGCCTCAGTACATCATCCTGACTCAGTCCACCACCACCCTGGCTCACCCTCAACCACCTCAGCAGCAGTTTGTCTCCACCTCCTACCCTGACCCAGACCCAGTCATCTTCACACCTCTCACTGTGGCCAACATCCCTGTGGCTCAGCCTTAGTGCGCTCGGACCAGCTTTCACTCTCTGTACTACTGTGTTTTTATCTACAATGCTTTGACTTAGAGAATAGAAAATAACCACCTCTCTCAAAGAGGTCACTGCAAGATGTTGTCACAGTAATGACAACATCTGTGTTGTTGGATTAATATTCCTCATGCACAGCGATAATTAGCCAAATGCTAATGACATACCAAGGTTTTCCAAGCACAGTCACGGTGGATGATTTTGACAGCCAACACCTTTTTTTCTAATCAAAGAACATGGGCTCCTTTTTAAAGATAATCATTTAACAGTTATGCATCACTAAGTCCTATAGATAAAATATCCACACTCCTTAAATTTGTTTTAAAGAAGTTGCTACTTTTTTCCCCTTGTATTTTTCTGCATTCTAGTAAAGTATTTTTTCCCCACAGAGATTCAGTTCAGTCTTTTTGCTTTTTCTTCCACAAATTGATATCTGCAGCAGGACAAAACTTTACAGGCAGTGGATTTTCCTTTACATGGCTACTTACTCCTCACTGAACATTTTCCTTCTCCAGTTTCATACATGCTTCTGTTTGTGGCTGCATGCTGACTAGTAGTACGGGCTGTGCTGCTGCTTCTCCCCCTTGCTCGTTCTGTGGCTGGTTTAATCCTGGAGGTGATAAAGGGTATGCAGATTTATTTTCACTTCACATTTCCTTACGCCATCCCTGCTCTTTTCTTCCCCTTCTCCCTCTGTGTTCGCATGATAGATTACTGCCCTGGTCTGTTCCATCATCCTCCTGCAACAGCTCAAGAAAATCAGTCGGGACATCAATGCCTACTATTCGACCGTCTACTAAAGAAGAGGATTTAGGTTTTAACCTTTGCCCTCTTCTGCCTCATCCGACCATTGCTGGATTTCTGGCTCAACCAGCATATCAATGTTTACAGATTTTACTCTGTATGTCAACTACTGACCACACTAGTATTGTATCAACTAGAATTATTATACCCTAAAACATCACATCAAGCTCAGAATCTGACCTATTATGAAAACTTAAATGCCAAACAAATACCTGCTTTGCTCAGAGCAACCATCAATATTTTATTGTGCTTTTTACATCCATTTATCCAACCAGAGTCTGTGACAGTATAGTACTGTATTAACCCGACAGACCTCTATCAATGTGGGCGTATAAGTAGCACAAAGATCAGAGAACCACATCCATTTAATGACAATTCAAGAGTGTCAGAGACGTGTGTTTTATCACAAACGTCGACCTGCCTGTTGCACATTCCCTCTGAATATGCAGTGTTTTGTGTGTTGCTGCATGTGGAGGAGTTAAACGTTCACTGAAAATGATAAATGCAAAAGGGAGCATTTTGTTAAATCTATGTTTTTATGTAAGGTTCAAAATATTGTGAACTTGGGAGTTTGTTAGATTGTAAAGTTGTGCTGCATTATCTTCACACTGGCCTTTACACCAGTCACTCAGTTTGAGAGATTGTAATGACTGGATACTTAGCTTCACTTTCTTGTTGAAACTCTTTATTTTATTACTGATAGATGTGAAAGTTATATTGGTACTAGAGTTATTTTCATTTGCATTGCAATTTTTGTTTTGTAAAAAGAGGCATTCCACTTAAGTTACATTGTTGTGTGTTCAAGGGCATCAGGACTGGCCAAAAGATAAATATAAAAATCATGTACCATCTTCGATAAGAGGAAAACACCGTGACATTTCAACGTTTAACTTTCATTCCTTCAGATTTCCGTTGCTGTCAAAAGCTTCCGTGACCAAACAAAAATAGATAAAGTGTCCTACTTCAAAACAGTTTAATGCCTTTGACTGCTTGTGATTTATTTGTACTTGTTAGTGCCATAGATGCATCGCACTATGTTGTTTCAGTTCACAATTTAAGAAATGAATATTCCGCTGTATTTTTTTGCCCCTTCCTCAATTGTGTACTTGTTTCCATAAAAGGACAAAACGAGAGTGCAGTTTTGTAAAAGTGTCTTTATTTCATTGTTCACACATTACTGTTGGGACCTAGGAGGAAAAAAAAAAGTAAATGTTGACATCACTGGCATCTGAGAATTCACAGCCGATAAGTGACGTTTTATCTACAGGTTGTTGTGATAACACTCATTTCATTGTAACAGCCTGATTTGTGATCGCTAAGTGCACCCTTTTATTGAAGCACTGGGTCCTTGGAGCGCAAAGTGAAATATAATAACTTAATTGAATAATGGAACGAAAATCATGTACCCACAGTGTGTAGATAATGCACCAAGAGGAATTTATCCACAGCTCTGGGGGTGGCTACATAAATATTTGTGTGTAGCAGACAGTTGAAGTCCAGTTACCAACATTGAATAGTACAAGGATAAACTTGTTAATTTCCAACTTTGCTGAAGTAGTAAATGTAAAAACAAAATTAATGAAACTTTGAATGTTAATGCAAACTGTTCACTATTCTAGTGAGGGAAGAGCAGTACAGTCTACAATTAGAGCTAGTTTGTACACTCAGAGATGTGAGATAAAGTTGCAAAACCAAATCTATAGAGTTGGATACCAAACCTTTTAAGTCCTTTAAATATCAATCAATACATTTCTAACCAGTTCCTAGAACTATGTTAGCCTTCAGATATAGTCATGAGCCACATCCCAACTTGTTTCTACGTTGTTGAACTTACTGTTGCTCCAGATGACAGTGCAGTCAGCATCTGCAGCAAAGCACACCTCTGTCAAGCACAAGAAGTAGATCTGGAGATTTAAAAAAGAAAAAATAAACAAATGGATAAGAAAAATGTTTAGAATTGCTGCACTACATAATTACAGTGATCCTAAGTTTACACTTGGGCTACTTTCAAGGTTACACCCCCTAAATATGAGTACATTACCAGTCACTGACATGAAAACAGTCGCTATTTTCTTGTGAGTTTGTTAAGTGGGAGGTACCTCTGGATCCTGCAGGAGAGACTGTCCTTCTCTCATGTCAGAGGAACTTTGTGAGGGCAGGGACAGGAAGCGGGAGATTATGATCCTCCGGATGTGGTAGGGAGCAGAGTGTGGGGAAGGAAGCAGCTGTGAATCACTGTGGCTGGGGAAGCTTAACACAGAGGTGACAAGACTGTTACAGTTTAGAAGATATTTTGCTGGGGCTTGCACCCTAGAATAGGGTGCAGGCAATGTTTACATTAATATTAACAGTTACATTTTTAAAATCAGTACACATGATGCATGCCATCAGTATGATGATCATCTGCTAATGTGATTGGATTGGATTCCTCCTCAAGGTGCGTCATTGTTGACTGCAGACTTATGAGAATCCAGCTGTTAGTCTTTTCAAACCATTTTCTCAAACCATCAGTTCTAAGGAAAACTATTGACTTGGCATTGTGAAAATCTCCTCAAGACTAATATTATGAAAACATGGCTTTGGAATAAAGTGATGGACAGACCACCCTCACCATCAGGATCAAAGTAATAGATTATCACATTTCCTCCCACCAGTCATGGTACTTTTTCTTGACATGCACAGTCTATCAAGGAAGGGGGACCACTTTATCTTATCCATGCTGAAGCGTGAAATTAGCATGAATAGTTATTGGTGAGCACACGGTCTCTTGTTTGTAGATGCTGCATCACCAGTCACTGAAGGAAATTGAACAAAACTGTCATTATAGTGACTCATTACTCACACCCCTGATCTGACAGCCAGCATCTGACAATTCAGGCCATTATCACTTTGATACTGTGTAGTGTGATCCTGGGATAAGGTCTGTTATTAGAGGGGTAATAATCCTTTCCCTTACTTGCAGAAGGCTGCTTAGATTCCATCTAAATTCAATAAAATACTGGCATATGAAGGAGAGTGGATGAGAATATCTAGACATGGCCTGAGAGATTCAAAACAGTCATATAATAAAACTAGTGTGGACCTGCTTCTACCATCAGATGGAGTCATATGCGTGGTGTAATATAAAAACACACCAAGTCATCAACAGGGCAAAGCATTATTGGGCATAAAATGGTGTATGTTTAATCAGCCAAGATGGATAAACTAGCTGGTTGTTCATAAACTCTTGAGCTTTGTGACTCTACAAAGGGAGATTCAGAAGGACTGGCCACAGACTGACTGAACCCACAGTCATAATCAAAGTAGCATTCAACATAAACCTTGGTAAATACCAAGACAAGTTGTAGTCAGTCATGATCCTGGTTAGTCCAGGGATCGAGTCTTTAAAGACTGGTAATAAAACAAACAATTAAAAACAAAACTAATTATTATAGTACTTATTGCATCATCTCTATATAAACATACCGACTGTAAATGGGCATCCAGCTGGTATATGGAGCCTGAGTGTAAGCCAGGCAGGAGTGAACCAGCAGCACCAGGTCCAGCTCTGGAGCCTCCTGCAGCCTCACTTCAAGATAAAGTGGACTGTCTCGCAGGAGACTGAGAGGCAGGTGAGCCTCAGGGTGGTAGCTGGTGAAGGACTCGTCTACAAAGAAAAAAAACGATATTATAACATTAAAGAAAAATATGAGGGTGGTCTGGAACAAGTAGATGAAGCTGTTGCTTTATCAACTTGCAGGCCCCCCAGAAGATCTGGTTCACTGACAGCTCAATGATTGACCAAAAGGTGCACTTTAACAAGATTATGAAAAAAGAAATCTGCTCGCCTGTTGCGATTCTTAGTTGCACAGTGACGGTTGCTGGTGCGGGCTGAACGGAAGGTGGTGGCTGATCCATCACATGGAGCCTCACTTCACCCGGAGAACCTGGGGAGGAACTACACTCCACCATCAGCCTGTGGATCAACACAGACAACTGAATTACAGAAGACAGTGGACAAATCAAACATGGATCTATTTCATAACAGTAGTGGTCCGTCTGTTAGAAATGCTTTTAATATCAAAAGTGAGTGGACTAAAAACAATAGTCACAAATATGATACATGCATGTAAAGTGACTAGTTTAAATATTATGACAAATTTGTTAAATGCATGACCAGACTACTGTCCCCAAAGGACATCTGTAGACTCTTTGGTGTTAGCCCAGCAACTGATTCCAGTGCACTTTGTGAGATAAAAGAACAAATCTGATCTAAAATGATAGAACAGAAGAATTCATTTCCACCACACAAAGGGGATGTCGGTAGGAGGGATGCACAATAATAATAATCATTGGTCCACTCTCAAAAGGCTGTCTGTGGGTGGATCAAAGGTTCTTTCATGAATCCAAAGGTATGACAGACCAAACCAAACATCCGTGCTACAAGGTGTTTGCAATGCAAATGTTTGATGTCACAGCCGAGCCGAATGACATTTCCCACATCCATCTTCGACCAAGTGGATCATATTTTTGAAATAAACACATGCAAACAGAAATAACATACCTGACAGGAGAGTAATCCTGCACAGAATCATGGTCTTGTTGAAGAGAGTGGAAACCTTGGACTTCCAAAAGATGAACCACTGTCTCCCCAAACACCTGACAAAGACACAACATTAAAACCATTTCCTGTTGACTGCACGTGATAAGTGTGATTATGTGATTAGTCGGAGCCAAAGCTTTGTCGATAGCATCACTATGTTTAGCTGTAACTACATGTTTGTTTACTCCACAGCCATCCAGGGGCACAATGTAGATGTCAGGGTCAGAGGTCAGTCTCTGCAGAGTGCAGGACACATTGCTGTTCTCCGAGGAATGAGCAGAAGAGGCCACAGTGGGCTCCACCACTGAGTCAGGCACAGCAAAGACAAAATGCTGCCCCATTGTACAGTCTGTTGGTGCACACACACAGTACAGTGTTTAAAAATCCATCTGTCTGAATACATTCACAAGAATCATCACATTGTGTGTGTTTCTTTATTGTGCATTAATTCTCAGTCAGACATGTCTTGACAAGGTTTGTGTTTTGGAGACTAACCCGTCACGGGGTATGAACAGCAGTCATCCGATACAGGGCCAAGGCCACAGGGTGAGGCAGAGGGTGTGTGTGTGTTTGCCCCAAGGTGATCTGTGTGCATAGCATAAACAAGAAAAGCAGAACTAGTTACAATATATCTAGTCAACGGCAAAGAAATTACAGGTGTATTAACGGATGAGTCACACAAACGTGCTTTACAAATGTTAGAGAGAGCCGGAGCCAGACTTTCAGACTGTTAGGACTGACCCACCGTCTGCCCCCTTGTGGTGGTGTGAGGTCAAGCAACAACTACTCAAATGTCTGTTACACACATGACATATTAACACTGATGAACAAAAGACTTTACCTCTCATTTCATTCTGTTCAGCGTCTTCTTCACCAGGATGCCCAAAAGGATCATATGGATGTTGTTGAGACATATAATGGGAATACAAGCTGTGCATCCAAGGGATGTTGGGATATCCCACTTCAGGAGTATGAACCAGTAAATCCATCCAGCTGTGGTCAGAGTCAGAGGGAGGATTAGGTTGTGATTTTGGGGATGCTTTTTCAGAGTCCATGCTGCCAGCAGGATGTGAGGAGTGGTGGTCTTTGGACACTTCTGGCTGGTAGAGGAGGTGGTAATAGTAGTGGTAGTAAGGATGTAGGTGGCCATTTTGAACATCATACATCAGTTCTGTTGGTGAACTAGTTGCTTGATGTTTGTGGTAGGATTGTTGCTCCAGTGCAAAGGAAGATGATTGAAGCAGAGGGTCTGAAGATTCTTTGGATGAAGGGTGAGCCGCATGGTCATCAGCGCTGTCTGAACTCTCAGGGGCATAATACATCTGATAGTAGTCGTAGTAAGATTGGTAGTTGTATGGGTAAGGAGGGGGATTCTGGTTAGATGGTGAGGGTAGAGACGGTTGTTCAAGAGTAGGCACTGCAACAGGATGTGGGTTATGAGAGTAATGATGTGCGAGGTGAGGTGGGACTGCAAGAGACACGGGGGTAGAGAGTTTGTTTTTGTCACCCATCTCTGACTTTACCTCATCATCAGCTTGAGAGAAAAGTGGGTTTTTGATCTGTTGCACTTTGATTATCATTCCATCAGTGTTTGGCTGATCTGTGTGGGGATTCATATTGTATTTGTCCTGACCTGGACGCTCTACAGAGCCAGAAAGTGGCTGAACATGAGACAAATTAGTGTTTGCAGCCATGCTGTTATGTAGAGAAGACAAACGTTTAGCTTCAGCTCTATCAATATGAGGAAAGTTGTAGTAGTGGTGGTAGTAGTATGGATACGGCTGTGGATAAGGTATGTGAGGCGCAGGAGCTTGGTGAACCGATTTAGGACTTGATGGATGAGAGGCAGCGTCGGGTACAGGGTCAAGGTCACCGTTTGAGTTTGGGTTAGACTGCTGGACATGGGGGGGCAACAAAGGGAATTCATGCGGGTAATAATAAGTGGGAGACGGTTGTTCGGGGACATCAGGACCTGGATCAGGATCTCGAGGTGGACCAGGAAGAGGGATTTTGGGGTGATGGTAGTAGTGGTAGTATGGGTTGAAGGCATGGCTGGGAGGCTGGAGAGAAGGTGCTTCAGCTTGAACTGGAGAGTCTGTAGCTGAGCAGGGTGCATGTGCAGTATCAGAAACACCTAACATAGGAGCTCCGTGATTTTGTTGTGGATCTGGATACTCCTCCTGTGTTGAATCATCCATTGCATCTGTAGATGGTAGAGAACTGTGAGCACTGAACTGTTTGTAGAACTCCCCGACAGGAATTTGCTGGGAGTAATAATCCAGGTAGCCCGGTTGGGAATCAACAGGGGGGGGAGTCTGTGGGCTAAATGAAGGGTCAGGAGTTGGAGATGGAGTAGAAGGGTTTCGCACGTTGTGAACATCAGGTCTAGGATACATATGAGGATATGTAGGGTGAGGATAGTAGAGTGGAGCCAGGTAGAAAGGCGGGGCCCACGGAGAGGGCTCCAGGATTTCTGGTTTTGGTTTTGTTGGCCCTCCGCTTAGATGATGAGGGTCGTTGACAAGAGGCTGATGAGTTAGGAGTTCTTCAGGAGGAGAGACAGGACAGGACAGTGTGAATGTTTTGTCTTGTATCTGAAGAGGCAGTGTGTATTTTCCATCCTGAAAAAAGAAGACCAGAGAGACCAGTGTTAACTGTTTAAAATGAACCCTGTGCAAACTGGACATATAGAAAGTTTGTCAATAGTTAGTCAATAAGAATACTGAATACTACTTCTAGATTTTGCAGCTGAGGTGAGGTTACTTAATATCTTTAAAACTGCATTATGTTGAAAAGAACATAGGTGGTTTTGATCTTGTTTCTTTACTTAATATTACTAAGTTATATTCAGGTCATTTTGGTGATGAATGGTGAACTTGCAGGAACTTCGAGGTCATCTGTTCACATATAAAGAACTCCATGACAAAAGAAACAGTTCACAGCAACAGTTTTAATAAACAGTGCTGCTGGATCGCAGTCTCATCTACTCTAAAAGTGTCTCTATGCACAAGATTCTAATTATAAATGTGTAAGCCCAACTCTAAGTAATAAAAAAAAAAAATATTCACCTAATTTAATCAATAGAGAAAATTCATAATTATGTGCAGGTAACAAAACTGAAATTGAAAAATATGAGATGAAAGAATATAAAATAAGAGATTAAAAAGTCATAATAGATAGAAAGTCAAAATAATTTTAATGAAATTTATTCAGTGGCATTTCCCAAACGTGGAGAAACAGGAAGTATATCTATATATAAAAAAAAAAACACTGCACAATGATTGCGAAATGATCGAAACTGTTGAACATCATGGGTCTGCAGTGGAGACACAGCTGCTAAGAGTGAGAGGACAGTTCCTGTAAAAGTTCCTACCCCCTCCCTTTACCAGGAACTCCTGCAGTGGAAACGCGCCTAGCTGTCAGTTTTGATTCTTCTGGTGCTGTAGTGGAAACATATTAACTAGTAGCAATCCATCAGTATACTAAATTAAATTGAAATTCCCTCTGTTGTTTCCATTAAAAAATTAAAATCAACTTTCTGGAAATGCACTTTTACAGCAGCACAATATGTAATCTGTATCCTTCTCACCTTTACTGTGATGCCACACGTAAGGTATGGAGCAGTGATTACAATCTCTGCACCTTGTGTGTCCAGGATGTAGCCACACTGCTCAGCTAACCCCACCAGAGGAGTCCACTCTCCTCTCACTGTGGTGAAAAGGGAAAAACTACCATCATGTTTATTTAAAGTCAGGAGAGAAATATTCCAAAGTCATTATCACTAAAAGGATAAAATGTTTGGTGTTTACCATTTATCCTCAGTTCCCCTATAGTCGCCTCTCCCTGCACTGTAAAGGTCATACCGTACAGGGAGCAGCACACAGAGGGCAGGTCTGTGACGAGAGGCTGTGTCTGAGAGACTGGACAGGACATCTTGACTGGGGTCCCCCTCCACAGCAGAGGCAACACATAACTGTCACCCTGCACAAAGACATTTTAAATACTGACCTAGGCTCTGCTTAAAAAACATTTAATAAAAACACATTTCTAAGGAACAAGGTTTTGTAATGAAATGATCTATAAAGCCCTTTACCATCTCAATGACATAAGAGTGTACCGAGTTATTCCAGGTTAAATGGATGATTCATTGGAATTCCCTTATAAAAAAAAAAAAAAGATTGTTTGTGGTGCTAGAGAACTATGGTCATCACTGATAAAAAAAAAAAAAGAATGAAACATATACCAAATATAGGAAACAATTTCTCTTTCTGAGATCAGGGAAAAATGAACATTCTGAGATTGATTTTCGGTTGTAAGGAGACATGACACAGCTAAGGGTACTTGACTCTACAACTGGGGCGCCAGGACAAGCTGTGTGGTAAAAGTCGGCTGTGATAAACTAATGTGTGTAATGGAGTCTGACTGGTTTTTAAATTGGTTTGGATCCCGTACCTCCTGTGTGACATGGCAGGCATCGTAGTGAGCCATCAGACTGAGGTCTCTCCATGTGGTCTGGACAGAGTAACCACACTGAGGTGGCAGCTGAGTCAGGGCCAGAGATGACTCATTCTCTGAGACACAAATAGACACAGAAACAAACCTTCATTTCCCTCTTTCTCCCATTGAAGCTATGAATACCAATGTCACCATCTTAAACATAAATGTGGAGCGTTTATAAATAGAAAGCTGTAGCTTCACCTTGAGCCAGCAGTAGTTGTACAGCTCGTCTCCTCCTGACAACGAGGGTCATGGCATCGTCTCCACACTCCACCACAGGCTGGAGCCTCTGCCAGCTCTCCTCTGAGCCTCTGACCTGCTGACCTCTGATCCTCCCCTGGCCTCTCCCAGCCTGGACTGCTTAACAAAAACAACCATAAATTCAGTGTCAACCATAAATGCAATAGTTGCATGCATACAACATTGATCAAAGTCTCTTTATGATAATATTTATCCAAACAGGATTTATCAGATCAAAACTTTGTATTTCTACCCATTCAGGGGATTTGATCTAAAAAACCACCCAAATAACAAGGCTTTGGAATCTGTCAGTTGCGATATCCGTAATAGGTTTAATTAAGTGTCACTGAAAAATGTTACGTGCAGAATGATACCTGTGGGAAGTTTGGCACAGCTTCCCCGTTATTATTTATCTGCTAATGGCTATGAACACAACTTCTTTAAAACAGTCATAGGATTTGATTGGCAGCATTTAGGATGTCATGAAAACTTAAACCCTCCACAATTATGGAAAGAAGATGACATGCATTGACAAGTTGAACTTAATAGTACACATAGCTGCAGGGTTTTTCTATAGAGGGAGTAGTAATTGTAAAGGTTGTTAAATAATTAAGTGAACTTTTGTTTTCAAGTCCTACTAATTGTTAAGTCTGAACCCATCTGGATTGAAACTTTAATGTTTCTTCCTCCCAAATATCTTCATTATCAGTCCACAATTATAGTCCAGATTAGAACAAAATTACATGACACCAATTTACACTAAAGCAGCACCATGTCTCCAGTAGCAAGCTCTGATGCTAAATGAATATTCTTTCGTTAATTTACAATTAAATATGCAAATAAACACAAACAAACGTGAGTTCTGTCATACGCAGGAGCCCACACAAGACCCCAGGGAGCTCACCTGACACAGCAGAGTCTGACTGGTAGCCCATGCTGGGGACGTCTGCTTCAAGTTGACCAATGATGTAAAATGTTCCTTTAATTACATGCCTGACTTTTCCTTCGCTACAGTCCTCATTTGATGGAAGAGCTGACGAGTACGTCTCCTCCTCCCTTTGCATTAGTCTGTGGGGGTTTGTGTCACTTGAAAAAGGCGCCATTGTGGCTCTCGGACTGTGTCCAGACTTCCCTCCAGAGCCTCCGGTCTGTGACCTGTCCGTGTTTTCCAGGTGCTCAAACGCTTCTTCTTGTTGTCGCTCTCTGTTCGGCCTTTTTGTCCTCAAACCGCTGTTCCTGACATTATGAAGAGCTAAAGGAGAATATGGTTGGGGGGAGTGAGTGGGCTCACACCGGCCCACTGCTGGTAAACTTATTGTTGTGATGGTGTAAATGAGAAGGACACCGACGCAGTATCCTTTCAGTCTTAAACGCATTTCCAAAACGAGTTTGTGTCTATGCACCAACTCACCGGGGCCGAGTGAAGGGCAACAGTGTTTTAGTAGACTTCCTAGTAACACACCTGCTCGTAATTGCGCATGGCGCGTGCTCACTGCTCTGCAGGCACGTGCTCTGTAGGTGGCGCAGTTAGATTTCCCAACATTCATTTACTAATTGTTCGAGGGTGTTAAAACTCTTGTGTTCGGTTGACATTGGTTTTGCTTCCTCATTGTTGGTGGTGCCATTAAGAAAAAGTAAGTATTTCATCTATTACTTCTACTAATAGTAGCCTACTACTAATACACTTTTTTTTTACCGGCATTTCTGATCATGTTACGTTCTGAAACAGCTCACTCAATAAGCATGACCATACATGTATTTACATATATTTATTTATATAAAATGGGGAAAGTGAAATATCAAGGTAATAGCAGTCAAACAAATAGATCATTAGATATAAATTATGCAAAAGGCCATTGTTTTTTGTTTTTTTATTGTTGAGTTATATTTCTTACTGTAATTATTTTTGCTCAGCAGACAATAAAAAACCTACACTAGATCAATTGTTATTAATTTATATCAGTACTCTTCTAGCCAGTAGAGGGCAGCACTGGATTGCACTAAGTCAGCTTTGTACAGTATTGTTTTCATTAACACTGATGCATTAATAAAGTTAGCAGTTACTTCTCGCCAAACTTAAGGGGTGAATTTTTCAGTATACAGTACTTTTTTTATTTTCATGAAAATAGCTTGTTTTCCATCTGTTTTATAATATTGAGTGGGTGGATTAATATCACAAAAAAGACTCTTATGTGTTTCAAATGCATTTTGTGTAACGAATTTCATGACATTTGACCTATCTAGTTTAGAAAAAGGGCAAAAAAACATTCTCTCTGTATTGTCAAACTGAACATACTGTGTCATCTAATTAATAGAGATAAATCATAAAGTCCTATAGGAAGTTAATTTACCACATAGCTCCTGTATATCATTTACATTTCATTTGCATGTCATTATTTGTTTTTGTGTGTGTTTTTTTTCATACTTTACAGAAATGAAATCTGTATATCCATTATTCTCCTCAACGGACTGTCATCTGGCCTAGTCATACAGTAAAATATTATTATGTATCAGGTATGGGATTATCAAATTGTAGGTGCTCCAACTTTGAATGAAAAAAGACGTTAGAGTGTCAGCGATGTTATCTGCAAACTATTGTGCAATCACACGAAGATCACAGTTAGTGTGCTGCCAAGTCCACCATCTGACAATAAGTGACTCTGCCAAGCAGTGATCATCAGTCATCACATTGTGGTCGTAATGCTATCAACTGAGGTAATTTTCTCTCAGTGGATGACTTATGAGGAATGTTCTGCTTGTAGGTTAGAGGAGGGCAAAATTCAGATTCAGATGAACCACACACCCATTCATCCACAACAGACTGAATGGTTTGAACAACCCCGCTTCATAAAGAGGATCTCAAACTGTGTGTGCACGTGCGTGTGCATGGAGGAGCAGGGTGGTTGATCAGTTGATGATGGGCGCGGCAGTTGGATGACTCATTTTAGAGTTGCCTAGCTACAGCCAGGAGTTGTTTTCTTTAGACTCGGAGCGTGAGTAGCTACAGTGTGTATGTCTGGATTTCATTGAGAGAGCAAGGCCTTGTGGGGGCGGCATAAATGCCCTGCTCCCAGCTTCCTGCTGAGGAGGAGCAGAAATGTTCCCAAAGAAGAAAAGAAATCACGTGAAGAAAAACTGGAGTTAAATGTAGTAATGTCAGCAAGGGAGGGAAAAACAGTGAAGTCTACGAGCGCTCGGGGTGAGGAAGTGAATCAAGAATGAAATCCCCTGGCCTGTAACCATGGAAACAGGTCTGCACAGCTAAATATGAGGAATTCTTTTTTTATTGAATGTAAACGGTGGCCGGGGCACCACAACTGACACACACGGCATTCGCCCTACTGGAAGCTGTGGGGCTCATAACATACTCCTGAAATTGCCTCTGTCTGATTTCTCTTGAAGCTCAGGCAGGCAGTCCACAGGGCACATGAAGAGTTTATGTCTGTCTGCCCGTCTCCCACATGTTTGGCTTTCCCTCTACCGTATGATTTCTCTCCCCCTCACTTTGCATCTAATTTCAGGTTTCATCAACACTTCTGTGTACATTTTATCCAAATATGGTAGGCCTACGTGTAAACAGCATCAAAAAAACACATTTATTCGTCGTAAAACAGGTCTAAGGAACAGAAAATTGTTCATCATTATTATTGAGAGCAGCAGTCTAATAATAGATAAAAAAAATAAAATAATAATGCCTGCAAAATTCAAGTCAAGGAAACATTAAAACAACAAAATTGTGGTAGAATAGTGAGAATAACATTTAAACTTAGAAATCAAGTGCAAGAATTCTGTATTAATTTAACATGAAGTACCTACCATAGATTATATAGGACCATAGAGCTTTAAATGTTACGCCACTTATTGGAAAATATGGAACACCATTCTGAATGTGATTATCCTTATCAATACTTGCTAGAAGGAAACAATCTCATCTATTCTTCTATTATCTATCATTTTAGGCAGCATGGTTAAATCCATGTTGCCAAGCTGCTCTGACATCTTGAATATGCATGCCAGAGAAGAGACGCCCTTCAGTTCCTAACTGATAAAATGAGACTGAGGTTTCCTTCAATTAACAAGTTACTGTGGAGCAGCAGAGAACAACGTGGACATACAGTGGGGAGGTGACCATTCCTGGAAAATGAAAGTGATGATCATGAGAGTGAGAAGGCTTCAGGTCTGTGAGAGTGTTTCTCTAGCATGTCGCTCCCTTAGAGGTTGATCAATATGCAGAGTGTACGAACGTGTGCCGTTTGTTTGTCTCGATGTGTATGGTACCTATAGGCTGCATGTGAGTCTGAGCTCATGTGTGCAATTGTGTGTGCGGTATCTTATTATCAAAACCACCCTGGTGACATGGGGAGCATGGAGGGAGGGGGCGGCGGTGGTGGTCAATTTTTCCAATTAGTCAACAGCCTGCGGTCAGATGAGAGTTTCAACACAAAAGCACTGACATCAGACCCTTTTGTTTGCTCTGCCTCATTCAAACTCACATTCAAAGTCTTTGACATTACCCCTGAAAATCCAGTGCTGTATACGCTTGGGCTGGCTTTGTTATAGAGAGTTTAGAAATCTCAGGGCAGGGTGCAACATTGTGTAAGACAGAGAAAGAATGAGCAGAGTGAGACAGTCATCCACAGACAGGGAGCTTTACTATTGTGTAAAGCAGCAGTGACTTGGCTGTGGTCAGGCTCGCTCCCCTGGCATGTAGGCACTGCTGCGCTGCCTTTGTTTCACACAGTCGCGTTGAAACACTCCCACATCGAGACTCCTCACAGACACCTTAATTAAGAGATTTTCTTATTAGTCAACCCAAAAATAGTAGTCTGTCCTCCTATAGGATTTGTTATCCTGTTTACATCAGCTGTACATATAGCATCTAAGCCGCCGCCCCTTTTCGCAGCATGAGTCTGACAGATTAATGTCTGACATTGCCAATTTAACAAACAAGCAGTAATTAAGAACGCAAGACTCAGAGCCACGGCTTTAATACAGAGGATGCAACGAGTCATCTGTGTTAGAGGAGTGCCTGCTCAAGACGATGGAAAAGCGATCTCCTCTTGATCGGCCAGTTTTCTCAGTTTCCACATTGTAATGTTGAATTCTGTGTACTTCAGCAATTTTGGAGTCGCTGATTCGACTCTTTAATGATCCCACAGTGTACAGTAAAGTGCACACTGGAACTAATACAACCACCCTGAGCCAGCCAACCTTGAGAAAATATTTCAAGGAATCATCATTAATACTTGTGCACACAACACTTGGCATCTCAGACAATATCACAACTGTTTCAGTGATCCTTGAGGACTCTGGTTTTTCCAGTACCGATCAGCAATGGCAGCACGACAAAGGGCTGTTTGTCGAGCGAGCCTCCCCATTGGTCTTCCTCAGAAGCTTCACGGGCATGTGATTTGTTGACTTGTGTTTAGATCTAAAAAATGTGTTGTGGCCAAACTCCTGTCCCGCCCCCCTGCTACATGCATGCAGCAGTGGTCAAAGTTTTTACTCTGAAAAACGATAGCCGACTGACTAATGCATGACTCATGGTATTTCCTCTCCTGAAAATATACCCAGGGCTGAAAAAAGGTTTGATTCTTGCATAACCGATGTAGTTTTGGCTCCACAGGCATGCACGCTGGTTTCACTCAGCGACTCTCAGTGCAGTCTGCAAATTTATGCTGTCTGAAGGAGTGCCCTGTCACACTGCAGGGTACAGTGTGAACCACAGCCTACCTCACATCCAAGGTGGGGTCGACACGCCTAGAACAGAATCAGGTCCAACCACATTCTCCACTCTCCCCTCCCTCTTTTTCTCAGTCGGCCTCTCTCGTGTTTTTCGTCACTACGTTGTTGTTCGTTACTATTTTAGCTAGGTTTACCAGATGTGGTGTGGAATTGGAGGGGATTAAATAACTGTACTCCAAACTGACTTTCTTTCACATGGGGATTTGGGTGGGACACTCAAGACGTTGAGTAGTATAGGACCGAGGCGTGGTGTTTGAAATTCAGACTGTTGATCATGAATGAATAAACACTGTCACCCCTCCTCACTAGTCAGATGGGTTGTGTATTTAGTTTGGCCTCTGCAAATTTTGATAGTGTTGTCATGGAAATGAGTATGTTCATAGGGCGCAACCTGAATCTGAAAGCGTTGCCATGGCAGAAGCGTCATTTAGTTAGTCACTTAAGAGTTGTCTATGTTTAGCTTATGATTTTTTTTTTTGTTCTCCATGGCAACCGTGTTGAAATACACACCGTTGCGCTTAAATCTAATCAAAGCAGAAGTGCCATGGTTTCATTCCTGAGATGAAAGATCCCAGATGACAGTGTTTGTGTGTCTGTGTGTGAGACCCGATGAAGCCAGCAGAATGTGGCCACACGAGAGGCCCTGCTATAAACTCCAGCAGCTCTGCTGCTGTTTGAGGTCACTGTATTTGCAGGTAAATTATTTCTGAAGCCTGTTATTATGCTGCCGGCTAATACCTAAGGCTGAGGCAGGCTGACATGATACTGACCAGGTACGTTTGACTCAGACCTCTGTTGGCGTATCAGCATATTTTTATACTCACCAGAAGCAAACAAGCGACCTCAGTCTCCCAGTCCGAACCCACAGTATTTTTGTCCATCTCTATCTACGTACTTGTTTATATCTGACTTTCCTGCCTGGTTTTTATTAGCTTGCTTGCCTTCAGCCATGCACGCTCATATGCTGGTATTTATTCATATTATTCTGCTTCCTCATCTTCTAAACATTTTTGGGAGGTTCTTACTCATTCATAATGTGTCCTAGAAACATCTTTCAAACTTCAAATTTTTCAGCTCATTGAGGCTTCCTGTGGGATCTTTTTAATATTCTTCCTTTAAAGAGGGGGGCAAACTCATTCTTACATTCACCTAGAAACTTCACTCAAATCTATCAATCAATTCTCTATTCATACTTATACTGCTGTATATTTAAGCAATACATCGGAATGAAGAATGAATGCCCGCAGCTGTGGTTTAATGAGCGTATACCACGGCCTGTCGTGATGTATTGCTTAAATGTATTTGAGGTGTTTTCAACACTTACACTTTAACTGCTTTCACCTATTACATGTCAGTAGAAACTCACATTCATTTTTACTCATTAAACAACAGGCCAGCTGCTTTTACATCTGACACTTCACCTGACATTTTAACCACTCTCCGGCTTGACGCTTCAACTGCTTACATTTCACGTTCAGATCTTCCACTTCAACTGAAATTTCAAATGACTTTAACCCCTGTCACATAAACTGAAATGTACATTTTCATGTTTTACTCTTCAACGGACAATTAAACTGCTTTTAGTGGTTAGATGTTAATTGACACTGCTTCCACAGCTGCTTTCATCTCCGACTCCTCAAATAACACGACTGCTTTCAGCACTTACTCTTTAAATGACAGTTAACCTTCTTTCATTTCTTTAACTGAGTTTTCATCCATTTTCAGTCATGCACTTCTGTTTTAATGACGATTTTCACCTTCTCTCTGTTATTTTATTCCTACTGCCAATTACGCTTACAGCTGTTTCAGTATCTCAGCAGACCTTTTTAAAAACCTGTAAAATCACTGCTTAACACCATAAATGGATAATTATTGTTGGTCTCTACTCACCAGTTGTCCCCCAACAGTTTTAAAATTGAGCCACATCATAAATCTATAACTCTGGGTCAGATCTATTTGAGTTTGCGTGCTTTTACCATAGTATGCTGCGAGTTGGGTTTGCAATTTTGTGAATCTATTCCCCGCTTTGAATGTGTTTACAATATGAAGAAGGATGATTATTTTAGGATGACATGAGAATCTGTTCTCTAAACACAACGGTAATGTCCAATCAGTCTTCCTCTTTGTCATACAGTTAGAGGAACATTTTGGATTATTAGATCACGAGCATCTGGTATTGGGACTCGTCTGCACCATCAATTAGCTCTACAACAAACACAAACATGCAATGATGTGATGTGACATTGGCAGGTTAAGTTAACAGAGTCTCCCTTAGTTTAATATGGTGTCTAATCTGTATGAAAGCAGATCACTGTGACTCATTGGAACCGCTAAGACCACATTAATCACCAGCAATGAAACAATGATAGGGAGTAGTGAGTTAATGAACTGACAGCAGTGTGAAATGTTTCCAATAACCCCCCCTGCCAAATTCCTCTCTCACTACCTTCAGGTCTGCCATCTTCCTCTCTCCCTCATTCTCACTCAAGCTATGACTTGCGCTCATTGGCCCCCACCTCTTTTTCCCTCGCAACCAACAACATTCCTTCATCCTGAAACCTCTTCCTCTGTAACAAAAGCGGGAAAACACAGAGGGTGGTGATCGGGAGGAAACACCACACTGGCGGTGGCGAGTGCGTGTTTGTTCATGTGCCCAGGTTTTACAGTTTGTTTATATATTCGACAGCGACGACGTGATTGAGATTAGGCCCGGCTGCAGTCTGTCGCCATGGTAGCATGCGTAAAAATCACTGTCAATAATGTCCAGTGTTGTGGGAGTTCCCACCTCAAACACCACCAGTGAGTCATCCACCGCTCTCCTATAGAGAAGCACCACCATCAGCTTAGTGACAAAGACATGAGACACCAAACACATGAGGAAAATCTAACGCCTGCCCACAAAAAGAAGTTGTTGAAATCGTGGCTGGTTTGAGCCTTTGCATGTGTGTAAAGCAGACAGAGAGAAACAGAGGGTGGGACTTGGGGGGCGGGGGGGCAGAGAAGAAAAAGAGGCAGAGATGTGAGCAAGTGAGAGGCTTGTCTGGGGTGTGGACTCAAGAGGAAGGCGGAGTAAAAGTGGGCAGAAGGGTAGATTCTAGTGTTTGTGCATTTAGACTCTGAGTCTGAAATTAGTGTCATTGAGAGCAGGAGGAATTAAACTCGTGGAGACAGACAGCCACTAAACAGTAAGTCCAAGATTCTTCCTCTGCTTTTTCACTAATTCTTACTTCTCTTCTGCTGCTTAACACTGTGCTATTGGAACAGGAGCTGCCCTGCACTTTGGCTTCACTATCTAAGTTTTCCTGTCTATAAAAACAAAATTTAAAAAAATGTTGAGGAACACTGGAAAAACAGGTGTTTTTTTATATGTGTCCTATGAACACCTCGACCTTCACAGGTAACTTTGCTACTGAATTCAAGTAACTTCTTCATTACTGGGGGGGTGAGGCTGCTTTCCAGATGTGCTCAGGCAGCTGTTAGCTTAGTGAAGTGACAGGTCTGGATGTTAAACTGCTAAAAGGGCACAGGACTGATGTTTTTTTTCTCTGAGATGTCTACCACTACCACTCTAAAGTCTGAAATCGTCAGCCACATGTATTCTATTTCGTATAACGGAAAATATGCCACATCTAGGCCAGACCTAAAAAGCCCAGCAGGAACAGCTGACACATCTTGAGTTTTCAGGAGAGATTTTTCTCTTTTTCTTTTTGGAAAAACATTTGATCAAAGCTTTCAACAAGTGTGTTTTAAATTAAAGCACCCAACTGCTGAGCATTCACTTGTTATTTTTTCCATCCAGCAGTTGTTCATTAAAGTTCATCTGTCACAAGACAACTTATCTGTATTTGTGTGTGCAGCACTTAAGGCAGAAATTATACAGAGCAAATATTTACTAGCTTTATTTTTCCCTTCACTGTAATGGTCTGAGGCCGATGAAAGGTGGGAAACACGTCTTGTAGACGTCAGTGTCAGGTGTGATCACATGTGTATCAGTGTGCCCTGTCTGTGTGTGAGCGTGGTCTCGTGTGAAAGAGAGGGAACTAGCAAGCATGTGTGTGTGTGTGTGGGCCCAGCCCTTGACCACTCCTTCACCATGGAGAGAACCGGCACATACCAGATGTGCCTCTTCCGCTATTCACACCCAGAGCAGCTTCCACACTGGATGCAGCCACACATAGTTCACGTGTAAATAAGAATTTATACCAATAAAATCCCTGAGATTAGGCTCAGTGTGTGTGAGTGTGGGGTGTTGTAATTCAGAACAAGGGGGATTGGGCGTGGGTCAACAGGTAGTCTCTACAGTTATTTTAAGGAGTGGCAGATTTCATGGAAGCACCAGACAAGCCTGAACCTATCTGCCTGTTATGAACTTCCCTCCTGAGGGTTTTCTCCCTCTCAATACCAACAATCCAATCTGTCAATGCAGGGATGAACTGATTCACTCCACTGATACGCCACAACAAATACACAGCAACACGTATATAGACGTATACAATTTATCTCACAGTCTATTTTCAGGCCTTTCACTGGGAGTTCGCTCGCTGTAACTCAAAGTAATTAGAAGTTGTGAGGCCACACCCTGACTGGGTGCCAGGTTTGAGCCCTGCTTTGAGTGTGTTTATGAAGCTTTGTGTGTGTATATGTGTGTGTGTGTGTGTGTGTATGCTTGGGGCTGTCATTAATGGCTCCCTGTCCGCAACCAGGAAGAGAGCCTTTGTTGTAGACCATATTTTATTGTTACTTACTTTTCTTTTTTTTTTCTTTTAAGGGTGTGTATGCATGTGTGTTTTTTTCCTTTAGGCTTGAATTGAATGAGCCTTCCAGTTAAATTCATATTGCATAATAATAAAGGTGGAGTGGTGTAACGAGTTTGACTTTGCACC
Organism: Trachurus japonicus; assembly: GCF_045865225.1. Taxonomy (NCBI): domain Eukaryota; kingdom Metazoa; phylum Chordata; class Actinopteri; order Carangiformes; family Carangidae; genus Trachurus; species Trachurus japonicus. The sequence continues at coordinate 24,526,349 of NC_140914.1, read as the reverse complement.
TCCCTTTCCCCATGCAGCACAGTCATCATGCTGATCCTTCTCGCTGGCATCTTTGTCCTGCACATCCTCTGCATCATCCTCCTCCTGGTGGCTACTATTGACAATGTAAGTAACATTGTGCAAGTTTTATCTGCACATTCCTGAACAATGCATCATTCCGCTACACAGACATATACACGTATACACAACCCTTACAGCCTCTAGGCACACTTGCCGTGCGCGTCCTAATCCCCAACTTCCTCCCTCGTTGGAGTGTTAAAAAGACAGTGGTGAGGAGTTATGTGCAGCGTTAACATGCTGACAGAGAGCAAAGAGTGGAGATTGATGAGTGATCAGCTGCTCACCTCTCCGTCGTCACTCGAGGCCTTCATTCCTTCTCCATCAATGGTCCAACTGTTCTTCTCGGGGCCACATATCTGACATTCCTCTACGACAGACGGGGGCCGGCCACTGTGTAGTCACCTGCCGTCGCATCTGTAGGTGTGAGCGTGTAGACGGCAGACAAGGTGTCAGTCACACACAGTGTTTCCGGCACATGCAAACATGAGACATTCTTGCGGCGTTGTTGTGATTTTTTGCTCACCAGACTGAAAACCGTGGCTCTGAAGATGAGCATTCCTCTGTTTGATTATCGTCCCTTTACCTGCAGGTTCATGACAGGACACAGAGTTGACACACACAGCCACACACACACTGCTTGGTTCTCCTGTTGTTGTTTTTTTGACTCCTCTAGGGTGTAAGATGCCTATCGTTAACTATGCAAGCACTGTATGAGAGCTGTAACACGATTTGAAATGTAAAATTGTGCACTTGTCCCTTCTCAGGCCTGGTGGATGACTGACACTATCAGCACTGACATATGGGCCCGGTGGATACTCCAAAATGGAAAATGGAACTACACCGATCTTCCCACAGGCTCACACTACCCACAAGGTAAGTCTTGTCCTGCAGAGACGTACTGTAGTGTGAGAACATGTTTCCATGTGTGTAGCACCTGAACTGTTTGTTTCATTGGTCTTCAGCCACACTGCATCGTGTGAATGTAGATTTCCCAATGCATCTTTGATTCTTGGGTGGCTGAAATACCTGCCTGCCATTATTTACGATCACAAATAAAAACATGCAAAGATAGCCTACGATAAGGAGTGTTTCATTTGTAGTTTAATGCTCAAAAACGCTTAAAGCTAATGCTTCACCGGGGTCATGTGGGTGTGGTTTGATATCAGGTTTAAACAGGAAACAAAACAACTCACCAACTGTCATCAGATCCCCAATTCAAATGTTGCCAAGTCCTGTGCATGGAAATATGTGACATCATCTTTTTTTTTGCTCGTCTTGTTGGGTAGGATCCTTTTATTCACAGTGGGAGGTTTTCATCAGATGAGTCTCTATTGTGTCATCGGTTTTTTGATCCAATCAGGAGGACTAATGTTTTATGAGCTGAATAAATACCCTCAAGTGATATGAAAAGGGTTTTTTTTGTAGTAGAGTTGTAGAGTTTGGTATTATTGTGGCTTCCTCTATTTATTTATGTCTTTATGTTCATGAGCCGTTTCCAGTGATGGGTAGAGTTTTGATTTTGCTGTAATTCCAACTTTTAATCCCCGAAACATACTAAAGGAAATGTTGTTTGTCTTTATATGGATCCATACTAAGGATGTTTTAAAATCCTAAAACGTTTGGGTTGTTTTATATAATTATTCCTGAGATTCCTGCCACTGTTTTAACTGTTGCTTTTAGTGTTTCCTAGAAGTAACAATATAAAGACACACACCCACATTGCATCTCTGATCATGTTGCTCTCTCTCTCTGGCTCCCCCTGCAGATTACCTCCAGGCAGTGCAGGCCAGCTCTGTGCTCGCTTGCATATTCTGCATCCTGGGCATCTTTGTGTTTTTGGCTCAGCTCTTCACCCTTGAGAAAGGCAAAAGGTTCACCATCTCCGGCATCTTCCAGTTCCTTGCCTGTGAGTATTTGTCTGCGTGTTTCCTTCCCTGATAGAGTCATCTTTCCCTCTCTGTATGTCTTCTTCTTCATCTCACTAACGATCACTTCTCTGTCCTTCCTCCCTGATGTCCTCGTTTCCTTCTCTGCAGGCCTGTGCATCATGATCGCAGCCTCCATCTACACAGATCGCTTCCACATCGATGAGAGCACCGGTTGGTATGGTCACTCCTTCATCCTGGCGTGGATCGCCTTCGCTCTCACATTCATCTCCTCCATCATTTACTTCGTGCTACGCAAGAAGACAGCCGCGTGAAAAGGACACTAGAGAGTGCTCCAACCTGCCCAACATCTTTGGCTGGATCGTTTCTTTCAGCTAAAATCTGGGTTTAGTTACATTGAGTTAGTGTTTTTATTGGCCTGTTTTGGATACCAGGTTTGAGCTGCTAATGTTTATTCAGCTACAGTTACAGCAGACCTCTTGATCCTCTCAAATGCATACTGCTCCATTCCACCCAGTTGTATTTGAGTCTATTTTCTTGAAGGCATCAAATGATTAAGAATATTTTTGCAGTAATCTATAAAAAAAAAGGCCTTAATTTTTTATAAATATGATCTGATAGATTAAGATCCAACCATGTTTGTCTTGCAACAAAAGCAGGTTGATGAGTGAAATCTGTAAAATCTGTATGTTTTTTTTGTTTGTTTTTGTCTACATCTGTACATTTATATATGTGCTGGATAAAAAGGGGAGTATAAAGGAGTATGATTTTAGTATATATATATAGTTTTTTCAATATTATATTATTAGTATAGTTCTCTGCTCTGTTCTGACTTGATGCAATGTGCCACTAATTAAACAGAGTGCAACTACAACGTGATGCCAGCTATTAAAGACAGATTGTAGATTTGTGAGTAATCTGACAATAATACTACACAGTGATATGTGTTAAATCAATGGTGTAGTACTGTTTGTTTTCCAATTATTTGTGGTGAGGAAACCATCAGACCAGTTTTAGTTTTCAAGTAAAATGTCAAGTCATAGTCAGAACATTATAGCTGTCACCCTGCCAAGAACCATCATAGCAATAATGAAGTGATATAAAGTGGAACTTTCTTCTGATCCATCAAAATTATGACCTTGTGAAAACTGTATCTGTTACACTAATGTATGAAACTTTTACATAAATCTAATATCATGTCTGGCTGTAAATGCAGCCTTATACCACTAATGCACCAACCTGTATACTCTCAATCAGCTCTGTTTCTACATGATGTGACTCTTCAAGTGTGAGATATGCTGTGTAAATATTTTCTCTTCCCCATAACGCTCCATATGTCACTGCTGATTTATTTTTGCTACCGTTACTTGGCAATGGCAATGACGATGATTTTTAATACATTAAAACTTGATTTTAAACCAGTTGCTGAAGCTGTTATTTGTTTCTTTTCCATAAGATAAAATGTTGAGTTGAGGCTTCAAAGTGTATCTCTGCCTCATGTTCACTTTACAAAACTGTGGTGGACTCCTCTGAATCTACATTTCTCTTCTTTATTAGAACGGAGTGATTATGATCAAAGCCAATTATCTGGATTCATTGAATCACTGGATTTGCACTGTAAATTCAGAGCACATGACAAGACCATGACAAACATTGAACTGCAATGCCAAGACGGGCGTAGGTCCTCTGAGAGGCTCCAGCCTGCATTAGTAGTTCATCATAGTGGGCTGTAGTCCTCCTCTCGTCCATAACGGTCCACTTGGTGCCTCGGCAGGGTCATGTGGGCCGAGCCAGACGGGGTGGGAGAGGGGAGGGACAGGCGGTGGAACGGAGACGCGGGTGCAGGATGGCAGGGGGGAGGAGGGAAGGAGTCCGAGTGGGCGAGAGGAAGGGAGTGGGAGTGCGTGAGTCTCGGAGCGGTGGAGGGCGGTAATGTGGCAGACGGGGGCTCGTAGTAGGGAGACAGGTGGGAGATCCGGGGAGGGGACGGAGGACAGGCCAGGTTCATGGCTGGGTTGGGAGGGGTGTAGTAAGGAGCCGGTGGCAGGAGCCCCACAAAGTTAAAGCTGCAGGCATTAAGAGCAGAGGCACGCCTCGGTCCCACCATCAGGACCTTCTTGGTGTAGTTGTTGAGTGTGGAGACCCCGGCCGACATGCACACAGTGAAGGCAAACCAGGCCACACTGGAGACAGAGACAGAGACAGAGAGGGACAGGGAGAGGCTCAGAAACAGGCTGTATGTTGGTGTTTTTGAGGTTACATGAATTTTTATATATACACATAAAAGATTTGGATTCCTGTTCCTACAGACGTGTCAATCAGAATAAACTGTTGTGGTTTTTTTCAGCTGATTAAAGGACTCAACTACACAGTGCCATTAAAGAAGTCTTTCATATCCAGAATCGATATATCCATGTATTCTGGTCCAGGTCTGATGGAGAGAAGGTAAACTGAGGATCTGTGTGTGTGCGTTGATCCTTGTCACTTATCCCAGTTTCAATCGGACCCCATTTGTGTGTGAGATTTGAGTCTACGTGTAAAATGAACTCACTAGAAGGCCCAGGAGTAGCCGTAGCTATGAGGTTTGAAATCCTCGGGTCCCATTGAGACAGTGGTCTGAAACACCTGCATGAACATCATGTGACCCACCATCCCAAGCAGACCTGAGGAGAGAGAGAGGAAAAATAATTTGTGTAATGTAATACAGCTCGTCCTATGAATCTGTCACTCTGATTCACTTATCAAGGGGGGAAAAAAACATTGCTCTACCTCCCAGGACTGTGAAGACAGCAGCAAAAGAATTGAGCAGCTGGCCCCAGCGCTGCGTAGAGGGGCAGCAGGCCCTGATGCACAGCTGCACAGACAGCAGCATGCAGCTGATTAACAGCAGGCCTATATACATGATCTCCAGTGATAGAGACAGCCACATCATTGCTGTGGAGGAAGGACAAGGATAGTTTAAGACATGGATTTTAAACCAATTGGTCAACTGAGAGCAAGGTGCCCAGAAAGATGAAGTGATGAAAAGTGATGAATCCATTTACCTTTCTCAGATCCTGGAGTCAAAGTGTGAAAGCCTCGACACTTCTCTTCTAGAAATAAAAGAAGCAAACGTCAATACTGATAATAAACCAGCCTTACTAACAGAAAGGTTATTTGCACCGGAGAGCTTTTAGCAGAGCCCGCAGCTGTTTGAGTGAGTTCACTGTATTCAGCATCTTTTCTATGTATCGCATAGAGGTTATATCATACATTTAAATTAACACTGCAATCAAATTACTGTGTGACCAACCAGATTTAGGTAACAGTCTGCACTAAGTGTTTACACTGCCTTAAGTAAACCGATGGGAGATTATAAGGAGGATTTGTTCCATATAAATCTGGAAGGGAGGGGTCAGCAGGAAAAACCTTATTTGAACCAAAGGACTTTGTCATTGTGCTTCATTTTTCATTCTGGTAATGCTTTCATTTTCACTTATTCTTTTCCATTTGATAGCATTTTGTTTTCACCCCTGAAATGAGTTTTTTCCCCCCACCACCACCTCTGCTAGCAATGGCATTAAAAAACACGCACAGCAAATAACCAGTCTCTGCTGTCAGTTAAGCTTCTTTGTGGCTTGTTTACGAACGTGCTTACATGACAGCTGCAATAATCACAGCAACCTATTTGGCTCCAAATTACGGTGGCCGTAAAAGAGAGCAGATGCAGACAGACAAAATACGAGCAAATGAGCAGAGAGAAAGCACATTCACCAACACGCAAAGACAGCCATTCAAATGCTTTGAATGACTGGGCTATGGCAAAAGTAAAGCTACTATATAAAAATCATCAATATAATATGACTGGCTATTAGAGCTAAAAAAGATAAAAATTTGAAGCCATTAGTGTTAGTGGAATCAAAGCAGTGAACACAACTCTCACATTGTTGCATTTTAAATTGATAAAGCATGCAGATTTCTATTTATACATCAAGCAATTTAGCTTTTACTAAGCAACATTAACATTAATTGTGAGCCGTGCATAAGTCCAGTACTGACCGGCTCAGTTCAGCTTTGTTTTTAGTGTCCGACACCTCCTTAAGGAAATATCTGGTCCTTTAGCAGCTTAATATTGCACTAGATTCACATTCAGTAGGATGTTAGCTTGTTGCTAACGTTGTCTGTGCTGTTTGGTGTTGAACATGTGGTGTTTTGTGGGTTTTAACCTTTTTTAAGGCTTTTTCCTTTCAATGTTCTACTAAAACTGACTATAGAGCACTGACAGTAAACCCAAAGTCAAGTTGCAAGGCAGAAATGAGCCCAAAGTTAAAAAGCTGAGGGTGATAAATGTTTTTGGGCTCATTTTTAATGTACGGTAAGTCTATTGATTATTGCCTCTTTGAAGAAAAGCATTTTTGCAAACTATTAGAGCAATATATGTTAGATATTCAACTTTAATAATAAAATAACAGTTACACTTACACACCTTTAAAAACTACACATTATTAAGAATTAGTTCCATCATAATTAAACACTTGGCTACATTATCATTTATAAAGAATTACTGTGCTGTATCAGTTCATCCTAAAGGGGAAATTTGCAGCTGTTAAAGCAAATTCACCTCCATAATGAAATTTCTTTTCACTGCTGCCAACAATCAGATACCAAACCACTAATTACATAATGCTGACTGGTCCATATAATTGACAACAGAAGTCAGTGGCAACTTTTGGCTGAACTTCAGTATCACTTAAACTCGGTTGCAAATCAGCTGCAAATGAGACGATGAACACCAGGCTGATGTTTGTGAATCCTATTAACCTTTCTTTCTCTCTCTGGGTTTCTAATCCATAATTGAGTCATGCTGTAGAAGTCTAAATCTCAGCGAGCAGAACACACACAAGTGATAATCCTCTTTGTGGCTGAGCGTGCACGCACACACGCGCGCGCACACATAACACATTCAAATTCACATCTACACACACTAAATTAACACACCTGAGACCTCAATTCACACTATCACCTTGGATTTCCTCTCCTGCTGTGACCTATTTCATTGTCTATTGCACTAGTGCGACACTTGCAATACAATTTGTTTCACCCTGTTGCTGTGCGGATCCTCATCTTACCTTGAATATATCCTCCACCTCATTCACACACAACCTGATAAGCACATATGACCAGAGGCACACATTATAAATCCCTTACAATGATACTGATTGTATGCCGTGACCATGACCATGTGTATTGCTGAGTAGGCTACAGTTGCTTCTGTTTAGATTTCTTTGCACAAATCCAGTTTCTCTCATTTATTAATTTCCTCTATCTGCTTAATCCTTTTCAGGGTCACTGCTGACATGCGTGGGCTTTCACTCATTTTAACGCTTTTTAAAGAGACTATAAGCAACTTTGTCCTCTGACAGTCCTTAGTGATCAAAGAGGACTTTTATGTTGAGCTGAAAGGACCGGGGAGTTTATTCTCTCTCACATTTACCTTTTTAGACAGATCTCAACAGTCCAAAATCAATAAAATGTTCTTAATGGTTCAAATCTCTTACACTTCTACCTATTTTTTTCCCCTCTCACCCCATGCGTCAGTGTAGATGTTTTCCTCACAGACGAAGAACAGGCCGGTGTGAAAGGTGGGGAAGACAAAGCGGTCGTCGCCCGTCTCCCAGGAGAACTGCATGCTGGAGGAGTTGGAGACGCCGGGGACAGGGATGCAGTTGCTGTGCTTGGTGGGCGAACAGAGCGGCTTGGGCACCTTCTGTTTACCCACGCACCAGTAGGAAGACATGATGGCAGTACCGCCCAGCAAGAGAGAAACAACCGTCTGGATGAAGGAGAGGCGAGGGGAACGGATCTGCTGCAGGAACGCCATGGCGCAGGGGCTAAAGGAGGGCTTGGACTGGTGGAGGAGGACAATTAGCGAGGGAGGGAAAGAAACACAGAGATGGTCAAATGTGCAAAAACATGTCAGCAGTGGATGTTACAATAAAAGTCTGACAAGTGAATGAGTAGCTCAAGTTTTTCATTGTTGGACTACTTGACTTCAGGTACACTTCCACTGTCACTAAGACTATCAGCAGCATGTTATTAGTCTCCAAGGAGAAGCAGCTCTGCCCAATTGCCTGAGATGATTAGTGAGATGTTTGAAAGAGGAAAGAGCGGGGGAGCAAGCAGTTTTACATGACTAATCACATCTACACAATAAAAGAGAGTGTGACAGAAAATCAGCACACTACTGGTAATTGGTGGGAAGACAGACGTTAAATCAGAGGAAAATAGGTGAAAATTGCCGTCACGGTGGAACCCCTCCAGGAGACAGATGCTCAAAACCAAAACCTCTGAGCACTTGATGTCAAGCAGTGAATCAAATATTAAATTTGAATGAAGGGGTTAGGTGGGGGGTGGGGTGGGGGGTAAAAAGCACTCACCTCCTCTAGACTCTCTTCCGTCTCACTTTGTCCTGCGTTCTTTCATCATGTAAGTGAGGGAGGTGAAAGAAACATCCAGCACCGCTCCTCTGCTCGTCTGCGCTCCCTTTCACTCCTCATCAAATGCTCAGAGTGATGGAGGATTTTGGCCGTCACAGTGACCTCTGCCAGAAGAGTGACTGTCAGTCTTTATGATCCCAGCCCAGTGGTCAGACACAACTGTGAGCACGTCTCTCCCTCACACACACACACACAAACACACACAGTCTCGCTCCTCTTTAATCCATCAGTATAAATCCAAAACAGACAACTCTGTTCCATCTGTTTTCATTTTGATTCCTAGACTTATTTTGATCTATTTCATTTATCTCCCCTCCTCTTATCTGCCCCCTCCAATGCTTTCTGCCTGTAAAAACATTCAGCACTCAGTTTTGATGTGTAAATCGACATGACCTTGAAAGGTTGAATCAATATGGCAGAAACACACTATTACTTGGGCAATATTGCTTCGTAGCACCATACATGTCCAACATTTTCCAGTGACAATTATTTGTCTCCGAGAGGTGGACATGCTGTTGCTAGTCAATAATAATGTGTGTGTTTTTTTTTAATCCTCTAAACCAATGGTTCCCAGTGTTTTCTGTGTGTAGCCCAAACAGATTAACTGAACTGCGCCTTCATCAATACCGCCCATCACTGTATAACAGTATTGCTCCAGTAAAGTTTTCATACAACGGTGCTATCAGTTTTTAACTTGGTTTGCTCAAGTTTGTCAGATGAATGGATCAACTATTTCAGCTGTTACATTTAACCATTTTGAGGGGCCATTGGTACATTTTCTCTGCTGCTGAATGTGGGCGGGGAGTGGGGAATCGTCACTTGACAAGAGTTTCAGCCGTCATTGTCTTTATAATAACAAGGGTTATCATACGCTCTCTGAGCTTCCACACTGTTGGCTTTAGTGAGTCACTATCAGAAAGTGAGAAGGCATGCCGGGACTCACTGGTTAGCACCTTAACATCCATAGAAAAAAAACTAAACAAGACTTAATCCTGATTTAGACTGGAGACGGCTCTGGGTGAGCAAAGGAATGAAGTTAAATGCTTGCAACTCGCAACATTTCCTCTGCTAAGTAAACAGCTGCTAATGCTAAAAACGTATAAATAGTGGTAGCTTTTTGACTGTTTGCACATTGCTTTCAGGTTTCCTTTTCAACAATTTTGCATTACTTTTAGTTATTTTAAAATGTTAAAGAAAATTACTTGTTTAATTAATGTTAATTACTTACTTTAATTATTAGTAATATTATTTTTTTAATTTCTTGGGGGGGTGGGGGGGTGCTTTAATTAACAGTAGATAGACAGGAAATGGGGAGACAGAGAGGGGTATGACATGCAGCAAAGGGCCACCAGTGGAATCAAACCAGGGCCACTATATGGGGCACCTCTTCTACCACCCAAGCTAAACGACTCCCCACTTTTAGATATTTTAACCTTTCATCAATCACTCGATGCTGACTATTTATCCTGTATGTACATGTTTTAACCATTCACACATTACTTGTAGCTTTTAAACCATTCACACATTACTTGTAGCTTTTAATGTGAACAGTAAGTAACCTGCACACTATCCAATGTTCCCATTTGATAGTTGCATACATTTTAGCCAGCTCAACATGTGCTTTTAAATCTAAATGTGGCTTTAGGATGACATGACTTGGTGTTCCACACTTCTCAGCATGTTTCCCCTCCAACAACTGTGTTAGTGCTCCTGTTTGAGAATCACTTGCCCATAACATGGGAGCAAAAAATATTAAATCTTGGTTTATAATGAGGCACAAATTTACACACCTTTATGAAAATGCTCTTCCCTTTCAAATTTTGAGAATCTGCTTTCATCTTTCTTGACCTTGGTATTTCCATATTGTCTTTATCTACTTAAAGTGTAACTTGAGACAATTCAGACAAATTGGTTTCAACACTATGTCCCTGTGCCAGTAACCGTTGTAGCCAGAGGCATTATGTTTTCAGGTTGTCTGTCTGTGCATCCCATTCTTATGAATCACAGAAAATTCAGTACATTCACTTAGATCGAGGTGGTTAAAGGTGAGGGTCATGGTGACCTGCGAATCTAATATCTCTGCAACATCTTTAGGGATTTTCCTCAAATTTGACAAAGACATTTGGTTGGACTGAAAAATGAACTGATTAGATTTTGGTGGTAAAAAGGTCAAAGTGACCGCACAAAACATCGACTGACAGAAACACAGAATCCTTGACCTGGCACAATGAGTTTTAAACTCCTGTCTGAAAAAGTCAAACTGAAAAGACAAGAGTAAAGAATAGAGAGAAGGCATGCCAAAAAAGAAATTAGGACATAAAAATAACAGATGAAACTTAAACCGATGGAATATCAGTCCAACAAAGTAACAAAAATATGTTTCAGAAATAAGAGGAGCATACTTGAAGCATTTTTAAGTGTATTCATAATTCATATACATATTGACAGGTTTCTAATACAGCATGGTTTTGATAGTGTTACTGTCTTCTCAGCTTGATTTTTTTTTTTTACAAGAATAACAATAAAAAATGATAAAGACAACACCATGTACGACTCACTTTTAAATTTTATGGCAATGCTTCTTTTGAATGGATTTTGCATCTCCCGATCAAATCGCTGCTGCATCACTTAAGAATGAAACCATTCAAAAGTACTTGGTTCGCATTTCTCTCCACCGGCCAGTTACCGTCGGCCAATCACAGCCACTCGTAAGACACCTCCCCCCCAAGGTTTTCAGTTCCAAAAATGTTTCATCACCATCCGCGGGACCGACGCCTGTCAGTCCGACGTCACTTCCTATGTAGAACATACACGCTCGTGCACCCAGTACACGGTTCCACAACATGAAAACTCTTCAGTGTCCTCTCCTTCATCTTTTTCCAGTCAGCACGGTTAAAGATGACAGACACGCATTAGTCCATAGTGTCATATCCTCCTCTTACAAGGCTCTCTCCTTCTCTTTGCACATTACAAACATTTTGTACTTGAAAAATAAGACTGTCCATCTGATTTTTCATGAATACTATCTGTACCGTAAAAACCCCAGTGATGAAAAATAAGAACACTTTTCAAAAGGATCAAAATGGAATCAAAGACCCAGATATCGGCATTTTTTCAGTTTCTCACGCACACACACACTTCTCACTCATACACGTGACTTTGAAAGGCAACAGATGTCCGTTCTCCAAGGCAATAATGTCTTTGTGGCAAACTCGACCCTGACATTCCAGACAACATCGCTCTGGCTCCTCCCTCTCCAGGAATGGGGGAAAAAAAATCCAATTTATGTATTGACTGAATATAAAGTGAGATACATCCATGTCATTTTTATGAGTAAATACTAATGAGGATACAAAATAATAATGAGGACTAAAATAATAATTGTGACCATCCTAATACCATAAGATAAAATACTAGTTGCGAGAGGATACAACATTCTCGCCTTTTCTGTTCTGGGTTCGACACCCAACTTGCTCCCAATACGTCTCTTCAAAGCAAACAAAACAAAAAACCTGGAAAAAAGGTAAATGATAATACAGATGATGATAAACAAGAGTTTAACACTTTGAGGGTGTCTGAGGAAAATCAAAGTGAGCCTAGGGAGGAAGTTTGTTTCTTTTGTTCTTTTGAGAAAAGTTCCTCCGTCAGTCTTGACATCTCATTTTATTCCACTTCGACCTTTGTAGTTTTTTTTTTGTCTTTTTCTTGTACTTCTGTTCCTCTATGTTGCATGTCCATGTTTTTTTTTCTTTTTCCACTTTTAAGTAAAGAGCAATAATTCTCTCGAGGAAAAAAAAGAAAAGGTTTCTTTTCCACATTGTCTCAAAAGTAAATAATGCTGATTCCTGTAGAGAAATTTTACATTCCCTTTTGTTGTTCTCTGTCACAGAAGCCAGTCCTGTCCTTTCACATTTGGGGCTGCTTCACCAACAGGTCTCAGTCTTCTTTTGTCCAAACTAACCTGGGAAAGGAAAACATGAAAATGGAGGTAAGCATCATCACCAACATCAACACCAACTATTCACAGATTCTATTATTAAAGGGATACGCCAACATTTTTTTGTGTGTGTCTTGCCTCACTCCCGAGTCCATGACAAGCAGATAGACACCATCCTTTCGACTGTGTGTGCAGTAACAAGGGAGATAGAGCCAGTATCGCCCGTAATTAGCTTAACTCAAACGCCGGTAAGGCATCTTGAGCGGTCAAATGCCGGTAACGGGATGAGATCGGTCAAAGCGGAGGGTTCAAGCAAAGACGGTTTATTTTGGTTCAAGCTAGCTACATCGAGGGTAGGTTAGCTTTCTATTTCAAAGTAAAAGCACAAATTCTATCGTCATGGTTTTCTGTATGTAAAGGGCAACGGGTGTTTTATTTTGTGAAAGTAACCAGAAGTGCGTTGGTCACAACGGCTAGCTTCAGTAGCGCTGAATTCGTCAGAACAAAATTGTAAACAGCTGGTATTTAGACAAATTAACGACACACTGCTGATCTAAACGGCTACTTTCTCACTAAAACATGTTTGAAATGTCAATATAGTGATATATTTACAGAGTTTAGAGCTAAAATGAAATCAGCTTCTGACTGCTGATTTCGGCTGGGATATGAGGCAGGCTAACACTACCCATACACTTCCAGCATTTGAGCTAAGCTAATTATGGGCGATACGGCTCTATCTCCCTTGTTACTGCATGCACAGTCGAAAGGATGGTGTCTATCTGCTTGTCATGGACTCGGGAGTGAGGCAAGACACGAAAAAAATTGTTGGTGTATCCCTTTAAGAAAAGTGACGGTATATTTACATGTGTAAGCTTAGTTGTGCACTTAAATCAAGTATTCCTAAATCAGAGAAATCATAATTACTCTTTACGCTAATATCAAGCATCCGCTAGTATGTGATTGATTGCAGACAAGAATAAACTGGAATGAGGACATGAGATAAAGAGAGCACACCAACACTGTTCTGCAGTAATCTTACATAAAGAGAATGAACTGTGGAGATGTGATGCGATGAGTCTTTATGTTTCCATGAAGACAAGTGGGAGGGGAGGTGGTGACAGGAAATGACAGACACTAAGGGGAGGTGAAGAGGAGCGTGAGAGCAGGATCTTCATCTACAGGAGTCTAAGAACCAACCGACAGAGAGTAGCTGTTGTGTTGCTGTGTGAAATGAAACTGTCTGGATAGAAAAGGTATGAAAAGCCCTGAGGCGACAGATTAGTGCCAGTCGACTGAAGGTCCATTAATGAGAGTCCAGGCTCTCACCAAATAAAGGCATAAAGCAAAAACATCATTTCCTACATGAAATCTTGTTTTATGGTGATCAAACCGGTTCAGTGGGGAGGTGAGTTTTTACATAATAGTACCTACTATTTGTTTTCAAGTCTGTATGAATTCTTATGAATGCACAATTCAGCTCAATCTAAGAGGTGAGAGGTTTATATTTCTATGTTATGAAGAAGTAACGATAAAGATCCTTTGGGTGTGGGCAGATCTGAAAGGGTTCAATACACAAATAAAATGAAAATACATATTCAGTCAAAAAAATACAACCAAGTCTAAACTTACAGCTCCCAGACTCCTGTGTTTCTTCTCCTTCACCGTTTCTCTCAGCCTCTCTCTGACTGCTCCAGGTACACTGACTTGGCTGGCCGGATGCTCTGGGTAAACTGAGAGAGAAAGGAGGAAAATTGATGGGCTTAGAGTTAGTGCTTGAAAGAAATGAAGCCTACCAGCTCAGTGGGCGACTGGAGGCTGAGGACCTTGAGTTGTGAACGTAAAAGAGAAGAGAGATTTTCAACAAATTACACAAAATGAAAAGAAAAAATCTTCAGAAACAGCTTGAAAACCAACCTCTCTTTCTTTACCTTGTGCTTCGGACACCGCAGAGAATAGTTATCTTCATTCAGAGAGCAATCTGCAGGGAGGAGAGACACTGTCAGTGCTGTGCAGAGATTACAACGAACAATATTTGTGTTTCGCACCAACTCACTTTTCACAGGGTGTCTGTATTTAATGCATCCACTCACCTGCTTCAATAGCGCACAGGTAGTGATAGCGAAGTGTACAGCCTTTACTGTAGCAGCCCAGCGTCGAGCCGATCATCTCACAGTACGAGCAGCTCTGAGTGGAGACGCACAGAATGGAAAAGAAGAAATCAATATATCTTAAAACTGCACTGGACAGTGAAGCACTGCTGAAGGTCTGGCTAAATGATAAAAATCAATGAACACACAACACCATTAAACCACCGACATGTCCACTGATCAGTTTCACCGACCGCATTTTAAACTGTTACAGTCAACAGCGGAGATAAGGAGCTGTAAATCTGAATTAACCCCAAAACAAAGCAGGTCAAACAGATGCAGAGGACACTCACTGTTTCTCTGGCGCCATCTAGTGCCTCCTGCAGGCCGTACAGCCTCCCGTTGACAAGGTACACTCCACTGGTCCACACTATGCACCCTTCGTGGACCCACAGCTCCTCTGGGTCCATGGGCATCTGAGGCAGCTGGGCGAGTTGGGCCAAAGGTCCCAGGGAGTCCAAGGCAGGAGGAGGGGGCTGGAAAGGCAGGGACGCCTTACTGTTGGATGGCACCATTCTGGGGGACTCCTCACTGGATTTGTGCCTCCTCTTAAAGCGGGGATGTGAGGTCAGCTTCCTGTGCTGAGGTCGTTGTTGAGCTTCATCTGCTGCTGCTGGCGGCTGCAGCTGCTTTTGCACCTGCTGCTGCTGCTGCTGCTGCTGCTGCTGCTGCTGCTGCTGCTGCTGCTGCTGCTGCTGCTGCTGCTGCTGCTGCTGTTGGTGCTGGTCGACATCAAGGTCCGGCTCTCTCTTAAGCTCAGGGATAGGTCGGATATCTAGATTCATGTCCCAGGTGAGAGAGGGTGTTTTACTGGTGATGGTGGTGGTGGTGGTGGTTGTAGCGGTGGTGGAGGAGGAAGAGGACGAGGAGGAGGAGGAAGAGGAGGAGGAGGAGTAGGAGGAGTAGGAGCAGGAAGACGAGGCAATGTGACTGAGCTTGCCAGCCATATGCATCATCATCATCATATCTTCTCCACCAGCTGGGGAGGCAGTTCTCACCGGGGCGTTGAAAGATGCTGGGTTTGGATCGAGGCTGATGGCGAAGTCGCTCTCGGTCGAAGGCTTGATAAAGTGAGCGTCCTGCGTCTGGGAGTCCTGGACAGCGCTCAGAGTGTTTGAGCTAATGTCTGAATTTGGTCCTGTTTTGTTGGGTCCGGGTCCTGTTCCTGCTGTGGTTGCTGTTGCTGTTGATGTCACTGTTGCTGTCGCTTGACCTTGCCTGACCTGGGGCTGGTTCTTGGGGAGCTTCGCAGCATATTCGGCTGGATAAAAAGGCCCGTAGAGATCTCCAAGGTGTTTGTAATTTGCCCATTTCTGACACAGGCAGCAAAGCAGGCGGCCAGAGTGATTGGTCTCTGTAATCACCGGCCCTGAAACAACATAGCCAGATGAAGGAAGTGCTTTTCCTGACTGAAGTGTAGTTTCCACCTCGTCCGTCTTCCTTTTCTCTGATTCTCTGTCTCTCCGAGATAACTGGGAGGGAAGGGCTGAGGTCAGGAGAGAATCGATTCCACTCCCACCTGCTTTCCCTGCGACTACACTACGCTCTCCTTTCATCTTGTCCTCTTCAGCATTCACAATGGTGCACACCGCCCCGATCTCGGGTACTTTATTTTCCACATGTATGTGTGGAACAAACGGGCCCTTTCTGTTCTGATCCACGCATACTCTGTTGGCGCCGGGACTTCCTCCTGGGCCTGATGTTGTATCCGGGTCATCTTTGGCCACCGAAGCCGTTGTTGCCGCCGCCGCTGCCCCTCTCCTCCTCCTCCTCTGCCGCCCCCTCGCTTCGAGTGGCTCATTTTCATCTTTCACGCCTCTGCGTCTCCGTCGCACGGGTTTGGCCTCCGTCTCTGGCTGCGTGTCCTCGCTCTCACCGTCCACTTTCACTACCTGGGTTAGAATGGGCGGAGCCAGCGGGGGAGCGATGTTATTGTCTGGCAGTGGGGGTGCTGCTGCAGGGGATGGTGTGCCGCTGGTAGACTGCACTGTCTGTGGAGTTGGAGCAGCAGCCGTAGCTGTAGCTGTGGCTGAAGCTGAAGCTGTGGCTGTGGCTGTAGCTGTAGCTGCAGTGGGTGGGGCTGGAGAAGGACTCAGAGTTGTGCTCTGTGTCTGGACTGGAGTCTGGGCCTGCGCCTGTGTTTGGGCTTGGGTCTGGGCCCGTTTTTGTTTATTCACGCTCCCTACAGGCCTGCCCTTCTTCTTGCCAGATGGGAAATAGCCTTTAGGCACAACACTATCCGAGGTCTTAGAGTCTTGTGGTGACAGACTGGACCTCCCAGAGGACATCTGATGTCTGTTCAGCATGTGTCCTTGAGGCTGGCCGTGGTGTGGCGGGGTGGCTCCATAGTAATCACTGCCAGGATAATCATCAAATCCTATGCCAGATTCTTGAAGTTTCTGTCGCAGAAGGTTAGCAGCAGACTGCTCTCCTCTTCTTGTCTCAAGCTGCTGGTAAGTGTTTGTGAAATGCTGAATGTCTGACAGAGCAGACGAGGATGGAGGTGGGGAACCCTGGACTGGGCGAGGAAGAGGTGGAGGAGGGGGTAAAGGCCCGAGCAGAGCAAAGTCCTCCTTGTCATCAGATGCTGATGCCACAGCGGAGCCTAATCCAAAGTCAAAGTCTTGCTGTTTGAGGGCTTGGGACGTCTGGTGGGGGTCGCATGGGTAAGCAGTCGGAGGTAACGGCCCAGTCTCATCAACTCCTCTGAAGGGAATCATGTCGTTTAATGAGTGACTTTCATCCATGTAACTATCATCCCCTCCTGCAACCCTGGGGAAATGTGCTAAGTCTTGGTCCTGTGAATCATTAAACGTTGGTATTTCTGAATGAGAGAAGCCTGGGTAATGATTTGACTCATCATCAGCATGGCCTGCTGGCTTTTTAATATTTGGTGTGATTTTCTGCACTATTGCCTCTAGTTTCAAACCTCGTCCTTTCCTCGGAGGCAAAACCTTGGCATTAACGCTTGATGGAGATAAAGGTTGTGAATAGATATTCTCTCCGGGCAGTGGGGAGGAGAGCCTGGGACATGGGATATCTGAACTAGATGAGTCATCTTCATTGTGATGGCTAGACTCAGACTGGGCCACAGGGGAATGATGTGAATTTGTGGCAGCCCTCTGCTGAGACGTATCCTGGAGTTGCCTTTTGGCAGGAATGGGAGAGATAAAAGAGCGGACTCTCCTTCTCAATATTAGCGGATTTGTGTCTCCAGAACCCCCAGTTTTAGTCGGACGCTGCACCTGTGGTGGAGTGGAGTTTGTGTCAGCGGGAGGTTTAGTGGAGCTAGATGGAGGAGGTGGGCAGGGATGCTTGGTTTCCTCTGCAGGTCCTCGGGGCGCCTCTGGTTCAGCAGCGCTTTGGCCCAGAGTCAGTGGCGGAGGTGCAGGTCCGTGTGACACTACTGGAGGAGCAGGGGGAGGGGGAGGAGGCGCAGGAGGGGGAGGCTGAGTTCTGTAGTAAGAGTCTCCCTCCATCAATCTGGGACCCTCTCTTGCAGCGTGCGCCGACTCCCACATTTTCATGTCAAAGAAAGCACTTTGATGATGGAGTGAAGTTTTGGTGGCGTGCTGCTCACCGGCCATGTCAGTTTGAGGGATCATCCTCTGTCTCTGCTCTGCTTGGACGACCTTATGCCTTCCTGGAGAGGACCCCGGCTGCATCATCATCTCCTTAGGTGGCCTGTTCATTGCTTTCACCCAGTCACTCATGTCATGCGGGTGATGGGGGAGGCCACGAGGGTGAGCGTACATCTGAAGCTTATTTGCCGATTGAGCCTGGGGGGACAGGTTGTGGTACGGGTGGTGGGGAGGGAAGTGCGGGTTGCTGCGCGGCATTACATTTCCTTCTCTTGTGTCTCCGTATCGATATGCAGGAAAACTGCTGCCAGTTGATAAATCAACACCATGAAGATAGGACGGATGTCTTGAGGGCGAAGATAACGGATTAGTGCTCAAAGGGTGGGAAGGCAAGGGGGGGATATCTACATTACCTCGCCTATAGGGGTCAGCATTCATTACAACAGACGAATGAACAGACTTGGGATGATACTCTATATCTGCCTCATTAGCCCCACCGCTGCCATGATGATCAGTTTGTAGATTTACAGCGTCCGGGCCAGCCTCTTTAGATGTTGTTTCCATTTTCACCACTTGTTTCTCTCCTGAATCCTTTTTACTCAGATCATTGGCTGCTGCTGGAGAGGAAAATGGCTGTTGAATTACAGAGGCTCCACTCTGACTTTTCTCCCGCTCTCTCTCTCTGTCGCTTTCCCTGTCCCTCTCTGGTGTGCTGCGTCGGTTTGGAGACACATCACAGATGACAGAGCGTCGCTCTGATGGGGCTAATATGGAGCCTGATGATTTCTGAGACTCAGTTTGACCAATGCTGCCTGTTAGGGGCTCTGGCTCTAGCAAAAGGAGCTCCTGCACAGCAGAGGATGGAGTGGACACATTAGAAAACACTTTTCTCTGTGGCAGAGAATAGTCGGCTAAATTTATATGTTTGGGTGGGGGTTGCTGGGGCTCTGTAGCTGGTGGTGCATGACTCTGAGACACACCCACTTCAGGTTTTTCAGCATTTTGCAAACTCTTAGCATTGACCACCTCTGACTTAACAACAGACAGGGGGTCTGTGGTGAAATCAGGTTCACTCCCGTGCCTCAGGTTCGGATGAGAGGCCTTTCCGGAGCTGCCCATTTGGACAGGATGAGCTGAAGCCTCAGTCCCCCCGCTCTGCATCCTCATATTTTCAGCCATGCCATACGGGTGTCTGGTTTGAAACTGTTGCTGAACTTGGAGATGGGCAGGAAATGCCTGCTCTGGTCTGCCATAACGTCTGTCTAAATTGTAACCTTGAAGAACCTCTTGTAAAAGGCTGGGGAACTGCTGCATTTGTGAGCTATCCTCGTGAACTTTACCCCCCGCCCCTTGACCCCTCTTCAGCAAACCCTCTACAGAGACAACATCTTTTGCATGCAGAGGGCCGTAACCAGCTTGTGGTGGTTGGTATCCTAAGTATCTGGAATTTGCTTCCATTACACTTGCAGCACCAGCCCTCCCTCTCTTCTTCATTGACAAATCTGAGCCATATGTTGATTCTGGGTAGCCATATTTATGAGGTCCAGACTGGGGAGGATTTTGAGGCCGGCCAAAATTTGATTTCTGGTGATGGGAGGAGTATAAAGTCAGATCTACTCCTTCCTCCCCATTATGACTGCTTGACTCTCTTAAGTAAGAGTGAGACTGTTTCTCTTCAACACAGTTGTCTTGGGGGTGTTTGCCTTTTTCAGTGTGACCTCCCTCAGATCGAGCTGAAACAATCACACCAACACCACTGGCACTTTGCTGTTCTTCAGATGTGTGCTTTTCTTCCCTCTGGTTATTGTGTAATCTGGATGCAGTGTGCAGCCTATTTTCTTTGTCCTGACCATTTTGTGTATTGACTTCTCCATCACGTTGCATTAGGATACTGCCCTTCTCTGTTTTATCAACTGCGCCTTCACTTTCATTTTTGATTACTTCATTTTTAATTTCTGCCGTCTTCCTGTGGCCGCCCCTGTTGTCATTATACGTTAAACCGGGCTCTGACACACAGTTGGGCTGGGGGGGAGGAATATTGGAAGAGGTGGACGAGGGAGATGAGGAAACCGGAGGTGTTGAATGTGAAATTGGGCCCGTCTCTGATGACTGACATCCAAAGGATGGAGATGATGATGAAGGAGTGTGAGCTTCGTTTGCTTTTGTTTCAGAAACACCTTGTTCTTTTGATAGGGAATCAGAGCTGACTGTTTTCACATTTGATGTTTGTCCCATCTGTGGTTGGTTTTGACTCTGAAGTGGAGGGTGATAGCCAGTCGTTTCAGATCCACTACTTGCTCCGCTCATCTGCCTCACTCTGCCGTGTTCCCCTTCAGAAAACTGTTCCTCACGCTCCACCTTGGTCCCTGATGAGCCTCCCACTGACATCAAAGAGGAGTCCTCATCGGCGGCAGCATCTAAGCTGCCGCCGTCACCGCTCCCCACTGCACTTCCATCCTTGACTGTGCTAGTACTTGAGGCTGCACTTGCGTTTCGACTCCTCGGTTGTGACGGTGGCCCACCGGGTGTTGCCTGTTGCATCTGCCCGCCATCTTTCTTCTTCTGTGCGAGCACTGTGTCAGTGAGGAGCATGTGCTGAACTGTGTTAGGTAAATTGGCTACTTGTGAGCTCAAGGCATTAAGACTATTCAGGCCTGCATCATGCATTTTATCAAGTGGAGACGATGAATAAACAGAGGAGCTTTCCTCTCTCGATCCAATTCCTGCGCTCAGACCCATTTTGTTGCGGCCTGCTGGAGGAAGACTACTCCCTCCAGCTGAACTCATGCTGTGAGCTTTATGACTGCCACTGCTACCGCAACTACTGATGCTGCTATTTGAGTTGGGTGTGGGACTTAACTGAGGCATAGTCTGCAGTAATCTGCCATGACCATGGCTGCTACGGGGGTTTGATGTAGGAGGATGTGAAGGACCATGACCTGAGGGGTTTCCATGTGCCTCTGAGACACCCATCAAAGGGGAAGGAGAGGAACTACAGCTGGGGGAATGCACTGCTGAGGCAGCTGGAGAGGGGTTGGATATCGGGCTAAAGTTTTGGTTGATTTGGGTTTGCTGAGCATTGGGGTGCATTGGGGATTTGGCTATTTCTTGAGATGCTGCTTGAGGTATACTGGGATTAGAGGTTTGATGATGTTTAGCATATACAGACCCCGGAGACGGGCCCTGGTGCTGCATCTTCAGAGAGTTGTCATAACCTACCCCTAAATTGTGCTGCGAGTTGCGGTGCTGTAGTGTGGCCTGCTTGTGAAGAGAATGTGTCTGTGGGGAATATCCAGGATAAT
This sequence comes from Trachurus japonicus, assembly GCF_045865225.1. Lineage (NCBI taxonomy): Eukaryota > Metazoa > Chordata > Actinopteri > Carangiformes > Carangidae > Trachurus > Trachurus japonicus. The sequence goes on along the minus strand of NC_140914.1, from coordinate 24,504,960 downwards.
TTGCAGCATGGTAACTCTGTTGAACATTCTCCATTGGCCCCACATTGTTAGCAGCAACTGAACTGGACACTGAGTTTGAACTGGAGTTGACACTGGGAGAGCTGTTGACTTTGGGATCAAACCCGGTGCTAGCAGCCCCGTCGAGATACCTCTGTGGCGGGGGGCTGTACATTCCTGATGACCCCGTGGATGCTCCACCCTGTGGGGAGTAGTGCGGGTACTGTGGGGTCATCCTGTGCGCAGATTGTGGATAGCTCCTATGCTGCTGTCCATGGTGGACAGCTGGGAAGGCTTGCCCATGCTGGCGGTGCTGCATCTGGGAACCTGGCACTGACTGCATTGCAGGGTTCTGACTCATGTTGTACTGGTGAGTAGGGGAGAACGCTCCGGCACCGGCAACGGCAACGGCACCTCCACCTGAACCGGCACTGGAGGCGTAGTCTACTGGATATGGTGACATCAGGCCCGATGATGGAGCAGAGCCAGATCCAGCATGCCTGTACTGGTGAGGTAAATGTCCATCAATATTAGGGTACCCAAAGCCTGCTCCATAGCCCATGCCTCCCCTTCTGTGCCTGTCCTTCCCGCCCATTGAAAAATAATAATCCATGGCGTCCTTCCTGTAGGGGTTGTTACTGTTGCCACTGTGAATGTTACCCTGTGTTGGTGGTGGCTCCACAGCTACTCTGTTTCTGGCACTGTATGCAAGCATGTGGCTGGCTTGAGTGGGGTGGTGATGGGCTCTGTGCAGGCTCTGCTGTTGCATCCCTGCGTAATCATCCGTCATCCTTGGGGAGATCTGGGGATCTGCTGGCTGGGGGGGGTACGGGGGTCCCCCTCCACCTCTCCCAGTGAACCCATGGGGGAGAGAGGTGGGAGCCGGACTGTTAGAAAAATTCTGCATTGTTTTTTTTTGTTTTGTTTTTCCAAGTTTGGATCAAAAACGGAAATATCTGTCAGTATCTATATCAGGGAATGTTTCTGATCAGAAACTGGAAGGCTTATGGCAGTAACCATAAATGACATAGAGAGTCTATGGCCTGGCAGTAAAACAAGGAAATGCTTTTGAAAATCCACCAAAGAGCTGAAGCAGATGAATATATACTGCAGATGTTTTTTGTAACAGAAAGTTTTAGGGAGGCTGAACAAACGAGGGGTTTTATCAATATATAAAAAGGCCAAATGGTAAAAAGCTGTCTTCTTCGATGTGATGGTTGTTTTTTAGTAAAAAAACAAAACAAAACAAAACAAAAACAAAGGTTCACTTAATTACTGGGTCTTGAAAAAACAGTTTAAAAAAAAAAAGAAGAAAAATAAATTCGTAACGATGCAGGTTTGTTGTGCAGAAAAATGTAAGGTTAAAAGTGTGCAGTCATTCCAATGAAGCTGAACTGGTTTGGCACTGAGCAGGCAATGATATCATGGATAACGGACACACCACCATGCGAGACGTTCAATCTCAAAATGTCTTTGCGTGTATACACTCCACTATAGTAACGGCTCAAGCAAGCAGAGCTACGTGAGAATTAAACTGAGTAATGATCCAATAGCATCCTGTGCAAAAAAGGAAAAAATAAAAAAATTCTCAATACAACCATTGAGACTGTGTCCCGTCACAGCAATCCTTCAGTTCACCAACACGTATGACCTGACTCACACCTGTGTGAGAAAAAAACTGCAGTAACAGAATCAAGAGGTCTGAGTACAGACCCTCACTAAACACTCCCAGAGACAAACACTCCATTGATAGTCTCATCAACTCGTGGATGTAGAGTGTAATACTTTGTGAGATGTTCTTTTTCTTGGTCATTCCCTTCCAAATACTATTTTCTTTTTACTTTCTTGCGACTACATGCATTCATTTGGACTGTAGAGGTCTTTGGTCCCTATTTAGTGTTCGTTCTCTGCTTCACTCGGTGTTCAGATTCTCCTTGGTGCACGCTCCTGTGTCTTCAGCATGAAGCCATCTTACCTTTGTTTTTTTCTCTCAACCATCATTTAATTCTACCTGGTTCCATGGCAACAATTTTTTTTTTCCAAAAGGAGGGTAATCCATTTATTCCACTGAAGTTCAGTCAATTCAAGCTTCGTTTTTCTGTTTCTCCTCAGTATTTCCATGCAGATAAGTTCATTTTCCAGGAGTAGCGGACCAGAAGCCTCCCCAGCTCTGCAAACACAAAACATGAATTGAAAACGTTAGCATTTGTTTACCGTACCTGTGCTAAAACCCTAATTAAACTAGAAAAAGCATTTCCAAGAATGGAAATGGTGTGACTGCTGATAGCAACTGAACGCTGTTGCAGAATTAGCAAATAGTGCAAGCTGTGATCACCATACAAATGTTTGACCAAGGTCAGAATCGAACCCACACCCTCATGGTCATTAGACTTCCACTCTGCCTCTAGGCCACGGTGCACACACAGTTGCAGAGACTGTTGTCTGTTAATGATCTGCACACTGTCAACATCAAGAAAGCTTGAGAGTCAAGCTTGAATGACTTAGTATGAAAATGTCTGTGAATTTCAGGCTGAGCACTAACCATATGGCCACAGAGAACCTGAGTTACAATGAGCTTTATACTATGAGGAATCAAAGACTGTCCAATGACAGCTGAATAATTGGAATCAAAAGTCAAGCAATGAAGTGAAAAGACTGAGGCAGGAATCGAACCCATGACCATATGATCACTAAACCTTTACTCTGCCACTCGGCTACAGAGAGCACACTGCCTTCAAAACTGTTGTCATTCATTGTAATGTGATGATGTGCTGCAAACTGGTACGAGTAATCAAGGAGATAACAAACACCTGTAACCAATTGAAGGCGGGGGAGGAGAGCAGAATTCAACATAACATAACAAGAATTCTTCCCTTGGGTTCGAACCAGTGACCTTCGGGTTGGCAAGCAGTTACCATAACCCCTACACTACAGTGGAGTTGTGAAGAAGAGAGGTTGAGACTTTGATGAATGTGAGATTTTTTGTGAAAAAGTTAAATATTTGAAAAAGTATAAATAGTTAAAAAGAGAAAAGTAATGCCGATAAAGTTCAAAAAAAGCTGCACGTTTTGATATATGAATTGTTGAAATAGCACAAAGTATGAAGGACTAGAAGAAGACCGTAAAAAGGCGGAAGAAAATGGCCAAACAGAAGAACAATAGTGTGACTGCTTCAGCAGTCACACTAATTATAATCAAGAGAAATCAACTGTGGTCACACAATAATAATATATGCATTTGGGGCTAATTCAATTTTTCAGATTCTTTTTAATTAATCAGTTTAATTAAAACAAGTCAGAGGTAAATGTGACACATTTGCCAAATGCAGACACAAAATGACTGAAAGCTTTTGTTTTAGGTCTTCTGTAACATAGATAATTAAAAATTAACTCAATTTGCAAAAGAAAATACAATCCAGGATCTTCGATCAGGTGTTACATCAGTATTTCCCATGACGTGGACTTGGGGTTCAGTAGTCAGGTAAAATAATCACATAAGTCTATCACAAATAATATCAAACAAATCAATAACGATGTTAACATGATGTCCTTGTTGGATGCACTGCCAAAATCAGCTCCGTACTTCACTACTTAAAAGGTTTGCTGGTCTCATCTCAGCACTCCTTTTTTAATATGCACTGTGGGTACAGCCTTTACTGTGGTTGGAGATTTTAAAATACATGCCTAAGCTGTCTCTTCTGACTGATAACAAACAGGGTTGGTGAAGAGAAAAGTGGGTTAGCAGCGAGCAGCATGCAATTAAAGCAACAAAGTAGACATAGACAAGGTCACAAACATAACTTCACATGTAAACAAACTTCTAAACAAAGCTTTGTGGAGCCAAGACAGAAGCAGTGCATCTCCCACCTCTTTACAATGGAACTAAACACCATTAACTTTAGGGTATTTAACTTGTTTTAATGGGCCTTAATTATTATGGGTGATACTTAAAGGGATGACGCCACCTTTATGAGGTCAGTACCCATAATTGCCATGTGTGACACAAGCCTCTATTGTCTACTTCAAATACACTGTAAAATGGTTAATGGCCCTGAAACAACTCTTATCTATCTTATTGTGTTGGCTTAATCTGAGCCAGACTGTTTGTGATAGTAACTAATAGTTTAATTGGTAGCATTCATCATTAATCGCATGTTCATTCATCATTAATGTGAGCCTTTTTCCACCAATGTAATTCATTGATTTCCACCACAGAGAAAATGATTAGTAGTTGAAGTGGAGCAAAAGGGGGAGAAACAGAGAGGAGGGGTACAAACCCTAACCCAAACTGATGACACCCTGTAAATCAAATAATAATAGTGAGATAGATGTTTTATCAAACAGGTCTGTGTAAACCTGGTGAAGTTAGAAGGACACTATTCACCTCCATCCGTCTTTTAGCTCATATCTTGATTACTAATTAATCACAGCAGCTCGCTGTGCACGACCAGGCAGCAGCAGCAGCAGCAGCAGCGTCCACAACACACACAACAGTGCAGCGTTAATGAAAACTGACTCAATGCAGTCTGTCAGCAAGTCAATCAGTTGCATAGCTGCCTGACTGATAAGAGCATACGCAACGCTTTTCTATCTTTTTCTTCTTCATTTTTTTTTCAGATAATGACCCGACGCCAGCTCTGTTATGTTTGCTTTATCGTCTCGGGCTGTCATCAACACAACACTGGCTTCTGTACAATAGCCTTAGCAAGCTACATTAGCCAACAGCAGCAAGGTATACGCATTACAATTAGCTTTGTAGTGCTGCCTCTCTCTCTCTCTCTTTCTTTTTTTTTCTTTTAGCTCTGGGAGGTTAGCGTTAGCTAGGATACCTCACATACTGCAAATTAAATATGCCAGCCAAGTCGCATATGTTGGGGGCTAGCTAGGCTACAACCACTAGTTAGCATCTTAGCGAGCCAGCTAATTTGCGTTTATTACATTATAACAAGCATTTGAGGACGTGCACAAGGCGATAGTTGGAGGCAGCAGGCTAAAGGCACGGGGGCAGCAGCCAGGCAGCGTTTAGCTACAAAAGAGAGGTGATTAGGTGCAGATGTTTCCCCCCCTCCCTCAGATATTCACTGGGGCTGTGGGTAAATGGGGGTAGCTAGCATATATAACGTTTACTAGCAAAGAGAGCTGGTGTGGGTACCGCATCAGAAAACGATCATCACGCAGCCTGACATTTTCCCCTGAATAAACACAGCTAACGTTTGACCAGGGAGAGGCAAGTGAGTCAGAGACAGGCTAGCTAACATACTCTAAATGCATACCTGAAAACGTAGCAATACAAGGCCCCTCGAAGAGTGAAAGGCTGTTTTGTGACAATCCCGCTGCTGTGGCAGGAAACCCCAGTCTAGAGTCGACCGCTCCGCCGCTTTTCCTTCACCCTCTTTGAGTCCAGACAACCCCGACCAGCGGCGGCGAAGTCGGGGGGGCCCGTCACGACACTCGGATCCCGGGCCTTTCTTCCCGATCCCCCCTTTTTTTTCCTTTTGTCCTCACCTCCAAAAATGATGAGAGCAGAGCACAATCGGGGTGCCTGTAGGTCCCGTAACCAGTGAGGTCCATACACCCCCGCCCCCTCCCCTCTTGTTCCCTCGCCTCTCTCTCTCTCTCTCCCTCTCTCCCTCTTTCACACACCGCTGAGGTGATTCCACCTATCTCGGGCTAAAATTAACTGCATTCCTCTCGCTCGAGCCTCCGCTAACACATCAACATCTAAAGCGTCAGTTTCCGTCACTAAATTGCATTTGCATGCCTTCATCAGTAGCTCGACCTATTCGTTTTCCTGTTAGACTACTGTTTTTTTTTCTTGCAACAGAAAGACCGCCTTGAAAATGCATACACACTCATATTCCTGCACCCCCTCCCTCATCTCTCTCCATCACATCCCTCCATCTCCCCCTCCCTCTCTGGAGCTCTTTTCTTTTTCACTGATTTTTCACCTATTTACACCTTCAAATAGCTATAAGATTATACTACTAACTGCAAATGCATTATTTTTTCATGTCTAGCTTAAACGTTTTAACACAGCTCCTTTGTTCTTATTTCATCTCAAGTCAAAGTGAATTAGGGTGGACTAATGAAGGCACCAGGGTACAAAGGCAATATGGAGAGGAGACTGTTGGGTTGGCTCTGAAATGAATAAGTCCGTAACAGATGAAAGACAATTTGTGAGCAAATAAGTATGACTGCATTAGAGAAAGACTGCAGCGCAATGGATGAAGCTTAAGTTTATTGTGGTGTTTTAATGCTGAAATGCACAGTGCAGCTCTATTGTTTATTTTAAACCACAAAGAAAAGCCACTTAAATTGTAATATCTAACCATTGGTTAATGTTTGACACGACACTCTCAGAACATCATCATGGCCAGAACAACAATGGAGGTGCTACAAACAGAATCCTTTTCCCATTAAATTTATTGTGTTGTCTCTGCCTGAGCTTATCTGCTCTCACACAGGGCCAGTGAGTGCAGTGCAGACCCACTCACACTCTCCAACCATCATAATGATGTGCCCTATGCCCCCCATCCATGGTGCTGCACTTTTAATGTACTGCAGTGTGTCATGCATGCGCGCACACACATGCACACTCACACATACACATTCACCAAGACATACATACATACATGGCAACCACATGTGCTCATACAAAGGCTATGCACGCTGAATCGCAAGTCACACACACCATAGTCAGACTTGAGCGTGCACATCTGTATGCAGTCACTCACTTAACCTGTCAATCAAAAGAGTTAAATCTCTCTCAGTTTCTAAACAACAGTTCAATACATTTCATTCCCTTGCAGATACACGTCTATTTCTATCATAGTTGCCATAGCAACTGCATCACAGAGCTTTAACTGTGGATAATTTTTAGGCTACATTATCTACATTTGCTTTCTTACATGTGCAGTTTCAGACGGACGCTGCTGTTTGTCGACCACAAATCTCCACCTATGATTCACTCGCAAGCAGTTGTGTACTTGTGTTGCCACTAAGTCGAAGCGAAAGAGCTGAGAGGCGAGATAAAGGGCATTGATACTCTGGGCCAGCAAGCCAGTCAGCCAGGCTTGTCCAATCAACAGGAACGCCTGCTGGGATACACACTGAATCTCTCCATCACAGACAAGGTCACAAAATCTTCCACAGTGGAGGCTCAAAGTGCACGGTTGTAAAGAAAGCAACTGGTTTTGAACACACTCGAAGCCCTCCGTGTCTTTGTCGCACACCATCGTCTTAATCCTACACATCTGTCCACTCTCTTCTGTTGCACTGACAAAGATGGTTGTATGGAGAAGGTCTATTCTTCTCACTAGAACATCCTTTACACTTATAAGCTCTATAATATAAGTGAGGCTAGCTGAGATGCACTGCTACAAACCTTTATGGATATATTTATTTTGAGAATTTGAAGCAAGAGATTCTACTGATCTGAAAATTTCAGTTGTTGTATTTATTAATTGAATAATACTATTTTCTTCATGATCTATTTCTCAAAGGGACTCAAGGTTCTTCTATGGTTGGATGATGTGTATGTACAGCTGAATAGTGCCTTCATTACTTTTTTGCCCTGTATTCACTGATAATAGTTTTTCATTTATGACAAGGATGGAAATAAAAGCTACAATGGCTACGATGCAATGTGCATATATGGCTGCAAACATGATGACTTGTGTCCTCTCCAGCACAGGGTTATATCAGCATACAGGGACTGACATTTAACACATCCTTGGATAAATAAGAAATGCAACAATGTCCAGCACGATCCAACTTGTGAATAACATTCTGCTTTTGAATGAGAAAACACAGTCTCTATTCGGACACTGCACAACTTTAACAGAAATTTGAGCAAAACCTCTGTGCTCAGAATCAAGAGTGAATATGTAAGCTCTCACACCAAATGTCCTTGACATGCCCAAACTGAAAGAGGACATTTTGCATCAGTGAAAACAGTTACATAGAATTATTTTCAATGTGTTCAAATCTGTCTAGTTTGGTACAAAAGCTCTACTTTGTCCTCAGTCCTGAGGCGCAGGCGAGCTGGATGTCACTCAAGCAGGTGAATGGGCAATTAAAACTCAGCTGGAACATAGTTCCATAACCTGAGTGCACGGAGAGAGGAACAGTGGACAAGTGCCTGGCACTGTGTGCTCACTGCTCAGCCTGAATACAATCCACTCTCAAGAGCCATTTGTATGTGAAGGTGTGAAGCTGGTTATGAGGTTCTCTCTGTCACTGATTATGCCTGTGGATCGCATAATAACCAATAATGACTGCTGATGATTTGATAACATAAGAATGACTTGCTCCTACAGCACTGCAATCACTACTGGAGGAACATATGGCACTTAAAGGAGAAACCTTCAGTTTTTCAGCCGTGCCTGAAATCACGTCTCCTGTTCATAAAGAATCACTTCGATGCACTTGCTTCATAAGTGATGAGGAACAAAATCTCTTTGTGTGCAAAAATTATATCAGAAAGTTAATCTGAGGTTCGTTATTTGGCTTTATTTATAAAGATACAGTTGGTGTCCAGAGCAGCTTAGCAACGCTGTCCAGAGAAAAATAAAGATTTGTCAGAAACTGACAGACTCATACAGTATTAACTTCAAAAATAATGCATGGCCTCTTCATGGGCTTACATTTGTTAGTGTTATATATAGTATAATACTATATATTGCACATGTGATTGTCCCATTATTTATATCAATGTCCATGTAAATTTAATTGGCTTTGATTGTGAAAACAGTGCATAGGAAAGCTGCTAAGATAAACAGAAAACATTTGGCAGCTCATACACCTAAAGTGCACTCAAAACAAAATACTGGCCAGGATATAGCATCAGCATCCAGCAGCAGCCAGTTCATACAGCAACAACCAATGACAAGCCCACGAAAACAGCAGCAGTGATTTGCAGTTTCCTTGATGACCACATGGAGTCAGAGTCATACAACAAACATGCAGCTGTGATCTCACGCTTCACAATCTGGCCTCGCATTACAGCAAGAAAAACAGTGCTCATATTATTTTGTCTGAAATCCCAATCCATCAGTCCCTTTGAAGTGTGCGCTTCAAAAGTTATGCTTTGGTACAATTTCACAGTCTTTGATCTTTCCTCATCCAAAGTGTCCTACAATATCACAATTAGTGTCCCACAGACATTAAGTATTATATCAGAAGAGCGGGCACAGCTTTGAAAACATAATTCTGCGCACACGGAGAAATGAGATCTTGAACTTTGATTGCTACTAGGTGTGGTGGCTCTCTCACAATCTCAGTGAAACTCATATAGATCAAAGAGCATGATGTAGCCCAGATGAAATACACTTGCAACAGCTCCAACTCTAAGTCTGTGACCTTAGCAGGGACTGATGATGCAAAGATGTGTTTTCCTCACAGGGACATAATGACTATTTGCTCAGTCCACCACCTGTGAGTGATTGTTCCCATCTTACAAATGATATTTATCAAATCTGGTTATAAATTAATGGAAAGAACATACGCTACAAAATTAGCTTGATCCCACTTTAACACATACACACTCACCACTGTGTGATCCTCTTGCTGGTGGACCAAAGATGAGAGGTGGCATGAGGCACCGAACACATCATTTTTACAGTGGGCATCCACGGCCAGCAGCGGACAGCAGGGGGCGCCCTCTGCTTACATCCCCCTCACCGCTCTCACATAACTCTCTCTCACACTGAGGCCCGGCTGCCACACTCTCCTCGTCTCCTAGCAACCTCAGATTCCTGCCTCCAATCACTACGGATACCGGGAGGGATGGGAGGGAGGGAGGGTGGGTGGGAGAGTGTGAAAGAGGCAGGGGAGGGAGGGGGGGTTTATGTGAGAGGGGAGGATGGAGAGGGTCGACTTCAGCATCCGCATCCCAAGCAGCAGAACTGAAAGGGTGCGAAGCTCGAGTGCCAGGTAACAAGTTGATCCGAGGGTTTTAGAGGTGGATCATGTCGGCCGTGGGTGGTGGGTGGAGACTGAGGGTGAATTACAGAGCCGAGGCTCTCAGGGATGATAATTCAAATCAGACGCACTACAGAATGTGAAGTGGAGGGGAGTGATTGTCCCAATTTAGCCGGTTTGTCCCCTCAGCTTTGCCTCCCATACACACAACCCCCCTTCTCTCTCCACCACGAGCACCTCCGCCTGCCCTCTCTTCTCCTGCTCTCACATACCTTCTCCTGCAGCCCATTAAATTTGATGGTACCATCATCATCTCTGTGCCGTCCTTGTGACTCAAGGCAGGCCTCTGTGCTTTATTACTCCACTCCTCCTTGGGGGTCCACGCACTCCTCTCTCCACTGATATAATCTCTCACACACACATGAGGCGTGCATGCAGGAAAAAGGCGCACACATACCTTTTCTCCAATGGTACATGACATCACACGTCAAACACGTTTACACTGGTATATTGGAAACGCCACATGCTCCCACATCAGGCATATAACAAGACATAACAAGACGCTCTGCATAAATATGTCATACGCACAGGACACAAAGAAAAAACACACTTCACACACACTCACACGTGCACATCACTCACGGCACACACGCTGCTGGTATGATGTGAGTAGTGACCTTAGACACTGGATCCAACCCCCACCCCCCTGCCCCCCCTGTGGTGGTTGTCATGTGTGGATGCACCACACTGGTACATGCATGACAGGGGTTGGTCAGGACGGACAGAGCGGCCTGATGGACAACAGGACAGGAGCCAGTGCACTGAACGCAGATGGGGTGTGTGTGCAGACTGCAATGAATACATGTGTTGCAGTGTTAGCACAGTGCAGGCACATCACAAACTGTAGTGTACTTCTCCGAGGCAACCAGCCTGTTAAATGTTGCAGTAAAAAAAAAGAGAAGAAAAAAAAAGACCTGTCAGCATACTGCAACCTAATGCTCCATCAATAAACTCTTATTATCATCTGATTATTCATTGCACTTTGAGGTGACTGTACATTTAACTCTACATTCAATTTCAAATCATTGTGTGTGTATGATATCTGTAAATCTGTATAAAAAAATGTTTTAATGCTGGTAATAATAATCCTGGAATAATGACAATTATGATATGATATGATATGATATGATATGATATGATATGATATGATATGATATATGATTAAGCTCGTTGGTATATCCTGTGCTTCTGAGTGCTGCCACAGCATCAGACAAACACATCGCCCTTTGAAGAAACCAGCACCAGGAAGAGCAGCGTGTAAATGTACGCCTGCAAAACTTTTAACTCTGTGCCACAGGGAGAGGAGAGAGCCAACATGTGTATGTACGTGTATGTGTGAGTATGTGTGTGTGTGTATGTGTGTGCGTGTGTGTGTTGTGCAAGAGGGATTGATATAGAAAGAGAGAGAAAACGCTGGCTGCTGTTGCCGAGGCAACCATTTCTCTCTCCCCTCTCCTCTTTAACCCTTCCTCCACTTCATTTCCTTTTCACCTTCTGTCTTTTTGCCATAGCGGCGTTATCTCACTTGTTGCTGTCATGTCACTCCATCTGCCCCTCTCTCTTAATTCCCCCACCTCCCCACCCCAGCTCTCTCTCTCCTCCCATCACTCTGCAGGACTTGAGCTATTCGGTCTCATCGCGATTTTTCATCCTCATCATGACGGCACACCTGTCATTTCGCCTGCACACATGTGCTCTGAGTCGCTCTGTGCTCGAGAACAGACACAATTTGTGCAATTTGTACTCAGCCTTTCTTTCACTACAGGTGGTAATGATGGTTTGAAAGCCTTCACACATACTGCAACAACATGATGGGCGGCATATTAACTACCCCGGGGGGATAAATGCTGACAATACTGTCAGGTCCTTTTTGGGCACGTTCATATATTTGAAATTACATATTGGGAACATTTCATTTCTGGTCTTTGTAAGTGTGCTATTTAGCTGGCTGCTGGCTCTAGCTTTCCATTCAGCTACGATCATGAGAGTGGTACTGATCCTCTCATCTAACATCTTAGCAAGAAAGAGACTGAACACATCTTCCAACTGTTTGTGTAATGCCACCCAAATTAAATTCAGGTGAATCTGTGGACTTAAATCAAATCATTCTTATTTTTTACAAACAAATTGAAAGTTCACTGTGTGTAACCTTTTGATATGATGGATGTTTGCCAGTTCAGAGTAGGATAGAGGTCAGGAGAAAAGAGCGCTTCACTTCAACGCTTGCCAATTTCTGCGATTCACTCTCTCACTCGTCGACTGCTGCACGATGAAATAAACTGCCATCCCCATAAGATTCAATTCTATACGCTTCATGTGGTGGGTTATCGATCACATGTGGTCTCCCTCCACTGTATAGATCAAGGGATCTGGTGCGTGCTGTCTAGCTGCTGCATGAAAGCACTGCACACCACACACACAGCAATCAGTATCCAGCCAAATTAAAGGGCTAGCCTGTAGGAATTAGTGGCATCTAGTGGTGATGCTGCAGACTGACACCCAATTTTGTTCCCCTCCCAATTCCCTTGTGAGAATCTACACTGGCCTTCGGGTCAATTAAAAACGCAAAAGAACCTCTCTAGAACCATTGTTTTGTCCATTGCAGGCTAGAAACATGTCATTGCTAGGAAAAAGGCCCTCTCCTTGTATTGATAGAAAAGGCCTCATTTTAACAAAGACATAATATTTCTCAGGTTAAGGTGATTATATATCAATAAAAGCATGAATATGGATATTATATCCCTACTATATCCTACACACTGCTCCACACACACTGGTTCCATCTCAAGGAGCAGTTTGTTCACTGTATGCAGAGTGTGTATAATTAGCACATGTCAAACATCAAACGCAGGAATTAGGTTAAATTAAATAATTCAACTGATCTTGGCCTCTGTCTCATTCGCTGAATGCAGTGCATTGATGGTGTGTCCCTGTACTGTAAATCATTGGCTTTGCATTTCATTTCTGCCTCTGACCTTTGACTTAATATATCTTGTTGCTAGGTAACTGTTAATTGTTCAAACACAGGCTAGTATACTTGAAGATAGTTCTTCAAGAAATAAGAAATGAAGAGCAGGAGGATGACAGAGTGCTGCTGTAGATATCGCTTGGACATAAATTCACGGGGAACAGAAGAGGAACAATTTCCTCTAAACGACTGAAAGTCACAGGTTTCAAGGATAAAGTGAGCTGTGTCACCGAAATAGAAAAGAAACTTGCTTTGCTGGAGTCACTGAACTACAGAACTGCAGCACCTCCACCACTGTCATCTGTCCTTTTTACCCCTCTTCTCCTCCCATCTCGCTCTCTTCCCCCGTCCCTCCCTCTCTCATTCTCCATAATCCAGTGAACTCTGATCCATAACTCATCGGCCTTTCTCTCTTTTTTTTTATTATAGTGACACCCCCCCCCCACACACACACACACACATACACACACTCCTCTCCTTCCATCGTAATAATTCAAGCTGATGCACAATAGAAGGGGGCCTTGGAGACACAGAGAGAGTGGGGGGGGGAGTAAAAGTGGGATAAAGACAGTAAAAGAGAGAAGGGATGAGAAAGGAAGCTAATAGTGGGGAACTGAAGGAAGTCTTGGTGTTAGAGGGAGTGTACGGTGATGGTCAGGGGAGTAGGAGAGAGAGAGAAACTTTGAGAAGACAAAGGGATTTCATGATTTCACTTCAGTTTGGCTCAAAGTTGAATCCAGATCCACACATGTTGGGACTGCTCAGCTCCTCAAACCAGACCAACAACAACAACAACAACAACATCGCTAAGACAAAACTGCAGCACCGACAGTCATATTTCACATTTAAGGTGGAGGTGGTGCAACTTCACACGTGACTCTCTATCTTACTAATAGATCTCATCCCTTTTTCCTCACACCTCACTCCCCCCATCAATAATTTAATAAGTCTTGCTTGCCAGTGTGACTGAAAAATTAATGTGAGCTCCGAGTGTGGGGGTGTGTGTGCTGTTCCAGGGATGATGGATGGGGAGGTAGGCGTCAGCTGGGTGGGGGGGACAGACAGGCTGCCGAGAGCAGGTAGAAACAAAAAGGCTGAACAGGCTGGAGAGTAGGTAGGTCAGACGCTGAGGATGACGAGTGCACGCCCGAGGTTCAGTCAGCTCTGGCGCTTTATATCAGTTTATCATTAATTGCAGTTGAAGTGTAAATGGAGCAGCTATAGGGTTTCAGCGCAGGCCTCACTTGAAGCATGTTCTGGTGCTTCCTGGCAGACTCCCATTTTCTAGCCGTGGTCTGTGGGGAGCGCAGGTGAGAGCCTTCATCTCATCATCACTATTTTGGGAAAGTAGCTGAAATGATGGTAGAGGTCCTAAATGAGGCGCTCTCTTCATCTGTCATTCCACATCTCCTCCCCCAGTCTACCACTCCACTCACACAGCTGCTCTCTTTAGCCATGCTAGCCACACAGCTGCACTACTCTGCTTTTATTCAGACTGAAGCATCTCAACAACTTTTAGGTGCATGCAGGGAAAATGTTCTGACATTCAAGTTCCCCCCCGAGGACGCGCTGAAGTAACTTTAGAGGCTTTTTCTCCAGTGCCATCAGCAGTTTGAAGTTATAACTCATCAAGAAGAGGTAGTTAACTTTACATGGTGTGTTGCCTTGATTCAGATGAACACACCCCCTGTTTGGACAAGCAGCAGGAGCACCGGCACAGAAGGTGAGTGATGAGCTGCTGAGTTCAGGGTCGTCAAAAACATATATTAAAAAATCAAAATCTAAAGCTAAATCAGTTCATGTTTGTTTTATTTTGATTTTCACCATTTATCTAGTCAGATCATTGGCTGTTTCAGTCAAACATGACATGAGCAAATTGTTGGGGCATCGCTGGTTGGAGCAGGCGCCCCATATGCAGAGGATATACGGAGTCCTCACCACAGTGCAATTCCACCAGTTGCTTTTTGCTGCATCCTTCCCATGTTATCCTATCAATTAAATGGATCAAAGCCCAAAATAATACTAAAAAAACAAACAAAAACAAAACATGACCTAATGGGAGGTTAACTTCTGCGTGGGAATATGGTAGGTCAGTGGCCGAAAAATGTAGCTCCAAGTTGAAACGCAAGATAAAGTTGTGAAAATGATCAAAATAAATCATAGGCTACTCTTAAACCGATATTGGCTTTTCTCTGCACCCAACACTTGGCTCTTTTTTCCCCCTGTCCCTGTCACTCAGCATCTATGTGCCAAGCCTCCTGCTGCTTCTCTAGAGATCTATAGCCTAGGCCTACGTAAGTATCTCATACAGTTGCACATCAATTACCAAATCAATACTGTACCTACAATGTGGGCCGGCTCAGTATTTTGTACAGAGGATGTCCCTTTGACTTGTAACTTCTGCTGCCACCATGAGGCCTCACTATCTTGTGTCTTCATCTAACACTGAGTTGAATGCCCCTGGTTTTTCGGTGTAGGGTTATACCTCAGAAATCATCAAACTGTCGTTGAATAAACATGGACAGGTCTTTGCAGAGCTCAGATGCTAACAGCCAGACCTGCACTAATCTCCTGCTAGAACCTGAGAGACAGAAAAGCTGTCAAAGCAGAACAGAAACTACTGATGGATCACAGAGTGAAAGAACAGTGTTTTTGCGTTCATTGTGCTGGATTACTCGCGCATGCAACTTGTCCTCCATCTTTGACTAGATGATAATGTCAGCGATAGGGAGTGGGTGGGGGTATGGAGAGGAAAAGGAGTGCTGAGAGTCTTCTTACGATACCTGGCAAAGTGAGCAGTGAGTCAGTGGCATTGATCAACAACCCTATCAAACCTCTGCAGATATATTGTGGTCATTTTGTACTATGGGGCAGTAAAAATCTTAATGCATCTTTAAGTCACTGCAGGTAAGATGTGCTTAAAATGCCAAAATGTTAGAATACTGCCTGCACAAACTCATCACAAGAGTGAGAAAACTACACAGCTGTTCTTTTGGATTTGGTGTTTCTTTGTGATGTGAGAGGTCAGAAAAACTGCATCATGAGAGAAGCTAATCACACACGCCTACAGCTTTGCATATTGAATCTAGCTTCCCATCTCCACAAGGCATTATAATTCAAATTCAGCTAGCCTGTAGTTTGTGCGTGAGCAGCTACAATCACGAATCCTACATCAAAAAGAGAGATACATCTCCTGACATTAGCAGCCAAGCTAAATGCACGATGCAAGATTTTTAGCTTTTATTTCCTCTGGGATGTTTGCCTGTATCCTCCTGATTGTTATTCATACATTTAAATACATTTGCTCAAGGGACCTGCTCAGTACAAGCACAATATAACTGAATATAAACCATTGAGCGCTGGAGACCGCTGCAAGATAAATGCCCTTCTCAATGACAGTTTGATGGCAATTGCTTAGACAAGGGAGGGTTTTCTTCATTTACTTCCATCATTCTGATTTTCCGACCTGTCCCGCTTCCCTGACCTCACATAATTATTGTGCATTGTGAAAGACGCCCTCAATCTCACTGTAGAGCCCCATGATAAAGGTTAACAAAAAAGAAAAAGGCATTACAATGGAGCACATCAGCTTGTACCGACTCATAGGTGAACTGGAACGGTCAGCCTGAACCTTGATTTTAACTTCAGAGCAGCTGTGCCTAAGGGTGCAGGGGAAGAGGAGCATAATGGGATATCTTACTTGACGCAGGTCCACTGTACTGCTGTGCAGTCCAGCAGGAGCAACATTGGTTTGTGTGTATGTGTGTGTGTGTGTGTGTGTGAGAGAGAGAGAAAGAGAGAGAGGTTAAGAGAGCAGCCTGAGAGAGCCCTGAGGGGGCTGGACGCCATCAGACGAGGCTGTACGAAGTGCCAGCAGCAGTGTGGATTGTAGAGGGGACAGACCCAGACCCAACCATTCCACCATACAGTCACCATATGGCCCCCGTTTCTCACACAGATCTCTCCTCTCCTCCTCTTCCAGAGACTCCTGCCTGCTCATGTGTGACAGAAAGATCATGCTTTTGAAAGCAGGACACTGAATGTGTTTGTGAAAGAAAGCAAGAGGGAGGGAGAGGGAGAGAGAGAGAGGGAGACAGACAGATGAGTAAGACTTCGTGAAGGTGTGTGTGTGCTCAGAAAGAGAGATTAAAGATAAGAGCCAGAGAGCCAGACAGACTGGCTGTGTGTGTTCACTACAGTGGGCAGACAGACTCGGTCAAAACTGCTGAGACGTGAGACACATACACAAGTGATGCAAGAAGGGGAGAACTTCTCCAGCAACAGAAATACAGCAGCCAAAAAAAGAAAAAGAAAAAATCAGGAGCGTCTCTGCGTGTGTGTATGTCAAAGATTCAGAATCCAGAGGGAACACAAGAAAGCTTAAAAAGACTCACATATGCCATATGCGTGAAACTTCTAGTTTTTTATTATTAATACTCAACACTTCATTTTGTTCATCATGTACAAAGAGAAAGAATAGTCTTATTTGAGCACTTATAATTGTAGATATCAGTATTATCCTTATTAGAAGTACCTTAATGATGTTTTTTTGCAATTTTTGTCATGACGTGGTTAATTTTTGTTATTGAGATTAACTTTGATCGTTTCCATACAAAAAAAAGAAGGTAAATGTTTTTCCCCAATATTCAGTATTTACACAACCTGTACAATTATTTGTTTTTGTGTGGTTTTCTGTTCATATGGTGTAAAAATTTTGGTATTATTTCAAAGAAAAGGGCCACAAAAAGAGAAAAGAATGGCCAAGAATAATATTATGTATATCATTTATGTATACAATTGATACTATTCATATGTTACAATTTTTTTTGTCAACCCACAGTAAATTTAATCAGGCTTTGCAGCTTCAGTGAAGATGTGTTTTCATAAACCTGTTCACTTTGTGAAATACATTTAGGAGCAACCCCTTATGTCATCATCAGTTCATCCAGGTAAAGCAATCCACTCTCCAGCCATGGATGATAAAAGATGGAAAACAGCAATATTAACAAACAAACAAAACTGTACACGATTTAATAAAAAATTTCATATGCGTCAATAGAAAGTGATATCAATACATATTAATACACGTACACACAGAAAGAGCTGTAAAATATCAGTAAACAAGTTTTGTGATGGATTAGGGTGAACTGCTAAAATCACACGGACCTTCAAGACACATCAGTCATATTCACAGTATAATTCCTCCTGCCTGCATGAGATGAAATCACACAAGTGACTCACTGGTCTCAGTTGCAACTCAGTCACCATGAACAAACATGTCAAATACCTTTCCTCAAAAAAAGAAAAAAAAAAGAAACACTAAATAAATGCAAAAAAAGTGAATTGAAGTGGTGCATTGATCCCTGCAGCCGACCATGTCACACTGTTATTTGGTCCCATGTGTCAGTTTACTCGTGACAGAAAAACACACGTCAGCTGAGGTGGTATTTACATCCTCCACCTTCAGGATGTTCCAGCCCACTAACTTGCCACAGCCATTTCTTGTGTTGTTTTTTTTAGAGAAAAAAAAAAGTGACACAGTGTTTTGCTCTACGTGAAACGTTTGAACAAATGCGTTGTGGCATGCTCGTGTGCAGAGAGGGAAGGCTGGAACCAACCCGGCCTTAAGGGAAATAAAGACCTCTGACGAGCCCCTGCTTACTCTGCATCGCCGGCCGACCTGCGCGTGGCGACTGCACAGCAGAGCGGAGCAGCTGGAGGTGGGAAAGACCTGATGATTGCATGTTTACCACAGTGTCAGGTGCACCTCCACTTCCAGTGGCTGTAAACTGGCCCTAGCTCACCTTCCAGTGCAGGAAAAAACAACAGGAACTGATGTGGTTGGCACGTACAGCGCACAGTAATTACAAATGACTTATTGCAAATGAGGAGAATAAACATGGTGGCTTGTGTGAAAAATATGAAAACCCAACAGAGTTTATGTGCACATGGATACATTTTTCACTTTTCAATCAACCCTCAAGACATGAAAGCAGTTGAGAAGAAAAACAGAAGAGAGATGAGTTTCTTCTCTCAGGGCTGCGGAGAAGATTATAGAGACTTATTGGAATCAGTAGCACACAGAAGAAGAGCAGGGGAAATGATTTCTGACTGCATGGGGACAAAATTGCATATGTACACAACAAATTACAAATTATATTTCTCATCTCATACAGAGGAACAAGCAGTGCACAAGTTGCACGAAATAAATTAGAATCCAAAGCATTTAAGTGTTGTTGCAGCTGTCAAATAACACAGTTTAGTATTATGTGAGCTAAAATATAGCAACAACAAGTCGATTCCCCTGAAGCGAAGCTTGACATAAAATGAAACATGACAGAACAAATGTTTCACCTTTTAATAAGGGGTTGCACAAATGCATTTCAACTTCAAATGGATTCTCAGTGAGTTGAAACCACTCGTTCTGGTGCTGAAATCCTCAGCAACATTAACAACATCAACACTGGCAAATTTCCAGTGTGCTTTTGTGTGTGTTTATTCGTGTGTGCATGTGTGTACACACACATATAAATATATATGTGTGTGTTTGTGTATGTGTCTGTGTGTACATATATATATCATATCATCCTTTACCACAGTGATGTCTATCCCAAATGTAGAGAGGGAACAGGATAGGCCGGGCCGAAGATGGCTCTAAATTCTGTGTGCAATCTCTGTTAGAGCCCAGGTCAAAAAGAAAAAATAAAACAAAAGAAAAGAAAAAAAGAAAAAGAAAAAGAAAAGAAAAAAAGAAAAGAAAAAGGAGGGCAACAAAAACACAAATGTCTTGTAGGTTTTTAACAAGGATTGCTGCTTAAAAATGAAGGATCACAATATACTGCCTCTATATGCAAATATCATCTATGTATACATGTAATATTGTATTACATAAATGTGTAGATAATTGAATTGATCTCAAAAAGCATGAAGAGCTTACCTTAAAAAGAGAGAATCTAACACAATTCAAGGGAAACTTAGCAAAGACTCCTAAAACTAAACTTTCCCCTTTTATCACCAAACGTCTACACCTACAATAAATTATCCTCAATTTCCAACACTTAAGAAAATAAGAAAAAAGCATAATTCTTAACATAATCAGTATACTGATTGGTAAACTATCATAATCAAGTAAACATGAGATTGAAAGAAAAAGAGGTTCAATTATATCACTTATGATTAGTAATATTTGTGTCTTAACTATATTTTGCATATTTTTGTTCAGGTGATTTTTTTGTTTTTATGAGTTTTTTATTATTATTTTGTTTATTTCTTAAATTGCTGTAAAACATATTGAAAGTTACATCCTGTCTGTCTGTTTACTGTACAAAGTGAAAAGAGTTTTAAATATATTATTTACAAGGAGTAGATTGAATGTACTAATGCTGACACTGATTGATGCTCACTCCCACGTCTCGCTTCTGCTCCCTCTGATTTCCTCGCCGTTTCCCCCGCGATCTCCGGTCGCCTTCTTACACCTTCTCACTGATAATGGTTGACCTGAACTTTCAAAATGTGTGCGTATAAAAATTCCAGAGATCCCAATGTATTTATTGGGAGAGTCATTTATTGGGGGGTTGAGGGGAGTTTGTTGGGAGGAGGAAGGGGGGGGTTGATTCTGTTTGATTTAAGGCTAACTCGATCAGTCTCACTTGGACAGTGTTAACAGAGGCTGTTGAATTTATGAATAGTTTTCAGCATGTTAGTGGGGGGAAAAACAGCTGTTATCATTCAATCGTGATTTGCCTCCCTCCCTCCACACACACACACACACACACACACACACACACACACACACGCATGCACACGTGCACCAACCAATAACATTGGTGCATTTAGATCAGGGTATAAGATAGGAGTACGCACTGACAAAGATCACACTCTCCACCCTCTAGCAGCTCCAATCTCAGGCCAGCAATCCTGCGCAATCTCCTGCAGCCCTTGAACTTCTGACACCGGCAGCTAATCGAAGATCAAACCTTTAAATAACTAATAGAGGCTTCCTTATTCTGTACGGCAATATGATGAGTCATCATCAGACAGCTCGGGGGGGTGGGAGCGGGAGGAAGAGGGGTGGGGGGGGGGTTGATGGGATGATAAGGCATGTCTACTGAGTGCCTGAACCTACACTGAGTAAAAAGGTCCTGTGCAATAAATGAGGCCTCTCCAGCTAAAAAGACTATCTACATTAGTCAAAGAGAAAAAAGAAAGAAAGAAAAAAAAAAAGCCTGAAAGCTTTTGCAAGATGGCCGCCTTACCGACGCCTCAGTCAGTGTTCAAGAGGCCTCTCCCAAATAGACATCCTCCTCAGCTCAAGCTTTAATCAGCATCATTGTCATGGGGCAACAGCACTTCTACACATTTTGTAGCATTTCACCTACACATTAAGGACAGTGCATATCTTGTCCGGACAAAGCTTCCCGTTTGTGCCTCTCGGACTGCTTACGTGAGTGAAGAGTAATGCAGTCTACGAGATACTAGTGAGAGGCCGAAAAAAGTAAGTGCCTGGTGACTGTTGTTATGTAACCTGAATAAAAGAAGTGGTCTAAAGGCTGCCGTGTTGTGAAGTGAGACCCATCGGTCTATCCGTGACAGTGGGACATCCTGAATACAACTGCTTCATAAAGCACTGCCCATACTTGACATATGAAATTATTTTACGAAGTTATAAAACATCTCCAACAGCGTCTTGTATCTAAACCATCGGGGTGCGGCGTCTCCAGCCTGCTGTAAAATGTTTACTGCAGTTTTGGCTCATAAACGTGAAGAAAGAAGAGAACGCTGCAGCAGCAGCAGCAGCAGCAGCAGCAGCAGCAGCAGCTAACAGCATGCTGGCCTGTCCCGGTGCTCGTCGCGTCGAGGGCCGCGTGTGAACTGGAGGACACATCCACTGGAGACCATTAAGGCACGTCCTTCCTCTCAGTATCTTCAGCCTCTGACGAAAAAAAACGTGTTGTTCACAGTAACACAAGTTCAGACCAACAAAAACTGTATGTGTTCAAGTGTGTGTGTCTGTGTGTGTGTGTGCGCTTGATTTGTAATGTCTTGAAACATCAAGTAAGGATCTGTCAGCTCAAAACGTCCTCGAGATCCGCTTTCTCCACGAGGAGGAAATAAATGAATGAGCATGAAGTAAAATATTCTACAGGAAACAGAAAAACAGGAGTTTAAGGACTCAGTCTTTCTGGCTTGTTGGTTGAAGTAGGAACAACCTTCCTGCTGCCGCCAGGGGCAGACAGACAAAACGTCAGGTACTAAAACAGTAGTGAAATATCCTACCAACAGAACATAAAACAAGAAAAACTTAGTGATATCATAAGCTGTGTTATCATAATCAATACTAACATCTTTGTTATTCACAATGTTATCAATATTATTGTTGTTCTTATACCCTGTTTTTTTCTATAAGAATATCTTATGATCATTCGTGATTGTATTTCTCATAGCAAACAAGATCGGCTCTTTTGGCGTCAGGGATGAGGAGGAGGAGGAGGAGGAGGAGGAGCGGGGGCTGAGGGAAAAGAGGGAGAACAGAGGAGTGGGGCGAGTGCAGGACGGAGAGAGAGAGAGATGGACAGACCGGGCTGTCTTCTTCCAGAGAGGGAGAGAGAAAGAGAGAGAAAGAGAGAGGGGAGGAGAGAGAAGCACTCGTCATCTCCTGTGTCGCGGCTCTTGGTAAACGTGACAATGTCTCCTTTCTGTGGTGACACAGGGGCAGATGGGCAGTTCGCTTCTCTCTCCGCTCTCTCGCATGTCTTTCTTCATGAGTGCTCAGCGGGAGCTCCCAGGCGGCCGTCGCATCGCACCAGGCTCACACGTCCAATATCAAACTAAGATGAGGTGTCGTCTCTTTTGCGATAATAACCAAGTACATCGACTCCTGCCTCACTGGTGGATGAAGTGATGGACTTGAGCTGAGTGCGTATGTGAGGATGATAGGGGGGGTTGTTAATCGACTGTGTTTGGACATAAAAGTAGAGTAGCTTTGGCCGTTTCTGAGGGAGGGGTCACACCCCCCACACCTCCTCAGAGTGTCCTGATTTTTTTTAACCCACATTTTCTTGCAAAAAAATTCAAGACTTTCTCATTCTCCCTCAATCTTATTTTTCCATTTCACAGTCTCTAACCTTTCAGTCTTTTCCTCGTCTCGGTCGGGCTCGGTTTGCAGTGTGCGTACAGCGTCTTTAAAATCATCCCTGATCTCCTAACACTGCAGGCCTCTACTCATCTCCTCCTCCTCCCTTGCCATTATCCACTCCTCCTCTTCCCCCCTTTTTTAAATTCCTCTCACACGTCAGACTCAATGCTGGACAGTTTCTCGTACACATGGCCATTGCTTCCGTTGAAGGGACGTGGGGGGCCGACCCCCAGCATGGAGCCGTGGTGGTTCATTCCACCCAGGCTGAGCTCTTTTGGGAACCGCGGGGCGACGTTGGACATCACCCCGGCCGTGGCGGACGCTGGCAGGTATGACGTCGTGCTCATCTGGCCCCTGAAGTCACTTCGGCTGTTTTTGGCAACTTGTTGCTGCTGCTGTTGCTTTTTCATGTAATACTGTTTGGCTCCGTGCATCAGACACTGGTCGTCCCCAAAGGTGGGTATAAAGGGGTTTTGGTTTACCCGGTCAGGGTAAAGAGATTTGGATAAAGAGAACGCTGCCCCTCCTTCCATCAACGACCTATCCCTGTCTCTCATGTCTCTCTCTCCGATGGAGCGGCGGTGGAGGCCGTCTCCACCTCTGAACAGACCGAAGGGCGAGCCGGGTCCTTTCCGACTGTCGCCTCCGTAAAACAACGGGTCCCTGTCTCTTTCCCTTTCTCTCTCCGAGCCCCCGTGACGCTCGAATATGTGTGCGAAGGGGCTGGTCCCCTCCATGTAGCGTTCTTTCTCCTTCAAGCTAACACTCCTGGGTGGGGGCAGCATTCCTCCCATACCTGGACCGCTCATCCCCCCGCCTCCTCCCAGACCCCCCATCAAACTTCCCATCCCGCCCGACTCCTCTTTCTGAAGGTCGACAAACGTGTCGTACGAGTGCTGCCGCCTGAGTGGCTTGCCGAATCCTCCGCTCTTCCTCCTCTGCTGGGCCTGAGATTGAGACTGAGGGCCTGCGCCCATACCCCCTCCTCCTCCCCCACCTTTGCCTCCCCCCATCTGTTCCAAGAGGTGGTTGTTGTCCTCGCTGATATCATAGAGGTTTCCTGTCTTTTTACAGCCCTCGCAGCGCATGCAGGTTGCGGAGCTGGGGCGGCTGTTCCCTCCGCCTCCCGAGGACCCACAGCTCATACCGCCGCCGTACCCGCCACCGCCCCCTCCATGCATGGACATCTGCTTGCCCCCTCCTCCCCCGCTGGCCCGACAGTTCCTGCACTCCCACTCTCCCCCTGCCAAGCCAGACCCTCCCCCGCTCTTTGAATCTGACTTTTTGGGTTTGCTTTTAAGAAAGTCATCCACCGGAACCAGCGAGGTGCAGGCCCCCACACCACCGTCTCTACCACCGGGACCCTCCGTCAGGTCCACGTGCTCCCACTGAGGGACGCCCTCTTTGGGCCGAAACTGGTCCAAATAAAAATCCCTAACGCTCTCCTTTTCTCTGAAGAGGTAGGAGTTCCCGTCGTTGTTTCCTCCTCCACCTCCACCTCCTCCTCCTCCTCCTCCTCCTCCTCCTCCTCCTCCTCCTCTCTTACGCTCAGCGGGCAGAAGCGGCGGGGAGGTAGAGCGGTGGCCGTGGTAGTGGTGGTGGCTTATGTGGTAGGGCTTCCTCCTGTAGCCCAGCTCGATTTCATCCAGCTCCCGTCTGGACTTGGCGGAGGCTGGCCTCTTCTTCAGGCTATCGCGGTACTGTTTGCGCTTCTTTGCGTTGCCCTCCAGGTTCCCGTAAGTTACCGTGTGCGTGGAAATGTCCGAGACATCCGAGCGTATATTCCCATCGTCGTCTCCTCTCCCTCCACAATAGCCGTGTCCAGGGATGTAGGTGGAACTCGAGGCGCCTCCTTTAAAAGAGAATTTCCCGTACAGGTCGGGCAGGCCTCCTTTGAAGCTCTGGCCTGAGGGAGGAGTCTGTCCTGACAGGAGGTCAAACTTGCTCATGTTCCTGTGGGTCAGCGCTGAGCAGGGCTGCGTGGTGAAGATTGGAGCCACCCCTCCGCCGATGCTGTCGCAGTCGAACATGCCGCCTTCCAGAGAGCTGGCGCTGCCCAGACTGTGGGGCCTGTTGGCGGGAGGTCCGGTGAGCCCCAGCGTGGAGCCGTGGTGGTGCAGGTAGTGGTCCTGGTAGAGGTTACTGTCCTTCAGGTGGAGGTTGCCAAACGTCCTCTCCACCTCACTGATGTAGTCACTGAACATGTTGTCTTCCGGTAGGTACGGAGCCTTGCAGTCCGAGTGGCCCGCCAAGCTGCGCCGGTGCTCGGAGATGTCGTAGACGGAGGACTCGCGGCGGATGAAGTCCAGGGCGCTGTGTGGGGAGCCGTTCACCCCGGACAGGGAAGCCATGTTCTTGGCCGTGCGTAGGAGGCGCATGATGTTGGAATGGGTGTTGTTCATGGTGGCTGATGGAGAGTTCAGTGCCGAGCTGCTTTTCTCTTCAATCTGCACCCCGTGGATGCAGCTGTAGATGCCCTGTGTGGGGGGAAACACAGGCAGGAGACAGCATTAAAGACTGCACACTGTAAACTAGTCACCACATTCAACTATTATTTCTCTCTGTTATTGTATTCTTGAACAGTAAATGTACATTTACTCTGACCGCCCTGCCCTCTCGATGGGGTAAAGTGAGTGCAGCTCTTTCTGCTGATGCTGTCGATACCTCTCTCAGTAAATACTGTGTATGGCATGTCCATGAAATTTATGGGCAGTAGAGATAAAGTGAAACAGTGCGAGTGAGCGGCGCATGGAGATTCGGAGAAGATCGTGTAACAGGATGGAGGATGATTGATAAAGGCAAAGAGGCCGTAAAAACCCTCGAGTCCCACTGGTCAATACCTTTAATCAATGTGATTAGAATTCAGCTGACAATATCCTGAGGCAGTTATTAAACACCTCAGTTCCACTAAACCCTCGGAGCCTCCGGCCACAACGCAGTCCCCTCTGAAGATAAAGGCCAGGCCAAGGAGACACCAGCTGAGCTTTACAGTGACAGAAAGATAAACTGCCCCATTTGCATTCAGTGATGTACGATACAATATTCAGATAAAAATGGATGTACAGAGGGGAGCAAAGCAGGCATGACAGATGGGGACGGTAAAGGATCAGATCAATTCAAAACAATGATTTTACTCAGTTTTTCTGGGCGTTTGTAGATGGCTGTGGAAATAAAGGGACGCTCCCCACTGTTAGAGAGCAAAGATCAGCTGACCTCAGCCCCTGCTCTCCACGGCAGGGGTCAGGACTCTGCCAAGAGGTTAAAAGGTCAGCAGCCGTCAAATATTCTCCACTGTTAAGCTACGACTCGCTCCCCGTCTCGTCCTTTTATCCACTAATATGACTCGTTGACCCTTGGTTCTCCTTTCCCCGGCCACTGGTTTCTGCTAGTTAATTAGCTGCATGGACAGTGCCTGCATTGCAGCAAAAAGGCCGACATCCCTCATTCCGGGTTTATAGATAATGTTATTACTTCTTTCAATTTCACAGTCTGTTAACAGCCAAGTATGTAAAGCTTGACACGGTGGCTAAAAGCAAGAGAGGTTAACATAAATACAAAGTGACTCAACAGAATTTGAGAGATCTGGGATTTGGATGGGAATCTTGAATGTTGCACCCACCTGCGTGATATTTTTTCACTTGGAGCATCTTTCAATGTTTGCCTGGTCCTTATCTGTCTCATCTTTGTTTCTTTTTTCCATCTGCCTGTTTGCATAATTTGTCAGCACTTCGTCTCTTTTGTTTTTCTTCTTTTATTGTCCTGATTACAGCCCACCTGTTGTTGAATCTGTCACTGATCTCCCCTCCCGTGAGATCTGTGACATAATCGCATCTTGGGCGGAATTTTTTTCCTCGAGCATCCACCTTAATCTGAGGATTATCTTTCCCCATTAGGTTTCCACCTGCATAGACGCCAAGACTGTGCTGTACTGAGCAGTGACGGTGTCGGGGCCGCAAGGTCAGAGTGAAGATTTGTGTGCATTTTAAGCTGTTTCTGTCGGACAAACGCGCACTAATATACCACACTCAGCCGGACAGAGTTAATACTGTAGTGCATCAAATCTTGGACATTTAACAAAGTGATAGCTGCTTCGTGTTCAACGGCAGATTTTGTCTACTCCACATGCCCACATATTGTAACAGTTGGCAAACTACTGCCTGCCTGGTGCTACAGTAGCTGGTAATTTGGAAGGAGTGTGTGAATAGCAATAATTGGGGCCTGAGGGTTCCGAAGAATTTTCAATCCACCAGGGATCACAGTAAAATCTATAAGTGATTACACTGGTACAGAGAGGCAGGAAATCAACAAATAACCAGGAGCCCACTGTGTACCATTGCGTACAGCGCATCTACTGTACACGCAGCAGCTTATATCTAATACTGGTGGAGGTATATGGTGCTAAATGTGAACGAACATAAGCATGATGTGATGTGAGGGCTGTGAGAAGAGGGTTGATTAAACCTCTAATACATTTACTGTTCTAAAGTCATTAGAGGCTTTTTAAATCAATATAATTAATTTGTTTCAGTGTTGCAGGTGGGACCGGGAGGAGCAGGTAGCCAGAGGAGAGCCGCTCACAAAGCTGCCAAGCCCCTCTGAGGGAGGGAGCGTTTAACCAACCGTGAAGCCGTGACTGAAGCCACGTGACTCACGCCGACCGTGACAGATGTCTCATTTTTTACACTGCCGGGCCTAAATGTTAATTGCGGCAATAACAATAAAGTTTATTGGATTATGCTGTGAAATTAAAAAAGCGGAATCAATCTGAGTGGCAGCGCAAGAAAGAAGAGAAGAAAAAAAGGGGGGGAAGCGGCCGAGGCTGGAGAGACAACGCTCCAGCAAACGAGAGGGAGACAATGTGAAGCTGTGGCCAAGGATTGTGTAAAGATAATAAATGATAATTTCCACCGTTGTTGTTTTGTAATGCCTGAGCTCTGTGCTACGTATGCAAATGCACATTAGATAATACTCCACCCCCCCCTCCTTGAATATTCTAATATGGTGAATCGTTTGGCTTTATTTGTGGACACACAGTGTTCATTTGTGTTGTCACATTGTAGCAAAGACAGAGGTAATTTCTGTAAATGAGACCAATCACTGAATGTTATACAAAGCGTAATTGCTCCCAGATCCAGTTCCCATTCAAATTATAATGGTGTGATAATCAAAAACAACACCAAGCAGCCTGTCTTTGGAAATGAGAAGTCAACTGACATTTTAGCAACTGGTATTTTATACTCTTTCTACACAAACAGACACAGACACGCGCACACACAACCATAAACAAGGCAACAGCAACGACATAAAATTAACACCATACAAAATAATCAAAGTTGGGCACTGGAGCGTAATATTAGAGCAGGGAGGGGAAAATGTTATGTTGTGTTTTTTTTTTTTTTCCTGTAGCACCTCTTTCTTGGCACAAGCAGCGGCGGCACCACGGCAGCATATCAAATGGAAGGAGAGAGAGAGCGGCAGTGTGCGGCTCTGTGCTGTAAATTAGCCACGTGGTTTAGCCCGCAGCGGTTCACCTTCAGAGGCACACAGTGAATTACACTGGAGCCATGTCAAAACAATTGGAATGCAAATCAAATACCTCGGGGTGACTTTGGTCCCCTGGGATCCGGTAATCTACCCTCACCGGTTCTGTGGCTGATTTTAGTTGAGTGAAATATTGATTTCGGCTCAACATTTTGTAAATATTTACCTCATGGAAGTCAAGAAGGCCTAAGCGTCAAAACAAAACAAAAAGAGAGCTCCGGTATCGGTTGACGCTCCGGATGTGACAATTTGGTTTGGTTAGTCACGTAGATGCAAGCTCACTCACAGTGTTCACACGTCTAAAGCCTTGAGGAGTCCAGCCCTGTCATTACAGAGACACTGGAGAGAGCAGAGCTGATGATGGAGGGATGAAGGTGACAAGGAGGATTCAGTGAGAAAGAGGTTAATTGAACCTATTTGGATGTTTTTAGTATTTCCTTCCTGTCCCTGCCTGATGATAAAAACCAAACTTAATGAAATAAGGCAAAAACCATCACATAAAACACAAGTGAAGTGCTGAGCCTGTCGGAGTTCTCACAGTAATCATCAGCTCTCACGGGGCTGGAGTTGAGCCCAAAATGGCATCTCAGATTGTGTAAACAAACTTTCAATGTCAGGATTTCTTCATCTCATTCTCCGAGCAATTTAAACGCGTGCAAAAAGTTACCACCTTTAGTTGAAACTTTGGCAAAGGAGGCAGAGTAGTTGCTGAGGGATGTGTGGAAGTTTGGATGGAAGCTTCTGTTGCTTTAATGTGTGGTTTCCCACCTTTCCTCGTCTCCTTCTGTTATTGTGCTCCATGTAATATATTGTGTTGTTTCATTTGTGTGGGGGCTGAGTGGATGATCAAGTGACCGGAGGATTTTTGTGCTATTCAGTTTTATTTGTCAGCATATAAACAGGGATCGCCTCCAAAGACATCCTGGTGTCCTTTTCATCCAAACACAACAGACACTAACTGGTTTATTATATCAGCCACAGCACAATCTGGAAAGTGCTCCAGGTAGAAAAGTGTGAATGTACTGGGCTTACGCTTGATTTTGATGCTTGGAAACACTAGCTATGTGTTATATGTGTCAGCGCCAGTGTTTTGGCTCTGTCTTGAACAGACTTTATCTGAATCTGTAAATCTGAAAGTACAAGCCGTGGCAAGCTGATTAACACGGGTAATTATGCTGCACCATCCACATCAACACATCTGCTTCAAATGTGAACAAAAGCTGTGTTTTCTAGTCATTTCTCACCCTGCTGATGGAGAAGACGAAGCCGGGCTGGCCGGAGCAGACGCCCATGAAGCAGAAGCGAAGCTGCCAGTAGAACCAGTGTTCACAGATGAAGGTGATGAGCGACAGAGCCATGGCCGCACCGAGCATGTAGAAGACGCCAGCCATGTTGTCCACGTCCAGCTGGCTGGACATCACCTCGTTCTTCTCGTGGTGGCAGATCCCAGTCAGCCACAGGGACTCCAGCTCCTCCATCTCACCTGAGGAAATGTAATGACGCAGAGAGGCAGGAGTGAGGGAGGACAAGGAAGAAGGAGAATGAGAGGATGAAAGGAGAAACAGATGGTATGGGGAGAGAAGAAGGCAGGGAGAGGTGGATGAGGGGGCAAGAGAGAGAAATGGTAAAGAGATGGAGGAGGAATAGGGATGGACAGATGAATAAAAGGAGACAAGGCAGAAGATGGGGGCACGATGACGACATGGGGAGCGGTGTTTTTATAATTCGTGTGGGAATTGAAATAAAGGGGTGAGAAAAAAGTGGGAAGGAATGTAAAATATGAAGTAGAAAGGAGGGATATGATGTAATAAGAGGATGGGTATTGGAGGACACGAGGGATGGAGAGATGATGCAACAGAAGAAGAGAGGAGGAGAGATGGCGGGCAGGCGGGATGGAAGGGGAGTCAAGAGAGTTAGAAGTGAAACTCAGCTCAGGCTTCATATCGACAGGAACACACACATGCTCCTGGTCACATGTTCATTTCATTCATCTGATCTGAATCTCTGTCATTACCTGTGCGTCTGTGGTTTTTAAACACGCATCTAAATAAAGTGTGGGGATCTATGCAAATGATAAAGAACAGGTGTTTGCATGTGTGTGTGTTTGTGTGTTTGTGTGTGTGTGTGTGTGTGTGCGTTCGAGCGGCTGCCCATGTGTCTGATGCTGGTCCCTGAGCTTGTGGTCTCTTTGTGGGTCACCTTCTGTTTCATCACGAGCTGTTCTCTATCAAAGCCGACTGTGGCAGGACAGGCCTCGCTTAATTAATCATACATTCAGCCGCTGTCGCCGCACGTCAGCGTGACTCCTGCACCGGAGCGCTGGCTGGCCTGTGAGCGACAACTACGCCGCTCCACAGCATACAAACTCAAGCAGAGGCACCGCACACGTGCATGCATGCTGGCAACAACACGCAGACACAGGCATGCAACAGCCTCCAGTCATATCTGCTGATTAAGAGAGAAATGGTGACTGCGACCATTTTGTGTTCGTTCTCATGTGATGTTTTATGTTGTTAATTTATCATCTGACAATAGAAAGTCAGAGTATGCATTGTGTGAGAAGGCAAAACTGTCTGTGACTGGATTTGAGGGCAGGACACCAGTGTGTTTTCTGTATGTTAAAATATCTTCTGTGAAAAGGACGATTACAACATTTCATGAGCTTCATTATTGAAAACCTCAACTATAAGAACAACCATTTGCTATTTGTGCACATGGTCTTACTACAACTACTTCAAAGACTATGTTACCACTTATTACAAGGAGAATACCCATCAGAGCAATTTTCCACCACACTAAGGTATTTCTTCATGCTAAGCTAAACTAAGCAGCTGCAGTCAGCAGCTTCAAGTTTATGTCAGAGTGATGCAAATCTTCTCATCCACTCAAAAACAAATGCGCGTAGTTGACCAAAACAATTCCTTTCAGTTTTTAACTATCTCCCTTCCTCTGTGTATGACAATGTAGGGGCAGTAAAATAAAAGACACTGGAAGATTGAACTGATGAGAATGAATCAATCATATTGGACAGTTGTAAAATGTCTGATGTTGTTCATCAAATAAAATCATTTTGTGCTTTTTGCTATGACTTTTTATTGGCTGTCATCTTGGTTCCAGTTTCCCTCCTCCTACCTCTACCCACATTACCTACTCTAATAGATAAAAGTATTCAATTCAGTCATTTACTAATGAGAATGGTTTAGACTTTAAAGTCAGATGGAGTTAAACCCTTCTACTGCTTCTTCTTACTGAGGGAAAAGTCTCATTATTTTCAAACTGACGTCTGCTATCTCTGAAATGATGCAACAGGCATTTCATTGACTTCAAGGGCAAAGAGTCATTAAACTGAGCTCAGTGACTTTAAAACTTTCCATCCAACAGCTAATTAGTAAATAACCAATCAAAACTGCAGTTTCTTTTTCACGACAGCTGTGATATATTTTTTGCTCCTGTCTGCGTCAAGGTAGCCAGACCCCCTCCCAGCCTTCGCACCAGGCCACTGGGCTTTCCACGTGAGTCTGATCACTTTCTAGGCCACCAGGAGGGGAGTGGATGGTGAGATGTGGCAAAGTGACATTGAAATCCTGTGAGGGGCGAGACAGGGCCGCTCGGTTCGTGTATGAATGTTGTTGCAGAGGCACAGGGGGAGTGTTACAAGCCGACCCATATTCAAGCACACACATATACACATCATGTGCTCATACAAAAAACATACACAAACACACACCTGAGTCTTCCATACACATTTGAAAAAGTTTTTTTGTCATAAATAATCAAACCTATAATCAATAAGGCAGAGACAATACACACACATACACAACTCTGAACTAACTGAACTGTATGTAGGTTAATAAAAATAAACCTGTGTCACAAATAGTCAGAATCTCTACTGCTCTCTCTTTATCTCTGTAGCACACACACACATACACTCCTCTCTCTTATACACAAAGGCACTCTCATTTCAGAAGCATGACCCATATTCACATGTGCGCACACACGCACGCACACACACGTGCACAAACACATATACACACACACAAACTCACAAACACATGCACACACGCTGTTGAAATACACCAGGAGCAATGCTGGCACCCCTAACTGGGACGCACTATAGTGGGCCCCGGAGGGCCCTTGGTTCAGGATGCTCACAACACGCTGGCCCACGCCCAAATAAACTAGCTACAACACAGAAGCCAAACTTCCATTACATTTCCCATTTTGAATTGAGCTGTATATCAAAGCTGGACATTGTGAAATTAGAGTGTTAAAGTCGATAAACTCGATGAGCGGCCGCTGTCCGTGACATTTTGACTTGTTTACGATGAGGAGTTTTTGCTTGAAAACCATAAAGCATGTACTCTATGGGTTAGGAATGGACATTTTGAACACATTTCATTTCATTCCGTGCTCGTTCTGAGATTCATTAATGCTCCAGCCAGAGCTGACAGGAATGAAGTGTGTTTCAAAAGAACAAGCCCTGGAGAGCTTGAACAGTCTCCCATAAAGGCGAGCGTGATCATAAAGCATATGGCCCCCACGGTGGAGCTAAATCTCAACTTATATTTTCAAGCAGCACCTTTTCTTTCTGCACTGGATGTTTGAGAGAGAGAGAGAGAGAGAGAGAGATTACTGTACTTTTGACTTGCAGAGCCAATTAAACACTAAAATTTCAGTCCCACACACAAATTCCTTACAACAAACTATTGAGTTTCTCCTCCCTCTGCTAGTTCTTATTCTGAACAGATGGGTGT
This sequence comes from Trachurus japonicus, assembly GCF_045865225.1. Taxonomy (NCBI): domain Eukaryota; kingdom Metazoa; phylum Chordata; class Actinopteri; order Carangiformes; family Carangidae; genus Trachurus; species Trachurus japonicus. The sequence goes on along the minus strand of NC_140914.1, from coordinate 24,471,585 downwards.
GGGTGAAACCTTAAGTATGACTAACCTTGTTTTGCATAAGTTAAGCATAGCTATTCTTGCAAATATTGTGCTTTACAATGATATAGATAACAAATAAACTTGTGGGCAAACTGAGCAAATCAAGAGCTGCTAATTGGCTTATTTACATATACGTGGTCACTAGTATGACGGCTGTAATGACGCTGTACTCAGTGAGTTCATCGCTCAGATCTGAGATTGTCTCACAATGGTAAACTATCTGCAGATCCGTCAGACTTTACTTTGACTTTGACTAACTCTCAATATAGTGGTTTAGATTAACTCTTGCCAGATTTCAGCCGTTAACTTGCTGAGTACCATGTTATCATTACAAACAGTAAACTGTTGCCAAAGCAAATAAGATAAGGACCACATTGGAAATGAACCTTGAGTGTTTGCTACAGGGCTGTCAATCAGCCTCCTTCCCCGGCAAAGTAGAGTATTATCTCAGTGACTATCTGGTGCATCGTCGAGTAATTAAATATACAGCTCATCACATCAGTGCGGCTGCATGCACGACAGAGTCTCTGCTCACTGATGGCATTAAGCTGTGCAGTATCTATGAATAAACGAAGAAATGAAAAGAGAGCGGCGCACTGTCTCACCGTCTCCAAAGAGCTGCAGGATGGCCAAGTCCACATGTCTCTTCCAGAGCGACTCCTTCTGGATGGCGATGCCGTACCCCGTGGTGGCGAAGATGTAGCCGCTGCCAATGGTCACCAGCTTGCAGCCCTCGTCCCTGCCAGCCATGTAGTTCAGGACGGCCGCATCATAAATGAATGCGTCTAGTTTGCTAATGAAAAAGAGACAGAGGGAGAAAGGCAGAGACAGAGGGAGAGAGAGAGATAGGTTACAATTAATTAGCACTTAGGAGTCAGACATCACTGCTACAACATTCCAATTAACCTGCTAAATAGCACTAAGCTGCTGATAAGTGTAATAGACTTCCACTTGGTTTGCCAAAGGCTGGAGCTGGCACACAGACTGGCGAAAAGGCACACTCGACAAAAACTGAAGAGGGGGAGTCCAAGTATTACTGGAGTTTTTCAGCTACAGTACAATATGTTTACATGAAAACAAGTAGAACAGACCTAAACAAGACACTGTTGCATTGATTATTTTTTAACCCTTTCTCATCACAATTTGCTTTTTTTTTTCAGTACATGACGACCAAATCATGAATTAATTCCTTTCCCATATTTTCAAGATCGTGCTCATAGGCACTAGTATTCGTTGCTGCAAACTTCCTTAAAAGCTACAACAGCTGCTACAATTAAATTGATTTCAACCCTCGAATACGTATAAATAGTAAAAATGAGCAGGATTATATATCAACCCTGTTAACAGAATGAAATTGCCAGCCCAACATATGCCTTGGTCTTTGGCCCGATTACAGCCCATATATTCTCCCACCTGGACAGATTCTGGCTGTGACCTTTCCGTATTGCCAGGATATTTTCTGTGTGTGTGCCAGAATTGGTCCAGATGTGGAAATAAATCTGAATCATGCTGAACACGGGCCAGAACAAGCCGTAGATTTAGACCGTAGACTGTGTACCCTGGCCCAAAAGGAAACAAGCACGCAACCCAAACATGAGCCAGATTTATTTTGCTCTCTAAACTAAACATGCACAAAAAGGCACTGGTTAATATCTCAAGATGACAGTTTGAATTATTCTTTGTCTATCAGGGGTTTGACTTTAAAGCTTTTCAACTTTAAATTCATTTTGGTGTGTAAAATCGGTGTAATGTTTAAATCTTTTTTGTTGGAATTGCAACAGTCAGCTGGTCAAAGCTAATGGTTTTACAGTGGTTTTAAAATGACTAAACTAAATTAACCACAGCCCTACATCACTGTGCAGGTCCTCACCCCGCCTTAAGACTCTGCAGAGCCTCATTGACGTTTCTCTGGTGAAACTTGGTCATGTAGCCGTGCATTTCTGCATAGTTGTTTCTGATGTTCCTCTCTGTGCTCCCATTTGGGACGGTGCCGAACCGAAACGGAGGCGAGAAGTCATTGGGACTCTGGAACTAAACCCAGAAGACAGAGCAGTTCAGAGAGAGAGGCATGTAAAACATCTTCTTTACACACTTGAGATACAGATGAGAAGACAGAGATTAGAAGAGTGTGGCTCTGGAACACGATCGTAGAAAAACCCTCCATCTTACCTTTTTGTCTGAGAGACCAGTTACCTGGTCCACGTATTCCTCCTGGATCATGAAAGCAGCCAGGTTGGCAGTGTAAGAGGCCAGAAAGATGACAGCAAAGAAGGCCCAGACTGACACCATGATCTTACTGGTGGTGCCTTTGGGGTTCTGCACTGGCACAGAGTTGTTGAAGACCAGACCCCACAGCAGCCAGATGGCCTTACCGATAGTGAAGGAAGGGCCGTGAGGCTCTGAAAGAAACAGTCATGGTTACAGAATATGTAACAGATCCGCTTTGGTTTCTGAACTAGTGCCTGGGACACACAACTGGACTGGTTTTACTCATGGGCTCCAGCTGAACAGTTTTATTTAGGAGAAGGAAAATGAATGTCATATGTAATTCTCATGTTCAAGTTGCTTTAGAAGGGAAACATACTGATTCACTGATCAGTGTTACAGTGTTAACTTTAAGTCTATCCTGTGCCATCCCATGCTATTTGATACTTCATGATGCAAAGCAGCAGAGTAATGTCTGGTGACACTCCCACCTAACTCAGTTTTTTGTTTTAAGTGTTGGTTTGCAAAAGTTAGCATGCTAACAAAATGAATATGATAAACAATAGCTTTCTAGCTTGGTGAGCATATTATTGTGCCGTTAGCATTTTGAGCTGTTAACATGGTTTTTGACTCTTTTTTGTTGCTTTAGGTCACTTTCATTGACAATACACAAACTTCAAGTTTATTCTTGTTTATCCACCAACCATCCATCAACAGTTTTGACAACAACTGAAACTCATAACACTCAATAAGGGGAAGATTTACTTTTTAAAACTGCCTACAGAAATTACAGCTGTGAATGCAATTGATACACATTTTATTTACATAGGAACTGTGTTGATTTCATTCATCCACGAACCGACTGGTTCATTCCAGCTTTCAGGCTGTGATTAGGACTTTGTTCATAATGTTTGTGTGTGTATATGTGTGTGAGAGAGGGAGAAAGAGAGAGAGTGTGTGTGCAAGCATGTGGGCGTGTATTGTTTTATGAGTCTTTTGTTCTTGGACAAACTGACTTTATCGTGCCAAATATTTCTGTGAATTTGCAAGAAAGTGGGTACAGTAAAATGAATTGGGCAAAGACTTTGCAAATAAGCGGTCAAGCCATTGATACATTATTACATTGAATCCTTTGAGTCCAAACTTCGATCTGCACTCCTCATGATACCAAACTCCCACAGCGCTACAAGCAGATAAAACAAGAGGCACACAGAAGAGAACAGCGCTTTAGGGAGGGCTACATCTCCTCCAGAACATGATGAAGGATGAGAGGGATGAAAAAAGATAGCCATTGTCTATATATAGCCGCATCAGAGACAGAGTTGTGGGAAGACATTGATTTTTTTTTTTTGATTCTTATCTTTTTGGTGAGGGAGATCTAACACAAAACTAGCCCCTTGCTGTCAGCGCTGACATGTGATTTTGGGAAATATGGAAATGAATGCAAATGACTGATCCGCTGTGAAGGAGGCAGCACTAAAGGTGTGTTGAAACCAAAGCAGTGAGACACACCTGTAAATGATAAAAAGAGAGCAGCGTGGAGGAAGAGGATGAAGAGGAGGAGCAGAGAATGAAGTCATTGGGTCAGCAGTGATGGCTGGTCTATATGTGGAGGCGGCCGGCAGTGTTTGTGTGTCTGTGTCTCTGTCATCTTTGTGCAAAAAGACAATTCATACAAGCCGATCCACAGACAGACATTAACCTGCAACGCTTCTGTACCTGCGCTTGCTTGTTTAGAGAAAATTACTGGTTGGTGCATTACTCATCGAACACTCTCTGACTAAAGGATTAAACTGCCCGCTGCCATGTTCTCTGCAGACTTTGGATCCTCATCAAACCTCACCAGCTAAGATGAAAGTATTTCATGTTTTCATCCCTGGACAGATAAAAATTGGCTTGATTTGGACCCAAAATACCACCATTGGATTTTTTTCTCTTTGCCAAAACTATTGTAGTGCTTTCACGTGCTGGTGGCTGCCTCACATCCAAGTCATCAGTCAAGTTGGCTGCTCAACATCCTCCCTTTTAGACGCCAATTCAGAAAATCTGAAACCTCGAAAATGTCCCAGCAGGGAACTAAACACTGGTGAGTGTGTAAAAGACACCAGCATTCTTGTCCAACATTTCATTTATCAATTATGGCAAATGGTGAAAAATGAAGAAGAAGAAAAAAAGAGTGATGTCAAAAGAAAGTGATATGTCATTACATGTATTTGCTTTGGTTACCAGTTTTCCTTGAAGTATGAATCTCAGAGTCACTGAGACCGTTCATCAAGATACAATCCTGTCTCCTATACACCTACAGTATATACAGGACAACTCATCTGCTTTGGCAAATATGTTCTGGATTAAACCTGATGACCATTAACTGTGCTCTGAGCTGACTGTGTTCAATATGACTGCAGTGACATGCTGTTGTTATGTAGATACAGAAATTCACATATCCTACAAAATGGACTGTGCACACTGACAATGGAAACTTTTTTTGCAAAACCAAACACATGGAAATGCAAAACAGATTCACACACGGCTTAGAGAGCTGCAACTCTAACTTTTAGTTTTCCCACAGTAAAACATCACGTCACATGTTGCAGAGGCATAATTTCACTGCTAAATTCAACCTATCGCGCCCTCCCATCTGGTGTGTTCTGCATTTATTTGCATCTATATCCTCAAACAGTAGTGTGGGTACCATGCCTGTGTGTATGTGAGTGTCTCTGTGTGTGTTGAGCTGAGGCCTCTCACCTCTGCCGTCAGCCAGACAGCGGTTGTAGCCCACAGGGCTGAAGTACTCGAATATAAACACAGCCATTGCTGACACCAGCAGCAGCATCACAAACATCATCACCCACACATCCGCACTGAAGGGCTCTGGAGGGAAGAGAGAGGGAAGAGAGGAGAGGGAAACAAGGGAGGGGAGGGATTGAGGGAGAGCGTGTGGACGGGTGGAGATAAGGAAAAGAGAAGAGAGGGGGGAAAGGAGGATGTGAGGAGGAAGAAGATGAGGAAGTGGCGAGGGACATCGGGATAGCGGGAGGAAAAGGGAAAAAAAGAGTGAGGGCGGCAAAGAGAAAGAGAGGAAGCGAAAATGAAGCAAGAGAGAGGAAGAGGGCAAGAGAGATATGCAAATGTAGTGCGCCAGATTGAGAAGAGGAAGGAAGAGTAAGAGAAAAGAGAGAAAGAGAGTGGGAGTGGGAAATATAAGAGGGCAAAGAGACAGGGAGTGGAAAAGAGATTAAATACACAGTTAGTCATATTCTCATGTACTCCATGGTATGAATGTATTAAAACTGGGCTCTAATCTCCTGGTTTGTCCAACAAAACACTTTTAACTCAACTTTTAGAGGTGATGGAGGTGAACCTGAAATGACCAGACAAAGATCCATCTGACACTGATTTCTAAGTCAAAACAGCGAAACGTCAACATGTAGATACAAAGTATTTGTCAATGTGATGTAAGATGTGTTTGTCTTTATCATAGCAGATCTTCCTGGAAATATTCACCAGATCTCCACCCCTTCTGCACATAGGGTCTAAACATGCAATTCAACACAATGCAACCAGAAAATGGAAGCATTACTGGACAAGACTTAAACAGCTGGTGTAATAATGATAACAGCTTTCTGATACACTGAAAGAAAAGATAACAAACCTACACAACTGAGTTTCCCTTCTGTGTTTTATGATACACTCATAGTTACAACATTCATAAATATGTCAAAATATGACCTTGAGTCTCTTCCTTTCACCAATATCTGCCGCCAACCCTCAGTTTCCAACAGATGGCTACTGCGTTCCTCACCTAAGAAGGCCGAGGGTGAAACTGTGCCGTTGCTGCGGGATACCATGACACTGATACCCGTCTCGATGAAGGGGACGGAAAAGTCGATGACCTCTGACCTCTCCTCGTTGATGGTCAAGGAGCCGACGGCCATGTGGGCGTTCTTTAACACCACCTAGGCAAGAGGGAGAAAACAGAGAGAATGAAGACCTTCCATCATTTCAACTTCCATCATCTCATCCAACGGCCGACAATCTACTGAAGCACAGTGAGGTAATGAAGGGAGATCACTTTAAAGGAAAAATCTGTTCTCAAAATGTAGTTTTTCCCTCCGGGGGAATGTCTTGTGTACCGCAGCAACAAAAAACATTCAAAAACAAATTCTAGTTAAGAATAGCTTATATTTGAAAAAAAAAAGCATAAAAATAGCATCATGGCAATCAGTTCATTTGAAAGTGATGGTGCCGTCTTTGTGAATATGAGTGATTTTTGTTGAGATATTTGACAGGGACAAACTGGACATATTTATAGTGAGCACCTCACCAAGGCTGAAAATGACTTGGCGATTTCCCTAGAACTTCTGTTGCTGGTTCAGATCTTATTTCACCGGACAAATGAATGAATGTGAATAAACCTCTTAACAGCAATGCAATCTATTAAAGTAAAGATCAGGTTTTAGTGTCAAGTCCTTAGACCTGTAGTTCCCAACCTCATTTCTTAGATCCCTTGTTGATTCACCATCTGTCTCTTTTAATTGTTGCTGTTGCTAACCAGCTATCCACTTTGGTCTGATGCCATGGATGTAATGTTCTAGGACATAATCAGACTGGAAGAGCAAACAGGTACACAATGTGGCCCAGCAGCCTCAGTAGCAGCATAAAGAGTTGGCTCATCACTTCATTTATAGGCCTTATAATGAGAAGAAAAAAGAGCAAGTGTCTATTAAGTTTAAAGTTAATTTGGTTTCAACATTTAAAATGTTACATATATAAAGATTGACACATCATTTAGCATCATTTTACACTGATGTACAACATTACACAAAGTCCACTGTGCTGTAGAAGAGGTAACCTCACCACACTGCCTTTCATCAACAAGTCTGTTCTGAGTAAAAGGAAAAAGTTGTTAGTGCCACCAGCTGCTGTCTCCTTCAACATGTATGAGGCAGCTGACTCAGGCACTCTCTCTTTTTGATGGCAAAAAGCATTTTGGGAAATGTAGGAAACCAAATCTAACACGGGCGCAGAGCAGGGGACAGGGTGAGGAGACGTGTTCGCATTAAAAAAGAATCAGAATGAGCAACATGAACATGAGAGGTAAGAGATGAAGCACGGCAGGTAGAGACCAACACACTCTCCAAACACACACACACTGACACACACAAGCAGCGCTCAGAGTGGACACTTGTGATGTTCACCAGGGGAGGTAAAGAGGGAGAAAGACAGAAGGAGGGAGGAAGAAAGTGGGTTACCACAGTGGGTCATGGCTGCTTGAAATAGCCACCCCGATGCCTCTCCTCCCTCTACCTGCCCCCCTCTCTCCCTCTCTCCACTACCTCTGCACAGGTAGTATATTTAGCCCCAAATTTTATAGCCCTACAGCACAGGGGTAAAGTGGGACGAGGCTGTCTCACTGAGTTAATAAGGCATGTGTGACTCAAAGCTCCAGTATGTGCTTCAGCTTCAGCGAGTGTGTTTCTGTCCGTTTGTGTGTGTGTGTGTGTGTGTGTGTGTGTGTGTGTGTGTGTGTGTGTGTGTGTGTGTGTGTGCATATGAGTGAGTCATAAAGGGAAAAAGACAGAGTAAGAGAAGGGAGTGAACCTTTGTTCTCCACCTGTGAAGTGGACCTTTACAGGCAGGGAGAATATTACACATCCACTCTGCACTTCTCCAAGTGTTTTTTGTCTGCTGGTGTGTGTATGTGTGTGTGTGTGTGTATGTGTGTGTGTTTGCGTGTGCATCTTTAACTTCTCGATCTTGTTTCTCCTATCAGTTTGTAAGTATGGATGTACATCTTCGCTTTCGCTTGTGTGTGTGTGTGTGTGTGTGTGTGTGTGTGTGTGTGTGTGTGTGTGTGTGTGTGTGTTGAATGTGCGAACGTCTCCCCGGGGAAGAGAACAAGTCCATCCAGCAGTGTACTCACTTCCTCTCTCTCTCCATTCGCTCTCTCCATCTCCCTCCTACGACTTGTTCTCTCCGTGTTATGAAAGTGACCCATGTGGGTGTTATTGAGAATGAGTGAGCGTGGATATGCGTTTGTGTGCGGGTATGTGTCTCAACTGGTGTGTGTGTGTGTGTGTGTGTATGTGTGTGTGCCACCATCTTTATGTGCTTCAGCTGCTGAGGCCAAACTCATGTAATCAAGTGTATTGCCTCTAATATTTTAGATTAAGAGCATCGGGGGCAGCACAAGTCAGTGCAGCCCATGAAATCTGACACCGACTGGCAGAATCAAATTAGGACAAAATGTAGATCTTCTCACAGCGTTCATTGATTTTTTTTTTCCTTTCTTTTTGATCTTTCCGAGCTGTGGAAAATAGCATAAAGGCCCTCAGTGAGCTCAGTGAGTGTCCATGAGTGTGCCGAGGCACGTCCTTCTGTGTGTGTGTGTGTGTGTGTGTGTGTGTGTGTGTGTGTGTGTGTGTGTGAGCATCAGTCCAGATCTCTGTCCATTAAGAGTGTGACATATACTGTAGTTTTGGCTGCATTCCAGCTGGAGAGTGATACGGGTCGGGTTTTGTTAGATACAGCAGATATGGCTGAACTACGGTGACACGTGTGTGTGTGTGAGTGAGAGAGAGAGGGGGGGGGGAGAGATAAGTGCAGCCTCACTGTGCGCATATGGAAGCAGTCTGGATGTGTGTTCCTGTGTCCATGTGTCTGCATTCATGCACGTATTCTCTTATTTCTGTGATCATTCATGTGGAAATGTCCCTTGTCGGCATGTGTGTGTGTCTGTGTGTAAAAGAAAGGTAGACGGATGTGCCCCCCCACCCCCCCACGACTGCCCCTCCTCCTAATGACCATCCATCTGCGGAGGTGAGGAGGAGACGGCACATTACAGCGCTTTTAGTCAGGGTGATGGAGTTTATTACAGGTGACCACACTTACAGCTCAGCGCCCACTAAAGACACAGGCTGACTGGCGGCGTCGCTGAAATGGCTTTATATAATAGATTAAATGGGTCAGTTTAATGTAAATTGAATAGCAAAAGTTTTAATGCGGGGGGAGAAAAAAAAACACACAGACACATTATCTCGCATGTGCCTTGTGAAGGTTGTTCAAACTTCAGTGTCCACACAAAGAAGGACACGTGACGCGTGTTTTCAACCTGTGACCTTTGGGGTGCCATCGATCCGTTTGCCTCCTCCTTCATTAACAAATAGCCAAAGTCAGACACAGCACAAGCGCGGCTCGCTCGTCAAGGTGGAAGTATGAGAACTGACAACGACCTTACCTTGGGACCAATGTCGATTAGAGAGTGTTTAAAGCCCAAAGTGAATTGTTGCAGCTGACTGAACTGTACACACCCCTGGGTGCAGTGCTTAGCCCATCTGACACAAGTGTTAGGCCTGTAAGGCAGGGGGTTGACCCGGAAAGGAAAGCTCATAATTCAAGGTATGAAAACACACTTCAAAGAGGAAATGAAGCCTCCAGGCAGCTCCTATGGAAGCTAAATATAGCACAGGTCATTGGGCTCAGAGAGGTGAAGACTGTGACTGTCTTCTTTTTGATCTCTTCTTCACCTTCACCTACACCTCAGCTCTAACTCCACCTGTCTCAGTGTGAGAAACACAAACGAAGCAAAATCCAAAATGACAGTGGCTGCATGGTGATGACTATTTACATGATCATTTTGAGAGCTTAAATAAACTCAAAACGATGCTTCACCTGCACAGACTCACATGATGTAGATTTATGGTGAAAATCTGACAGTTTTGGACTTTTGGACGATGTGGAAGAATAATTCAAACTTGCTTCAATTTCAACAAACGACCTCTGAATCTAAATGGGAGTAAATTCATCATCTTTGGCAGCAGATGTAAAATTACAGTAAGTGATGTTGAAACTGAGAGAGTGTCTAAGATCAATATTTGGGAGTGATAATGGATAATATATTATGCTGGCAACCACAAAGAAATTATGTCAAACCAAAAAAAAGTGACAATCTATTGCAGAACTGTATTAAATTAAGTACTCAGACGACTGCGCGGATGTGAAATGCATAAATCAAGTACAAAACCGTTTTTGATACTTGAAAAGAGGAGTGCATCAGCTGTAAACAAAACAACTTTTCAAAGGCTGAATAAAACTCAGAGACTTGGTACATTTTAAAACTGCACAAATAACATATAAGGTCAAGACTAGTGAAAGTAAGTGTGATGGCGTCTATGAAGAGAGAGTCAGTTTGATCTGAGAGCGATGGAGTAAATGTGTGAGATTAAAATTGAGCGGCACACACAAAAATGTCAAATAACAATCTAATGGACCAATATTAAAGTGTCTGATCCAACTGGCATGTTAATGTTGGTGGAGCAGTTACTCTCCAGTCAATCCCCACAGACTCTCATGTTAAAGCTTTACAGCAGAAATAAACATGTTTACAGCCTGGTGCAAAAAAACAAACAGGTTTTGATCTCTTCAGTTCATTTCCTCCTTCATGACAACTGCACAGGGAGTGAATGTTTTTATAGAACTCACCTGTTTAAACTTAATTCACTACTGCATTATTGAGGGTGTGGCCACTTTGAGTGACAGGTGGGTGATTGTTTGCCTGCTACAACGTCTGAGCTCCACAGATCCCCCCACCCCGGATTAGCTCGGAGTTAGAGTTAGATCAGCCAGTCACAGCCGACATGGCAGCAGCAGAGCAACTCACTGTGGATGAAGTTATGGAGGCTACATCCATCTTTAAATATAATGTCTATGTTACTTCTGACACTGAATAGGAAGCTTCTGCAAAGACACAGGAAAGCACAATAAGCTGCACCTTCACCTTCACACTCCACCTTTTTAGTCGAAAGGGGAGAAACTCTATGTTGCATTGTTGTCTACTCTACTTGAGACCTGAAACAGTCATTCTCTTTTTATTTCTCCACCTGACATTTTGCCAAATATGCAGTTGTGTTTGGGCGAAGCACACAGCCACTCTGACAGCCCACATGCCTTTAGATCTCATTTTAAACAGCATTAACATCAATAATGATGAGATAGTGTTGCAAAGAGTGAGGGCAAAATCTTCATTTGCAATATTTTCCACCAAATTACAAAAGACATTGTTGAATAATTTATAATATAACACGAACAAAGAGGCTTTATTTGTTGACCTGCGATATCTGGCATCCTCCCACTCACTGAACACTTGCAGTGGTGGATAGCAGGATTTGGCAACTTTGATATCTTTTAGTCAATCTAAGACATCTGCCAAATAAATAAATAGGACAAAGACACAAGACATGCGTTATCTCCTCACCTCGCCCACCATGCCGTTCCAGGTTCCATTGATCTTCTTTCCATGTTTGCCGTTAGTCACCAGGTAGAGGTCGTAGGTGAACTTGACAGTCTTGGCAATCTTCTTCAAGATGTCAATGCAGAAGCCCTTACAGCAGCGCTTGATGTAGATCCCTGAATCCTTTGTCTGATTACTGCACCGGCACACACACACACACACACACACACACACACACACACACACACACGGATAGATGATTATTTAATCAAATATGTACTTCTGTCTGAACCGCTAATTGTAATCATGATTTGGTGTATCTGGCACTGTCACTCTCACACTGACTAAGTGTGAACTGATTCTACCTCTGGCTGTGCAAAGCTGCCATGGGAAATTAGCATCATTCATGAGCAACATTTAGGTGGCTGCCAGGTTTTTTCTTTTCATCTCTACTTTGGTCAGTTCTACAGGAGGTAAATCTGTGAGCCACTGTGGCAGATGGACAGAGACAAAAAGCTGCCTCTATCAATATGTACTGATGAATTCACACTATAATTCCATTCACTACTCATCGTAAATTACTGTTTTGTCTTGTAATGAATTCTTATTCGGGTTTTTTCTGGCGTCTCACTCCAGATCCTGACAGTGATTGGATATATTCGAGTCTCACAGTGTCTTGATCTGTTTCCGGCAGGGGACGGTGTTCCTCATGCAGGTTCCACTAAGCGGATCCACGTCCTCCACAATGACGAACGGAGCCTCCTCCAATGTCACAATGGACAGGTGGTCATCCTCCCTGGTTGCTGCCCCACCATACAGTTCATAGCGAGGCCACACATGGTACTTCATGGATAGGGAACGGTTCTCCCATTTACCCACCTGCACAGAGAAACAGCAAACAAGCAAATTATACACAGTTTAAGATTATAAACATTTTTCATCCAGAACTGTATTCTTGTTTTGTTTTTGAACCACTGGGTACCCACAGTTATGGAGACGTGGACTTGAGTTCTTCTGTGAGTCAGTCTGAGTCTGTAGCTCATTGGCTCAGTGATAATAAATCTAACAGTAAAGTACACAGATGAAATGATTCACTGGATAGGAATATGATTCAAATGGGATGGGATTCAATTTAAATTTTACACTTAAATAACTGCAAACATTTGCTAAAGTTTACTAGACCAAAAATGCATAGTAGAGGTTGTATGTTTGTTCTGCAAATACATCTCATTTCCCCCTGATACGAGTAGAGGAGAGGAGAGGAGAGGAGAGGAGAGGAGAGGAGAGGAGAGGAGAGGAGAGGAGAGGAGAGGAGAGGAGAGGAGAGGAGAGGGCTGGGACCCAGTGCGGAGAATGAGAGCAAGGTTAACATGAAGGGCGAGACTGAAACGGGGGAAAGAGCAGAATTCAGATCAGGAGGAGAGAGTGGGGAGAGAAAGCGTGAGACAGAGAAGTGGATGGAGAGATATGAGGATAAGCTCAATTTGCAGAGGGAACTGGAGAGACAAAACTATAGATGGAGCAAAAGAGCGAAGTGAGAGAAAGAAGGCTGGAGAAGATAGAGGCTCATTCAGATGCAAAATGCTGCCTCTTCTCTCGACGAGCGTCCAGCTGTATGTCTGGAGGGCCCTCCGGCCCTTGTGGCTCTACTCCACAGAAAAGCGCCATCAATTAGTCAATTTCGCCCAGATGCTGGTCACATGAAGCCATACCTGGAGACTGTCTGTGCCCTTTTCTCTACAAGTGCCTGGTCCGCCACTTTCATCAAGGGAAAGATGTGGGTGGAAATGGATATGGATCATCAGATAATTGGACACAGCATAATGGGAGATAGGGGAGGACAGGGAGCTGTGGGGCCAGTGTGTAAAGTCAGGATTGCACACTTGTAAAATATGTAAATGTACACACAGACACACACACAGACACACACTTGACTCCAGGGAGCACAAACTTGGCAAAGCTGCCTGGAGTGGACAAGCTGAGCCTGTGTATCCCTCGGGCACAATGCAGCCTTCTTCTATCTGCACAAAAAGAGTAAGTAAGTGATAGAGACAGACAGGGATGGGGAGAGAAGGAGGGGGGGAGGAGGTGGAGAGGAAAGGGTTAAAATCAGCCTGGAGGGGAGTAAACGGGACTGGACACTACAGAGTCTTCACACTACTTCAAAGGTGCAGTGGAAGGATGGTTGTAGGAGCTGGAACTCATTAGGATCCAAGAAAAGTGGTTCAGCTGGAAGTCAAGCTAAGAATTAAACATGAGTGAGGGAGTGAGAGGAGGAGGAGGAGGAGGAGAGAGACGGGGTGGTGCAGGCTGCGAGAGGAGAGAGAGAGAGAGAGAGAAAGAGAGAGAGAGGGTAGACGAAGGGGAGCGATTCACCTTGTTCTCTGATCAGAGGACAGAATATAGATTAGAGAGGCAAAAGAAAGAGAGAAATACTGAGAATAAAGAATAGGTAGAGTCAAAGGAGTCAGACTGCAGAACACACAGACAATAGAGAGAGGGAGCATCAGGAAACACAGATGCACGCAGGTGACTTTGCAGGTGGTTTAAGGTTGTTGGTTCAGAGTGTGACTCAGGATTATTGTTGCCCAGTCTGCACCACCACCTCCTCTGACACCCATACACCCATACACCATACCTCTCCACCTTGGAGAAACATTTTCTAACCTTCATTTATCTAGACACATATACATCAGGTCTAGGTCTAGCAGCTGCTCAATACAGGCGCATTCTGAAATAAGTTCAGCAACTAAAAAGAAAATATAAAATAAACTGGTTAAAGTGAATTAGACTGAAGTGAATCTGTGCCCAATGTCTTTTTTGGACCTCTTTATTTGGCCACCTTCAAAGAGCGAAGCCTTTATTCTCCCCAAACTGTGTCTTTATTAACTGATGCCTGAAGCTTGTGCCAGTGTCAGGTTTAACAGTGTGGTTTTTTAGAGCTTCAGGCGTTTTCAGAAACAAGATGGTAAAGGAACAAAATGTTTCCATTATGTGATCAATCTGGGAAAGCAACAGCCCTCACAACGCGTCACTCATACTTAGCTCTATGTACAGTGGGGAGAGGTTGACCAACTGTGCTCAACAAAACACCCACAGTCCATTCACAGTCTGTAACAACCACTTGTATGATAACAAATGAATAGTGGAAAAAATATCAATGTGGTAAAATCAAAGCCACAAGCAGCATCGTGTTGGTCATCGCCGTGTTGTGTCACCATGTGAACCACTGCCAGGAGGCCACTGTCGACACGCATTGTTGTGCTTTCATTGTATTTTCTATTTTATCTGTTCTTTCATCATTGATTTTCTTTTTTTTTTCATTTAAAGTCTTCAGCCCAGAACATTTATTAAACATATAAGACACCAGGAATAGCCATGGGCAGGCCATTTAACAGGTCTTAAGCAATTTATTACCAACTTCAAGGAAGGTGTGATCAACTTGTAAAACATGATATCTCCTGTCAGCATAAGGTGACATTATGACTATTAGCGAAAATTAGCATACACATATCTTCAGGCCGGTACTCTTATCAATCATATAAAGTCTGGACAGTTTAAGAACAATGAATGGCAGAGTGGTAACAAATTTTCATGGTGAATCATCAAACTTCCTTGGACAGGCTGTTTAACGAGAACTGAAAAGCTCTCCAGTTTTTTAACTTTGCAAAGGTCCTAGAATGAGACCAACTAATAATCTATAGTTAAATTCAGTTTAATTCCGATGTCTGTGTTCAGAAATGCAACAAAATTGCACAGTGAATACAATCATTTCAAATTTTCTATTTTCAATACTGGATAGTGCCGAGGCCCTGATAGAACAACACCAGTGACAATGCAGTCACACATGTACAGTGAAACAATCCACCCAGTCTGTTCTTGTTTGCTACTGTAGTTACTTTAAGGCTACTGAACCAAGTGTACAGACTGAAGAATAAACTTCATAGTACTTTAAAAGAAGTAAGATTTGTTATTGTTGCTAGTGTGAAGGTGAGAACTTGTTTGATGTATGATTTGATAAACGAGGCCCCTAAAGGGGCTCATCATGGTTCAATGCCACCTAAACCTGAGGACCTGCAACAATAACTCTTCAGAGTGTCACTGGACTACAAATTCTCCTTGTCAGCACGACAATATATAAACGGTTTTATAAAAGTCAAATGCTGACAATATAAGCAAACACAACCACGACAAGCATCATGTATATTATTCATCTTATCTGTTTTTGAGACACTTAGGGAAAACACCTCCAGAGACATAAACTTCACTTACTGTAAGATCTGAATGATCATTAGTAAATACATCCAGAATCACAGCTGTTGTCTTTAGCTTACGTGTTTCGTGACTTTGTCAGACGATAGTACAATTATAAAGTCAAGATTTTACCAGCGTAACGGTTTCAAAGTGACACCTGGTTAACATGTAGTCTTAAAGGAGCTATCTGTAAGTTTAGTTTTTTGCTCCATGTCCAGTGTTAACATTAACAGCAGTTTGCTCACCAGTCTACAAGAAAAGTTGCAAGTTCTGCATCAAACTTCATTCCTTTACTTGCCAAGAAATGTCTCCAGAGGTGGAGAAACTCGTGTTGTGCCTCTATTTCTATTCTTTTCTTCTACTATAGTTAAACACCACATATGTGAGCACAGAGTAAAGGAGGGAAGCAAACATATAAAGAGCTGAAACCGTCTGACACCAAGAACAATGTAAATGTAACACAGTTGATCGGTACACTAAGTTTTGTCAAGTCTTGTTACTTCACTTGCTCTGTTTGTTGGTTTTCTTAGTTCTCTTTGTGGCCAACTGAGTTTAGAATTAAAAACTTTTTTTGGCAGACAAAGATCCCCATAGTGAAGGATGCTTTTGTAAAAATACTACATAAATAATGGTTAATGTGAAATAGTTTATCAAAGTTTTAAAGTGAACAGCTGTGGACTCCTGCAGCATTCTTCATGCATCACCACTCTGGGGTCTGTGCTGCAGTATATTGCTCAAAGGCACCTTAGCCTAGTTGATAATATCTAATCAGAGTTGCGCCTATAAAGCTCAAGGCTTAAAAACGCTTAAAAAGTGAAAATCAGTTGATAAGAGATGCAGATAGAGAGACGCAGGCAGGTACTGGTGGACCAATCAGGTACTGTACTTACAGAATACAGCTAACTCCCGTATTACTCCCACCCTGTCATTCACTCTTTAACAGTTGGACCGTTTTTTGACAAATGTAACCAGCAACATGAGAACAGAGAGCACACGCATATACACACACACACACACACATGGACAGTCTCTCCTCCTCTCTGAATATCTCACTCACCCTGTCCCACTGTCTCTCCTTGTTGAGCAGAATGATGACCAGCTTGGGGTGCAGCTGGTATCCGTCCTCACTGAACGACAGATTACGTCCCTCAAACGTCACATTCATCAGGTACCTGCAGAGGGACACATCGAGGAGAGAGACGGAGAGTGAGACTCATTGAGGTGTATATCACTTACTGAAAAATATCTTTGGCAGCGGCTGCTCGCAAATGTTTTATTCACTCTATATCCTTTTCTTGTTTATCGGCTCAATTTCCCCGACATTAAAGTTTCATTGCGTGTCTGTTTATTTTTTAAACATTTATCTTTTCAGACAAACACGCTGACATTACTCAAACTCATCAACTGCCAGAAAATAGCTATCCTCTGATGTCTAACCATCAGTTTTCCCATTAATAGATGAATGTATTGTACATTAGTCATCAGTCCCAGACAGACATTTGAGCAGAACAGCCAATGATGAGTTTAAGATTGAGGTAAAAGATTTTTCAGCAGATGATTTCTCCAATCATTCCATATGTCCAGTGTTACAGGTTCAGTCTGCACATCCTCTGTGTTGAATAGATTCATGCTTATTCTGTTGGACATCAGGTGGACAGTTGGATGAGAGAATCAACACCACTTACACACACAATAACTACAAAGCTAGACTCAGTAGCTGATTGGCTGTGAGCACTGATGACACTTGGATCTTCATCTGGCCAGGGGGACAAGGTGGTTAGTTTAGTTTAGCCTAGATTAAAAAGACTGGTTGCAGGAGGAAATGGCAAGCAAGGATCTGCTAACACATTCCCTCTACCAATACTTCTAAAGCTCAATGATAAACACATTATATCCAGTTTATTTGATAGCCTAATCTAAAACCATTTGACTGTAAAAATGTATCTACAAATACCTTATCTTTGATGGAACCAGCTGGATGATGAATTAAAATACTATATAGCCTAATACTTTAGTTTAACACACAGGCTTTAGCAAATTAATCAGTGAGTTTTAAAGGTGCTGGTAAGTGGATTTTGTCAACTGAGAACAGTCTGATCACTGAATCTGTTTCTCCCTGTTTCCAGGCTTTGTGCTAAGCTAAGCTAAGCTAACCACACTGACTGCATGGATATCTGCATGAAGTGTCACTGGCTACTATGAAGGAAATGATAATAATACAATTAACACTCATGGATGGAGTATTGAGGTTTCTACAAATACAGCATTTTTAAGACCAATCATTTCATACTAATTAAAAGATGATTTAGCCATAAACAGTTTAGTTCATTTGGCTGCTGGACTAGTCTTACACTACACTGTAGGTATGACTCAAATAGCATGAAGCACTACAACAAACGATCTCTCTGGACACATGTATGACCAGTTCAGAAATAGCTGAAATTGTATTTCCATCATGTACAAGATAAATTGACAAGTCCTGCTGTTCCCCATTGACAAACCATACAGCCAGCTCTGGAGAGAGGAAGCACAAAAATGAGCAATGCAGTTTATACTTGGCATCAAATGTAACAAAAAGTACTATATAATACACCAATAGCAGCTTGTCAGATCAGTGTGTGTGTTGGTGTGTGTGTGTTTGTGTGACTGTGACTGTGTATGTGTCTGGCTTTGTGTGTCTACTTCAGACGGTGTGTTTGTGTGGTGGAGAAGGAGAAACCGAGAGAAAGCAGCATTGTTTCTGTCAGGTGAAATCATTTCACCTCCCTTCAACTAAACACAACACACACAGGCACACAAACACACACACACAAAATACACACTCGCACAGTCTGTGATTATAGTGAATGTGTGTGGGAGTGTGTAAGTGTGTGTGTGTGAGAACAGGAATGTTTATGTCAGGTGAACTCAAGATCACTTCACTGTTATCCTACACACACACAAATACACAATCTCTTAACTCTTTCATTCCCTCACACTTCATTCTCTCTTGTTCTAGCCCTCTCTCTCTCTCTCTCTCTCTCTCTCTGTGACTGTTGCCATGGAAACACTACCTCAAAACTGTGCACACCATACATATGTAGATGAATAAATACATGACAAGAGAAAGTGTATGCATGTGTGTGAGTTACTGGTTTGCCGTCGGTAGGGGTGTAGTGTGTAACTGGACTGGGTTGTGTAACGGGACTCGACCACCGGCAGAATCTGTTTGTCTTGAGCTTTTTGTCACAGTGATGCTCAGCCTCACTGCAGTTTTACTCTGAGCGTTACACACCTCCTCCCTGCTGCACTCACACTGCTTTAGCTTCACACATGTCAGACCTCTTGCTGGAGCGGTGGGAAGCATTTCAGAAATATAATCGTCTCCTTTAAACGAACTTCCTCTTTGTTTCTGTGCATCTACCTCCTGCTCGAGGCGGGTCCAACGTACAGCATGGAGTGACTAAATAATCCAGAAATTACTCTAACGCCAGCTTCCTTATTCTATTTCCTGTATTAAATATTGATATTTTCAACGGGCTGTGATGAGCAGAATCATCCAGCTTCATACCGTCTCATGCAGCCCCATGTGTCCGGCTAACAGCCCCTTCCTGTAGAGCCTTGGCACTGATACAAAGTGCACAGAATCTGCTGCATAAATCATAAGTCATTTACAAAATGACTTGACGCTGCGCCCCCTTTAATCTTTACCGAGCAAGCTATTGTTACATGCTACAATATGAGACCTTTGTGTGTGTGCTTGTGTGTGTGTGTGTGTGTGTGTGTGTGTGTGAGTGTGTGTGTGTGTGTGTGTGTGTGTGTGTGTGTGTGTGTGTGTGTGTGTGTGTGTGTGTGTGTGTGTGTGTGTGTGTGTGTGTGTGTGTGTGTGTGTGTGCACGCGCGCACACGTCTGCATCCTACACATGTTGACAGCAGTAACTGAGCGAAACACAAGCATATGTGTGTTGCCATGGCACCCACAACCACTGTGACTTCCAAACCCAATCTGTTGCGTTACTATGGTAACGGTAATCTCGCAGAGGGTGGGAGGGAAAGAGAGAGAGAGAGAGAGGTTGGATTCAAATAAAGAGAGGGAGGGGATGGGACACTCTCCTCTCCTCACGCTGTGAACACTGTGGTTAAAGGACCAAACCTCCTCTCTGTCACCTCCGCTGAACTTCCTGTACCACTGCCAATTAAACTGGACACACACACACATACCGTACACACACTTAAGAAGTGCTGTTTTACACTCACAGAGGTGCACAGAGTGAATCCACATCTGGAGGCTCCACAGTCGGGCCTGTTATGGGCCACTGAGCAGCTCCACTGGGGCCGCTCGGTGTGAAATGTCTTGCTTAAAGCAGGATGACAAACAGTCAGTGTCACCGCCTCCCTTGCCATGCCAGAGACACAAATAAACATGTGAACATAAACCTGTACCCCAAACCCCCCTCCTCCCCTGCCTCTGCGTTTCTGAAGCTACTGTATGTGCCACGAGATGGCATTAAGTAACATGCATGCTGTGCGCATAGTGTGTGCGAATAGCATGATAAGGCGGAGGCACACATCCACCCACCTCTTAAACCCCTTGTTTTGATATCCTGTTGAACCCGTCACTTTCCAGCTCAAGCTAAAGGAGAGAGTCTCAGCTGTACTGTACAGCAGGTGAATTAAAATTCAGAGCGCAGCAGCAGCTGTCTCCACCTGGCGAATGAGAGCGAGCGACACTGACTGGACTCCAACAGGCAGCGCTCTGATCAGATCTACACTGTCCTCTTCACACACTGCCTCCTATGTGTTGCCATTTAGGACATTTCAGCGAAGCTAGCCTTTCTTGTTCTTTGAGGAAGATACTTGTAATTGTAAATCACAACAGCACAATGACACACACACACAGACAAATAGCCATGCTCACTCCACAGCCTGACACAGATACGTTTTAGCGCATGTTCTGATGTGAATAATGGACGAGTTGTGTGAAATATTGATAAGTCATTTTTAATAAATTAACCCTGACATGAATTAGTCATGAATTACACTCCTTCGCAATTATTGTGGTGCAATGTACTTATTGGATTTGTAGAGGGGGGGAATCTATATGGAGAATGATAACATGCCCCAGATGGCACTGTGTGGTCGAGGCAGACAAACATACTGTGGCTTCGCTGCATGCACGCTTGGGGTATACCGCGCAAATGTGGGGGGAGGTGTGAATTTGTTGTGCATGCATGTGTAGGTGCACATGTATGCATCTAGGGGTATTCAGTACATGTGTGTGTTCAGACCTGGGAACAGAGTGTGTAAACAGTGTAATAAATTGTGCTAATGGGAAGAAAGCAGAGAGATGACAACAAAGGAACAGAGGTATAAAAAAGAGGGGAGGTTGCAGAAGGCACAAGGTATCTGCTTTTGATCTGATCCACATGGACAATTGAGGCTAATTGTCGTGACAAGAATTTAAAATTGTAACTAACACTGACCCACATTAGGAGATATCATTCTTCCTCTATGAAGTTATCATCACTTACTGAGGAAGGAGTTAAGGGAATAAAGGAGTAGAGTCCATGAAAACAGAAAGCAGAGATCAGCAACATGGTTTGACTTACATGTTTCAGAAATAGGAAGTTGCATGAAGCAGTGTTGCCAATCTGGATCTGAATCAATGACCTTGCTGCCACACAGCATATGTCTGCAAAACTACACCATCAGGACAACACAGCTCTCCATGACAACAATGCGCCGCACATATTAGTTTAGTATTGTTTGGTGGATTTACTGAGCATTACTAAGTTCTACAGTAAAGTACGACAGTGAAGTCATCACGACACAGGCATGAAGAATTGCTGTGCCGGTGATCAGTGAGTGAAGTATTATACACCCAGTGGACATCAGTAGAGGTCAAGGGACAGAGTTTCAGAGTTGAACCCAGGACCTTGTGCTTCTAAACAGATTGATCTCTAAACCATCTGTTCCTTTCTGTTCTGATTTATCTCTGCATTTGTTTTATGATAGTTATGGGTTGTAGCTGTAACTATCATTGACCGCAGTTAAGAAAAGTTTCACTCAGTGTTTGAATGTCATGACATTTAGACAGAAGGACACCCTGCACACTGCTTTTGCTTAGTATCATCCTAATGTTTGGGTCTGTCTAGAGCTACATGTTAGGATGGTCAATAAGCTGTGATTCTTAGCGAGTGACACTTTACCTTTACATTTGTATGTGTGAACATCCTGATCAATAGGTTTTGCGTTTTAAAGAGATATTAATACTGTCTGAGCAGTGGGGAAGGGTTTGAATGTATCTGCCTGGTTTGGTCTCTGTGGTTCTTTTTTAAAATCCAGACACTTTATGCTGAAATTAACCATAATAATAATGATAATGATGATGATAATGATGGCCATGAAGAGGACTCCAATAGCTGCAGTGCTTAGACCACAGAAAAGAAACAGAAAAGTAGATAAGTGAATAAACTAGCCAGGGAAAAAGAGATCTGGAGACAAAGATGGATGAAAAGATTTAGGAGGAGAAAGAGAGACAGAAACAGGAGACAGCGCAGGAGCATCCTGACCTAGTTCCAATCAAGCCCCATCACAAACAGGTGCCTCTTTAATGTCTGCTGCCGGCCTGGCCCATAAACACACACTCACATGGCCTTTATATACTCAGACTGAAATAGCTAGAAGCACAGACACGCACACCCAGGTGGACACGCTGTCCATTGAGCTGGCGCACACTCATCCCTCAGCTCAATAAGGTCAAAATGCTGCTTCAGAGTATTTTGCACACACACACACAAACACATACACATGCAAACACACAAACACATACAGCGTACACTCTATTGAAAGCCTCACTGAGGCAACAAAAGTTCAGAAATGTCCACAGAGCTTAAAAGGACTTGACACCTTTCCAACTCCGAGCTCATTTGGAACCTGTCCACGCCTGGCAAGGTCAGGGCCACTGTTGTCAAACTCATGATTCTCACACTGCTGTGTATTGCTCACCAGTGGTCTCTCTTTCCCGTCTCTGCCTCGCTCTGCCTTTCGTTCTCTGTGCTCTGCTCTCGTCTTCCTCTGTCTGCTATCTTCACTTGTCAGGCTCAGACTGTAGCATTAGCTGGAATGTCACAGTGCTGGCTACAGTGGACTTAATTTACTTAGTGGAGTGACATGTCCTTCTCTTGTGGTATTCTATGAAGCGCTAAGGGCTGGACAAGGAAATGCTAAGCAGAGCGGGATCAGCATAATGTATGGCTTATAAAGTCAAGTAGATGACCGTGACCATGCAGCAGTTCTTCATCATTCAACACTGGACTTAAATGTAAACTAGATAACATTTACATATTAACACGCATCCCATACTGAACAGCTTTATAACGCACATTGTTAATAACATGTGTGTGATTTTGCTCATGTGTTTTTGTCATAACATGAAGAATTTCATAAGGCTGCAAAGTTCCTTTCCTCCTTCCCTCATAATTTGCTGTGTTGTTCGAGATTTTCAATATGATTTTTTTCAGTGCCATGTTTTCAAATATTACAGTCAATCAATAAAATTTTATTTATATAGCACCTTTCAAAGCAAATAAATTCTGTTCAAAATGCTTTATATTTTGGTTGAAAAAGTATATATATACTGTATAAGAAGTGAAACTAGAAGAATGACATGGAGACTAACGCATGAAGTGACAGTGTCTTAACTTTTTGGCATCTTTGTCAAATTCTTTTGTTCAATTAATTATTAATAGGTTACTTTTGTGTTGTTTTTGTGCAGCTGATGCAATGACATGACCTTTATCAATAAATATATTTTGAGGGATGATCTCATATTTGTATGTTGTGTTTTGTGGGGTCCCAACTTTTTCACGTGACTATAGTCCACTGTGGACACTGGTGTGCACTACTGTTGTGTACTAACTGGGGTATGACTGTTGCTCACCTGCCACCTGCTTTGTTCACTTGACTTAAAATGCTTCACTGTCTTGTACTTGCTCTTTGTGTCATGCAACTTGTAAATCAGTCACCATCTGCACCGATGCACCCGTGATGTGTCCTCTTCCTCGGTCGCCATTTTCACAAGTTTGAAAACACATCAGTGGGCCGCCCCCTTCTGTTACACAGCCAAGATGGAGACTGTTGAGGGTGAGAAGTGTCCATCATTTTAGTCTACCGACATAGTTGTGTAATCAACGTGCATGAATCTTGTGTGAGTCTGGACGTACGTGCAATTGAAAACAGCTTCTAAATTCCATTAGCCTCAATGTCTACAAGTGAATTGTGACTCAAACTGATGTGTTGACGACTTTCCTTAAAGGTCTCTCTTTGAAAATGTACAAATGGTGCTTGAATTCTTTGGAGCATGAGAGCGTATCTTAGGTTTTCCCACCCTACGACACAGAGAGCTCTCTGATTGAGTTGCTCTCCTTTCTATCCACCTTCCTTCTATTCATCTGCTGATTCACTTAGTAGTGAATCAACCAAGGCATCAGGTCACCCAGCAAACAGCCAGCCAAGCCAGCAGCCAGCAAGCCAAGCAACCAGCCATTCACTCTGTTTTCCTGTATATAGACTCTAGGCCAAATGCTAATCTCTTGATTGAGCACCTGAAGACAAAGGTTATCACCGAACAAATTTAGTTAAGGCGGTGAGGGGCGAAGGATCTTAGCAGCGCTCGCAACTGATCTAATCAACAACACAGCTAAGTTGATTATAAAACTGCAGGTCTGGAGCGCAGACAATGGTTGGGGAGGAGCAGAACAGTGGAGAAGAGAGGAAAACCAGCAGAGGAGAGGAGAGGAGGAGAAGGTGTGAGCAGATGAAACAGAGCAGCGTTTAACAAAAGAGGCTAAAGTGGAACAAAGCAGAGAAGAGACGAGCAGCTGTATAAAAGGGACGGAACAAAGGAGACGACTACGGGGCAGGACAGGACAGGACAGAGCAGAACATGATGGAGTCGAGAAAGAGCTGAGCAGAGAGGAGAGCGGCACAGGACAACCACAGCAGAGCAGAGCAGAGCACAGCCAGGCACACATGAACAGAGCAGGGGAATTGTATTCTGGGGCAACGGCAGCTGCCATAAACTCCACTCTTATCTCAAAGCAGTAAGCAGTGGTGAAACAAATGCAAAGCTTCAGAAAGGAGTGAACCAGCAGACAGGGTATTGAAATGACATCTAAAGAGTTTGCTGGAACAGACAACAAAGCGTCGCTGCCATAGTGCGAGGCTGCAGTTAAGTGTGAAGTATGAAAATGCATCCACATCCTACATAGGCAGCACAATCCAAAAAAGGTGTGCATGTGTTCCTACAGTAGTAGTGCTGCAAGTGTGAATGTGAAAACTAGAAAGCAGAAGAAGCAGATACTTTGTATTTAGTCTTTGTAAAAAAAAAAGTGTCATTCTGTGTGTGTGTGTGAGATTGAGGCTCAGTTTAGCTGCCATACAGCCGCTTTTATACCAAACCATGAGAACAAAACAAGATTTATCAACAGCAGCAACTAGACACATGTCCTCAAAGATGACTGACAATCTCCTTAACACACACACAAACAAACTGTACAGCATCCAAACACACACATCTGGCCCACACGCATCACTCTTTTAGCACAACGAAAAACACACAGAAGCGCGAGCAGAGCTTCCACAGCAGACAAACAGAGCAGCAGAGGGGTGAAGCAGCCCTCGAGTATAACATGTGCCGAGCTCTGGAGCGCAGCACGACAGGGGCCAGTGTTCGCCGGCTCAAACGCCATTGGGACCAATTAGGTAGCGCGCGGAGCAAAGCAGCGCCGAACGCCGCGCTTCGCCACCAGTTCAAAAGGCCTGCTGCTGAGACGGACAGCTTGGGGGGTGGGGTTGGATTTTCCCGAGGAAGGGGGGTGTGTTTGTGTGTGGAGGGTATTATTACATGGAGAGAGGGGGGGGATGATCACAGTATGCAGAGGGATAAAGGTGCATGTGTGCGGTTGTGTTTGTGCACGGGTGTTTTCGGCATCTGCTGCTGCTGCTGCTGCTGCTGCCGTGGATGTGCTGATCTACGCCAGAACGCTCCTGTTGAGCTCCACCTGAACCTGTGCGCAAGCCGAAGCTGCTGTGCGTAGCGTTTTAATATCCATAAATCACTGCCTGATTAATTTGGAAACATTAGTGTAATTGTAAATAAATAACAACAAACAAATGAGGCCACTACTGAGACACGTGGCCTCTGCACTGTGTTTTACGCTGCGCACCACAAAGCTGCTGTTCATTGAGTTTGTGCTGGATGGCTTTAGGGCAGAAAGTGAGCTTGTTATACTGCACATGAAGCCGGCTAACAGGACGTCGTTCCAGCAGTGCACTCAGACCTTCTCCCTGATAGACTCTACAGTGATTTAAAAGCTGATAGAGACTTTAAGTTGGACGTATAATGGGACATTCATTTGCTATACAGCTCATCCTTCCAGGGTCACATGGGAGCTGGAGCCAAACCCAGCTGACGGTGGGTAAAGCAGGGGGAACAGTCTCTCACTGGGCCGACACACTGTCTAGAGACAAACAACTATTCACACTAACATTCACACCCACTGGACATGTTGGCGTTGGCAATTAGCCTGCATTGTCTTTGTACCTGGAGGAAATTCAGGCTCATGGAGAACATGCACAGAAACGCACCACACCGGCATTATGGGACAATACCATTCAAATTCTTGAATTTTTTAAAAGGCAAATACACCAAGACGTCCCAATAAAGACATATTTTGGGAAATTCATACAAACAACATGAAAAATAAATAGCAAACAATGAATCATTAATCTGTTAGTCATGTTTTGAAGGCTCTTGAAATGCTGCTTTTTTTTTTTAAGAGTTTGACAGTCGAGAGTGTTTAGGAGGCAGAGGGGGTCTAGTAAAAGATATTACTAAGTTGCATCATGGTAAATGTAGGATCCAGCATTTTTGGAGCATTTTTAGAGCATATAGAAACCAGATGTCAGGAGATGTGCCCCAAATAGCAGATTTCATTAAGAAGTCACCTTGATGTATAAATAAGGTGGGACGATGTTACACTGCTTACCAACCAAGTCATTTTCTGCTGTATCATAATATGAGTTTACAACTGATGCAGCATTTATGGCTTTGACTTGTCAAACTACAGTCAAACTGCCTCCCAGCACCAAACGGCTCCATCCAGCCTCCACTCACCTGAGCACTTCGTTGGGGTTGCCTGAGATGGGGGTCTTCTTGTCAGGAGCTCCGTGGCACTCGGACTTGAGCAGGGTGTGAGGTCCACGGTCCATCATCATGGTGGAGGTTGCCATAGTGATGATTGCCACACCGTCACGAACGCGGGCTTCCAGGCCGTAGTCCCACTCGTCATAGGACACCGAGAGCAGGCCTGGAAGGAGGAAGCAAGGAGAGGAAAAGAGAAGTGATCAGTGGATATGTGATAGAAGAAAGAGCTGAAGAGATGAAGAGATAGAGGGAGGGAGGCGGAGGGTTTAGGGAGAAACAGACAGGTGAGTACAGAAGGATTCGGAAGTAAGCAAGTAAGGTATGAGAATGAGAGAGGTGAAGAGAGTGAAGCCACAGACGGACATATGGAGAAAAGTGAAGCGGGAGCAGATAGGCATAATTCTGTGAGGGTCTACATGTTTTGAACACACTCCAAGAGACAGAGCACTCATTACGTGATGACTCAGAGAGCAGATGAAAAGCACTCCCACCCTGCTTGACTAAGCGTCTATCACCTTGCTGTGTTTGTCCATCTGTCTGTCTAAAGCCCTGTCTGTCTCTGTTTGTTGGCCTTTGCACTGTCTGTACGTCTGTTTATCTGTCCTTCTGTCTGCCTGAGTCCTGTTCTCTTTTGACAATCTGTCTGTTTGTGAACATTCGTTTGTAGGTCTCCCTCTCTCTCTCTCTTTCTCTCTCCCTGTGTCTCCATGCCCATCTCCTCCGTTGCCCTTCCAACCACGCATCAGTTCATTCAGCTATTTGCCAGGATGCTTGTCCTTCCTCCACACTACCGTCCCTTTCTGCTGCGGATCATCAAGGAGTGAGTAGTGAGCAGATCGACAATATTTCAAGTATTCCCAAAGCTGGGGACAGCACTTGACCTTAAAAAATTGGAAGGCTGTCTTAGGATGTTCCCTTTGCTTAAATTCACACAAACACCGATGACACTGATTTATCTGTACGGACCCTAGAGGACACAACTCAGTTCATCACTGCGCTTTTTTTATTTATTTATTTATTCCTCACAAACACATGGGAAGCACTATGAGAACAGTTCATTTATGAGTAAAACTAGACCAATTATGCATCTATTCAGACAGACCTGACATTTTGTTAATGAGTTTCACTGATATTAAACAGCTGTTATTGATAATATGATTAACACACGGCAAACAATTGCCGTTAATTGATGGCACAGTGCATGCTGTCCAGCGCTGAGCCTAGTGTGCTCAATCTCTTTTTAATGACCTATCATTTAGTTCTCCTGTTCACCACTGTCAGGATTTTATCAGGTTAGTGCTAACAGGTGGGATTATTACAGGGCTTCGGCTCACCATGGGTCTAATTATTCTAGATCCATTTTAGAGCTTGGATCTTCATTTGTTTCTTAGCATTGTTATTTATTTAGGAGAATCACTGATGCACCATGAGTTTGGAGAAGGTTAAATGTCTCAACCACCCAAATACAGTAATTACAAACTTGCATTTCTGGGAAATCAGCACATCCAGCAGAGCGCCTGGACGCTCATTACCTTTCCTCAAGGTTCAATGCAGCTGTTAAGAAAGTAATTTACTAATTTACTTTTCTCTAGATGCTCTTTGTCCCATATACCTACTGACCGGCCGCTAACTGCTACATGTCTTAACAGTACTGTAAGCATGGTGCCTTAGTATAAGCAAAACTCACTTGGGGTGTTGGATGCTAAGTATTTGCTAGCTAAAGCCTGAGTTTATTTTATTTTTTAGCATTATTGATTTCTTTTAATGTCTTCTCAGTATAACATAAATCATCTGAAAATATTAAATAGTCAGCTAGAGACTGCGTTTCCAAACAACTGACTGAGTTTTAGCATTTGCATTAGACTTAGACTAGTTTGCTAAAGCTCATAAAATCTGCTGGCAGCAATCCACCGTCACAGGATGTGACAACCCAGCTTTGGTTCACTTTTTGTTTAAAATCAAAGCCGTATTGTCAATTTCACGTGGAGACCTTCATAAGCCCGGCCTTATCTAAATTCTCAGCTGTAACTGCCCTCATGACTTTTTTAAAACAGCCAATAACGAATTGTCCTCCCAGGTCGCACGGCTCTCAGTGAAGCACGTCCTGCTGCCTTCAAGTCAATTTATCAGGCTATCTGTTTCTCTATCTGCCTTTTAATCTGTCCCTCTCTGTCCATCAGTTGGCCTGCATCTCTCTGACAGCGTATGACCACATGTCAGCCAGACCACTACCATGTCAGTGGGCAGAAATAGACAGGCAGCCTGGCAACCTGCCTTCCTCATGGGGCCTCAGCGCTGACAGCTCCAGCCCACCAGGACCACATCTAATGTCACACACTGTTGACACTTTCTCAACACCTCCCTCACTCCCTCCCTCCCTCCCTACCCCACTCACTCACTCACTCCCTCACTCACTCACTCACTCACTCGTTCCTTTTTTACACATGTCAGTTTTGTTATTTTATGGGAAGAGTGAGTATGTGTGTGTGTGTGTGCGTGCACTGTAGATGTCCATGTTTAGTGTAGTGTATTCTTTTCACCATCTTGGGAAATGGTGTGCGATGTTAATATTCATACATCTCTCAGGACATGTTAAAATGTCATAACACAGACATGTCAA
Source organism: Trachurus japonicus (assembly GCF_045865225.1). Classification (NCBI taxonomy): domain Eukaryota; kingdom Metazoa; phylum Chordata; class Actinopteri; order Carangiformes; family Carangidae; genus Trachurus; species Trachurus japonicus. The sequence continues at coordinate 24,442,071 of NC_140914.1, read as the reverse complement.
CTGGCAACGTTATAGCTGAACAGCGCTGTAGCAGCTAAGGTTTTCTACAGTATAGCCAGTAAAGTGGTTACAGTCTGTGTTTATAGGCTAAAGGTTGTCTCGTTATCTGGATACGCACAAACACGCATATACACAAACCAAACAAAAAAAAAAAAAACTCCACAAAAATCACATACACGACATCCACACGTAGGCAAACTGATTGGAGATCGCAATAGCAGAGCTACCGTATTACTGGCTATTTTTGGAAACAGCTTATTATTGTCAGTGATGTCAGATTGGGTGGTTACGTTGGCACAGTCTGTGCAGCAGTAGTGAGTAACTCTGATCAGGAAGAATAGAGACAGAAAGGCTGTTAGTAAGAGAGAGAGAGAGAGCTGAGGGGGGCGATGGGGGAAAAGAGAAACTCTGACAGACATAAGGATACGGAAAGAAAAAAGCAAAAAATTGAAGGGAGCAGACAGTTGGAAGGGAGTCAGAGGACGCTGAAATACAGCGAGACAGAAAACATGGGGAACAACAGTATGAAATAAGGAGGAACGGGAAGGAAGGAGGAGAGTGGGAGGAGAAATGGTTCCCCAGAGCGCCACTTAAGGAAGGCATCAGTGGAATTACCCAGGAGAATTGGAGGCTCTTCATCACACATGGTGCAAATTATTAAGTGTGCCTAGTAAGCAAATTAGCCCCACAGCTAGCGTGCACCTTCTGCTGAACCCTGAACCGCTTGCATTCACCCAGAGAGCACTCACCACCACCACCACCAGAGTCACATGCTGCGCCACGGTGTCGCTGGGCTCTCTGGAAGTTCACAAGTTGCTGCGGCTGACTGCAGCTACAGGCTTCATGTGGCTCCTCTGATGGTGAGGTTGAAACACGGAGATGAGGCTTGGTTCACTGACTGAGGTCTACAGCTGAATGCCTAATGTCTACAAATATCTTGCTAGTGTCTTGTTCTTGATGAGTAGAGCCGTAATCCTGGTTGATTCAGCACGGTATTCTTTTCAAAATCTATCAATCACATAGAAAAGAAAAATGCACTCAGTGTCACTGTCAAGACACTGAAGGTTCTGAAGTAGCATAACTTAAAAAAAAGTCTTTCAGATGACTCCTTAAGAATGTGAGGCTGCTCTGAGCAAAGGTTTCACAGACTGTCGCTGCTGAAGCTGTGAGGTAAAATCCTTCCATCATGTACGTCTCTTTGGCAGAGGGCAGCACTGACAAGCACAGATCCTGCAGCAGCAGCTGTGAGCAGAGGCTCAGAAATTTGCATACTGACTCAGGTGGTATGCACATCCAAACTATAATATGCCTCTGATGTATCCTGCCAATACAGCAACACGTAACACAAAATGTACTAAATCAGCGACTGTATGAAGAAGTGTCTAGCTTTTTTGTTGTCAAAGTTAGACTATAGCACCGCTGTGAGTGTTATGTAAATGTTCAAATTCTGTCTCCTATTCATCATGCATTAAACAAGTGGCTGACATTTAGCCTGCTATCTGTCATTATGTCCCATATGATTAATCCTATGATAATTCAATGCGAACTCAAAGAGGTTCGTGTGTGTCCATCAACGCAGCCACTCCGCCAGCTCCACTTTGTAATCATTCAGGCAGTACACGAGCTAGTCACGATTATCTCCGTGGCAACATAAATCAAGAGGGGAGTTGTTGTGTGTGATTTACATAACTGATATGGTGATATATCAAACTTTATAGAGTGGAACCCTAATTTGGAGCAGACACACTGAAACAAACACTCGCGCACACTCGCACACAATCGTAGTTTTTGTTCACTCTGTCCTCCATGTAAACACTCGCTTCCCGTCTTATGAGGTGCACACAAAAGCACACAACCCGTTTGATTACACTCAACCCTTATTTTCTCATGCAAATTAAACCATGACCCAATCACACATTTCACAGACAAATGCACACCAACATTACACACAAAAGGCATAAGAAACACACCCATAGGCACACACACAGGAGCACAACACACACCTAACTGCAATTTAGAGTAAATCATCCATGGATGCCAATAAGGGAGCAGAGGTAAAAAGTTTGAGTTACGGTGCTTGAACAGCACAACGATCTCAGGTTGGGCCTGGTCGACCATTTCCCAGAAACTGCTGAGGACAGGCAGCGGTGTAATATCTCGCTCTCACTGTAAATCAACGAGCCCAACGCCGACAAATTATCAAGCTCATATGTCCACAGGAAATATACTACCTGCTCCCACGGTTTATTCTCCTACAGAGGATAAAACAGACTGAAGTTGTACAAGGTTCCATTAGTTCTCGTGGAGGAAACATCACCAACAGTTAATAAGGTTTGATTCCCACTGTGTGCTGGCCTTTCTAAAAGTGTCTGTCCACCCCCAGGTGCTGAAAGTCCTGTTACATGAGGGAGTTTGACAGGTATGTCTGACAGATTGCGTGAGCGAGGTTGAGTGGTTTATGTACCCCAACTTAGATGTCACTTTGGTTCCACATTTGACCTTCAAAGGTTAGAATGACCTCCAGTGGTGTTGCAGGGAGAGGGCGGGAGAGAAATGCTCCCTGACTTCTTATTAGGAAAGGTCAGTTTGTTTTTTGGATTATTTTTTTTTTGTCTTGCAGGAAAAATCCAAATAGCAAAACCAAAAATAAAATTTGACCAAAATAGCATCTCAAAGGCTCGGGGTTCCTTCTGAGGTGGCAAGTAAGTAAGAAAAAGCTGATATTACAAATGGATGGAGCCACATCTCCAATAAAAAGTACATGCTTTTGTCTTCTTCTCTATCTCTGCTTAACATCTTAGCATCGATAGTCTGTATAATTGTAAATTCTTCAGCATTGTATCATCTGGAGGAAAAGTAGCAGTCTATTGCAAAGCAGGTTGGAATCACAGCAGGCGATAAAAGCAAGAGCCAAACAATGACAACAACAAATCACAAAAACAAGATGGTGGTGCCTCTTCCACGCTAAAGGTGTTGCTAGATTTTCAGCCACAGTTTCCATCCTCAGTGAGGGAATAAAAACGCTCTCTGAGAGAGTCTTTTTGACAGCATAAGGTCCATTTATCAACTTTTTCAAGACGTTTTAATTGCAACTAACAGTCGTCCATACGGCTTATAAGACGAAAAGTCACATTCTAAGCAACACAACTCAGACTTCCTCAGTGTAAAACAACAAGGAGGCTTCACTTGGTTAAATACAGTATGACTCGAATATCATGATGGTGTAATGTGAGTTATGTTACAGTGATGTTAACTAGCTCATGAATAATTACTGACATTAGCCAGGGTCATTTTTGCTGATGTAATAACTCTTGTGCTACTTGAATACTAATCTAAAATATTATCTCCTAGTAGCACTGAGGAGACAAAGGTTAGGGATTTGACTCCTATGTAGAAAATGCATTCCTGGTATTTTTAATGCACTTTGGATAAACATCAACCAAACGCTGCATGAAATGTGATTGCTGTACTTAGAAAGGGCTTAGGATTTGAGCTCAAGGCAAGCGGACATTTTCCATTCAGGAGGTTACTCCAGATAAAAATGTAATACAAATCGTAATTTGGACTCTTTTTTTTTTTCCAGAGCACGACTTCCTACCTGTGGGGAACTCTGCGGGCACGACATCAGTGTCTCCGGCTACCAGCGAGGGCACTATCCAAGTGTAGCCGTAGCCAGTGATCCCAACAGAGTGGGCCACCTCGAAGATGGTGTTGGCCTCCTCTTTTGTGCAGTAGAGCAGAATGACAGGGCTCTGGAGCTTCTTCAGCTGGTTCTGGATCTTTGAATCTCCGTCATCTACAGACATGTCCAGGAGTAAAACCTCTTCCAGTTCCCAGCCCACAAAGCTGTTCTCGATGGTGCTACGGATCTGAACGGGGCAGAGGAAAAAAGAAAGAAGACAATCCTTTGAGCTTTTGCATGTTATCTGTCAATTTCGACAAATTTATACAAGAGACTTATCCTAATTTAATCAGATACTGTACAGTATAGTGACTTGTGTGCAAAAGCTGATAAATTCAGCATCACTGGGACTTTTAGAAACTCTAATCTCTCTAATTTGCATCACATGTTAAAAATACGTGTTTTGACACGAAGAGGTTGAAGATAATCCGTATTGTATGGTTATGGTGCATGTTGTCTCAGCTGAGTATGGTTACCTTGGTAACAAAGTCCTGGTAACCTGGGTAGTAAGTGGTGACGATGGAGAAGATGTACCAGTCGTATTCCTCCATGATGTTCAGCATAACCGAGGCTTGCTGCTCTATGGAGGGGCCAAACTGAAAGAACATGGAGTTGTCATCCTGAAAACAGAGAGAGAGACACAGACACAGAGGGACATGGATGTAAATGGTTACATAACAGCAGTGGCCTGAACTTTAATTTCGTTGGCTTTACACACAGAGAACTGCTGCTACTTAAAGGACAGCGGTGGTTTTGTAACATTATTGGTGTGAACATTAATTTAGCTGCCTTTATTCTCCTGCGCGCAGAGGAGAAAGGCGAGAGGACACCAGTGGGCTTGTAATGATACCGGTCATGAGTTTCATTAGCTGCCTTTATGACTTCCTTTAATGAGTTTGTACACGTGGGTGGCTGGAGCAAGTTCTGGGGACTCGAAGCCGCTGTCCTCAATCTCATCGATCATTTCCATCCGTTTGTTTTATTACAGCGGCGTTAGAGCAACATAATACCAATGTAACCTGCGAGGTGCTGGATATTAGACAATGGATGCGCTAGGACTGGCACACGCTGCACATAAAACATTCACTAAGTAAATCCCTTCCCTTGGCAGGGCTCAATCTAAATACAGAATATACAGTAAACCGAACCGCAGCACAGGCAGACACAGTCGCTCACACACACACACACACACTGATATCTGAGCCTGCCACTCGCCACCGGTGCTGAAAAGGAATATTGAGCTGGACAGAAGAAGAGGAGGAGGTGAGAAATCCAAGTCTAGACAAGACTCTGCAGTTCTGCCACACTAGTTTGTTATTGTCCATGTTTATGTGTGTGTGTGAGTCAGTCTATGAGACACAATGTGTACACAATGTACAGTAGTATATTTATGTTCTTGGATATTCTTCCTTCTAATTATATGAATGAGGACTTTTTTGGGGAGTTGGATTGTGAAGTGCATGTGAGTAAAACCAGTTGTAGCCGAGAGCCGGGCCTGGCAGGCAGGCAGGCAGGCAGGCAGGGTGTGGAAATCTCTCTGGCTTCTTCGGGTTCTCTCTGTGCTTCACTCAACATCAAAGGCTAACCTGCCCCTCCCAGGGGACGCACACGGGTTGATCCGTTACCTTGTTTCTGCATTAATGAGATCAGGGCTATACCGTGGAGGTGGCACGCCGAGAGGCACAATGCGCATGTGAAACACTTGCCGAACGCTGTCGCGAATAATGAGCGTAATGCGCTGCATCCTTGAGGTTGGAAACATGTCATTATCCCTATGTTGCCCGGAAATCTACAGTATAACGCGTGCATCTGATGCGGAATTCAATGCGGAGGCTGCGTTTGGAAAAATCATGAAATAATGATGCACTGTACTGATGTTGTAGTCATGTTTCTCAGCTAAAACTTGAATCCATTTGTTCCTCAGCTTTCCCATCTCTTCTCTGCCTCTTCCTCTCTCATCCTTCATCCATCTCTATCCATCTCTCCTCTCGCACTGTCGTCCCATTTATACCAGTGGAATTACTGCCAGGGCACAGTTATAATTGAATTTCCAGACTCGCACACTCCCACTCCCCCCTTTATCCTCTATACAGCACCCCACTCCCCTGCCTCCACCCCCACCCCCCCAATTTCCTCTGGCTTTCTCCCTCTATCTCTCTCTTCTTCTTAAGAGCAGTATTAATGTACTGTCCAATGCACTCGTTCGGAGTGCCAGAGGTCTGCAGAATTTTCATTAGCCTTTGAGAAAAATACATGCTAAAAGAAGTTCAAGACAGACACAGTAGCGCGGCAAGACGGAGGGTGAGAGATAGGGGAGTGAAAAGAAAAATAGCTGGTGGGAGCGGGTTGAATGATAAGAAAGCTCGAGTAAAATGAAGTGATGCAAAACACCTCTCTTCATTTACAGCAACAATAATTAGGGTCTGGCCACATTACCACCTCGGTTGGCACAAGGTGATCGATTAGTGAGCATTAAAATTCCCAGAGGGGGCGGCGAGGCCAGCGAGTCAGTCAGCCAGATGCAGGAAGCTGGCCAGCAAGGCTCTGAATGTGCTTCGGAGCCGCTCGCCGTCTTCTCTGTGGATCCACGGCTGACGTCAAGGCTGGCTACTGTACAAAGACAACAAAACACTATACACCGCACAATACAGCAGGATGAGTGGCCAGCGGGGACCGGTAGGGAGAAAAAGAGAGAGAGAGATGGAGCGATACGGCGAGATGCAGAAAAAGAGCAGATAAAAGCGTAGAAGAGAGAGCAGATAAGAGAAAAGAGAGAAACAGAGGGAAAGTAAAGGGAGAGAAAGGAATTAAGCAAGTGAGAATAAAGGATAGAGATGTACAAAAAGCAGCGAGGACGTAGCCGAGATTTGAAGCCTCCAGAGGGACAGAGGCAGAGGACAATGTGGTGACAATGGGATGAATGGAGAGAGAAGAGGGCAGGCTGGCAGACGGCTGTGATCCTGTATGGAGCGAGTGAGCAGTGAAGGGGCAGGAAGCCAGGAGTCAGTGAAGGAGCAGGCAAACGGAGGTGTGTGTGTGTGTGTGTGCGCATGTGTGTGTGCGCGTCTCAGGCAGTCAGCCAGCCATTTAGGCAGGAGGAGGCTAAGCCTGAGCTGTTCAACCACAGAGGACTGCTGCTGTCAGAGAAGGAGAGACACGGGGACATGTGTGTCCTCCTCTACATGAAGCATCATGTGTGTGTGTGTGTGTCGGTGCCTGATAGAGACATATCAAGCATGTATGTGCCAGTTTGCGTGTGTATCAGTGAATCCAATGTGCCTGTGTGTGCGTATTTGTATAGGGTGCTGTGTTACATAAAGTATGTGTGCATTTCTGTGAAGTTTCTGCGTATGAGTGCGTTTTTGTGAGTTTTCTGTGGATGTGGATGTGTCTGTGTGCGTTTTTGTGAGTTGTGTGTGTGTGTGTGTAGTCCATGGTTGGCAGGCCTTGGTCTGCCAGAGTTGCCTGTTCTGCCCCAGAGCCTGCAAATGAGTGCACTCACACACTCCTGGAGCAGTTATTTGACTTGGAGGAGAGAGAGAGTCAATAACTCAGGTATTTCAATTACACAGACAGGGGCACATCAGTGACTGCAAAAGAAATAGACCCACTTCCAATCTTGTTTCGTGAATATGCACACACAGACCCACAGACACACACAAATTTGAATGACTTCGGGGCACAAACGCTGACATCCTTGCACACATACAGTATACGCCATTGAATACCCGCCCTCGACGAGAACGCACACAATACAAAGCACAAAATGATACATCAACACCGCAATCACAGACTAATGCTGGGTTGTTGCTTTAGCCACACACACACACACACAACGACACAATAAAACAAGACGAGGCACACTGCTGAATGGAGTGTATTGTGCACCGATCACATCAAGCGCAGGCAGTAAACCACAACATTGAAATGCAAGTACACAACACATTTTGCACTTTCATTCACTGCATTCTCTACATACCAAGTTAAAATATAACCAGAGGAAACACATCACTACGGCACTACACATACTCTGACAACAACATATTAATCTAACACACTGTGGAATGGCTGTAGCAGCAGATGCTCTGTTTCCTCTGTGTATACAACATGACTGGCACATGAGTCGTTTATATCAGATCATACAGTGGTGCTAGAGAATACACGCCTCTGATTGGCTAGCACAGGTGTTACCTTCAGGTAACACACTGTACATACTGTTTATGTTCGCTGCCTTATAGGCTTACAGCTCACTTGTAAAGCAACACATTTTCCAACCTGGATAAAAACAAAGTGAGTGTGAGTGTGTGTATCATCAGTTAGGTGTTGTGAGCTTCCTGATATGAATATTAATTGTGAGGATAGTTTGTAGTGATTTGTACTTTTCACCTGTCTTGGTTTTTGAAATCTTGAGATGAATCTCTCTGTTTGAGTATGTTAACGTTTGGATTCAGTGGTTTAATGATTCTCACAGGTTCACTTGGTTCTGTGGAACCAACACCTGAGTCCTGAGTGGGGTCCATATTCAGGTTAATTGGACAGATCTCCTTTTACTGCCACCATCAGACATGTCAACATGTTTAATGATGGAACAGGGAGAAATATCTAAAATGTACTGTACTAACATCAGATCCTGTAGTTGGTTACAGATTGTTTTATCTACTGCAGAAGGTGAAAACAGGGAGCTTCTAATGGGGTGGGAATAAAAAAGAAAACCTCCGTTTCTGTGTCATGTGTTATTTTACAGTACATGCACAGTTTACCTATCCTATCCTATCATATTAATATTAAATATATTAAATCTGTCTAAAGAGGTAGCACGCGCAATGTGTGAGAATGTGGAAAACATCCCAATTAGTGGATGTAAAAGCACCAGGTTGCCATTCCCTTAGCAATCATAACGATTTCAAGGCATTTACCAAGCATTAAGTGCACTATATGTATATGTAGTATTTTTTTTCTTCGTCAGGAAGCGTTGATGAGTAAAAGATAGAGAAGGAATGTGAGTAGAAAAAAAAGACAAAGACGAAGATAGAAAGGTAAAGCAAGCCAGAGAGAGATGACGGTGTCTGTTGCTGGGAGGTTTTTGGCAATGCATATTTCTATCCTGCCTATAAAGGCTCCTTTGAACTTGAGCAGTGGGGTGGGGGGTGGGGGGCTGCTATTGACTGCTGCTGCACTGGCTGATGGAAAGAGGAGTCAGCCAGCAAGAGAGAGAGAGAGAGAGAGTGGGAGAGTGAGACAGAGGGAGAGTGGATGGATGGAGGGATGAAAAAGAGAGAGCAGGAGTGGGAGGTGAGGCGGGAGGAAGGGGGAACAGCTGGCCTTCGCTTGAATATAGTGAATTTAAAAGACTGTGGGCAGGAGATAGAAACTCACCATAGCCACAGGCGTTTTCACACGCACACACTGGGATGGATGCAGCGATACACACACACACACACACACACACACAGGCGCTGAAGTGTGTTCATTTCTGATAAAGCCTGTGAGTGTGAGCACAAGCCACCATCACCACGTGCGCCGAAATTACGTATTGATGACGAGCCGTCCTTTCTGCTCCCCCTTCATCCCTCTCTCTCTGTCCCTCCTTCACACACACACTCTCTCACATCTCTACATCATCTCTACCTCAATTAAACCTCCCCTCACTCCCCATTTCTCTTTTTCCCTCTACGTCGCCTTTCTCGTGCCTCATCATCACATTTCTTATCATGGAAGCCTACTTATCTTTAATCAAACACATACAAGCTTAATTAGCTGGCACATTTGTCAGACCATCATCTAATTAACAGTGACCTTATTCTAAGTACTTTTTGAACCCTAATTTAAAAAAAAAGCACAGGTCTTCATTAAAATATTTGACTAATTTTGACTCGACGTGATTTTGGATTCTGCAGAATGACGACACCGTCAGAGCCGCCGTGCCCTTCCAGGAGTTTAAAGGATGAAAAGGCAGAAACAAAAACTACAGAAAAGGAACCGGAGGGAACAAATTAAAATGGGCAAGAAGACATGATGCAGGAGAGGGTGTTTTGTTTCACATCTTGACACAATCAGACAGTGTCTGAGTGGAAGTTAATACCACTTAACACTCAGACACACACACAGAGACCGACGAAAGCACAGATCGTTTCTCTCTGGCCCATTTCTGCTCTAAGTTTAGCAGACGACCCACCGAGGGGCCGCCGCAGTCTGATGCCTTCCCTGCTGCTGCTCTTGTTTGTCCGCTGGTCCTTGCAGAGTGGTTATAGTTCTGTCTCTGTGTGTGTCTCATAGAGTTGGGCTAAGGAGACTAAATAGGGTGGCTTGAGGGAAGGGTGAGCCTACTAAATATATGAACATAGTCAAACTTTTATACCTGTGAGTTGGTCTCTGTAGATGTATAGCTGGGAGAGATACAGAATGTGATCAATTATTGATTTATTTAGTTAGTTAGATTGAATCCCCATTAGCCACTGTGTTATAACAATGCCGACTTTTCCCTGGCTCCCCTCAAGTTCATAAACAATACTTCAAAGACAACAGATGCGTCAATATACCATCCATCATTCATACTCACAATACACAACACAGCCGCTGTGACGCACAACAATGCTGAATTGATACAGACAATAACTCTATTGAATAATCTGAATTCTTCTCTGTAATCTTTGTTTTCACAATTCAATCTAATAAGTCATAGAGAAAAAAGAGAAACAAAAAGTGGAATGAAATGGTTCCTGTGTTCATTTAAACTTGAGAAACAAAAGATAATCATAAAGTTATACAACTCCTTGTGTAAACAAATACAATCTTAACTTAAAACCCATTTCTCTGATGTGGTACTGAATTCCATGTCACCATCGCTTTATATGTAATGAGGAACAAAGTGAGTGTTTAAGTGCAGCAGAGGTTTGTAGCACATTGTTATTAAACATTACGACATGGAAACTCATGCTCTGCAAGTTTTCATTTTGAAATGCCATTTAAAGGTGAAAACAGTTTGTGTCCACATTTGGCCCCATATCAGAGCTTATCTGTGTCCATGCTAACACACATATCACCTGACCATTCAACCTACACTGGACATGTGCAGGATGGTGTAAACAGGAGGCAGATTGTCTGTTCTGCAGTTACGTAGCTGCAGACAATACCCCAAATGAGGAAAAACAGGGACAGTCTTCACAAAATAGCCAACATCACACAGCCAGGAAGTAGACAGACTCATACAGGTTACAGCTCACATACTCAGTTTCAGCCATAGGGATGAAAATGTACAGATAATTCAGCTGGATCAGCTGTTAGCCGACTACTGTACCACGTGCTTTACATAATGTCTCAGTGAAGACGACATCCAGCTTGAACTGAGCCAATTTTATAATACTACAATATTATAATTTTTTATTTAGGGTCTTTAAGGGTTTATTAGCTGGACTCATCTTGGCTCAACGTATCTGACAAAGACAGTTTTAAATGTAAAAAGAGAGAGTGGATCCCAGGAGTGAAAGAGGAAGTGGGGACAGTGAGGAGGCTGAGGTGCAGGAGGAGCACAGAGTTTCCCAAGGCGGCTGTAAAGTGGTTTGGGGAGTCAGGGAGGTGGGCACTGGCTCTGCAGTCAGACATCTTTCTCACTGTCCGTTGCTATAAACAGAGAAGAGGAGGGAAAAGGTGACGGCGGTGCGGGAGGGGAGGGAGACAGAAGAGGGAGGGCAGGAGAGACGGGGACAGTAAGGTCCAGATGAAGGATGTTATTTATCCATTTATTCCCCCTCCACTCTCTCCGTCTGTCCTCTGCTATCTCTGCCGCTCCTGTCATATCTGCTGATTTCAATCTCCTGCTCTGGCTTGCCCTCAACTCTCCACTCTTCATCTCTCCCCCTATTATCTCCCGCTCTCCCTCCCTCGCTCACTTTCTTCCCTCCTTCCCGCCATCTTTCCTCCTTCCTCCTCTTCACTCTTTGACAGCCTCGATAACTTTTCCTCTCCTTCTCGCCTTCGCTCCCACTGCTTCGTTCCCCTCTGCTGTCTTCTTCTTCTTCTGTTACTCTCTTCCTCCTTCCCGCTACTCCTTCCTTCCTCTCTCAATCTATCATGCATCCCAGGGTGCACCTGGGCTGCGCTGTCAGCTGTAGGCCCAGAGCCATCATCATGCTGGGGCTGTTTCTCGCCACTTCACACTATGAAGAGTAAATTTTCTCTCTATGTATGTATCTATCTCTCTCCATCCATCCATCCATCTATCCATCTATCCATCTATCTATCTATCTAAGAGGGTGTCTTAACCTCCCCTCACCCCCAGTTTAACCCTTTCAGTAAGTGCTACAGCTATGAAACAAGGGCAAAGGTCAGCATTCATCCTTATGACTGTATTCAGTCTATAGAAACATGCAACCACCTGATCTTCAGAGGGAGGAGGGAGGGAAAAGAGCGAGGGATGAGGAGGAGGAGGAGGAGAGCGAGAACAGAGAGCAAGAGAAATAGAGTGAGAGTACAGTTGATATGTGCTTCTGTTCTGTGTTTCTTTTCCTGGCAACAGGATAAAGGCTCGCGCTCAGTCACTGTCAGTACGAAGACCACCTTCTATCTCCGTTCTCCCTCCTCCTCCTCCTCCTCCTCCTCCTCCACTTCCTCTTCCTCCAATCCCGTCCCTCCCAAAGCAAAAACTACTCGCTCTATCTCCCCCCTTCTTTTATCTCTGCTGCTCTCTTCCCATCCCCTACATTTTACATTAACATTTCAGGCATTTAGCTTGCGCTCTCATCCACAATGACTTAATGAGTACAACTGCAGAGTAAGCCTCAGGTCCTCCGTCTCCGGCACCTCAAGGAGCAGGGGGTGCAGAGGTCGAGGCGGCGGCAGAGGCGGCGGCAGAGGCGGCGGCGGCTCGATGACAGATGTAACAAATGTTCTGTATCAATGGAATGATGAGGGGAGGAAATTACTCTAGGAGGCATGAGATAAAGTGAAAACCGAGAGAGGTTTATGCGCGCTCTTCCTGCCTCTGCTTCCCCATCCCTCACCAGCCAGGCTCCCCCACCGAGGGCTCCTTCCATTAACTGCGATGAAAATTAAAATTCAAATCTGCTTTATTGGCGTGACAGTGGCGGGTGGTTGCCTCCACAACAGAACATGTTAAAAGACGGGCTAAGACAATAAGCCAATCTTTATGCTCCTCTTCTCCTTCCTCACTCTCGCTCGTTCCAGTCTTCCCTCCCTGACTGACTAACCCTGTTTCTGCACTAAAAAACCCTCCTCTTCTTGGTGTGCACTTGTGACTACCTATGCATGTATGTGTGTGTCTGTCCTCATTAAAAAAAAAAGTAGAGCTGGTGAAGCTTTCAAAAATAGAGGAGGAAGAGGTCAGAGAGCCAGAGTTGCATGTGAGAGAGATGTGTTGAGCTGGAGAACGGAGGGATTTCTGAATACTCCAGACTGCATTATTCCTAATCCCAGGGTTCACACACTTTCTTGTTTCCTAATTCAAATTTGCTTTATTGGCATCACTGTGCTTCAGAAGTTACAATCCATCACACCCTCCTTTTAAAGCTATTTATGGCTGGGATTTTACTTCTATGGAGCTGATTCAAGTTTCATGCTAGTGTAAAACAAGAGAGGCTTTTATTGTGAAAGAGTCACGTGAAATGCTGTTTGTGTGTAAGCAACTGCCATTTCTGTTTTATCTGTCAGCAGATCATTTTTGACTTTTGCCAGGGAGTCGTGGAAGAAACATGACCAGCCATAGCAAGTGGTTCAAAAAACAAAAGGAGAAAAAAAATAATCAATGCAAAAAAAAAAAAAAAAAAAAACACAGAGGAAAATAAATCAATAAAGAATCAAAGTAGCGTTCAGATTTTGAAGGAGCTTGTGTGTTTCCCTGAGGCTGTGACATGCTCTGACATACAGTATATTGCTGCTTTTACAACAACGCCAGTTTTTTTTTAATGCCGTGGAAACTGCTTGAGTGACCATGGTTACAGTGATCACACAGTCCTGTACAGATGCTGCTTATATGACTCATTTTGGGTCTTTTCATATGACAATATACAGTATGAACCAAAAGCATTTGTAGCCTCTTAATGCGAGCTATGACATACTGAGGCTCTTTCTACTTGTTTGACTGAGCTTTTTGGAGCCACAGTGTGTAGTGACTCTGCCTGCTCCTCAAACGTGACTTCACCATGTGTGTGTGTGTGTGTGTGTGTGTGTCACCGGCAGCGCCATGTGATATCTTCACCGCCACGGCTCAGTGACTTATTTTGCCCTCCCCTTCCTGTTTTGGGACTTAAACAGTGCGTAATTATCGTCCACTCTGTCTCACAGCAGCAGGTGTGTTACGTGAGCAGGAGAGGGCCGCTGCGCTCTTTGTTTTGGTTTTGGTTTTGGTTTTTTGTGTGTGTGTGGTTTTTTTTACACAATACATGACGAAACTGTCCCTTTATTTATTTCATATCAATGTCATAAATACAGAAATATCAATTAGATGCTGATCTGCATGGGACAAAATGGACAAAAAGCTACAATAATCATAAACCTGTTTGCAGTGTAGCAGGAAACACTGCTCTGTCTTCACACCAGCCAGTTTTCCTGTAAAACTCACCTATACTGTATAGTTTGTTTGTTTTTTGCACTTGCCACATGGTATTGCTTTTCAATATTGTAGTTAACTTCGAGTTTTCCTAATTAACGTCCGATTTCTGTACTTTTCTTTTTTCTTTGGGTTCATTTTAGTTGATGTGTGCAGTGTGCACTGTACCAGGAGCAGGAAACTGCTCTCCACTGTTTATATTCATGCTACATTTGGACCATTTTTTAGTTCATTATAAGAAAAGCTTGTGATGTCAAGCAAATTCAAACATTTTATTCTATTTGAGGTTATTGTTTGACAGATGATGATATGACGAAACCGATCTCAGCCCCAACAGCTGTTTGGGTAAAAATGATTTCTTTTTGGAGTGATGATATGTTTCATTTGTTCCAGATATCAGGAATGTTTCTTTCTTTTCTTTTCTTTTCTAAAACACTGTGTAACTCTCTCAGTCTGCTCTGTTCCTCTCATACTCCCCTTCTTAAAAAAAGATGAATAACACTTTCCTTGTCTCCGTCTCTCTCCTCCACACACATTAACCAAACACTGAGACACGTGTGGCCCGTCTTCCTTCTCCCTCTGCGTGTTGCCGTGACAGTTGTCCTCTGTGGCTGCCAAAGCGTTTTAACCACAACAATATCTAAATGGCACACAATGGCCCATTAGAGTCATCAAGCCGTTAAACCAGCAACCAGCAATCTCCAGCCTGGCAATTAGGAATATTTCTTCCACCCTCCCACTCCAGTACACACACACACACACACACACACACACACACACACACACTTCACCCATCCATTATTCTCTTCCTGTCTCTCATGCATGTGCTCTCCCTCTCTTTCATCTCTTCCTCTCACCCTCTCTTTTGCACATGCACACGCTCACTCGCACTAAACCTGACACCAATCCACTCTCTCTCGCTCTCTATCCCCTTGGCTCCTCTGCCCACCCTCTCTCTCTCTCTCTCTCTCTTTCACCACGGTCGCCCTACAACAGCGGCTCACAATCAGTGTCACGATCGATTAACAGATTTCACACGGCTGGACATGGCACTTACAGAGAACCAGACGAAATGAAAAGAAAAGAAAGCGCGGGGCCCAGGAGGACGGAGCGAAAGGCTTCAGAGTGCTGCCGTCATGTGCTGTGTTAACAGTAAGTCACATCAGACCTGGAACGCTGCTCTACAACACCCATATGTGGAGACTAGACGAGAGCCTGCTCTGTGGTGATGTGCCACTGATCCAACAATGGAACAAGCACTCGTCAGTGAAGATCGCCTCTGAACCTTAGGACCTGAGGGTGGAAAGAGAAAATTCACACACCATTTTCCTTGTCTAATAAATAATATAAGCTCAGACTGTGTACCTCGCTGGGTATTTTCCATTTTAGGCCGCTTTATATCTCCAATGTAAATTTTTCTCTGCTACATTCATTTTACTGGATAATAACAGAATTTCCAAATAAGCTCCACCTTTGACAACCTGCTGATACATCTTCACTTTAATTACATTTGATACTAATTTATTAGCCCAGGATTTCTCAGTGATTTCCTCAAAAGACTCAAGAGAGGGGAATAGGTGAAACGTGTGATTTGCTACAGACAATTTACTTGTGTTGATATAATAAGCTGTTAAAATAATCTAGATCTCTGTCAGCCTTAGAGCCTGAAGACTAAACCACGTAATGAAAATAGTGCATCAAATGAGTGGAAAAATATTCAGCCTAACCTGACTCGAGCCTTCCTGCTCCACTTTGGTGTAAATATCAAGCAACACGGAGCTCGCAGCCAAGAAATGTCTCGATGTTATTTCTTAAAAAACACTCAGGAAAGAATCTGCAAAGACGAAGCAGTGTGTACTAAAGACACAGTGAGAACACTGTTTGCCAGGCCTGCAGTGACACATAAAGCACCAGGGATGAGAATATTAACCAAAGGTTCTGGGCACAGCATCAAACATTTTTGATGAGCAGGGTTTGATCATCCTGAATGATGCTTGTTAAAAATAATCAATCCAAACACCTCTTTCCAGCCAGTGGTTCACAGCTGGGTTTGTAATAAGGAAAGCCGCCTATAAACCCTTTACTGGCTGATTAACCCTTAAGATGTGATTTCATATGCACAAACACCCCCTGATGGATGGTTTTCTACATTCATAAGCACTGGTTATGATTTCACACCTAGTCAGCCTGCTCCCATCCCCCCCTCCTCATCTCCTCTCTCCTCTCCTCTCCTCTCTCCGCCTGACAGTTGGTTGCAACAGCAGCCACAGAATACACACAGTGGAGGTGCGAGCTATTCTTCCTCTCCCTCGCTGTGCCTCTGTGCACATGCAAACATGACTGGATGCACATGCATAGCTTCTGTGCTGCCACAAACATGCACATTTGTATTTCGTGACACACGATGTGCACCTGTGTACATTCACACACACACACACATATACACAAACACAGCAGCTGTGGCACTAAAGCCAGCTTTTGGCAGTCACATCCGCTCTCTCCTCGCCTCCCTGCATGCTGCTGTGTCACCGAACAGAAGTTGAATCCTGCATCTGGAGACTGGTGCCGGTGACTCACACATACACACACACAAAACACACAGATCCTATTAATGTCAATGGCAAATGCTTTACTGCTGTGCATCTCTATAATGGCAGGTATTTAATTAACATACTGCTACTGCAGCAGCATCCAGGCATCGTGTCAGAGAGAGAACAGAGAAGAAGAAAGGCACAAAAAAATAGAATTTCGAGTGTTTGTTTTTCCACCCAGATCTGTGTGTATGTGTGTATTGTTACCTCTCTCACACCTTGTTAATACAGCTTCTCCTGCCTCTGTTTGCTCCATCACATCACATCACATCACATCACATCTCTCTTCTGTCTCTGTCTCCATCCAAAGAATCTGAATTCTTAATTAAAATGTATTAATTTTGAAAAGATGCTAAAAATATCTGCCAGAACATGGTATCACTGTGGTGCATGGGCACGCACACACTCACAAACACACACACACTAGCAATTTTTCCATTGCTTTGTTTTATAATCTTACACTACAAAGAGAAAATCTATCACATAGAGGCACACAGCTCAGCACATATAGTAAAACAAACACTGTACACCGAGATTAAAGCTGTGGAGACACATCGCTCTGTGTTTCTCACCTACAGCACGAAACTAACCAGATGACACACGATACGCAACCTAATGCAGGTACAGTAAGACACATGTGAGCTGTTAAAGGCGAGCGGCGGCTACATGCCAGGTGAATTAGACGGAGTCAGACAGGCAGGGCTGCATTCACCAGACAAATCCCACAGCAGGTAATGGAGGTAGAGCGCTGCACTGCCAGGCGCTGTGCTTTGCATTATAGTGAGTTTGCGTGATGAGTTGCCTCGCCCCAGTGAGAGCGCTCTCAGGATATGAACTCTGAAAAGCAGCCATAATGTATTGCACAATCACCGGCTGCGGGGTGAGCCGAGTAACTGTGTTTACTGTGCAGGTGAGTCGGGCTCCAGTCCACTAAATGAGGTGACATAACATCAATAATGGACTCATATAGATGCACATATACACTGACTACACTCTGTTAAGGACGTAATTAGAGCCAACGTGTAGAAACACTTGAGCTGCCTACAGTCCCAGCATATGCATGTTTTATTAAACACAACCAGTTGGAGTATGCTAATAGGGTCATTAAGTGAGTTAATTAATGCATTAATTGGCAAATTATTCTGTCACAAACACTTGTCTTCACATAATAAATGTATGCTATTAATACAAAATTAAATAGTAAAGTACTAGGAGGTTCTGGACAAAAATGTTTTGTCCACATTAAAATTCACAGTAGTCCAGAATCTCTTTTTTTTCCATACTGTGTATTGATAAGAATCAAAAACCAAACGCTCTCCATTTTTGAACTATATAAAGAACACACAGTCATGAAGCAGGGGAGAGGAGGAATATGAAAACACAAGACAACAATGATGCCAGGTAAGAGCTCCGCTGCAAGGTTAGATCCAATCCCATCCAATCCAGTCTGATGCCAATTAAGCAGCAGTTGTCAGCTGTAACAGAGGTCTGGCAATGTGCACTTTGATATATGAGCTTTCAAAGCAGAATGAGACGACTCGCAGTTTCAAAGAGGCCAAAACATCTGTGTCTAAACTGCAGGTGCACTCCACAAAACAACACAAATCTATTTTCAGCTTTTACAAAGCGGAAACCAGCCAGCTGGGACGACATGGACACACAGCACAGGACACACACACTGTGGTATCATATTGGGTTTTTTGTTTTTTGTTTTTTTTTTCTTGTTGGTATTTATGTTGTTTTCGTCTTCAAACATGGTTGAAACTCACTTAGTACAACTTAAGTACACTTATTCAACTACTTTTCTTAGGTATTTATAGCTTGATTATTATTTTAAAGCTTCTACTTCAACATACAGTGAGAGGGAAATGTTTGTTTCCACTCCACTACAGTGAACTTACATCTACATTCACTTTTCAGATAAAGATTTTGCATATATCACTACTGAATGATTAAACCTCAACATTTAGCCTGTAAGACTTTCCAAAAAAAATAACATGTTATGTGGCTCTTTGTTACATCTCATGCAGTATCTGTGTGTTGTTAGCATGTTCACATTTCCCCTCCACACTTCTCAATTGGTTTCATTCAAAGAACTTTTACTACACACTAAAGTGTTACGTTAAGTGTGACAGAACTTGGCTTTTTTCTTCATTCCTCTCACTAGAATCATCTGATGACACCCCCCCTATGGAGGGGCCTGACCCCATATTGTACTCAGTTGCTGTCACAGTAAGGTGCTGCTTACACATTGTCTGTATCAACAATCTAATGTAATAATATACATCAGTCAGGGGCTATTTCACTGATATGGAAATTAATTTAGCTGATAATATTTTTGTGCCTTTATTTTCTGCCTCTCTGTGAAGATACCTGCCATGTGTGACGCTCCAGGGTCACAATAAAGGTGGAATAAGGAAAATTAAGGATTATTTAATCAATGGAATTCTCATACCTGCCAGAAAAACTATATAATCCCAAAGAGCCTGGAAAATCCCTGGCCTGATGCAAAGCATCCTAGCTGCACCTCTGCCTCCTTCTTCTCTCTGATATTAAATTATCACCTGACCAGGATTCTCATTAGACTAAAGAGGCAGGTGCTCCATCACTGGAATTTCATTTCCATCAGACCGCCGCCATGTCGCCCTCGGAGTAATGCGCTCGGCATGCAGCGTAAAGCGTGACTTAATGTTTGCTTTATTTGTCTGGCCTGTGCAGTCGACAGGGCAGGGGTCACTCCCCTTCAATCAGGAAGCAGGTTTAAGAGGGGAGAGTGGGAGGGGGGAGCAGGAATGGGTGAGGAAAGAGAGAAATGCATGGAGGAAGGGAGTAACTGAGGTGGAGGGGAAGAGTGAGATGCCACAGGGAGGAGGGAGCGAAAACGCAAGAGAGACAAGAGACAAATGCTTCAAACCTTCTTTAAGTTTGCATGACTTTTTTTCCTCTCGTCACACGTTTTGTTCCTCCAGCTTTGTCGCTTCACATCCATCTCCCTTCCTCCCATCTGCACTTGTCCTGCACATCCCATCCCTCCGTTTCTATCTGCCTCTGTCTCCTTTGGATGTTGTTATCCCCCAGCACACACGGCGCGCACGCACACACACACACACTCGTTTCCCACGCTCAACCTTTTTACTTGCATGTCCTTAACTGTCCTTTCCCCGCTTGGCTGGTGATACCCCCGACACCCTTTCCCCTTATCATCTGAACTTTATCCAAGCCCATCTGTCCATTCTCTCTCAAGTAACGCCTGTGTCTCTCACTCTCCTGTTTTATCTTTTCCTCCTGTTCCTGATTGGATTATTATTATTCCCCAAATGGATTTTCGTTCTGACGATTCAGCATTTAGAATGAATATTTAAAGTCGAATTTCTAAAGTTATTATCCTCCAAATGGATTATTATGCACAGCACTCAGCTGGAATTTATAAAGTAGAGTTTAGTGTGTTGATTTTTTCAATTTGGCTCGTCTTGCGAGTCTTCTCAACCCTGAATGCTCTTTCTCTCTTCCTCTTTCTCTCTCACGCTTTTTCCCTTTGTCTCTTGCCATCTCTCACTCTGTCCTACTTTTGAACCCAGTTATTCTATCTATCTCTCTATCCTCCCTCCAGACCCTCCCTCCCTCTCCACTGCCAACCCGCCCCCTTTGTCCCCTCGCCCTCCCGCCCTCGTTCCTTTTCTTTCTCGCACTCTTTCCCTGCTATCTCTCCTTTGCCCCGCTTCTCCATTTTTTCCCTTCTCAATCACTCTCCCTGCACCGTTAATTCAAATTGCCTGGTTTGGGAGGACAGTACAGTTCCAATAATGCAGAAAGCACTTAGGAGGACATAATCAATCTCTCTGCGCTCCGTATCTCCCCTTCTTCTCTTTCTCTCTGTTTTCTCACCCTATTTTACATCCCCTCCATATGTGGAACGAGACTCAAACTCTCCTTCCTTTAGCTTCCTCCGTCTCAACACTCTCCTCTAATCAAGCCTTTTTTGTTTGAATTTTATTCCTGCTCTTTAAATGTGTCTCTTCTCTGTTAATATGAGCATGACATTACATACTATGTGTCCTGTTTGTTTTTTTGTTTTTTTTTCTTCACAGATTTTTCATACAGGTACAAAAGGTACACATCTGTTCTACAAGGTAAACAATGCAGGATTCAAAATACTTCAATAATCATGTTTGCAAGTGTTTTCTGATGAAGAAAAATGTGCTCCACGTACTCGTTAAGCCTGAAGGGCGCACACAGTGAGAGGTTGATGGGAAACGGTGAATGTTTACAGGAAAACTCCACAGGGCGCCCTTAATGCCACGGTTATATTTCAGGCAGCACCGCTTCCTGTGTCATCAGGGCAATCAGTGCTCCGGTCCTCAAACCAGGCTCCTTCCAAGAAACACCTTCACCGTTTTTTGTGGAATATCTCGACGACTGTCCTTCACATCGCCTTTATTTCTGAACCCAACACCTTTGAGATGAACTAATGCGTCAGATGCAGCACACATCATCAGTGACTGACCTCGCTAATGTCCTTGTGCCTCAGTCGGAGCAAACTGCTCCCGGTTCCAGCTCCTGACTGGCCGGAAGTCAAGGAAAAACCTTTACAACAACCGCCTATAACACGGGAACTAAATGAATGCTCTAATGCTAAAAATAAAAATCTAATAATCCATGTAACCAGAAAAAACAACGGAGAGAAAAGATGAATAACTTGATAACACAATCTGATTTCACATAAAGACAGCATTGATAACATCAACGCATCCTTACAGGTTGGGTAGGATCAAGACTTGAAAGCAGTTGGTACATTTGTCTTTCTCGCCCGATTTTCAAAAAGCGATTGTTTGAAAACTGCTTCCTGTTTACCGTGCTGTTGCCTAGCAACACAAAGAGCAGAAATCCTGAAGCCTAGGCGACTGTATCTTATGATATAAAAAAAGATGTTACATAAATACATGGACAACAGATTTTGATTGGATCATTTTAATGGATGGAAAGAAGCATTATACTGTGTGGTGTCAGCCCTCAGATATTAAAGTCCACGTCCACATAGTTTTGTCCATGTGGTGTATTTCTCTGCCTCACTGCTGCACGCTCTTTTACATGAGCATTTGCCCCACTTAAATCCTCCTCTTTCCCTCTATCTGTCCCTCCACCCACCTCTTCGTCACGCTCAGTTTTTTTTTTTTTTACCTCACAAACAAATTCCACTCCCACTCCTCTTTTCACTCTCTTTCTCCCTCTCTTCCTCTTTCCTCTTCCTCCCTTGTCAATCGGTCCCTTGCTCTTTCATGTACATGCACACCTTTTTTTCCAGGTGTCAGCTGCTGCCCTGCTGGCTTTAAGGGGAGAGAGGTGGAGGAGAGGAACGTGGATGAATTGACAGAAAGAGAAGAAGAGAGGAGTGGAGGCAGAGAGAGAGAGAGAGAGAGGGTGACAAAGTGAGAGAGAGGTTGAGAGAGGCTAAGAGAGGGAGTGAAATACTTCTAATTCACAGAGACAGGCTGCGTTTCCGTGGCAACGTGGTTTCCATCGTAACAGCCCTGCTAAGGATGCCATTAGTGGGGAACAAAAAGAGAATGCCACTCTGCTCGCACACACACACACACACACACATACACAAGGTGATATACACACACACACACACACAAAAACAACTGTCACCTACATGCATTTATACGTTCTACTACACTAACAAACACACACAAGCACTTAGATGACACACACACACACACACACACATGCACCCACCCACACGGTGCTCTTTTCTGCACCTTTCAACTCACAACTCAACACGCATCCTGCTGCCACTTCCCCACTGCCCACACACAGACTCAAACTAGTGCAGACACACACTAATCTGTCTCACACCTGCCACCGGTCCTGCCGTGGCTCCTGTGCAGCGGCGGCGAGTTTTAGTTTCCACGCTCTGAGTTGAGCAGCGAGGACCCATCAGGCCGCCAGAGACACACACGGGCATCTGATCTGACGTCCTTGTGCAGCGCCGACTTGTTGGAAACAACACGCCGATGGGGATGTTAATACTTTGATACATGTTTTGCATTGCTGACCCGATGCCCACATTTGCATTTGTGCATTCAGCAGTTCTCTTATCAAAAGGGACAAAACAAAAAAAAAAAAAAAATCAGCCACAAGAGGAGGAGATTAAATTTGTAAATCGCCAACGTACCAGGCAGACAACAGGAAGGACTGTGAAGGTCAAAGCACAGCAGCACCAAGACTGCAGACTTAACCTCCACCTCCCTACAATATTCAAGCTTAATGGAGACAGGCTGGGGGCGAATGAGTGAGAGTCCGACAGGAAATGCTTTCCTTTAGTATTCAGAAGACACATTGATAGTTTGTTATACAGAAGGCATGCTGCTGACCCTTCGCTTCACCACTCAGTGATGCTCAACTGCATCTTGATAGGTCTGACAGGATGAAGGGACAGAGCGGAGGATCCAGTGGAAACCTGTTGTCCATGTGCAAAACGGGAGCTCCTATTGTTAACTGTTCAGTTATAGTGTCATGCAAGTGAGAAATCATGTTGTTCAGTTTCTACTTGGACAAACTGATGTGCTCCAGTGCCTCGTATAAAACAGGGCAGCATCTTTCCAGAAAAGTCAAGCATGAAGAGGTTAAAGTACCTAATGTTTTAAAATGAGCTGCTAAAATGTGCACAGTTACACTCTCTCAGCCCTGATACTAGACAGCATGTTGATATTACTGTAGGCAGCAGGCATGTTGCTCGCTATCTGCTTTGCTCCGGGGCATCAGAGACAATAACCTACTTTCCACTGCAGGGCCGAACGGGCAAACAGAGCTCGTTACCAACCTCCTGCATGTCACTGAAATTTCATCTCAGAATAAAAGGTGATTTGTTTTTTTTCTTCCTTATTGCCAGAGGAGATCAAACAAACAAATGTTTAAAATGCTTTCATTCCAAAATGAGACTTCAAAAAAAAAAAAAAAAATTGGAAAGCACTTTTAAAGTAATGGTATGAAAATAATAAAAAAAAAAATACCAGGGGTTACTATGGGTTACTAGAGCACTTTCAAATGAAATCCTTGCACTATAAATCTTGCTGTGTTATTACATTTACATTTAATCATGCGCCCTGCGAGGGAAGGTGGTTGAAGTTACACTAGCCCGGCTACAGCCTGAATTACTTATGAGAATGTGCTTGAACTCTATGGCCAGAACACACAGTGACTCACTTGCAGGGGGGTTTAATATTTTTCAGTCGTCTGATACTGAGAATCATGATGTTAATACCAGTATAGGAAGCAGCACACTCCCAACTCCTGGCATCGCCTGGGGGCACTGGAGATGCCGGCCCCTCTCCATACAGGAACAGACTGTCAGTCTCGTATAGCAGAGCAGAGCTGCAAAGCTGTTAACAGCCATATGGGTCAGGTGCAACCCCTATGTACAAAATGTACCATGTATGCAAAGGTAGGATTTCTCCATGGAGGGATGTGTGTAGCAGCAGTGTGTGTGTCGGGGGAGGGGGGTGACACGGTGTGTGTTTTTGTTGGGCACCGCATGTTTCATGACGCCAATCCATCATCAGCGCAAACCGCTCTGTTGACACCGTTCATACAGTCATGTGCGTCAGCAAGAAAGAAGTGAGGGGGGGGGATTATTTTCAAACTAGTGTTGCGCTAAAACGGATACGGGTGAATGGCTTCCATGATAACAGAAACTCCTGCAGGGTGTAACGCAGAGAAAAGTGATGCTTGTGCCCAGAGATACCCGAGTGGTGAAGTCGGCGACCCCCGGAGCCGCGTGCATCTCCCTGCTGACCTTGGATCAAACACCGTCACAAAAACTTTCTCTCCCCTGTTAAACTCTCTGCTTTTTAGAGCCTAAATAATCAAAACCACTGACTAGATGTCCATGTAATGATTGTGGCTTTCAAAATGCTACTGAGCCATGTTGATTAGCATTTAAAGTGAAACACAGTATGTGGGTACGGGGTGGGGGTGGGGGGTGTTGGCAGGATTACACCACATCACAGAAACACCATATTACCTTCTTTTTTTTTAAAGAGCTTTGAAATGACAAACTCACAAACAGTGAGGCGCCTACACAGAAGGATCGCAGATTGAAGGGCAATTCTAAATAGCTGTGCAATCTTAAAAGGACACCTGACAGACGAGATTTTAATGTGCGAGTTTCAAAGCGAGAGTCGAACGATACTCCAGAATTACAGCCCTAAAATGGTCTCAGAGCTTTTGATGCAAAGTTCGACAAAGCTCGGCTGACCGCTAACAGTTGGCAGGAATCCTGTATTTTCCAAATCTCTGCTTTCAAGTCCCTCTACTGACACATCTTAAGCTACGTGCAAACAAACTACGTGCTAAGATGTCTAACTGGAGTCCTCATTGAGAAATTCTGAATTAGGACTTGTGCCTGTTTAGCAGAGGAAACAGATACAGAACACAGTTATGGTGTTGACTGATTATTTCACTCATGATAATGTATGTCTTGTATGACATAATAACACCATATTGACTGTAAACAAGGTTAAAAACTTGATTTTCATCAGAGGGGGTACTTTTTTACTATCTCCTTTTATTTTAACGTAGAGCTTCTTTGAATTTCAAAGTTGCTGATGAGACTGGTTAATTAGATTTATACATTAAAGAATACATAAGTTAATTCATTCACTAAGATTCACTTACATCCAATGCCAGCATTTGTAAAGTCCTGGCTTTCTACGATAACTGTTAATGGCAACTAAAGTAAGGCTAAGACTGTTGTTATGGAAACCAAATATGGTTCGGGATGGGTAAACAGAGCACTTGTCTCAGGTTAAAAAACAACAGTAGTTCCAGTTAATAAAAGGCAATTGTTAATTGCAGGTTTGTGATGAGATGAAGATGCAGATCATATCCTCCGGCTCAGCCTCCACTCTCTTACCGTCTGCCTTGCTTGATGAAGGGTGCACTACTTTCTTCATTAGCACAAAGCATTTTGTACTGGACGTAAATCACAAGGTGCCCAATTGCCCAATATACTGTGGGTGTTGTAAACTAGAATACAGGGCTCTGCATTGGAACTTGATACCTGAAAACAAGACTCAGGGTTTATTGCCAGCTGCTTAACTTCATGGTGGCTTTATAATATATAGGCAATGTGTAGTCCTCTAGTGGGAGCCATTTGGTCCAGTGATTGCTTTGCATGGTCACACAACAGCCAAGGTACTGCATATGGTTATATTGCCGTCGTGCCGTACCCCAAGGTGAAAACACAGTTCTGTCAGGATGTTGCTATATTTCAAAAAGATAATAGCTGCTACACATGGTCTCTCCTATCACCATATGAAAACAGCCCTGAACTTTGGAGTGCAGAGAGCAAATATACTTCTACCTGCATCCCTCAGAGAGCCAGAGTCTTCTCTTCATATAGAAAACTTCCCTGCACACACATCAAGAGCCGGATTGCAACAATCGAAGGACAATAAACTAATCGGAGGTCAAAATGTGACCCTTCTCCTCTCTTACTGTCTGTTTATCTTGCTGGAATTGTACTATCTGGTGCAGACTCTGTATTTCTGTTTTGTGTGGCAACATAAATCATGCACTACACCACCTGAGATCTAAATCATGCAGATACAAATTTGCTTTTGTCTTTTTAAGTCACTTATCTTTATGACTTCACTCATAGGAGAGATAAAATTTCAGCTATATGCTGCAGAATCTACTTGATCGAACATGATGCACTGCACGCTGTACAGTAGGTAGGTGTTACTATCACCTGGCCCTTCTCCAGAACAGGGAGAATGGTCTATTACTTCCATGCTTTTATCTAATATCAATAACCTTGGTATAAGTTGTGGGAACTATGCAAAGACACTATCGGCTGTGTCCCTGTGCCAAAGTTGACAATAAGTAAGCAGCACACCGCAAATATAAAAATATCATAAACTTTAGATGGGGTTAATGGCCTGAGATGCATGCCACATTTATATTTTTTCCCATCTTTCCCGTTACTCTTTGCCATTAGAACATCATTAGAATTATACTTAATATGTAAAAAAAGATTACTTTGAATAAAAGCAAATGGATTTATTGATGCAGGCTTATGGGCTGGATGTTCGCATGTGTACTGGGCTGTTTTTTGTTATTGTTGGGCTTGTTTTAGTCCTAGTACACAGCGTTCTGTTTATTAGCATATTGCATTGTTTAAAAGCCCCCCTCAGCGTCAGACCGCCTCATGCCAATAAAAGTCTATTAAGCCTGTTTGACTTTGCTAATGCAAATCAGTCTTTGACGGGGAACAGAGTAGCCAGAGCTCTAGTCTACCCAACCAAGTGCTTGACGCAGGACTGATGTGACAGAGAACAAATACATAAGCTAATGCAAATAAGAAAATGCCCAGAGGGATTTGTTTTATTGATAATAATGATGATGATGATGATGATGATAATGACTGAACGAAGTAATGTGATAAAGATAATGGGATGACAAACAATAAAATGTCCAGTGGCATAATGATGATGATGATGCTTTTTAATGAGAATATAACACTATTTTGATCTTTTGACAACTAATATTGTCTTGAATCGAAATAGTCTGAACTTTTCTTTCGTAAGGAATGATCCAGACTTTCATTTGGAGTGTCTGGCTTGAACTTTAATTTTATCCTGTTGCCACAAAAGACTTTAAAACAAGGTTACATCCATTACAAAAAAGAAAGTTTGACATCTTGGCAAATAATGTCTGTTCTCTTCAGTTCCAAGAGCTAGATGAAAAGATTAATACCAATCACATGTTTGTATGTTGCAAAAGCTGCAGCCTGCAGCAAGCTGGCTCAGCAGTAAGACTGAAAACATAAGGCTTTGCTCAGTCCAAAGGTACAGAGCTATCCTGACTGACTGCTAGCTCCAGTTTTGTACAGTGTTTGCAGACATTGGGGTGTTGCCAAACATTTTAACAGTTTATTAATGTTCTCCACATTTTTTCCGGTAAATTCAACATTACGCTGCAAGACAAAATGGAAGAAAACTGAAAGGCAAAAGAAAAAATGAAATATGGGGAAACCAGAAACAAGATACATCCTGACCTCTCCAACCCCCCCTCCCAAACCTGCTCCAAGCCCCAATCTAATTTTCCTCCAGAATGTGAGGATAAGCCTTTTTGCTGTTAATAATCCATATAAAAGAAACTGCCGTTGGTTCCTTGACAGTGTGAGTGATTGATTTGATGCCCCAAATAGTAGTGGAAGGGCATCTGGATCAATACACTGTTGGATGACCTCTGTGATGACTTCATGCCAATAACCCAGGAAGTTCGGACAGAATACATTTTTTTCAAAGGTCATAAATGTCCCATCTAAGTACAGGTCCCCTGCGGAATATATATATACCCATTTCCTTCCAGCATTTAAAGCCACTGTCCAGCAGTAAAGGTGGAAATGAGTGTTACTTGCTATGGGGAGTAAAGACATAATGTCTCCACACAACAGTATGGTCTCACCTGTTTCCAAACACAAAACATACTGTACATAATCAACTTACCCTGTAAATTGAATTTTTCAAGGTTTGTTGGGGGGAGTATTACAGCTGCTGTATGATGAGTGAACCACTCTTTCCATTATTTCCATCTATACCCAGTAATCATTCACAAGCAATGAGGCAATTCTGGGATTAGCAGCCCACTCACACTTTTTTGAGCCTATGACTTTTGTAATTCTGCATGAAAGGTAAAATAATTCAGTTTTATATTTTTCAAAAGAAAATAAGGTTCTGAAATACATTTACCCGTACAATTACAGAAATGGATAGAGATGTCCAAGAACTGAATATTTGCTTGTAGTTTCTCCAACATAATGTGGCAAATGTTGAGCTGAATGAACAGTTTGGTAATTTTTCACATTAAGTATGTACATTAGTACATCAGCATATAAGTACAGTTATCAAGAGATTCTAAAGAGGAAAATATGAGAGTTCAGAGCAGCTTAATCCTGCTGGAATAACTCAGTTTATTTTAAAGCCTTAAAAAGAGCTTAAAAGTTCTATTGTGCCAGTGATCATTGAGTCCCTAAACAGTGGTATTGTTGCATAAATCATGATATCATCTGCATATAAAATGTTTTACATGACATGGATTTAAACTTAAATCCATGAATAGATTAATGTGATGAAACCGTTACTGTTTCAACAGCCACAGTAAAGAGTTACAGGGATAAGGGACATCACAGTAGACTTTCATGACTAAATAAAGACCAGTTTCCTGTGCTTCCTGTACAAAGATATAATTCAGGACATAAATGTATGTTCTATGTAAAATGTATGAAGAACTACAACTGCAACCATTCTACCTGGTTAAATGTCTCTTTCGCTTCCAGGGAGATGATAACCAAGTCCGTGCTGCTGGCATGAGTAAAGAGTATAGAATATTAGAGACTCCGTCCTGGAATAAATCCTGTCTGGGCCGATTTTATTAATTTTCCCAGAAGTGTATTGAGCCTGTTGGCAAGAGACTTGGCTAAAATCTTCTGAACATTGCTTTATTTATTTATCATGTGACTATTAAATGAGAAACACGATGCTGGAGCGAGTACATTCAGTGTATGGGACTTAAGGTTCCTACTGTCAAATCCCTGCTGAGAACATCATGTGCCTCACTTTTCTGAGTTGGCTTTACAGCATTGAAGAAACTGGTGGAAGTCATCAACTCATACATGTACAGTATATGTCAGTGTGTGTCATAAGCTCCACTCTCTGTGCTGGTTGAAATTGTTTAGGTTGACAAATGGTGCAGCATTATGGAGTTCTGGCAAAAGATGATAAAAAAATGAACTAATCTGTGAACTAGGTTGTCTTATTTAATGTGTGACTCTAGCAAACCATAAACAAATGTAAATATCACAACATGCCTTATTACTGCCACATCTATCTATCTATTCATCCGATCTACTGCAGCAGTTTGACATTTCAGATAAATCCTGTTCCCTACAGTGCTGCAGTAAGTGCAATAACTCAAACTGTAATTTCTGCTCTGCCCAAATCTGAAAGTCACAAAAAGTAACTACCGGTGTGTAGTATATATCGAAGATATAATATTCTGCTTGGTCCCAGTGATCAATATAAGATGAGGCCAATGAGCCAAGTGCATCCAGGCTGATTGGCAGTCTAGGCCTCGATACTGTACTCAAAGTATCCACACACACTGAGCAGCATACATGCTGGAGGTGTATCTTCGTCTCTCAGCGCTGTCTATTTGTCATGTCTGACTCATACATCGGCGTACTGTATCTCTAAACGTGTTTGTATGGATGCTGAAGGCTGGGCAGATTGCCCGCTGGTCGACGTGCGAGGACAAACTGCAGGCTTGTGGGTAAATGCAGACAGACAGAGAGAGTGAAGACTAAAGAGGAGGTGGTGTTTGCTGTAATTTAGGCGAACAAGGGAGGGGAGGGCCAACATTTACATTCATAACAGGAGCTTGCCTCGCCTCAACTCACATGACGTGAGAAAGAGAGGGAGAGGAGAAGGAGAGCAGCAGAGCAGTTGAGATAAAAAATAGAGAGGGAGAGATGCAACAAGACAGAATGGGGTTGAGCAAAAAGATCTTTTCTGTGTTTCTTGTTTTGTTTTTTTTCTTCAACCCCAGGAACACTTTAGTGACGATTACTCTATAAAAACAAGGAGCCGATTTTTCAAAAGAAAACTAATACGAAATTCTTGGGATCTGTTTCAAACAATAATCTATTAACTGCGATAAGAAAAAAAGAGAAAGAAACACTTTTATCAGTAATTACAAAGAACAGACAAATTACGCTATTCCCCCCCCCCCAAAAAAAAGCACTTCTACTTCTACAACTAAGATCAGTTTGCTCCTGTGGCTTCATTATATAAGAGCAGAGTGGACAACGTGCAAATCTCTGTGTTCATTCACTGTAACGATTACATTTACTGCACAGCTATCCCTCTCCGCCAGCAGTCTACCTGTGCATAGTAGTCAACAAAGAGGTTGTGGAAGGTTGTGTTGATGGTGGACTGCTCGTCTGTTTTCCCACCTGGCATCCGTCTCAGGGTGAAAAGCTTTGTCGAGGTCAGCTCAGATGGAAACAGCCTCTGACACCTAAATAGATTGGATTGTCACCCGGAAAACATACAATCGTGTGTCTGTGTGTTTGTGTGTGGAGATGTTTGTGTTTCTGTTTGTCGATACTTTTGTGCCTTTCTGTGTGTGTTGGGATGTCTGCAAAGACATAGGAACAGCCAGTGGAGTTTATGTAAGTGTGTGTGTGTGTGTGTGTGTGTGTGTGTGTGTGTGTGTGTGTGCGCGTGTGTGTGTGTGTGTGTGTGTGTGTGTGTGTGTGTGTGTGTGTGTGTGTGTGTGTGTCAGTGTGTGTGTGTGTGTGTGTGTGTGTCACAGCATGTGGCTCTGATGAGGACCAGCTTGGCACAGCACTGGTGAGTAATTGAGCGAGTACATTGTGGTCTTCACTCATGCCTGTCTTCTTCCACATCCCTGCCTCCTTCTCCTCTTCACTTTTTATCCCTCTATCCTTTTCTCTTTCTTTCCCCCTCTTCCTTCCCTCTATCATCCCAACTTGACACAGGGACTGTAGCAGTTGCTCCACACAGGAGGCCTTGGGCGACAATGCAAAGGCAAACAGGGGAAAGAGCAAACAGGCTGAAAACAGAAAAGCCTCTGTCTGAAAAGACAGACTGATGGAAATTAAGTTTTTAAAAAAAAGGTTGTTAAATAAAGAGAGCGTTGAAAATATGGGCAATATCAGTTAAATTCAGGTGAGGGAAAACAGGCACGTTTCTATGGCTGGGAAAAAATCTATAATTTAATGTGTTCACTTCCACCCTAAGCAGATTTTGATCATATTACCCTTTTAAAGCTGATCAATTGATCAGTCTATTAGTCAAGTGACAAAGAAAACGTATTTTAATCATCAATAAATCATTTGTCACAGTATAGAGGCTGGACACAGAAGCTGTCTGGTCAGTCTCTCTTTGTTGTATTTCATATTGTAATGTTGCATGTTTCTGTTATTGAATTGTATTGCATTAAATTACTATGTTTTCATTTTACAAAGATCCATTAGATAATCCTAGAAAACTGCCATTCAAAATTGGAATGATTGATTTTGTGAAGAGCTTTGTCTGGTAGATGAACAATGCATAACACTGTTAGTCAATGATTTTGCTACTATATATTGTGACATATACAGTAATAATGTCTGATATGAACTGGTTTAAATTTCCAACCAGTCAAGTCACATGATCAGTTGGATCATTCAGATCCTTTGTCCTATTTTCTTCCAGTTTAATTCTTTGTTTACACTGCACTGTGCTCTCTAGCAGAACACGGCTATGCTCCTTTTCCTTTGCTCATTTCCAAATCACTTTGAGGACAGACTCACTGACGCTACGGAGGATTTGTGCACTGATATAAACAGAGAAGCCGGTTGACTCACACTGAGGGATCCTCCCATCTCAAACTCTGCACCGCTTCTTTTGCGAGCTCTGGAGTCGAGTGTCACTGAGCAAACAGACCGCCAGTCTCAGTGAGTATACAGGTATCTCCCCCCAGCACCGTATTCAACAGCACTTCGATTTTGCTGTGGTACATTGTGTCGCTGTCACAGAAACCTTCCAGAAACTGACACAGTTTTATACTTATGAATATTTATGACAATGCCTTTTAACTCCAAGCTTAAAACGGAGTCAAACTTATGTATCCGTTAAAGAGGTGATTTTTTTTTTTTTCTTTTAAATACGCTAAGTCCCAGAGTCTGGTGTCTGTCAGTCTCCATCCTCTCACTTCTGCTTTTAAAATAAATGATGGATCAGTCCTGACCAGTGGGCAGATGATAAATAGCATCATTATCATTTCACATTTTTCTCTTTGAATTTCTATTTATATTGTTGGCATCTAGAAGTGCTGCATGTCATGTGCACTTTAATGGCATTTTAAAATCAATACATCATGATTGAATTAATGTGGGGAGGTGATTAAGACATAATTTCTTTCTTAAAGTTTCCCTCCTTACATTAAAATGTGCCACTTTAATGTAAAAAAAAAAGAATCAATTTGAAGTGGAGGAACAACTCCCTCGATTTATGCCATTAAATTCGGCCAAATCTGACCCTATGGCACAGACTATAAAATCTAATGTTGAAGCTGCCAGTCATAATACTAATGAAACAATGTGAACGATTTATGGATGTTACAATAACCCTCATCTCAGCTTTGAATGACACTAGGACGACTTAAAGGGAAGGGAAGGTGAAGTCTCACAGTTAAATTCTCACAGGGACAGGCTGGGTGTTGGAGGGGCTGAGTCTCACCATCCATCACCAGGAACAAGACAGAGGGTTACACTGTACATGGACAGATGTAAACAGTTGGAGGCAAAATGCTCATGTTAAAGGTGAAAGACGGGGGTGTGTACAGGTTAGGTAGGGTGGGGCAGAAGCTCGTCTTTGATCCTTTTATTGTGAGTGCTGTGGGGCAGGAACGAACCAGTCCACCATTTCTCCCTCTCCTCTCCTCTCCTCTCCTCTCCTCTCCTCTCCTCTCCTCTCCTCTCCTCTCCTCTCCTCTCCTCTCCTCTCCTCTCCTCTCCTCATACAGTGTACTGTATATGGCTTCATAGAGAAGCTCTGACTCATCTCTGCCCATGAATAGATAGAGGTTCATTCCCTCTCCACCTCTGAATCGGGGCGGAGGCAGGCGGAGATAAGGCTAATAAGGGTCCTGGCATAGGGCTGGTGTTAGGTCCACGAGGGGATAAAAGGGGAGGATGGATGTCAAAGAAGGGGAGGAAAGCAGGGGGGCGAGGGGTTGCTTGTAGATCATTGTGGTGGTGATGGTGGTGGTGATGTGGGGAGGAGTGGGAAAAGGGAGGCCTGTGTGTTTGGCGTCTACAGGGATACGAGATAGAGGAGTGTGTAAGGGTGAGGAGTGTGAGGAAGGGAGATGAGGCTGGTGTTATAGTTGCAATGAAGAGAGAGAAGGAGGGAGGGAGGGAGAGGGTTGGAGGAGGAAGAGGAGGGCGTAAGGGCATGGCCGGGGGGAGTAAGGAGACGTGAATGGAGGGTTGGGATGTAGGGGAAGGTGTGGCTGGTCCCGTACCAGGGGAACAGAGTGAGAATGAAGGAAAAGAGGCCAAGCAGGAGGAAAAGGGAGGGGAGGGGTGTGAGACAGTGCCTGAACTAGAGGGGGGTGGTTTGTGTGGCTGGAGGTGCGGATGGGTGGAGGGATGTTTTCTTTCTTCAAATGGGGAGAATGATGGGGGAGGGAGGGGTGGAGTAAGAAGGTCAGTGGGGGAGGAGGGTGAATTACCACCTGTGCATCTGGTGTAAATCTGTCTGTCTGCCATAGGAGGAGGAACCAGACCTTTAGCAGCCACATTCATCATCAGGAGAGAGAGAGGCCAAATGCAAGAGAGCTATTGAAAACATGCAGGAGAGGAAGAGGGAGGAGGCGAATGGCTCCAAAAAAAAAGTAAGGGCACTCCCGGTTCATCATCCAGCGCGCGAGAAATACACCATTTTGTTTTGTTTTGTTTGTATGACATCAATCATTTTGTAAAAGCCTACCTCGTCTCATTTGTATTTATTTCCCTCGTCCTCTCCAAGCACACATAACCACTATATCTGCCGGCGTTAATCTACTGAATGGGAGCGATCAGTCTGTAATGTCAAGCAAAAGAGCAGAGGAGAGAAATAGAATTTGAGATGGAAAGACTGAAAGTGAGGCCGTGCAGGGAGGGAGGGAGAGAAAGAGAGAGAGGGAAGTGGAGGGGTGGGGGTATAGAAGAAAGTTATGGGGTGAGTTTAAAAATGACCACATTCTAAATGGCCGGAGTAAATTGAGACCAACGGGGTTGGAAAATAGGACACATAAATTTAGGGCTCTCGATATTTCTCACTACCTCCTTCCTGCCCTCCTCTTCTCTCTCTCTCTCTCTCTCTCTCTCTCTCTCTCTCTCTCTCTCTCTTTCTCTCTCTCTCTCGATCTCTCTCTCGATCTCTCTCTCTCTCGATCTTTCTCTCGCCAGAAAAGGGGAACACACACAGTGGGTTGTCACATTTTCTAAACCAGGACAATGAGAAGGTAAGAAGAGACTAGCAGTGGGACATGTGGTCCAGCCACGCTACAGGAAACCCAGTTCACAGTGTGTCAGCTGATGTGGGTTCATCGCCCCTGGCTGAACCCAACGCTGGCCGCTCAGGTGAGGCTGCTCACGCTGCCAGCAGTCACGTCAGTTTACATATCAATGTTTGGCCTTTGATACAACTTTAATTGAACAATTTGTTTTATTTTCGAGGGATTTTAGCTTTTCCATGTTGTGTGCAATAGATAAAAGATCAAAGAAACAAGATTCAATCTCAGGATATAAAAGGTAAAGTTATTTAAAAAAATACCAGATAAGAACATTTCCAGGTCAGAAGCTTAAGCAAGTGAAAATAATGATATCACATGATATAGAGCTAGAGACCGTGAGTCAGTAAAACAGCAAAGAGAGAAGGACCCAGGAATGAAACTGAACTGAGGTAACAGCAAAAAAAAAAAGAGGGAAAGAAAACATATCTGGGATAAGAGGATAGATCAGAAAGATGTTACGAGGTTTACTGGGATTATTATAGTGGACACAACTAAATTTGTGAATGAACTAAATAATTAATGGAGAATGATGTGAAAGAGACGGGAACAGAGAGAGGGACAGAGAAATAAAAAAAAAGAAACAGATAACAGGAAATACTGAGAGGGACATCAGGCACAGGAACACTCGCTTTTAATTCTCTTATCGTTTACAAATGCTCCTAATTGCATCCATGTTCAAGCGAGGACGCGGTGCTGCCAAGCCCAACAGCACATTATATTAATAGAGTACAGGACCTCAGTGATTATTACAACAATAGGTGCTATTGTAGGACATTAATTGGGAATATAAACGCAGGTACATTTTATGTTCAACCCGGTGGTTCCAAACACCCCAAGTGGACGTGGTGAGTGCACCTCAAACAGGAAGTGGCGCCCAAACAAGTCGATTTCTTTGTTACAGAAAATTAATAGGAGGACAGTTTTCCTTTAACTGTAGGTTAAACATCACAACGCCGGACCAGGGGAAGGTGTTTCTTTGCAAAATGAGGTATGGACATTAATTGTTCCACTGATTTCACCCCTGTGAATAAGCTGCGATTAAACAGTTTGACTGACTCACACACACACACACACACACACACACATGCACACAACCTCCACAACAAATATCCCTAGACACAGTTCAACACCAATTCTACACCATCATCGAGCCTGTTTCCTCCGAAGAATTAGTACACATGTGTATATATATACACACACACACACACACACACACAGGCACAAAATCACTCTCGCTCTCTCTTTTCTTACAAAAGCTCGGACGCCCACAGGCAAACGACCACATTTGAAGCCTGAATTATTTGGGCAAAAGTTAATTGATGGCATCCTGCTGTTTTTTTGTTCCTGGATACAGCAACTGCCACTTTTACAAAAGATGGCAGCGGGCAGATTGTGTTTGTGTTTGTGTGTGTGTGTGTGCGTGCATGCAAGCATCTGTGTGTGTGTGTGTGTGTGTGTGTGTGTGTGTGTGTGTGGGTTTGTGTTAGTGTGTGTGTCAGCCAAGCAGCAGTTCATTATGGATGTAGTTTGGTATTTCTTCCTTTATCTATTTAATATTCATACATGAATTACCCTTGTAGCATACAGTATGTCTTTGTGTATACTTAAGAAAACTCATGTGTGGGCGTGTGGATGTGCATTCGCTGTTTTGTTTTTTTTCCTTTCTCTTCTTGTGTGTGGCTGCCTGCATATGTTTGCATGCGATCAAATGTTATTCACATTGTATTATAGCTTCCCTCAGGTTATCAGGCTTGGCTGCTTTTCCTTTTTTTTCATTAATTGCTGACGATCTTACATTTAAATCCTGTGCACAAGTGGATGCTATCTCTCCACTCATCTCCAGCAGCAGCAGCCTCCACCCATAGATTAGCTCGCTGTTCGTATTGTGTAGCAGCCCTGGGGTGATCGGCGACAACTACAGCTATTTGTACCACTACAAAGCCATACCTTCTTGACAAGCTGAGGAAAATGGCTCACCATGTCTTGATAATATGAGCATTAGCCAAAGCTTTAGATCAGACTGATTACTGCAGTACAACAGACGCTGTAGAGGGACAACTAGCAGGGTGGTGCTGGAAACCACTACTGACAAAAGACTGGCAACTACAGCCATGTTGGCTGGGTAACGACACACACACATTCACATAAACGCACGCAAAGACACACACACGCACACACACCCTTAAACTGTTGGATGCCTTCCCTCTCTCTTCTCCGTCTCCTCCTCCTCCTTTATCATATCCTGTCTTTCACAGATGTGGCTACAGCTGTGCTCTATCCATCTTTCTCTCCTCTTTTATTCCTCCTCCTCCTCCGCTGAGGCTGCGATATCCTGAGCAAAGAGGCAGCGTCTCTTTTTCGCTGTACCATCGGCCACGCCGGATAGACGGCGATGCACCTGCTGCTGCAAACACACGCTCGGTGTCACTCTGCCTTCCCCTCTCTCCGTCTTTCTCTTCCTCAGTGGTGTGGCCATGCACTCAGTGCACTCATCCTCTTACTTACCGCCCAGCCCTCCCTCACCCATCTTATTCATTGATATAGATGTGTGTGCCCTTTGCCTCCATCCATCTCTCCCTCTTCCCCTCATCCTCCTCCTTCTTCATTCCCGGAGCCGCCCGGCCTCCTCCTCCTCCTCCTCCTCCATCTATTTAACTCGCTTTCTTCTCAAGCTCATATACACAAGTTCACTTTTTCTCTACACTAACAGTATCTACAGCTCACACCCACTTCTCACTGCTGAGCTCTCTGTGCAGATACAACCGCTGTGGTAGCTGTAGTCCCTCTTCTCATTGCTGAGCTGCACTTTTGCTCCATCCCCAAGAGGAATCGTTCTAAAAAACCCAGTTTTGTTCTTGTTACAGATGTCAGAAAGCTCACGGAGCTGCACGGCTGATTGAGAGACAGTGATGTTGTAAAAGTCCATATTTCTAAGTCTGGGGTGATGATACCGGGGCTGGATGGGGACTTGTAACTCCCTCTGGCAAATGCTGCTGCACTTAGCTGTGCTTTCATCACCGCAAATACCAAAGTAACACTCCTTGTAGATGCATATGTGAGCAGAAAAAATGTTATTCTGATTCTGATTCAAGCCGACTCTTCACACAGCGCTACACTAGTCCACTCCAGAGGGTACATTTTATGGAATTATCTTGTACCGTTCCTCCAAAATCTTTTGCTATTCAGGCTGCACTAAAAATCGAAACGCTGTATTCTCCGCCTTCTGTGTCGCTCCCTGTTATCATCCTTCCTTGGATGTGTAATGAAAAAGGAGGGGTTGTCTTGCCAACTGTAATAGCCGCAGTTGGCCTTCAGTCTTGATGGGTGCGCACTTTTTTCGTGTGTGTGTGTGTGTGTGTGTGTGTGTGTGTGTGTGTGTGATGGAGCGAAGCCATAAGATAAACACCTCATATTGCAATCCCTATTTCCCAATCTCCGTCAGTCCACTTCGTATAACTCAACCTTTCATTCTACCTTAAACAATTTCTCTTTTTTTCTCCATCTATCTGACAGAGGAAAACTTTTCTCTCCTCACTCTCTCTTTATCTCTCTGGCTCTCTCACTCAATCTCCCTCCCCGCTTTCCTCCCAGTCTGAACGGTGTCACACTCTCCTGCTGTTGACTCAGGCCTTGTCTCTACCACTCATCTGTCCATCACCTCTACAGGCAGCTCCGTCTGAACGCCACCTGATCTGGCCAAAAAAACCCCTGAAACTGTTCCGGCCTCTCCTTTCCTGCTCGCTCTCGCTGAAAGTAGAAATTCTTCCACCCAATCTCATCCTCACTATCTCCATTTCTCCCACTTTCCCCCCATGTCTCTCTTCCTTTCTCCCTCTCTCTGCTCTCTCCTTCTGATCCTTCTCTATCGTATTTTCGCCACTCCATTGTCTCAGCCCATTAAGCAGACACAAATCCGTTTGGAGACTGAGCCTTAGCGCGGCCCCGTCCTCGCTCTCCTGGGCCCCGGTGCAGCCAGGAGGAAGCTCTCAGGAGACGCAGACTCTGGCTTGTGGCCGGGGAAATCCATTTAAACCTCTGCCACAAAACACTGCTCTTTCCTGCTGCCTGGTGCACTTACGGCACATGTGCTTAATGAATGATAGTGTCCCTACACATGCACACACACACATACACACAGACCCCTGCATTCCTCAACAATGCCCCCACCACTTCCCCCTTCACCCTGCATCCCTATATCTTTCCATGCAATAAAATCCAAACATAAATTTCCACAGGTAATGTAGCAATGCATGCAGCAACAGGAGCAGTTGGAGCTCTGTAAATGATTTATATGTTTTGTGGACATGCCCGTTAGTGGGGTTGGGGGTTAAAGACATATGTGGCCGCAGCGCTGGGACAGAGAGAACAGAAATTTAAGAGAGCAGAGGAGCCGTGCGCATGGATGGGCAGCGTGCTGCGAGAGCGAGAGATGTGCGCGCTGTGGAGCGGTCTTCGTGCATGGAAGGGTGCAGCTTTAAATGGGAGTGGACCGTTCCCTGCCATTTCTCCCCTTAGTGCTCTAATGAGAAGGAACAGAGAGAAGAGATTCAGTGGTGCCCGCTGGCCTGGCCGTGTCACCGCGACTCATGTCTCTGCTGGTACAACGACCTGTTGACACCAGAGGGTCAGCAGACAAACTGGAGAGACGGGGATGGCTGAGTTCACACCACGACGCTATGTGGCCCCAAATGAAACGGCGCCCAGTCCGGTTCTGGACAGCAGGAGGGTGTGTGCTGTCACTGTTTTAGTATAGGTTTCATTAAATAGACGTTTTCCTAATGATTTAATACAGTTGGATTTGTGTATAAAGTAACAAATGAATGAGCTGATTTTGTGGAATGGGCTACAAGCGCAGATCCCAGGCGGACACAGATAAAGCAGCAGCAGATTGCTTTATCCCATTAGGCAAGGCCTCGTAAATAGGCAGAGATCTAGCTCTCTATTCTGGTGCAATCTCCAGCTGATCCTGTCATTGGCATCAGGGCTGTTGGCAGTTTGTCTTTCAAGTCAGACACCCCAGCTTACCCTGTCTGTCTGCACCCAGTGTTAATACTAATGCAGGATGGCGGTAGGGGTGGGGAGGGGGGGGGGGGTGTTGAGAAACCCTCCATTGTAGCCAAACCAGTCAAAATGGCTTCTCTGTTTTGGGCAGATATCGAGAGGACGACGCAGAAGAGGGTGGTTGAAGTTTCGCAGGGTACCGCTGAAGCACATTTTCTCACTTTCAAGCACACAAGTGTATCTCGCACTGTCAGTGTGAAGGAGAGCTGTGCTAAATCTAACCAATTACAGTTACACAAGTAGAGCCTGTTGGAGTTTTACATTTAAAAAAAAAATGCACAGAAAGTAAAAGAAAAACCACGAACGACAGATTCATCACAATTAAGCATCAAAACCTCTGCAGCAGTTTAAGCCGTGCGGCCGGGGTCTTGAAATGTATCTTTTGTTGATGGAAAGAAGTCACTGTGTGCGGTGACGTAATCCATCCGTGACATGATTTCACAGCAATGACAGCGACGCCGCTATGATTGACAGCTAAATGCAGCCAATCGAAACAGAATCCAGCAGAGATTTAAGGTCATAGTGAAGAGCAGCCGTGCAGGAGCCAAACAGCATAATACACTCCAGCAGCAAATGAAAAGTGGGTTTACAGTCCCTCCTGAAAACTAAACAATGGACAAATGGAGGTCTATTGAGTGCAGTTTGGACTGTGTTTTTTTTTAATGACAACTACTGAAATAAATGTTTAATGCAGCTATCACAGGTGAGAGCAGGACGCTATGTTTTTGAGGCGAGCCCCTTTTGTATTTCAATGCTCCAGACACGTTTTCACGCAGAATGTCTTTTGTTTTTACGTATCAAACTATTTGAAAGGGTCCAGTTTTTATGAGGAAAGATTCAAAGTGTCCTACCTTGGCAGCCATGATCATGGAGGAGCCCCCGCGGACTCCGAGGATGGGGATATGGGTCTGGGCTGAAATGAAGTCCAGGATCTGGGCGATGGCCTCCTGGTCGGTGTCGTCCCCAAACACCACGCCCTGCAGCCAGTGCTCGGTCATTAGGTCACAGATGCTCTTGATGATGCTCTTCGGGTCCGTCTCATTCATGGTCAGCACCTCCACGTTGGGCGCCATGTGAAGAAAGTCCTCCTTCTCCCGGGCGCCGGCCAGCGCCATCTCGCTGAAGTTGCCCACCAGGACGACGGCGATGCTGAGGCCTCGCAGGATGTTGGGTAGGGCCATGTGGTGTGGAGGGGGCTGAGGGATGTGGATGTAGTGGCTGCCGGGGCCACCGCCATGGCCGCCGCCGTGGCTGCCACCGTGGCCACCACCACCACCGCCACCGCCTCCCCCGCCCTTCTCTCTCCGTGAGTGGCAGGCGGCCGGGGGCAGGTGGAGGAGGCAGAGCAGCAGGAGCAGGAGGGAGAGGCAGCGAGAGGCGCTGGTGCGGCGGTGCAGCGATGGAGGCGGAGGTGGATGGAGGGGTCGGGCTCGCCTCTCCTGCTCTTGGTTGACGGAGGGGGTGGAGGGGCAGGC
Organism: Trachurus japonicus; assembly: GCF_045865225.1. Lineage (NCBI taxonomy): Eukaryota > Metazoa > Chordata > Actinopteri > Carangiformes > Carangidae > Trachurus > Trachurus japonicus. Next base: position 24,400,566 of record NC_140914.1, on the reverse strand, counting down.
CCCGGCGCGGCCGTGAGGTGGGGAGGGGCTGCGGCCGCCACAGACAGGCATGGTGGAGGAGTGGGAGAGTAAAACCTGGAGAGACAGAGGAGGTTGGAAGGAACAGGAAGAGATAAAAAATATAGGAAAGAGGGAGAAAGTAGCAAGAGGGAGAATAAGGGGAAAAGAAAAGAGGACGGGAGATGGAGAGAGAGGGGGAGAGAGGTTAACATAGCACCATGCAACATTGATTGAATAAAGTGAATTGCCAAGAGGCCACATGCATCATATGAATCAGTGCATATCAATGTCAGTCCACAGAAATGGGGCACCGGGGGGGGAGAGGGAAACCTTGTGGAAAACGAGGCTTTAAACACACAGAGGGAGGAGAGACGAGGTCACACTTGACACACATAAATAGTGCATAAACACACATACGCACAGATACATGGTATGATGGCTTATGGTTTACGTATAATCTCACATGGATCAATAATTCATGTGGAATGTTCTGAGGCAGCGTTATGGTATATATTATGGAGGACATAAACTCTCCCTCCAGATGAGATGCCGGCTCCTTGATCGGTGGGGACAGGAGAGGGTGGGGTGGAGGTGGGGGGGGGGCAGAGAGGGAAGGAAGGAGCAATCAAAAGCGGAACAAGAGAGGAGACAAAGAGCAGACGGAGGAAAAGACGTCTTTGCGACAACTGACAAACTGTCCGGAGCGAGATGACGAGTGACGCGGCGACCTGAGACGCAGACGGACTGACTGACGCCAAAATTGATTAAGTGATTGACAGCGAAGGCGCTCCAAGCGATTCGCGAGACTCTGATATGATACCCGCCCTGCTCCCTCAACCCCTATTGGCCTAGTTTAGCACGCGCAGTCATGTGCTGTCCATCTCTCCATCCTTCCACCTCCCTCCCACGCTCTACTTGACCGTATCTCTCTCTCTCTCCATCTGACTCCCTCCTCACTGTGCTTATTTATAGAGCTTTTCATTAATGGGGGGATGCAGAGGGGTGGGAAGGGCCAGGTGGCAGGTGGACCAGTGGAAAAGCAGCGAGAGGAGAAGGAGGGAAATGAGCAAAATCCAGAGGAAAGAGGAGAAGAGATGACGGAGGTATGAGGTGGGACAGCAGCAGCAACACCGCTGGATACAAAGACAGACGTGGAAAAGAAGCTCTCTCTCTCTGACAGAGATGTGTGTGTTCCTGTATCTATACATCTACGTGTGTGGGAGGGCGTGTGTCCTCTCGAGTTTATCGGCATATCGTCGGTGTAGGTGTACAGTCGGTGGGAATAGATGTTCACTTAGGGTTTGTGGGCAGAGATACCCAGGACAGTGGGGGTGTAGTTGCTCATAAACTTGTTCTGAGTGGTGTATTGTGTGTATATCTCACACATGACTGCTTATAACAAGGCAGATGGAAGGTACAAAGAAGAACAAAAACACTAAAACAATAACCACCCGGTGACGCTGACAGCTAATAAGACAGGAAATGACAGAGGAGGGGAAAAAAGCAAGAAGGAGATTGAGAGAGGGATAAAGGGATGTATGCAGAGATGACAGAACAACTTCTTTAGGGAAAACTAATTGCTGGAGGTTCGTCAGCTCTAATTACAGGTCCCTGTGTTAATAGTCAATTGCACACCACTCTCCAGGAAGGATGGAGAGGTGGGAGGCAGGGAGGGAAGGAGGGAGGGAGGGAATGAGGGAGGGATGATAAGAGGCACGAGGAGACAGAAAAGGGAGGAGGAGGGAGTGGGAGGAAAAAAAAAACGAGAGAAAGCCAGATAGTGTAAACCCGAGGAGGACCTTGGTGAGACGCTGGAAAGATGAAAGAGAGTGGTGAGGAGAGGAGAGGAGGAAGGGAGCGACAGAAGACAGAGAGAGCGGCGAGAAAGAGGGATGGAAGAGAAGAGAGGAGGAATAGGAAGAAAAAAGAGGAGAGATAGTCACAGAGAGTGAGAGAGAGAGAGAGAGAGAGAGAGATGCCCTCTTTGAATCTGGACTTCTCTGGCAGCACTCTGTTTCCATGGCAACAATTAAAATAGGCCTGCATGCGCACACATACAGACACAGTTGATGGACACAGAGATACACACACACACACACACACACACACACACACACACACACACACCAGCATACAGACAATTTGCAATAAGCATTGATCATGTAAATGCAGTGATGTAGTCAGTGTTTTATCACCAGCTGCTCTCACACCTTACATTTTACATGTGAACACACACACACACATAGGCCTAAAGGATACACACTTTACATTTAGCCTACACCAAACTCACAATCTCCTACCCGCCGTGTCACACACACAGTAGCCTCCAGACACACACACACACAGGCGTTTGACACACACAAATACTGGTAGATTACATTAGCCACCGCGCTGTGTAACTCCAATGATCATTCAGAAAGATGAGGCCATTAAAAAGTCCCGTATAGTGAGTCAAAGCATGTCTCATAAAGAAACACAAAAGGCGAGTATTAAACTGTGGATTACACCAGCGAGGTTGTGACACTAAATGACCCCATTTCCCCGTCAGCCCGTCCTCGCGTCTCACCCACCATTTGCTCTATTAGCCACACCAGCGCACACAGCAGCCATATCAGTTACACACGGGTGGACCGCAGATAGCCTCCACCAGCCCAAGACCCCGGAGGTCCGAACCCCTACACACACACACACTTTTCTGCCTTTTCTCAACTGCTTTTAATGTGGCAAGTTTTCTGGATGCACATGCACATATACTTTAAAACATCTAAAGAGATCCATGTACAGTAGTCACAAACTAATCTGGTCGTAGATGTGTCTCATTGATAAACTCTAACTAACTGTAACAGTTATTTTACAATATGATACAAAAAAATAGACCTTCAAATCAGATGAATAATACATTTGCATCAGGTTAATTATTAGAAATGGAATCATCAGCAAAAAAGTCAACATATTCACATTGTTGTTATTTCAGCTCTCAACATTATATCTGGTTGTTGGTCAGATAAAAGAAGAGACTTTAAAGCCCCTGAAAACTTTACAACAAATGTAAATTAGGTTTTACAACACAACTGTTGTAAACCTCAGCCGTGCACGAGGGAACAACACAACTGGCCGGACGTGTTTCCAGGTCTGGCAGATGGTTGGCTATTTCTGGGGAGAGGGGAGGTGGGACATGCATCACACAACCACCGTCTTTGGTGTTGCGGTCTTTTCTGATCAGAAACCTTTTGATCAACTTTTCTCGTCCTTCTAATGTCTTTGCTGTTATTTCTGCTTCATTCATAACTTTGTGGGTGCAGATGATCTGCCAACTGTTATCACCAACTGTCACCAGGTTGGATTCAAATGTTACTGAATCGTGATTGGCTCATACGTACTCGAGAGGCTGACCTGAGGGAAAAATGTTTTCATGTGCTCTGTGATCGGACTCTTTTTTTTTTCCTCTTTGGCAACATTTCATACACCACAACAATTAACTGATTACTTGAGAGAAAGTCATCAGCAGATTTATCGAAAAGTCATTAGTGGCAGCCTTTGTTTTGTTGCCAGTTTTTAATGCTAATCACACTGTTTCGCTGTGTCTGTGCCACCCAGGATCTGCTTTACAAGCTATTGCTTATACGAGTGGCTGCAAGACACTGTGGTAAACACACATAAATTCCTGCTGACAAATCTCAAAAGATTTTAATGAGTAAATTGTTGGTGAATGGCTAATTTTCGAACTCTATGCGAGATCTATCACGCTGTGGCAACGAGATGTTTGAAATCTATGAATAGGAAGCGACGTTTCCTTTCAAATGCAGAATATTATTTATGCATCAGGATTAAGGAGAGGGAATTTCTCTGTCTTCTCCTCTGGTCCTTTTCATGCCTGGTGGTGTGTGGATGTTTTTCATACGGCATCAGTCAATTAGGTAAGAACACAGTGTTTCAGTTTATGGAAAGCTGTTTTAGTCATAATGAAATAAATTAATAAATGCATAAATAAATAAATATAGCCATGAAATGAGTCCGGAATTAAATAAATTGGATGATAAATAGATATAAATGAAATATAAATACATATATTTTTATTTTAAAAACAACATTTTTATTTTTCCAGGAGACTTTTATTTTCTAACGCCTCATTTATTTATTTCCAGATACTTTTATTTCCTAATGTCACATTTATTTATTTCCGGTTACTTTTATTTCATAACGTCACATTTATTTATTTCTGGGGACTTTTATTTCATAGCATCACATTTATTTATTTCCGGCGACTTTTATTTCATAACGTCACATTTATTTCTCTCCTCTTTTATTTCATGCTGCAATATTCAAATGAGGGGGCGGGGTTATCTGGACCCTTTCAGAGTAAAACATCACATGTGGAAGTGCTGTTGTTGTGAATTGTTGACGGCTACTCAGCAACTTGATCAATAACTTGGGGAGGAGAATAGTGTTTTAAACATATTTCGTTTTTTCTAGTTTCTGTTGTTGTTACACATCTCTCTGCCTTATGTGTTAATATAATACATCCATGCTTAAGTGTGCTGCATAGCTAACCAGCTAGCTATGTCTAGCATTATGTCCCTGCCACAGCAACTGGGTAAAGAGCAGACGGCAGTGTGTCTCGAACACCAAGTGGAGAGGCAGGGATATTGTGGAGCAGGCTAGCACAACCTGCACCCACCTCCCAAAGAAAACATATTGAACTGCAATGAAAATATTTAAGTCGTTACCGGGTGTAGCTACGTATAACCAGCGTAGAACTGTGTAAACAGAAACAGTCTCTTGGTCGTAGCAGAGATCTAACAGAGTGAGATGTCGTCTCACTCGCTGACAATCTTTGAGACAGTCCAGACCGTCCAGACAGACAGCGACCCCCCCTCCCCCGCGATAGAAAGAGATCATAATCTCCAGTGTAACAGTGTACACGTCGGTTAGAAGCCCAGGTTACACGTGCAGAAAAAAATTGTAAACGTTGACACCCTTGATATCGATCGTTGATAGCCTACATCCACCCAATCACCCGAGCTCTGGAGCTGCTACGCACCGCTATCGGCGGCAACGATGACGGCTATGCGGTCCGACGGCAAATTCACGTAAGCTACTGCTTCTCTGGGAAAGAGCAGAGCAGACACGTAAACGTACTACTTGTTCTTCTCAACCAGAGTGCCAGTAGGCTACTAACACATAGCTCAGTGGATAGGGAAGTGGATTGTTCACAACAACAGCACTTCCATACACTAGATCCAGCGCAAAATAAGGTGAATAGGCCGTCTTGTGATGTTTTACTCTGAAAGGGTCCAGATAACCCCGCCCCCTCATTTGAATATTGCAGCATGAAATAAAAGAGGAGAGAAATAAATGTGACGTTATGAAATAAAAGTCGCCGGAAATAAATAAATGTGATGCTATGAAATAAAAGTCCCCAGAAATAAATAAATGTGACGTTATGAAATAAAAGTAACCGGAAATAAATAAATGTGACATTAGGAAATAAAAGTATCTGGAAATAAATAAATGAGGCGTTAGAAAATAAAAGTCTCCTGGAAAAATAAAAATGTTGTTTTTAAAATAAAAATATATGTATTTATATTTCATTTATATCTATTTATCATCCTATTTATTTAATTCGGGACTCATTTCATGGCTATATTTATTTATTTATGCATTTATTAATTTATTTCATTATGACTATAACGGCTTTCCATATCAGTTAGTTACCCGCCTCGACCAAACAAAACCAGGTACTAAGTGGACCCAAATGGACTATAAATGCAGTAATAACCACTAATGAACATCCAGGCTGACATAGCTCATATTGCTGTAGTGGAAAGTTGACAGAGCAGAGGTTATGAGGCATGACACAGCTCTGTAATTGGCTCCTCTCTTTTTATTTTTTATTTTTTTGTCAGCTATAAATCACACAATTATAACAGGAAGTACAGGAAGTACACAGTGGATCTCTGCATGTGTCAAATGCAGACCAGCTATTAGAGGGCAGGCCATTACGCGACCCACACACACACACACACACGCACCCACTTACGCAATCAGGGAAACTGGCTTTCCAGTTTATCAAAATACCAGGTGAAACAACAGGCAGCTTATTGTTTGAGTTCTGTATTTAATATATGACTGAACGGCACTCTGTTCCAATCACAGCACATTCTCCTCTCACAGTTATAAATCCACACAGGACAGGAAACATTACTGCCGTGAATGGTTTGTGCGCTCGTGGGCAGTATAAATGTGTGTGTGCTGTTGATGAATCTGGTTTGAAAGGTTGTGAACAGTGGTAGAAGTGGCTTGCTCTCCCTTATGCATTTTTAGAACTGACATTTATGTTTTTTGTTCAAATGAAAGCCGGCAGGAAATATATAAAAATAAAAAAATAAAAGTAACCTCCGTGCTAATCTTTAGAGATGAGATGGCTTTGATTTGAAATTGATTCCAAGGCGCACAGCACATGACAATATTAAAAACATTTTTCAATCCGTTGTAGCATTTTTTGCTACCACCACCCACCCCTTCCGCCCTGGGGGATGTGACCAGGCCACGGTGCGGGTCACTGAGCCGCATACTGATGAGAGGAGAAATCAGCTGGATGCAGGAATCACCGCAAAACCTACGATACGTGAGAATATGAAAAGAAACGTCCGTCTAATGTGAGAACTCATTATAACCTGCTCTGATAAATATTCATGTCGCCTGTCTGTGCAGCCTGCTGTGGAGGTGGAAGGTGGCGAGTATATGTATGTATGTGTGTGTGTGTGTGTGTGTGTGTGTGTGTGTGTGGTTATGTGTTTGGACCTGTGTCTGTACATGCTGTTCTGAAGCAGCCACTCACCAGCCCCCTCACCAAAGCAGACCAGCCAGTCTTTGCAATCACATGTTCTCCGAGGCTCCCGGACCGAGCTCCTGGCATAATGGTGTCTAGTCCCAGAAAGAAGGGACATTGAAGCGCCCGTCGTTCTTTTCCACCCCAGTTCCCCTTCCTCTTTCTTTTATTCCAACTTCATTTATCTCTTTCTCTCTCTGTTTTATCATTTCGTCTCGGCGAACAATGCTTCCTCTAAATTCTGCCACTTATCTCTCTCTTGAGCTTGCACTCTCTCATCGCCCTCTTCTCATTATGTGGTAAGTGTCAGGTTTGTCGATGGCGTTATTTGCATGAAAACTGAAGGACAACGGCGACGGGCAATTTTTCACATTTATTGCCCGGTTTGATATTTAGGAGGACAGACAGAAGATGGCATGGGACCACAATCTCCCTACATCTCTCTGCATGACTTCAAAGCATCTATGGTGCATGTGCATTATCTTAACCTGCCAAGTCAGGCGTGCTGGAGTGGCTTCATTTCTCCTTTTAATTGAAATGAGAATGTCATGATGAGAGGCTCGCAGCCGCAGAATAAGTACCAGGAGTTTGAGAAATTGCCCGTTACGTCAAACCCACACACACACTTGAGGCTACTTATGAGTATTATTCTTTTGTCAGTGCTATGGCTTGTGATTTCATTAGAAGAAATGAACAGACGAGGAGGAGAAACTTCATCTTTTAACGCTGAAAAGTCGTTTGGTGCCGCGTAGTGTTTCTTCTTTATCTTCCCAGGCTCAACACACAGGTGGCACCTTGCCCTCACGCAGAACAAGCGCTGACAGGTGACGGAGGGAAAAATGTAACCAGAGCAACGTCGCAGCAGTCAGATGTTGGGGGCAGCTGATCACACTACCACAACCTGTGGCACCGTGGTGGGTGGGAGGAAGAGAACAGACCAGACAAGGCCTAAATTTAACTGAAATACCTGTTGTTGCCTTAAAGTCTCCTCTTAAAACTCATTTTTGCGACTGTCTCTCTTACCGTGGGTTTGAATTTGGCTGTTGAAACACAAAAAGCTGTAAACAACAAGAGCAGACGGACAGGCGCCATTAAGTCCAAGTTCTGGTTGATCTGAAAATTAATACTTAGTCTCTGAGTTCTGGATAATTAGATGTACAGATGTTTGTTATATATGGAATAATTATGGCAGGAGGAGAACGGCGGGGGCGCAGTCACTTCCTGTGCATAAGGACTATGATTACGCCTCTGCAAAAATTTCCTACTTTATTTATAAGTTGAGTGTCTGTGTGTGCGCCTTGGTGTGTGTATGTGTGTAACCTGCTGTACAGTGTTGTGTCCTCCAGTGGCTTGCAGCTCTACAGCTCCCCTGCTTGTCTGTGTCCCTGCTCCAGGCTCGCCGCATCCGTGATGAACACGACAGAGTCCCAGGTGAGCCCACCCACCTCGCGTTCAGCCATTTTGGTCTGAACAAGATGCATGTAGATATTAAAAGAGAATCTCTGTCTGTCTTGCTCTCCAGTCCGGCTCAAACACTCATCAATATTATCCACAGGTCTGTGCGTATTTTACTATTCAGCCAGGCAGAGGAACCAAATGCGCTTCAGGCATCATTTGGAACAAACTATCGATCTCAAAAATCTCAAAATGAGTTTCTTATTATTATTTATGCACATATTTGGTAGCATGTTTTAATATCATTCTGAATAGCTGAGGAGTTTTTGTTTGTACACATTTTATTTAGGTCTACATTTTAAAATGAGAATTATTCAGGGAATAGTTTACAATGATGCCATGAGGCGTTCAAATGTAGGACAAGATTTTTTTGGTGCTAGACTTGTACTGTGAAACTGATCTGCACTTTTATGGCAACTAAAAGCTTAATGGGCATACCTGTGTGAATTAGTAATTATGTGAGCCTGCAACAATTTTAAATATTAAGCAACAGATAATAATTAATAAAGGAAATAAAAGTATGGCATTGATATACTGTATCTGTCTATTGTCATGTTATTAAGAGACCAAAGAGCCTGTGGTTCTTTCACAGAGTCTGCAGGAAGATGCCAAGAGAACAGAAGGTAGGTGCAGGAAGTGGGTGCATTTATAAACCTATTATTAAACGCATCATGAGTCCAAAAATTGGAGACTGCATGGTTTAGAGTGAACTCAATATGACAAGCTGAAGTTGATCCATACCCACAGGCACAAAGGCCAAGTCTTAACAGTCTGTAGATCTTGTCTGGGATGAAATGTAAAGTAAGCCCTGTGACAAATCATCAGCTGTTTCACCCAATTACGGGACAGTATGACGTGACCATCCTTAATAATATTAAGGAAATTATGAGGATCATAAAATTCAAGCATGGCTGCTGGCCAAAGAGGCAGGACAGAAATCGTGGAACTGTTGAACCAAAGAAGTGCTCTGTGAGAGATATTTATCTGTGGTCGCTGAGTTTCCTGCGGTGTAGCCAGGAGCATTGAGCAATGGGCTGCTGTGGATGAGGCCAGGTGCTAGAGCATGTTAAAAACTAAAAGGCTCAGAACAAAAGCATATATCAGTTGTGAAGAATCCACGTCATTTTGGATGTTTCTACCTCTGTATCTTGGGTTAGGGTTTGGTTTAATAGCCCTTCCCCTTTGGCACCACAGTTTGTTAACCAATAATCTATTATATAATATTCATGATGCAAAACCTACACAATGCTCTGTCCTACTGCCACAGATCAGATAAAGTGCTCTTTGACAGCAGGATAGGTCTGTGACAATATTAGTCTTTTTTGGTGGGTTTTTTTTTTTTTGTATGTTTGTTTTTCCCCAAAAGTGCTTCGAACACGTTGGTTCTGTCCACAGCAGCATCCTGGCAGCTTCTCTGGAGCAAACAGTGCACCAGTCTAGATCTACTGCAGGGAACACACACATATCCTTCACACAATCCCACCTCCAATAAAACAAACTCTCCCTAAACTTACACAGGTCTACTGGACTCTAACAACTTCCCATTGACATTTCCCTCAGGTCCAATGCTATCTCCCTCTGTGGACCAGCTTTTATACATGTATTGTTCACTCTAAACTATCTATTGATCTGCACTTTATGGCCCTACAAAAGATAACATCAGCAGCCTAATCATAAGGTACACCACTGTCTACGGCTCTTATTTGCCCTGTTAATACTATTCACTACATTAGGATACCTCTTCATTGTTATGTATCAGTGATTCACCTCTGATTCCTCATAGATTTCTGTCCTGCTGAATCATCAGCCAAAGCCTCTGTGTTAACCCCTGTGTTCACTGATCAACTGTGGATCACCCAACTCCTCTAAATGTACACCGTGGGGCTTATGTACACTGTACTCAAAATTATATAAATTATACAAATACTGTTCACTGATCATGAATGCAAATGAGACGGCTTGTGGAGTTTCCACCGGTGCTGCTGTCTGACAGCACGTTTGATATCAACACTGTCCCCACCTGAGAAACAACAATGCCAACGTGCTGTTCCTGGCCGCCGAGCAGCGCAGCGAGCCCTCACAACCTTCCAAGAGCGCCAGAGCCCCGGACTCACTCGGCTAATTTACAGGGCAGACAGAGTCACAATGTGAAGCACTTTCTCATCGTTCCCGGAGACGCAGCAGCTGTTGAACGCCTGCAGCTGTTTGATGATGTCCCGGTCCTGCAGCGGACGCCAGCGTAATGCATTATCAACTTGTTCGTCCACACGCTTCTTTCAAGCCACGGGTCATAACAGAGTAAAAACAGTTTTGTCTAGGATCAGGTGGCATGAGCGTGTGTGTTTGTGTGTTGTGTGTCCAGGTTGCGTGTCTTTGTAGTCATGCATGTTGGTTAATAACCCTTCTCCATCTACCATCAGCTGTTTATTTTTGCATATCGAGTCTCCCATAGACACAAAGACACTTAAACACTTCAGATTGACAAATGTGTTTTGACAACACTCAGGGAGATAAGCACTCGGTCTCTAGGATCTCTCCCAGGGACACGTTTCTATTTACACCTACTCTGCCTCACAGAAGAGACGCTTAATCTTCTCCATGATTTGTGGCTTCAGCACCGAAATCCCTCTCTCCACTCTGTTCCTTTTTTCTCCTCCATCCTCACTTTTCTTTCTAGCTCCCCTCTCCCTTCTGCCGCGTTTTATCTACTTGCTGTCTCTCCTCAGCTGCCTTGCATCAGCATTAGTGCTTCAGTCCATGTGTCATTGTGAAAGACCTCTACGGGAGCGTTTATATGCGCGGTGTTATGCAGCAGACTGCATTGTCTACTCAAAGGTAAAGCTAGGTACGGTGCATTGAGTGACCCCCCCGTGCCAATAACGGCGCTGTAATCACTTTAAATGTGTTTTATTGTCAGCTTTTCACAGATTAGAGCAGCAATAATCTGTCCTGCTCCATCCATCTCATTCCAAGCTGTTATTTTTGGCACCGGGATTCTGCCTTTTTGGATTAGTAGGTGTGCACGAGTTTTGTTTGTTTGTTTGTTTGTTTGTTTGTTTGTTTGTTTTTCTTTGTCGGGGCCGAGTGTGCTCATGTGTGTTCACGGTTTTATAGAAATGTATCAGCGCCGCTCCATTGTGGGAGAAAATAATCTGTGGTGGATGTGGCGCAGGACGTGTTTCTTAAAAGGGAGATACTGGAACACAGCGAGGCCGCGTGCTCAGAATCTGCCTCTCTGAGTGGAAATCAACATCTCATGGTTACGCTTGGATAAATCAAAACCCCTATCCCTGAAATATGCTTAAGCAAGAACATGGCCTAATCCACCCCTGTACTGTGTCTGCTGTGTCCGCCAGTACAATGCACACATCACTAACCCTGCCAATGGAAGACGACAAAGGAGAAAAATCACATTTTTCAGTTCATTTTTAAGGAACTTCAAATCTGTGTCTTTTTTTGTTCCACGTGTTATCCACCATATCATCTATTGTTCGGCCATATCTTGATTATGTAGTAAGCTCTAATCAAAACCGTCATGTCAGCATGTAATAACGAAAACGTGATATAAAAAAAAAAAAACGCCCACCCATTATCTTTTACAGACCCTTCTAATTCCCGCCACCTCAGCTAGCTCACTATCTCCTCGCTCTCCCCTGAGGCTGAATATTGACTGATGACTTTAATTTTCAGCTATCAATTCTGTTGCTAATTTTACACATTTCAATTAACTCCAAGTATTCTTGCACGGGGACCTGCTATGATTAGAAGCATGCATGGGGATGGATTCCACTATCCAAGCCTTGATGCCGCCATTTTCGCTGCTTTTCAATACAACAGAGGCCACACATGTCTCCGGCGTTTCTTCCGGTGCTGTTTTTTCGCATGATCATCACAATTTTCTTGCAGACGTAAGGCTGTCACGGCTGTCTCTCCTGCAGTCCTCTTAGGCTGGTGTGCCGAGCTCCTCTCTCTCTCCCTCTCTCCGCAACGGGATGATGATGAGACTCCCCACGGGGATAATGACATCTAAGAGCGTCTCTCAAACGGATGTCCCCCGGATTTAATCCCACCAAACGCTCAGCCGTGAGAGGGGGAAGACGCCTACCCCGCCGGAGAAGAACAGGAGCACTGCGCACCGACGTGGACGGATGGGGCCAGGTTTGCCAGTTCAACAGGCAGCAGCCAGTGAGATTTGCCAAAAAAAATAAGACAGTTAGTCAGTCTGCCTGGCTCAGCGGCAGACATCCAGCAGGAACAGAGCGCAGACAGGAACAAACAACATTGCCACAGGTGAAAACCTAAGCATTGTGGGTGGCACTGGAGTAAAAACCGGTCTCTGCGAAGCTAAGACAGCTTTTCTAATCGAGAACAGTATGGCAGGATGTCTACTGCAGACACACTAGAGATAAAATGCCTCGGTGAAGCCGGATGGTATGTTCTCTGTGAGATAATATACCATCCTCCTGGATAAAAAGCTGCTTTTCAAAGCACCTGCTACTAGTCAAGACATTCTTCTTTGCCCGCTCCCATCCAACAACAAGGTCAGCACAAGTGGTCAGCTGCATGTTAACAACCCTGAAGCCTGTACAGATTCAGCGTGTTGCTCAAGGACACTTCTGCAGGTCAGACACTCAGTAAAGGACAGTGCAACACCTCCGTCACTTCAGTTTAAGGCCCTGAGCTTTGGTGTAGAATAGTTTAGTGATAAACTATGGGGCCGACATAAAACAGGAATAAACTGTCTCAGCTAACAGCTGATATTATAATATCATAATCAATAGTTGCATCTTTCTAAAAATGAATGTAAAATCTGAAATACATAAAATAAGGAATAGATGGACTGCACTTACAGAGCTATCAACCACCTAAAATCCTCAAGCTGCATTCACCTTTTCACATGTCACACTCATTAGCATTTGCATTGTAAACTGATTGAACAGCCATCAGTGGTGATGTGGAGCTTCAGTATCATCCCCGAGGAAGCTTCAATACATGGACTTGGACATGAGGAGCTGGGAATCAAACTACCAACATGGGATTGGTAGAGGACCCACTGTAACCCACTGGTCCACAGCAAATGAAGTTAATAGCTAAACTAACTTGCAGTCACATGGACAGCGTCTGGCATCGCAGACGTATGAAGACAACCCCGCACACAGCTCGGTGACGCACAAACCACAAACTTCTAATTATTCATGGATGCAAATACAAACCAAATGATAGCTCTGACGACCGAGAGCATGTGTAAAAGATGATCCGACTCCAGCTCAGGTCAGGAGACCTCCGGAGCCTTCTCTGCTGCCTGCCTGTCGCCATGACTACCAGGAGGACTCCATTTGCAGCGCTGCAGTCAGCAGAGTGAATCGCTCCAGTACATTCAATTAGCAACCCATTATCATTCATGAGTTTGTTTGTGCAAAGCTGTAAGATTGAATTCCAGTTAGTCCTTCCTCCTCGCACTCGCCTGCTGATATAATGTAAAGGGAGGCGGAGGTGACAGCGCCACGGTGGCAGCCCTGCGCTCCATCCCAGCTCCGCCGCCGTCGCCGCGCTCCATTGGGCTAATTTCTGCTTCATCGAGGCCTTGGCTCATCCCCATATCTCCCTGGGACGGTTTTAGTTGTACTTGCAAGACATGCAAAGGTCATAAATTAGTAATAGAGCCCCTTGAAGGAGACATGTTGTTAAGCTTCAACCTGGTGGTACTCCTAAGAGGAGCTTTTAAGACTCACTGTTTTGCATATAAATATATTCATAGATTTGGGTTTTATTTATTTCATTTGACAGCACAGTGCAGCCGCTGTCGCTACCCTTTGACGGCAGAGGGAAGAAAAGCAGAGCTGCTCCTTCTCCTCCCTGAGCTGCTGCTGTTGCAGTCTCTGTCCTCATGAATGGCACAAGGAAGAAAAAAAAAACAGGAGCTATTTCCATTGTTTATCTCACTCACCGCAACATGACCAGTGGACTAAAGCTTGCTCTTGTTAGCGTCATAACAACGACTGCGCTCTCCGCTCTGCTTTGATAGGATCATCCAACCCAACAACAACATGTTTCACTTGTTGCGACACAATTAAAGGAGTGCTAGCGTGTTGTAAACAGGGCCCGCTGGCCTTGCAGCTTTAGCGCTGTGTTTCTGTAACTCCTGGCTGTTTTGTGTGATATAATGGTGTTGACCCCAGTGGCGCCAGACCCTCCATATAGAGTTATTATATTTATGCAACCCGCTAAGCTCCTCAACTATTTCACAATGCTGTCAGCCTTCAGTAGCAGTGCATGGCCGAGGCCTGCTGCAGCCATTCTCAATTTCTGGTGGAAAATTGAGCAGCAAGCAATGAGAGGGAAAGAAAAAGAGAGGGGGGGGGGTAGGCAGACAGAATGAGACAGAGAGAGTAAGAGTCAGAGGGGGAGAAGGAGTGAGCCCTGTATATTTTATTCATTGGCAGCAGAGTACAATTCATAATCAGGGCAGACTGATTCACAGTTTTAATTAAAAAGTAGCCTTATAGCGCCGGTGGTAACATCTTGATTTATGAAGACCCAACCACAGGCTCCCATCCACCAGAGAGAGTGAGTCCACCGTAGAGGAGGAGGGCCACAGAGAGGAGCGGAGGGAGTGCTGCTAACACTCATGAGGCGAGGAAGTGTCTCGTTTCTCACAGCAAGGTGGTTGGCACTTTGGGCATATAACTCAGTGCGAGTGCGTCGGAGGGTGTGTGTGTGTGAGAGACAAGCATATGCACAGGTCTGTCTACTACGAACCTGACGGATATCAACACGGCCGATGTCACAAGTTGATTTCAGTATCGGCATTAAATTAAAGATTAAATTGCAGTATAGATGTTTGAGGTCATTTAGAAAAAAGTGTAATAACAACTCTTTAGCAGCCATATTTATATATGGCTATTATTTATGTTACATGTTTATGGTCATGAAACATGTTTATGGTCATGAAACATGTTTTTGCCTATGAATTCTTGTTATATCATACAGCAGAAAAACACAAATTTGGATCCCAGCACATGTGCAGCCTCAGTGGGCCTCCTTCCACTTTTAACAATTATTTCTTAGCCTATATAAATAAGGGTCCTTTTAAGTTTCACATGTCCTCTCTCAGTCTTCTCTGTGGAGCTCTGGCAACAACAGGTTGATGTCAGCCAATCAGAGTAGAGGAGGCTCTGAGCCTCTCGTCCAATTGGTTGACTGTTTTCCGAGTGGTTGAATAAAAATATAACAGAATTAAGGTAAAAACATACAGTGAAAACAAATCTTGCAAAGTTCGATGATGGGCCCAGGTGGGCGGGGCTTAGGGCATGAGAGTGGCAGCTGTTTTGTTGTGACATCACAAAGTTACAGCAGTCCTGGTGGCGGGTTTTAAGGTTCAATGTCTAAACCATAGACTGTATGGTCTAAAAACACAGGCAGTGTGCATTTCTCTGTGGACTGAGGCTTTGATACTTTCACATCATTAATACAGGAGCTAGACCTGTTTTAATTATAATGAGGGAATGTAGTTTATATTTGTATAAAGTACTTTACTTTAGTAAACACATGAATCCTAGTGTGTGACACTGAGGTTATACAGCGTTATATTTCTGTCACTGTTTGTGAAATCATCATTGCCTGTTTTGAGTCAGGACCGGGGGGGGGGGGATCTCAGTCTGGTACTTACACTCAGAGAACATTACTGATTACACATGCGGGATGGCACATCTCAAGGGGCTATCCTGTAAAATAAAGTCAATAAAGACATGCGACTTGCCTGACTTTCTGTCATGTTTTATTTTTTACCACTAAGGTGAATTAGTTTCCATTAAGGCTTAGCCCAGTCTGTTACACCACACAACAGTATAATACAATTGAACATATAGCTGCTTCAGCAACAGAAGGCAATGCTACTAACCCATTTTAATATTAGCTGGCTGGTCACATTAATATCATTACATCAACCGAAACACTGTGCGAAATATGTGTTGTGGACAGCTGTTGTAGACATGATGGCAGGAGGTGGGTCCCTGAGAGGCTCTAATGTTGTTATAGAAACAATTAAAAGTTGACTTTTTTGCTTGTCATAACTGCAGATAAAGTATATTTTTAGTTGTAGGTTTTTGAGGCTCTGCTCAGTATTGAAGCCTTGGTTCAATGCTCCCCCTATATATCCAGATCAGTATCAGCCTCAAACATCCAGGATGAGTCAGAGCCCGGTCTGCGAGTATGTGAGCACTTCATGATGCATGCCTCTGACCTTACACACTATGGATAACAAAAACAACACATGGAAATGTATTTATGGAAAAATACTTAGATAGGTGGTGGTAGCTATAGATGGAGGCTGTAGAATAAAAAGCCTTCTGGAAAATGGCCAGTGCTGCAAATTTAACCAGGGCCTGTAGAATTTGTGTTGGTCTGACAGTAATGTTAAGTTTATGTCAGCCCCTCAATTTAAATCACCGTCATAACAGAATCCCCTGATACAGAGAGATTTTAATTAAAAAACTGAGAGTGAGAGAGAGCGAGAGAAAAAAGAGAGTGAGGGAAAGATGGACCATTAGATGAGAAAGATGATGCAGAATGAGAGAGGAGAACACAGAAAAGAAACAGGAGGGGAGGAAAGAGATAAGTGGAAAGTCAAAGCTCGTGCTGCACCGGAGTGAAAACTGAAAAGCATAGTGTGTCTCTACGTTCCTTATGCTTGCGTTTATTTTCAATGGCTCACTGCAGTGTTCTAGGACTTCACTCTGTGTGTGTGTGTGTGTGTGTGCGCGTGCACATGCATCTGTGCATTTGTTTTTGCTTCCTTCTATGCTCTCCCATTCGTCACTCTGGCTGATTGATTTTTTCTAAGGTCTGGCTCACTCACAATCAGGCCAGAAACCACAGTTAAAGTACATACAAGCTCAAACACACACACACGCGCACACTGACATGTGCACTGACCCACCTCGTACTCTTGCACACATACACACAGTGGCGAAGGCTGCATCAATTTGAATGATGCATACACATATTATGAAATAATCCATTTATGTATAAGGCACACAAGGCCTCAGTGTAAAGTAATGAACATGCAGACACTGCTGCTCAACCTGAACCATTTGCGCATATCCACACCGCCTCCTCAATTACACAACTGATCTGTCACAAAAGACACACACTCACAGAAAGGTACAGCAAAACACAGCTTGGAAAGCAAGTAGATACCACTGCTGTAAAGCATTATAATTAATGGAGGCTCTCCCCACTCTCAGCGCTCATCAAGAATTATAAGAATCCAAAAAGCTAGATACGGCCAGATGTGTATCTACACCACACCGTCAGCAGTGTGTAGCTGCCTGCAACTATGTAAAATCACTAAAGATAAAAGTCTTTAGCAAAGAGTCACCTTTAAGTCTCGTCATATCGTCAGTCTTTCTCTCGCTCTTTTCCCCCTTTTCACACATACACACAGACTAGAGAACACAGTATGTAGATGAGAACCAACACTCCACTGTGCAGCTGAGGAGACAGTATCTTATGTCAGCCTCAGGCTTCCCCTACTTCATAATAGATATCAGATACTTGGGCAGTAGATCCAGATAATGTCAGAGGGCAATTTTGTCACGACAGATTTGATAATTCCAGTGGACTTATAATGAAATCTTATATATGATTATCCTGGTGTCAACACAGAGCTCGCCCTTTACAAATCAGAAAAGCCAATTTCCCCATATTTGAAAGTTTAAATATGAGACTTTTCAGCTTCCATTAACAGCAGTGGTCTCTATTATGCAGACATCACCAGTGCTTTGTTTTACTATTCACCACTGAAAATGTCACAGTGTAAAATGAACATCACCAAAAAACCTGCTGCTTCTGTGCAGGAAGTCATATCTAGTAGAATCTACATGTTTATATACAGTAACAACACTCAACCTCGTCAAATCTAGATTTTCTTTTTTATTCACACACGGGTGTATATGTCATTTTTTGGCAAATTAAGTCTCTTCCTCGTTGCCTCCATCACCTGCCCCATGTTGCCTTCGGCACGCAGAGTTTTAGAATGGGACCTGTCAATCATGACCGCATTTCCATAAACTGCAACCGCTATCAACATTTATGATCAAAACTGCCACTTGTAACACAAGCTGTGCAGCTAAGATAAAGCTCTGGAAGGATTTATAGTTATAATTACAACGTGTGAGAGCCCTGCGAGGCCAAACAGCTTGAATCCTCTGTTCTGTGCACGGGTCTGTGGATTAATATGGACCATAGACGTCCTATAGACCTACTAGCCTGGGACATTTTAAGGCCGATTGCCTCTCTACCCTCCACTGACTCTTATGATACTGTTAACTATGTGTTTAATGGAGCATCTCGGTGACCTGGCATAATGTCGTGCATCATGTATTTGCAACTTTACCCTGCGTCTTTCTCAGGTCAGCTATGTTTGTCAACTGTGTGGCCAGTGAAGAAATTGGAGTTTATAATAGTTTTAAGTGTAATATCTTGTGGATTCAATAAAAAAAAAGCTTAGAGAACTTCTTATTTTGAGTAAATCTACTTGTTTTCAAGCTGCTCTAAGTCCCATTGATCATCAAAGATTCAGTATGAGAATTCGACTACCACTCACAGCCAATCTCTCTCTCCCCTTTCTCTCTCTCTCTCTCTCTTACACACACACACACACACACACACACACACACACACACATATAGGCCTACACACTTCCTTAATGAGGGTGCTATCAGGGTCTGGCTGTGTGAGCGTGTTCTAATTGTCTCGTCTTTTGAGGTGGCACATTCTTGAGCCAAGGTTTAATTTAACACCCGGTCCTCCTCTCGTGTTGCTGTTATTTACACCCCGCCCCATCGCCGCCACACATGCACACACTTACGCCCCCGGACTCGCCCCTCCAAAAGTATTCCTGCACGCTGCACCGTCACCCCTTTTCTCACACCCACGCCGCTGCTCACTCTGCGCCCTCTCATCTTTCCCTTATTGCTCCATCACACAAACAACACCCCATCTCTGCTCATGGTAAATTAATTGCCAAGCTGTTGTCATGTGACACCGACTGTATTAGAAACTGTGCGCACTCATCCCCTCGATATTCTGTTCGCCACAAACAATACACCTCTGAAACAAAAGTCCAAAGTGTTTAGCACCTCTGAGTATTTGATAACTGAGATGTTTCAGCTGACTGGTTGTCAGGGACCGTTTCAGAAACACACAGGTCACGATGCTCGTTCTTTACACAGGAGACCAGAATTTACAAATAATATTATAATGTGTGCAAATGATTTGTTTCTTTTCCCCAGAATTAAAATACCTGAAATTTAAAGCAGCTGTGATGATAATTCTGATCAAAATGACATGTGACAGTCATGTGACACATCAATGTGAGGGAGATACCTGAAATACACCTGAATCTGCAGCTGCCATCAGTGTTTGTAATGAGTTTTATCTCAGTACTTTTCTGTTTTGGTGCACTGGTTCACTCTCATTGCTCTGATAACGTCGCTTTAGCTTTAAAAACTAACATACAAATGAATTGTTTGCCAGGGAGTTTACTGTGTAAACTGAAAAAGTGTTAAAACAAGTCAATGTTCGATCATAACTTGACCAAAAAAAGTGACCAAAAAAGGCATTATTACAGGTTTAACAAAACGAGGTATCTCACATGTTGTCACCCAAAGTACAGTCCCAGATCCAGTCTGTATCTGCAAAAGTCTATCAGTGCATGGGGCGATTGTCAGTTTTGCTTTCTAAGTTTAAGTTTGGAAAAACAACTGATGAGGGAAACAAACAGTTGCACTGGCAAAAGGAAAGTTTCAGAAATATGTGAAGGCTGATCTATACGTTCCTCCAGCATTCTCACAATGGTAGACAGAGACACAAATGACAGCATGTGGACATTGATCCGTAATTAATCCATGAGTTTGAAATCTGCTGTGCAAAGAAATGTTTGCCGGGAGTTTCCACAATTGAACAATCTTACATCGGCGCTTACATCGTTTTCAGTGGTTCTGAATCTCTGGTTCTGGCTTTCAGAAATCAATGCGAGATGCAAACAGGAACAATCGACTGAATACACAGAAGAGGTTAAATGGCTGAATGAGAGCTGCATCGTCTTCAGGTGCATTGAGTTTAATCAGTCAGACTTTGACAAACCTATTATGTTTGTGTGCCTTACAATAGCTCACATCACAATCTCTCTCCTCTTTCTTTTGTCCGTCTGCCAAGTAGGAAGTATTAAACCATCTTTCTGTTCTATACCAGATGCACTGGCACATATGAACTACTCTCTTCTTCCCTCCCCCTCTCCCTCCCTCCCTGTTTCCCTCTCTCTGCGGCTTCGCTGCCACATATCACACATTTTGACAGTATGTGGATGAGGTCCCTCAGGGAGGCAACAGCTCCCTATTGGGACTTCTTCCGCTACACTCCTGGCGGGCATTTTCCTTAACATAACACAATCAATAACTTTTAATGTTATCTACTGGCAAACAGAGTCAGAGGGAGAAGCAGCGGGAGGCTTTAGGGACAGACTGAGGCTGAGGCTGTGAGGCTGTGAGGCTGTGGGCAGGGCAGAGCTGGCTGTGGACTTTGCCTTGCTTTGCCGGGGCCACTGAAGCGAGGGGAGCATTAGCTATGACATTTCAACAGCAGCAGGGCCAGGAGACGCTGCCCCGCGCCCCAGTTATCTCCTGCTCTGCTCGCCGGAGAAAGCGCGCACAGGGATGGTCGAGGGTCACTGCCCATGCTTGACCATTTCATCTTTGCAACATCACAAAAAGGCTTTTAGAGATTTTTGTGTACATGTTTGTGTGGCTCAGGTGATGATGCGCCATCATCCAGTCTCATAGTGAGGGGGGGGGGGGTTGCTCGCTCCTGGTAGAACAGTGTATCAGGGAAAGCAATCCTTCCTCTGGTATGGGCTGATTTATTGTCCAGCGCAGCTTCCATAATGGGAAAGAAAAACGTAGCTTAGCAGAGCGGAGATGAACAAAAAGAAGTTTAAATAGCGTTACTTAGTTGCAGCTTCTATACAACGAGACATTAATCAAATTCTGCGAGTATAACATTTATCATGTGTTGTGACAGAAACGTTATTATTCCGAATTAAAGCTGGATCGGAGGAGGTGCCCTTAGATCAATGATGACACCAAGTCACTGTATGTTGTAGAGCGTTATGTAAAACCTGTACTCAGTCTACTGAACAACACAAGTGCACTGCCCTGCTCATTGTACAGCGTTATACTCTTTTACAGTACAATTGCAGACTGAGTTTGTTTTATCATTCAACCGCAATCATCCTTCCTCGCTGCTCCACAGCAAAACCCCCTGACTCTCTGCATTGTGAGTCCTCCAGGCATCGGCTCAAGTGATTCCTGTCGATCGCAACTGCGCAAAAGATGCTGACCTGTAGCGTATACGCACCCCGTAACAAATCATTCACCGGCTCCAACAACAACAACACACCTCCTCATGAAGCAACAAAACATGTCAGCCGATGTCGAGTGCAGGGCTGCTCACGTATCTTGTGCAGATATGTGCATACTGTGTACATTTTCTACACCGTGGCATTAACACAAACAGCCAGCCACGAGAATAAACAATGGTGGAATGCACGTGGTATGCACAGATACGCGTTAATCCATCTAGGACTGTCACTAACAATTATTTTCATTATTGATTATTCTCTATCTTTACAATGAATCGATTACTGGTTTGGCCTGGGGGGCAGGCATGGAGGTAGAGAGGTGATGCAAACTGCCTGTGTGAGATGAGAGAGACAGGTTTAGTCTCCTGTTGTAAAAACAACATTTAGTCCTTGTTGTTTGGTCCGCTGATCAAATCAGATGACACTTACATGATGCACGTACACATCCTTGACTAAATGTGACCTACAAAGATACCAGATATCTTCCAAGGATAGCTCTGTCTCTGATGTCGATGCAAATAAATGTCAAAAAACCCTTAGATCATAGGGAAAAAATACCCTATACTTAGAAGTCCACAGAAGTTTGCCTGAGAATCATCAAGTTTTTCTTCAGTATCAGTGAAACCAGTGGTAGCTGTCTGAACATCCATGGGTACACTGGGGGAGGAGCTGCTGATACCTAACTTGGCATACTTTGATAGTGTTAATTTGCCAAAATGTAAATAAATGCTAATTTTAAAAAAGCAAGGTCCCAAGCTCTAGGGCAACGATAAATGTCCCGTTGATAAGGAGGAGGGTGGAGGGGGTGTTATCATAATTTAGTCTGACGGAGGCCCACAAGTGAGCTCGCAAAGATTTTGAAGGTCACTAAATTGTGAGACATGCTTCACATTTCTCCACACAACAGAACAGGGCGGTGCCTTGCAGATTGCTTTGCTTTCCTTTGCTCAACCACATTCACTTTACAATCACGGTCAACGGCAAAGCTGCAGTTTTGGGAAGCTGGACATTCTCCCATGGCTTCATTTGTCAATTTAAAAATCGCTTGTCAATTAAATTCCTGTTGATCAACTAGTTGTCTCAGCAGTGGATCTGTCCAACAACTGGAGCCCAAACCCTGACGACACCTGGAGCCTCCTCACAGCAGCATCTGAGGACGTGCCAGAAAATAACAGATGCCACCAAAGCAAATGTTGGAAGTGCAGCGCTCAGCTAATGATTGGATCTGCGGGCCGTTTTCCAGGTGACTTATGTTACTGCTCCGCTGGTGGAGACAAGGATGAGTGACGCTGTATTGATCTGCTGTTTTGCAATGCAATCGATGCCACCACACAGATCTTAGCTGTGTTTTCGGGTTATGCTAACAACCACGTGATCCTGCTGCGGCTCAGATTCAATTAATATTAACTGATAGCATTGCTCTGCAATAAATAACCACCTCGTATGATTGTGCTGCATCGTGCGAGTTTATTCAATTACGAGATAATTGCACATCATTGGAGCCTGGGCTGAACAATATGATTGGATTCATTACAAAGAGAAACGTGCCGGGGTGCGTTTGTCGTGACTTCAAAGTTTCTCCCAGTAAGACTGAGGGGTATTGACATGTGCTCACACGTCGCTGTGTGATTTTGCATATGGTGACCAAACACAATAGACACGATTGTCTTCCAGAGGAAACGCACAGCTGCACTCTTTCTGTCCTCTACTCCACGTCTCTAGAAACAACTACCGAAACACTTCCTCTCTCCCGTTTCTTTTCTCCTGTCCTTTTCTCCATCAAAAGCCTACTAACTCCCCGGCTCTTGAGTTTGCTCTAATTTAGGAAGTCACAGTCGAAGAAAAGAAGAGGAAAAAAACCTTTTTACTTAAGTTTTAAAAAAAGCATAAAAGAAGAATGATGTCAATTATGGATATTCTCCCAAAATGAGCACATAAGTAGACGAGTCTATTCAGCAGAAGAATGCAACACCTGACTTTAAAAAAAACACTATTAGAGGACATACAGTATATACCCAAGAGGTGCTCATTTATCTCCCTGTTACGCTTCAATACAGATGCCTGCCATTAATTACACTCAGTACATCAGCAGGGGGCAGACAGGTGATCCTAAATTATTTCATAACTATATTTCACACATCAAAGATTGTGGCCTCAATATATTCCACTACATTTGTGCGTTGGCTATGAATGATGACATGGAGTCTAAATAAGAGTCTGCTGTTAATTGGATTTGGGAGGGGGAAATGAATGAAAGGCAACGCTTCACTTAATTAATAGTACTGAGTGGTAGTGATATAATGAGGGGCTAAAATCCCATTTAGGTTAGGTACACAGGGGTTGGAGATAAAGCTTTAAAAAAAAAAAAAACTCATGAGACATTATTATTCTAATATGTCCTCATTTTCAGCATTGTTCCAGCCAGTGCCTTTTCTAAATAGTTTATGTAAAAGCAGGAAGCCAGCCGGACGTAATAATAAGCTTAACAGACTAATAATTGGTAACTGTAAGAATGAATATGAATGCTCTCTCTTGTTTCTTTGTTTTTTTCCAAAGACGGCTGGGCAGCGTTGTTAATGAGATTCACCATGCTAATTCATATATATGGTAATGTTTAATGACGTAAGGCAATAGTAGACAGTATCTGCAGCGTCAGCGTTAGCCAAGGCAGCTGTGTGACTTTCAGCTAACGACAGAAGGCCGAGGCTGAGGCACTTCATTACAAAACTGCACTGTCGCTCTGCTGCTGCTGCTGCTGCTGCTGCTGCTGCTGCTGCTGGCTCAGGCTGTGGCTTCAATATAATAGGAGCAACTGTGTAATGGCAGCATTTGTAGTGTGCTCACACAGTGTACGCACAGTCCATCAACCCCCCCTCTCCCCAACAACCATCGTCTCCAAATACACACACAAAAAAAAAGAAACAACAGGAAAAAATGTAGTTTTTCAATCTTGCTCCTCTGCATCGAGGCTCAGTCTCTTAAACGTCACGGCTGATTAATAGTGCATTGGCAGAGAGGGAGGAGGGAGGGGAAGGAGAGGCAGAGAGAGGAAGACAGGGAAGACATGGGAAAAGCGGGAAAAAAAGACTGTGAACAACTTATGAGCAATTAAAAAAAAAAAAGCTTTGCACTAAGGAGTGATGAGATGAATGCAAGAGAAAAAGATGGTGTGTGCTGATATGATAATGGCCTCTCATGGGCCCTTGTGGCAAATGCATTTTCTCTGTGTAATATGGTACCTGGGACAGAGAGAGAGTTATGTCTTCTTTTATCTTATCACACAAAACATAGGCTGCTGTCTTTAGGCTGTTTACATGCATGAACGCAGATGATGAGGGCTGAAACACACAAACACACAAACCCTCACGTCCAAGTGGTCACACACTTGCCGCAAAAATCTCATTCAACAAATCCTTTAATTGCCTGATCAATGCCTGTAGAGCCATGCAAATGAAGCCAATATTCAATAGGGGCTGGGTCGGGTTGAACGTCCACGCGCTGACGCATGCCATTGATCAAAGTGCACACTGTGCTAAAAACCCAGGATTAAACCATTCGTCTGTAAGGCTCCACCTTGAACCATTCTCCTGACCCTCAAGCAAACCTGGCATTAGATACAAACCGAAAAGAAAGTTTAAGACCATCCATCACTGAGCTTTAGGGAAAGGCGCGCATGTAGGGAAGTTGCAGACGCACAAACACGTACAGAGGGAGATAAGGCAGGTTGTTTCAGGGGTTCTCTATCGGGACAACAGGAGGGAACTAACAACAGCTCGGACTACAGAGAGGACCGACGCATCAGTATTGTCTTACCTTGTATTTTGCCAGCCAAAGTCTCATCCCAGCTTCTCAGAAGTAGCATGATGGTGCCGCCTGGGACTCCTCTCTCCCTCTCATAGCCTCAGACTGAGGGAGGCTGAACTGCAATCGCCATGGGAAGAGACAACATGGTTAATGATTGTTCACAATTACCATATCTTAAAAATGTTTCAGTTTCTACTTTGATTGTTTCTTTGTCAGAACAGAGCCACTGTCTACATATACCACACTGAAACTACGCTCCTGTTCAGACTTGGTGTTAACATCCATGTCAGGTACCTATATCACAAGTGGTCAGCTCTAAGTACAGGTGTGAACACACATTGAGAATGTATTTAACACACATGTGGCCACATTTGTTTAGCAGTGTGAATACAAACGCGTCCTGAGCCACATAATTTTATGCCTAATGTCCAATATTTTGCATTCCTCTGGTGTAAATGTTGCTCCATAACATGTATTTGTAGATTTAAGCACCACAAACCATTACAATGTAGTTTTACATGAATGAAGCCTCAGTGTAGCCTCACCTCTGACTGAGTGTTAAAAAAAAACTAGAGCAGAGTTCAAGTTAAACCGAATCCTGACAGGATGGACGGTGGGTCTGACTGGGGGCGGGGCTGGGGTCATGGATGACAGCGGAGACTTTGAGGTGACATCACAAAGTTACAGAAGTCCTGACGGCTGTTTCTAAGGCTCAGTTTCTGAATACAAGCTGAGTGCATTTCTCTGTGGACTGAGGCTTTGATATTTTCACAGTGTCAAAACAGAACCTAGATCTGCTTGATAATCAAAACATATATGGAAATGTACCTTTAAATTATCTAGGACCTTTAATCCCAGGTCTGAACAGAGCCTATGAATCTAAATTTAGAGCCTGTCCTTGCTGACTAATCACCTGGGATAATACCACCTGTCAACATCACGAGTTTAATTAACTCGTGGAAGTAAACTAGTCCCTTATCATTTTCTGGTGTCACTCCACCAGCCAGATTGTTTGCTCTAACCAGCTGCACTTTATCAAATCAACGTTTTAGGCTTCACGATTAATTGAATTACACATCTCTACCACCTCATTAGGTGTGTGGGATTTGCAAATACAGATGTTCATGAATGGAGAGGTGAGATTAAAACTGAGGTGACGTTGCTGAGCATTTATCTCTTTTCCACATTGTAATCCTTTCAGTATTGATTGAGAAAGAGGAAGGTTTGCTTTTTTTTTGGGCACCTGGAACTTACAGCAGTTTTAGGTAAAATCCTCGACAGGTCAAGAGGGTAAAGCAGCAGTTTCGAGGTAATTGTACTCCACAGGAGCAGCTTCACTTCTGTTCCTCCGAAGAGATGTTTGGCGTTGCTTGTTTTTCTGACGTCTGCCAGTCTGTTGTTGCAAAGGGAACAGGGAGGACAGAGGGTTAGAGGCAGGTCACTGGCACTTAGACTCTAATAAAAGCATACTGCACTTTGCAACCTATGACCGGCTCCCCTTAGAATTAATGAGGTAAAATTAAATGAGGGGAATTTAAAATGCATAACTCACTGCTTAAAATGGTTATCTGGATACAGCTTTCTCTGTTATTGTTTACAACCCTAATCCACTGTCAAGGCCATTTCTTCTATAAAAAACAATGTGTCTCTACCCTTAATCTGTTTAAATCCATCTCACAAGTCTCTTTAGTAAACTGTGTGTGCATGTATGTGTGTGCAAGGATAAAACAGTCTGATTTGAGGCCAGTCCAGTGTGATAATTTTTTTTCTCCAAATGTATTGTAATGCTAAATTGTCTTTTCTTCCCCAACAAAAGCACCCAGTATGTGCTAGATCAGAAGAATAACAAATAGCCTCTGTTAATCCTGATTACACATAACTCATATATCATAAACACCCCCTCCACACACACACACACACACACACACACACACAGTATATGAGTATATGACGGCCTAAACTGGAGGGGAGGGGAGCTTGGGCCATAATTTAGGTAAATGAATGATTAATTGAAATATGTTGATGAATAATAAACCAGTCTCTGCGGGGTAACAGATTGTACTCTTCATATTTAATAGAGCAATGGGCCTCACACAGACTCACAAAACACGGACACACACGCCGCAACATGTAATGACAGACAAACACACTCATCACATGTTGGGCTCCACTGGCCACTTCAGTCGACACGTGAAACAAACGGGAGAGTTTAACGTACAGCAGATTAAAACATCAAAGAAGGCCTACACTGCTCACTTGAAAACACCCAGCCTCTTTCAGCTTGTTTCTTAGATTAGACTAACCCCCACAAAAGAGGCCTAAATGTTGCCTCTGTGTACACACAGCGCACTCCCATCCCCTCTCATGGACAGAGTCTGTGTCGATACAAGTCCTCTTAATCAGCTCCGATGAATTATTGAGTAGCCTTTTTATATCAGATCATGACCCGTATTCTGCTCGCTTGAAGTGAATGTGCTGCCAATAATTTTTTTTTTTTTTAAGTCGTCCCACATAAGCTTCCTGTTCGCTCTCTAATGGTTGAACGGGATTCTCTCACACACACACACACACACACATATTGCAGAAGCTTCGGATGGAGCTCTTCAGACTGATACTCATTTAACAAAATGATGGACGAGGTGCTCGTGCAGCGTGGCACATAATGTGAATCCGAGGTGTGAAGTCTGAACTCGCACCACACTGTGGATTTCATCTTGGTGCGTTTTTTTTTTTTTTTTTTGGTTTGACTTCTGATGTGCACACGACCATGCAGCGATGCTTCAGAACACAGCAGTCCCTAGACGGCACCGAGCGGAAGTTAGTTGGAGATAAAATATCTGATGGAGTTTTATTGCTGCTTTCATTAATGCAGATGCTCGGAGCCAGACAGACACAGGAGTTGCATTGTTGTCTCATTAGAGAGCACATGGGGGGAGAGAGAGACAGAGAGAGAATCAGTAGGAAGAGGGGATAGGATTATGAATCTCCTTAGCCCCTGCTGTCTCCTCTCCTGGCCTGTTTATCAATGACGACTGCAAACACTGTGTCTACGAAATCTCTTAAGCTCTGTTTGGAGACTTTTGGCAGACTTCTTTTCCCGCGTAAGCTTCTGGCATCAAACTGACAAGATGCTTAAAATATACCATTAGTGCTATATATAAATAAAATCTGCTGGCAATGTAACCGCACACGTTATTGATCTAGAATGAAGGTGCACGTTAAATTCAGCATTACACTAAAAAACAAACTGGGTGAAACATTAACTGCATTGTGACATTTGGCAGGTACGCTCAGCAAATACACCGAATATGACTCTACTTTCTAAGGTGACGGTCGGTAAAGTGTGTGATTCGTTTGGAAAAAGCTCCAAAAAAATCATCACCACAAATGTAATCCGGCGCTTGACAAAGAGCTGCGTGTGCCACCATCATCGCCAACAAATCACCTCTGTATTTGCATGGAGGCGATGCTCAGCTGTATCCATCTTCCAAACTGTTCATTTGGACAGTGATTGCTCGCTCTACCACCCAGCTATGCTCTAACGGACTGCTGAGAACGCTATCACAATCCTCTGCATAGCACTAGTCAAATCAGCTGTAGCAACTGCAGTTTTCCAGCTAAGTGGGACATAACATTCACATCATTGTCCATTTTCCCACTGCCTCCCTCCAGCCACATGGTCGAGACAATGCTAGAAGTGTGGTTCCTGTGTTCATAAAAAACTGACATGTACAGGTTTTCTGGTCATTACAGTAAAAAGACAGTGGTAAGCCATGTGTCAGGAGGCAGAGTTTGCACCCGAGACGTCCATTTTGCTGCGTGGCAGCTGTGACAGGTTTGACAGACTACCTGGGCTTAAGTGCCCATCTGTAGATAGGCTACAGAGGTCACATGTGTGCCAAGAGCACAGAGCAGAATGGGTAATGGGTCCTGGGTTATGAGACCAGGTCCCAGGTGGATTTCGCAGGTATGGAGCCATAACCTTGACCGTACAGCGTGCGCACACACGCGTAGACACACGCGGTATAAATTCAAACTGCTGTCAGCCAAATGATAGGAAAGTTAATCAGAGAAAAGGGGTCAATTGCTGCAGGACCTATGACGGATAGATGGACAAAGTGACTGCAAGTGCGCGCGCGCATGTGTGTGTGTTAGTGCGAGAGAGAGAGAGAGAGAGTGGGTGTGAATGTGAATTTTGCTGCAGACTCAAATTTTCATTCCTACACATTCCACAAGGGGATGAGAGACACTGCCAGTCTCTGTCTTTGGAATAACAGCAGATAAAAATAATTACACTGAGAAAAGGGCAATGTAGTCCGTCTCTTCATGTAGATTACTTTATTGATCTACATATATATTCCTCTCACACACTTTCTCCGTCTCTCAGCTCCTTTAAATAAGAATGTGGAGCAGCACTGAGCAGATGATTTGATAGGCAGAAGTGGCCACTCTATCGAGCGGACAGAGGCTAGAGTACAAAACTATAAGGATGAAGTATGGAGATTCATTTTATCATGTGAAGTGAATTATTAGACACTGCATGAAAAGATCTGAGGGAATGTTTGTGATTTTATTTCACATGCATAAAATGCATCAGAGAATTAAAGGCTTGTGGGGGGAAAAAATTCCTACAATAGGATAAATGGTGGTGAGGTGTTAGAGAAATTACAGATCTCTGATAATCCCACAATATCCATTTAAATTCTACCTCACCCCACATACACACACACACACATACACAACCACAAGCATATAAATACTGGGATAATGACCAAAAATCTTAAAGGTGAATATCTGCATCAATAATAAGCATCATCCAAAACATGCAACAGCAACAGCATGTGTGGATTCAAAGCACTGTACTCACCTATTTAACCCTTAACACTGAGAAATATTAAATTTAATCGATTTTGGAGGCTGGAGAAATTGTAAGAATCATGGCTATTACATCAACTAATAGACAAAGACGTTGCTTGAGTCTTTAATCCGCGTTAGTGAAATCCCATTAAGATTCAATAGTTGAAAAAGAAATATTCAAATCAGCTTCAGTCCCATTACAAAAAAAATGTCAAAAAAGTGTCCCGAATTTAAAACAGTTTTTGATAATTGTTAATTATTTTTTCATTTAGAATCAAATCCAGGATTTAAAGGGTAATTCCACAGGAAAACGGCTATATCCAGAGTGCCTTTATCAGGGTGACGCTTGCTCAAAAGTCCCACTTCCCATTATCTTCATGTAATGAAGAGGAGAGGCATTAAATCTCCTTCAGGAAAAAAAAGAGTGGAAATATAAAAGATGGCATGAACAAGGAAATGAGTTGTGTGGTTTGCTTCACTTTGCTATGCATCTGTCTATTGCTGTGCCTCTGTAGCTTTCACACACACACTCACACACCACAAAATTATTCAGTTACTTTGCAGCTTTATACTTCTGAGCAAAGCAGTCTAATTTCTATTCTAAAGATTTTTCATGAATAATCTGCAGCATGTATTTCAATAAATGGAAATAGTCAGGCTGATGATAAAAAATAAAATAAAATCACGTCACCGAAATGCAAAAATAAATAGCAACTCCTCTCTGAGGCAAGCAAGTCAATGTCAATGACGTGCGAGTGATAGGACATGAGATTTTTTAGACGGCAAATGAAAAAGAAAACAACATGGAACGACAAATAAATCAATAAGTGGATCAATTCAGAGGGGGTGAGAGGGTGGAAGTGATGGAGAGAAATAGATGCGGAAAGAGGTGATTAAAGAGATGAAAGCTTGAAGCAAAGTGAGTGAGAAAAGTGAAAATTATGGTGGAGGAAAAAAAAGGGGGAAAAAATCCTCTGGATGATGAAGCCAGTTTTTTTTTTCCTAGTCCATTCTCTTTGAGTGCTTGTGTGTGTCTGTCTGCGGGAATGAGAGTCAGTTCGGAAAGATACGAGACAGAGAGAGAGAGAGAGAGAGAGAGAGAGAGAGAGAGAGGGAGTGAGAGACCGAGAGGAGAGAGGAAACGAGGGCAGAGGAAAAGAAGGAGACAGGAGTGTATAAACACAGATGATGCCCCGACGGAGCGGACAGAGCACTGTTGCTCATGGATCAGGCCTTTTCTCAGTTTGACCTTCACCTGATGAACATGTAGGGAGGGAACTTAAACGCACCTCGGTGTGCTAATGGTGTAAATTTCCTCTGCAGAGCAGATATGGCGCTTTTTTGACGTCTCTGAATGTGCATGACAGGAAACAAAAAGGACGTGTGAAGAGAAAGTGGAGGAGGAGGAAGAGGAGGGTGGTGGTGGTGGTGGTGGTGGTGGTGTGTGATAAAGGGGCATTTCAGACATTTTAATGAAAGAAGAGACTTGTGTGCAACAACACAGACATGACAAGGCAGTCAAAATGTGTCTCCGTGATGACGACTGGAGAAGGTGCTTGCTTGATGAGTCACTGTGGTCTCGGTGGAGGAGAACAAAAAGAAAAAACAAGTCAGAAAACACAGATCATAGTATGCGAGGGGAGCGTGACGTGATGATGACATGGCATGAGGCAACAATCAGCTGAGAGCCGGATGAGGGGGGAGCGAGAGTTGGACTGTAGGCCTAAGTGCGTGTGTGTGCATGTGTGTGTGTGCGCGTGTCCAGGTGTGCACCCCACACAAAACACCTTGCATACACATAAAAGGAACAAAGACTTTGAGACAGACACTAAACACTAAATAGACCTACCTATGGTTAGATTTAAGAATCGCCCAAAAAAGATGCATAGGATGGTAGGAGGAAAAAAGAGAAGGGGGGAAAATAGGAAAAGGTACAAAAGTGAAAAAGGCATAAATAGAAAATACAAGCAAGCCAATTAAAATGTCTCTAGTAAAGCTTTTTAAAGGAAATTAAAACACTGGTGGAGTCAAAAAAGTAGCCAAAGTTACAGGGTGGACAGTGAGTGGAGTGGTGGGGAGGAGGGGGAGGAGGAGGAGGGAGGAGGCGGTGAAGGGAGGAGGGAGCGTGGGCTGCACAGGGATAGAAAGGGCTGGAAGTGATAGCAGTGGAGAAGGAAGGAGGAATGAATGAAGGGGGGAAAAAAAGAGGATAAAGGGGGGCAAAAAAATCCCCCTCCTCTTTCTCTTTCTCTTTTTCTCTGTCTCTCTGCCTCTCTCTCTCCCTCCTTGTCTGGCTCATAAATAGAAGAAATTGTTGACCAGGTAAATGGCGAAATAGATGAGAAGACAGAGGACCGAGAGAGCAAGCAAATGAAAAGGTAAAGCACCTCCCAGCAGCGCGATGAGGAAAAAAAAGAACAAAAAACGAAAGATAAAAGCAAATACTCCAGTGGCCTCCGTTGTCTCCAGTCTATATGTGGAAGGGGGGATTGGCTGTTGCCAGTTGTTCCCCTTCCCCGGCTGCCTTCTGCTTTCTTCTGTCTCTCCTCCCAAAAAAGACTTCCCATCCAGATGACAAAAGCCACAGATGTCCTCTCCTCTCCTCTCCTCTCCTCTCTCTCTCAACTCTGGTCTGACATCACGTGCCACTCACACAGGTTAGACATTGTTGCAGCAGCAATGCACAGTATCATCAATATTGCTCAGTGGGAGAAGAAGAAAAAAAAGGCATTGGGGCTGCTGCTAGTCAAGCTCTGCCTGCCTCATGAGGAAGGATACTGAGCTGGAATTGCTCTGTCTCCCCTCTCCCGCCCATCCCTGCAAAAAGATGGGAGGAAGGGAGGTGGGCCCACTCTCTGCATTAGTATTCATTGAAAGAGTGTGAGAGAGAGAGAGAGAGAGAGAGAGAGAGAGAGAGAGAGAGAGAGAGAGAGAGAGGAGGAGGAGGAGAGGGGTGGCTTCCAACAAATGTCGAGGAACCAAACCGGTGTGTGAAACTGATAAGAGACTGGCTCCCCCTAGAGTCAATTATCAATACACAAGCTGGAATAACTGGAAACACTGGGAGCAAGCAGAGCGACGGCCTGTGACGTCTTACGACCTGTGACCTGGCCTCAGAGCATCCGACCACCTGCCGTTTGAACGTCAGAGGAGACAAATCGCCGCTGCTTTCGCTTCTGCATCACTGCAAATCCATGTTACAGAGTCAGTCTGTGTTCATCCTGACGGGTGCAACGTGAACTCTGACATCACTGTTCCTCCAGTGGCATCTTTTCAACAACACTGCACACTGGAAGCAAACATTAAAAGGACTTTTTTTCCGTTCACATCCGTAACGCTGTGAAGCAAAGCGATCATGTTTCTCCGCATTCTGCCCTAAGCCAAACTCAGTGTTGCCATGGTGACAGATGACCGCTCCAAAGTGTCCAAATCAAAGCAAGTAGCAGACAAAGATAGGTTGGTAAAAAGCTCTCTTCAAAAGGACAGACTGCAGTGTATCTCCACACTAGTCCATTGTCTGTTTCTGCCTTCTGGTTCAACACAGACCAAATGAGCATCATGAGTCACTGAAATCATTACATTTCATGAAAACAAAGACAATAGAGTGTGAGGTAAACCATAGCCTACTGATTTATTTTCTCTTCCTGGAATAGGTTAGTGTCAGTTTACTTCCACAGCCAACCCTGCGGTGCATTGACGGTTTTGTTCTTTCTATAATAAAGTTGTTATTTATAGTAAAAGGAAGAAAGAGACAGAGGAAGGCAGAGAGGTGCTGACAGATCCTGAAACGAAACACGATTACAAATCCACACAGTCCTCTCAGTCTCCACTGCTCACCCGTTTATCAGACAGCAATTACTTCACTCACAATCCCACTCAAACCCAGCCTTATGTATAATGACAAGTGGGGACGGGTGAGACTGATGAGCCTAACATTTCAGGCAGGTTCTGCTTCTTTTTTTTTTTTTTGAATAAATGTATGAGAACATTAACAAAATTACCTCATGATGAATGAGAAGGTGCAGTCCGTGTGAATAGGGAGAGACTGAGACGGCAGCTTTCCTCTCCTGTGGCTGGTGTGGGATGAGCCCATCACAACAGACAGCACCAGACTGGTTCTGTGACACATTTAACAGCTTCTGCTCAAGCTTTGGCCAAGTTTCAGACATCTGTGAGAAAACAACAATAACAGGGAATCAGTGAAGAGAAGACAGGGCCATAAATGTCACAGTCTACATTTACTTCACCCTGTGGCCTATTCATATTATTTCCTTAATTCATTACACTGCCTTTTCACCTGTGGTCTCAGGAACAGCCACTATAGCTTCTGCTTCAGTAAAACAAGTAGGCCTATGGTTCAACTTCAGTAGCGGTTAATACTTAAATAGTAGGCTAACTAAAGATAAATGAAGGGCAACAGTTGTTTCTGTAAAGTGTTTCATTGATGTTTTAAAAGAAATAAGTGTTGGCATTTGGGGTGAACTAGCTAAGTTAACTTATTGATAAACACGGGATAGCAAACACACACCAAG
The DNA here is from genome assembly GCF_045865225.1 of Trachurus japonicus. NCBI lineage: Eukaryota > Metazoa > Chordata > Actinopteri > Carangiformes > Carangidae > Trachurus > Trachurus japonicus. Next base: position 24,365,666 of record NC_140914.1, on the reverse strand, counting down.
GAGCTCGTTGGAGCCATTTTACAACCTGACACATTCACTTGTGCACCAACGCCGTATATATTTTGTATATTATTACCTTTAAACTCTCGTCAGAAGGTTTTAGTAATGAAGAAGCGTCGTATTTGTTCTGAAACTGTTGTCTGGACGGGACACACCGCCGCCCCGTGGTCGACCCCAGCCACTCGATCGACTGTGCTGCGTGGGACTGATCGCGCCTGGCTCGATTCATCCGCCGAGCAAATCACAACAACAACGTCGGGGCTCAGACATGGCAGCGCTGTCGTCGCCTCTGAGGGTCTGTCGAGGGATACTGAAAGAGCTGCGGGCCGTCCAGGGACCGAGTTACAAACAGTCTCTGGCATACAACTATGTCCTGGACCAGTTCCGTAAAAATAAGGCGAGTTACCAGCGACTGCGTTTCACCTCATGTTGGCTAAGCTGCGCAGCTAGCATTAGCTAACCCGACACGTCTTGAATCATAACGTTGGTATTTTGTGTGTTACGTGAAGAATGATTTTATGTTTCTTCCGTTTAAAATAAAGGGAGAAAAGAGGGGCTACCCAGTCTGACTCTGCACTGTTGTTTTTGCCTGCGTTGTTATTCTTATAAAAGACAGAGTTCAACGCAAGGTGACTGTGAGGCAGAAGGACACGCTAACATTAGCCAGAAGCCAATGCGCCTCAGCACAGCTCAGGGCGCAGGTGTTCATCCACCCTGTAACTTTATTGGTTAATCAACTGTCCAGGTGCGCGCTCACATCGGAGTGTCTGTCCCCTGCGTTTAATGTAAACTCAAACTGAATAAATTCACTGTTATTATTTACCCATCTCGATCAATTTCATGAAACATTGACAGTCCAGGAAGCATTTATAGATGTTTATACAAGTTATCAAGGACTTAGTATCCATTTGTTGAGGCAAATAGGTATCTACATTTAGAAAATAATAATAGATTTAAGAAGTTCTGCACGACCATGTTCTTCCTCACTCGAGCAAAGTAGCCTACTGCACAAACCTGTAAATTTTCAACCACCTTATTCATTTGGCACTGAATTGATATTTCACTCAAAGACAGCATTAAGTTTAGTGATCTACTATTCACTTATATGATTTGTGCAACAGATCTTCGTTTTAAACATGCATCACACGTCTGTTCATTGATCATTTCAGTGCAAGTCCTTATGAGTCCTCACTGTATGTTTCTCTGTTTACACGATACACAGCTGCCTGTTGAATTACATGGATGGGGGTTAAAGTATATAGGCTTACAACCTGTATTATTCACGCTTGGGAGAATGTGGCGTACATAGTGGATGAATGCATGTGTAGTCAGTGAAGCACAACAGCTAGGAGGAACTCTTGCTTGTCACTGTGTATTTGTCCCAGCTCTGAAAAGACCCAAAGGCATTATCATGTACATGTGAAGCTCTGTGGGGACTGGAGCAAATGCTTACTGTCTATGTAGCTGTTACAGTTGATGAGGAGAAAATAAAAACATAGTGTCAGGAAATCCTGGCACATCTGTTTATGTTGTACTGTGTTACTGGAGCTCCATATTGTCCACCAGCCAGGCCTTTAGGCTTTTCATTATAAATATTAATGTGTGTCATTTTTCCTCTCCATGGTGACTGGCTGTCATAAACAAACAGACAGAAAGAAAAAGGACCTCCGATGCTGTGTGAGCCAACTGGCCACCATCATCCAATTATGTTATGATCTGGGTCACTGTTTGATCTTCTCTTCCCATGCCCACAGGTGACAGGAGAGAGGTACTGCCGTGCCCAGCAGGAGGCACAACACGCCTCACACACATACCTGTGTTTGCTGGCGTCCACCAGAAGCCATCTAGCTCTGCACAATCTTTACCACGCCAAGGGAGAGCGCAGCCCAGACGAGGTGGCGGGCCTGGTGGGGCTCAGGTTGCCCACTCAGCCTGGAGGTAAAGGCTGGGAGAAGTGAGGACAAGGGGAGGACAGGACACGCAACATCTTGAAAACTCTTCCGAAATGACTTTTCTGTGGCTGAATCATCTGGCCCCGCACATCTCACCTCACATTAACCGCTAAGGGATACATGTTTGACCAGAGTCTGAAAGACTGGAGCCCGTGCCGTGCTGTTACAGACAGCTTTGGGGCAACACCTGTTGTGTTGTTAGACCAATGTTCATGGGGGGGGAGTGTATGATTATAATCTAATTTGAGTGTATTTGAAGCAACTGTGAAAGTATTATCATAAAAAGTCTGTTGTTGAGCTGTAAATGTACTGTACCCCACAGCTTATCCACAACACACATTTGTTTTTTTCTGTTGAAGCATCTTTTGAAAAACTAAGGACATTAAAAAACACAAATTGAATTTTTGTTTAGGATTAATTTGTCCTTTTAAAGTATGAATTGCTTTGTGGTTTAAGAACTTGATTTCCCCTATTCACAAACTTGTTTGTATATTGATTTAATAGTAGGTAAATTAATCTCTTACTATTTCCACATGGCCCTAAGCAGCCAGGTTAAGTAAATGTGTATCACACAATCCATCATATGGATAGACTTTCATTTACTTATTTTTCAATGTGAACATACTAAGTCACATGGGCTAAGTCAAGTCAATCACATAAAAACAAAATTGTGTTTCACATGTCCAACGCTTGGAGGTCAGTTCAATTCATAAACAATAAATAAGTAAAACATGAATAAATAACAACAGATAAAATGGGCAATCCATAAAGGAGAATATAAATGATACTTAAAATAGGTGTTTTCACAGGCTTTCTTTCTCTCTTTTCCATGCTTTTGCAGAAGTATATGATGAGGTGGACATTAAACAGGAACCTGTGTACAGTCCAGTGTCAAACAACACGTACAGAAAACCATCAGCTCTGTCGGGCTTTGTTGCTGATGGTCTTGTGCTAACATTACAAAAATATTAATCTGAATAGCAAGGGCCAGTAGGTCATTGCTATTGGATTGACTATTCAAGCAAGGTTGCAGGCAGCGTAACGCAACTACACATGTACCAAGAGACAGTGTGTTAATGCCTTGTGCATCGTAGGCAGATGCTGCAAAATTATGTAATGGGACAAAAGGAGAAGCCTGAAAAATCCCAGCAGCAAAGAAGAACAGTGGTAACAAAGAAACTGTCACCGTGCATACTGCAGAGACACTTAAAACAATTTGCTTCACAACAGCACAAGCTGCAGCCTCCAGTTACAACATACTGCTCATGTACTGTTGAATAGTATGTTGCAGGGAATATGGCTGGACTCTCTCTCTCTCTTTTCCCCTGTTCTCTCCATCCACATCTCCCTCACACAGTTTACCTCAGTTTTTCTGGCCCACTGTTACCAAACCACTTTTTTCATTAAATCTACCCTTCCCGCTTCCGCTTACTCTTCAGTGGTGACTAACATTGCCTTCAGTGTGAATTTAAATAGACCAACCCTTAAGCCAAGCAACGCACAGTGACACAGGGAGTAAGACGTGCACCCATGTGCTGCCCTAAATGAACACACGCACGCACGTACGCACACACACACACGGGCAGGAGTGGAATGAAAGCCCAATGCATACTGACAAACCAAGGGCTTTGTGTCAAAAATTATATTACATAAAGGAGCAGGATGTAAAATGTGTTTCTCCACACCCTACTGTTTTACGTGTGCTGGAACAGACAGCCATGACAAACAGAATGAGAGGGCAACTCTAACAAAACCTGAGTGTCAGTGAAGGTTACTCCACTTTTCTGCAGGGAGACTTAAGACCCAGACTTAAGTTATGCAAGTCGATGCATTTTTAATGTCAGTGCAACCTGAACGCATATGGGGAGGGGGTGTTTGTTATAAGCTGCTGTCATTTTGATGGCCCACTTTTGGTGAATGTAAACGTTTTTGAGTGAAAGGTGGTGACATGAGTGAGCATCAGGCTGGTGAGAGGAAAGAGCAGAGGAGGAGGAGGAGGAGGAAGAGGAGGAGGAGGAGGGCGGAGACAGTCCACCCGCCAGAGTGGAGGCTGATGTGTTCACTCCTTGGTTCAACAAAGGGGATGAGGAGTCAGCATCTGTAACTTCTGTCTCCAAAAGGACCAGAGAGAAAAAAACAAAACGCATCAGCTGCGTTCAAAGTGCGCGCTGTTCTCTGGAGGAGAATTTGCGCTTTGAAGCATCTGGACACCGTTACTGTTGCATCTTCTTGTTTTGTTTTTCAATTTTTTGGGGGGACAAGGTTTCTCCAGGAGTTGGATGACCACATAAGTGTGTAACGGCTGGTCGGGAGAGCAAGTTGGCAGCAACACAAAGCAACAAGGACGAGAGGGAGGAGAAAGCAAACAGCAGAGGAGCGGAGAGAGGAGAGGTGACCTGGCCGAAGCGACATGTTTGGCATGATAAAGAACTCGCTCTTCGGAAACACCGAGGAGACGGAATACAAACTGCTGAGCAGCGAGACCAAGGTAAGCATCGCATTGCTGACACCTGCCACACACAACAATAACAATAACAACAACAACAACATCAACAATCACTGATAGCTTCAAAAAGCTTCTGTCATTTCTCTCCGAGGCTTTTGGCGCGCGTCTGTCATTACGCACAGCCAACCTGCTGCGTCGTGCAGGGTCTCTCCCCCATCGTGTTTGCATGAATATGTGACCCAGCACTTGACTCCAAGTGTGGGTCATGTTGTGGCAATTTTGTGCAAAACTACCGTGAAATTAGCAGTGTTTTGCTGCTGCTGCTCCTGTCACAGCCCTTGCAACCATGACTGACAGCCTGCCACTTAATTACTTGTGACCTATAAGGCCGCCTGCTGAGCCGCAGTGTGGGGCAAAGGGGCAAAGCAGCAAGAGGTTCCCTGCCAATCAACAAGATGAGGAACGATGGGGGTGATTTTTGTGTAAATACAACAACACATACACTTGAATAAGGCCAGAAAGGATTTGTAAGGTTTCATTTACTCTTGCACCCAAAGTGACACACTTTTTATTCCCATTATGATATTATGATCTGTATTTTTTATTATATTTCTATTGGAGGCTGCTGTGACACAATAATTTCCTGCAAAGGATTAATGAAGTACAGTAGCCTACTATTCTATTATGGATGTGTGTCTGCGTGTGTGTGTTGAACCACAGGGGTCATGCTAACTGACCCCTCAGTGCTTGTGGTTAACCCATGGGCTCATATATGGACTTGGTGTGTATACTGATACACTGACCGTGGCTGATGAGGACGACATGGAAAACTGACGTCACAGAGGGAGGAGGAAGGGCCTTTCCATGTCATCGACCCCGCTGCTTAACATGTTGTGTTTGCTTATGTTTGATGCGTGCACATTGGTAGGATTCCAGCGAGCTCAGTGATGTGTGTTGTGAACCGAAGGAATGCCTAACAGCCATTTCGAGGTTCTTCTCCTGTGCCCTCTTGACCTACAGTACACTACTGTAAATGTGCATCAAGCCATGTAATGTCACGGCTGGCATGCGTGGCTTTGTGTGTTTGTCTCTGCGCGAGCGGCTATAACTTTTCACTGGGAGACAAAAGGATTTCCAGCCCAACTGACCAGACAGGCAGCCATTCAAATGACCCAACCTGACATACAGCCCACAGAAAAAGGCAGATCTGTCCTGACACTGCACACTAACAAGTCCCGTCTGGAGCTGAAACTCAAAAATAGGACACCGAAAGCAAACAAATAGCTGCTTTTAATGATTTCAGCCACTCATACTCACATTTGAACCACTGTGTCACAGAGATGTCTCAGAAATGTTTACTTTTAATTGTAATTGGCTGAAAAAAGGAGAACGAGGAGCATGATGGATAGAGGGTAAACGGCATTAATGTCCAGTGGCCACGATTCCTCTAAATGTCCATTAACCAGTGTTGAAAAGTCAAAGCTCAGAAGCTTCATCAAATCTCTGGACTTGACTGATGTTTAAACAGTGGGTATCGAAATCAGAGCTCGACACCTGATCTGTGGAGCACCTGCCTGACTCTGACACCCTACACCCTTAATTAAAACTGACACAGAATACAGAAGAGCTGACTCTTCAGGGCATACACACACACACACGCACACAGCAACACACAGGTGAAATCCTGTTAGAAGTTTGCACATGAATCTAGAAGATTATTTTAGCAGAAAATGAAATGACAAGGCAGTTTAACAGCCACAGTGTTGATTATACCTTTGGTGTGCTTTCCTTATAGGCACAGTGTAATTATCGCTGTATAAGCTGGCATAAGACAACAGCTAAACACACACATGCACACAAGCAGAAGATGCACGACAGACAAACTAATTGCACCGCTTCACAGAACTTCAGACTTCTGCTTTCTTTTGTGTGTCATCCATACACAATGTTAATGGTGGTCCCACTGACAAGCCATACAGAGCAAAAGCCTTGTAATTACTATGCAGGGGCTCCGGGTACCTGTCACAAATTGGAACATCCATGATAACATAGTGTTATCTTGTTGAGGACTGGCTGTGGCTGCTGTGTCTGATTACAGGACCACTTCACCGGTCCTGGGGGAGGTGTGTGTGTGTGTGTGTGTTTGGAACAAGATGTGGTGGACGAAAAGTTGTTAACAACACAAATAGAGCAGTCGGAGGATATTTAGAACTGACCCAGGAGTCACAAATAATTCATGTAGAAGAGGACGAGGTAATGGTTTGCATGCTATTCTTAGATTTGATTTTTTTTCTAACAATAATTTATATGTTTTATAGCGGCCAGTCGTTTTTTATAAGTAACTTTATCAGGAGCGAATGGCAATGACGTTATATGAAGTTAAATGACGATGCTCAGAACGTTTCATAAACACACACAGGGACGAGTGGGCTATAAAACACCACGGTGTAACCATGTTAGAGGAACGAGGAGCTGTATTTGAAGCCTGCCTCACAGTCTCCACGGCAACCAGATTCCTTCAAAACCTATTAAAGTTATTGCTCAGCAGCGTAGTTGAGTGACTGTGCTCCACATTAACCCCACTTAATCATATTTAATGCAAAACTGTTGCATCATATTAACACTGTGTGTTTAGGATGGGGGGGTGGGGACGAGTCATGTGTGTGTATTTGTGTGTACGTGTGTGTGTTTTGCCTGTGCGCTGTTATGTAAGACGATGCATTGCTTTCCCTATTATTCTCTGTAAGCTGACCGAACCCTGCAGAGCAGAAGAAAAAAATTAAATCAAATCAATGTGAATATGTTTCATCTGCATCTTATTATTTGGCTGCCCATACACACACACACACACACACACTGAACCCTCCAAGTGTAAACGCTGCTAGTTCAGGGCTTTCATCCTTAGGAGCAGATTGTCAACATCACTGTCAGGGGTGAATCATATCTAATCTTAACCTCTCTCCTGCTCTCATCCCCAGGAAAAGAGCAACTGTGTTTGTGTATGATTTGTGCGCGTGGGTGTGTGCGCATAAGAGCAATTTCTGCATTTTTTGCATTTGTGCACGGCAGCTGAGGTTGACCTACTGATGCCTGAAAGCCACACACCCACACACACACACACACACACACACACACCACCTCCTCCCTGATTTCCCCTTCCTCTCTCTCTCCCTAGGATGGAGTGAGCTTTGAGGTGCGACGGTACGATGCTGCCAAATACGCTGTCGTCTCCTCAGAGGGACGGAGTTTTGACCAAGTGACGGGGGAGCTGGTGAGGAAGCTGCTCATGTACATTGGTGGGAGCAACGAACAAGGTACAACAATCAGACAGCAAGACGTCCTGGTGCTTCAGTGCACTAAGATATGTTCATTCCCATCATAGGATCTGATGTGGCTTTTAAATCCCAGGGATAAGAAAAATATGAACCAAGAGTGTTTTTAAAAAGATATGAAATGGATAATTTATTTAATCTAAAAGACAGATTTTCATATTCTAATGAAAGCAACGGAGCAGAAACACACTACATTATTAAAAGAAGTCTTTTCACTGATCTTGGTCTCATCCCTTTTACATAATTCATCTCAGGTCTATATTGAGTGGGTGACTTCTAATGAAGAAAAATGTGTATTTTTCTAGTGTTTTTCATCATTTATTTATTTTCATCTAAACTCATCATTATCTTTACTTTCTATCTGTTTTTGTGAGCGGTTTTGTGGGTGTTTGGGCTGAAAGTAGTTTCCTTTCTTATTTAAGATGGCTGACCTAAAGGTGACTTGGCTCCATTGGAGGATACATTTGAATAACGCTCAGACACTAATGTCCTCTGAGTTCATGTTTCCCCACTTCAGGTCAACAGACAAACATAACCTCGGCCGACTAAAAGTGCAAACCAGGCCTCAGTGCAGAATTATCATTTAATTTGTCTGCTATTTATAGATGTGAAATTTACATGGCCTGTTTTTTTTCTGTTTGTTTTTTTGCAGTGTGAGAATAAAAAAAACGTCCTTATCAGTGTTGGCATTTGCGTAATGATATTATGTACTCTACACAAAAATCACACAAATCCTGACCTTCAGGTTTAGTTAGTTTGCTTTTCAGGAGTCAAGTTGATAGTGGAGTTACTCTGCTCCTCTCTGTTTAAACCAACTTTTCCCATCTCCATCCTCTCAGGGGAGGCCATGGGAACAGCAGCTCCCATCATCATCACGGTGTACCCCCGCAATGATGGCGTTCTGTCCCGCCGGCTGGTGGTCGCCATCCGTATCCCCTCCACCTACCAGATAAGCCCCCCGGCTCCCACTGACACCACCATCAGGGTTGAGGAGCGGCCCGGCATGACTGTCTATGCTCTGTATGTGTCCACTCAAGTGTATGTGATGGATAGATAGATAGATAGATAGATAGATAGATAGATAGATAGATAGATAGATAGATAGATAGATAGATAGATAGATAGATAGATAGATAGATAGATAGATAGATAGATAGATAGATGGAAAAGTTCATTATCAGTAGTTCAAGTCAAATAGCCCCAACCAACTAATGAGTGCATATAGATGGACATACTTTTCAGTTGGTCTTTTGTAATATTCATTTTTTTTAGATACTGAAGGTCTTCATTAAATGTAAGCCATAACCATTACAATTAAAATAAACTTAATAAATAAAGAATGTTTCATTCTATTGGTAATGAATCTATATAATGTATTAGTTTCACATTTTGAATTGAATTACTGACATAAATACACTTTTCCATGATATTCTAATTTATTGAGATGCACCTGTAGAGATAGATAGATAGATAGATAGATAGATAGATAGATAGATAGATAGATAGATAGATAGATAGATAGATAGATAGATAGATAGATAGATAGATAGATAGATAGATAGATAGATAGATAGATAGATGTCTGCATGTCTGCTTGCTCTGTTCTCTCCAGTGAGACCTCATTACAGAGACACTTTAATTATCCACCTTATTTAGAGTTTCCCTGTGTCTTCTTTGTGTTCGCAGGCAGTTTGGAGGCTTCGCAGCCGAGACCGAGTACCGAGCAGAGGCCTTACGTTTGACACGCACCCTGGGTGAGACGGCCCCCTTCCAGCGCAAGCAGTACTTCTGCTGCAGCTACGACCCACCACTCAAGCCTTATGGACGCCGTAACGAGGTGTGGTTTCTACAGGACGAGCCGTAAGAGGCGTTTGGATGTGCAGTCAAATCACATGCTGAAGTCTTTATTCAACCTTAACAACCCTCTCACACCTGACAGTCCTGTAGCTCTAACAGTGTTTGATTGGTAAGAACAATGCGGTGACCTGATAGGCCTTTGAACACAGACAGAGATTACCCACGTTGCCTTTACCCATCTAATCTTCTGCTTGTCACACATACAGTATAGCTGCCAGACCGAAGTTAGATGCTCAAGCAATGGAGCAATGTAGAATACAACCACAGTGCAGTAGCTTTCTCTCATTTCATTATCACCGTTTTTGTTTCTAATCTAATGTCACTGTTGTAGCTCAGAAACAGAACTAAACATGTGTAATAAGGGTTTAATGATTAAAGGCTTCTAGGTAAGGGGAAATAGGTATTTGACACAGTACCTTTTATTACTGGTGTGAAAGAAAGAGCAACTCAGTGGATAATCTGTTGTTAAATAGAACTGAACAGATTTTATTCGTCCTCATGTTTGTCCGTAAGGGTAGATTAAGTCCCTGTAGAGCCCCCATCTCCCTGAAGAACACACAGTAGGGCTTTGCACATCTGTAATCTAGTTTTTACAATATAGTGGTGGCTGCTGTAAAGAATTAATATTAGAAACATGGTAGTAACAAGCACATGTCCTTTTCCTGAGTCAGGAACTGGAACGCAAAAGGAGTTGAGCCATAAAGTAGAATTAGTCTTTATGAGTTAATGAGGAAAGTAGCTAGCTATTGATGTTGTTGTAAACCCGGTGATTACGTGTTGGTCCATGAAGCATTTGTGTGTAGTGAATATTTTGTTTTATTGCATGACAACGCCATTTTATTTATTCTCCTGAAACGGTGTTATTTACCATAGTGTGATTTTTCTGTGTTCAGAGTGAATATAATGTTCAGGTTTGATAGTGTTTCATAACATAATAAATATATTATTTAGTTAGTGTGGATAATTCCAACTGTTGTATTTCTTTATTTTGTCATGGACAATATCTTTTATTAAATGTGTCTGTTTCACTTCTTCCCTTCCTGGGTGACAATGTTGAATAATGGTCACAATTGTTTTTTGAAGAACATTATAAATGTCACAGTGAAGTTGATCTTTGACATTTGTGTTATATTGTGTAGTAATTAACTGTAGTGTGATCTGGTCAAAAACCTTTGGCCTTTGATCACCACGTTCTAATCAAGTCGTCTGTGACTTCAAGTGAACATGACTTGATCTGAAGGCATTGCCTTGAGGCCTTGCTGAGATTTGACATTCATGAATGGAGCAGTCAGACAGAAAGCTGTAATAGTTGACTTGAACCTTTCAGTTTGGAGGGTGATAGCCAATAAACTTGATAATGCAGAAGGAGGCAGGCGTTAGGCAGCAATTTAAGTCATTCACTCATATGGATTTAACATTAAAACACAAGCCGAACTGATGAATTAGTTTGGCAGGAGCCTGGACACACTCAGCACTGGTGTAGAGACACGCGCTAGGAAAGAGCAATAGATTTATCCATTTATCCATCCATCCATCCATCCATCCCATCCAGTGGAATAAAAGCAAAGTAGTGATCAAATATCTGGTGGAAATGTAGAAATAATACAGTAAATCCCAGTTACTTAAAATCATTTATGTGATTCACAATTTAAGGATCAGATGAACATGTTCAAACATGTGGTGTTTAGGTCAGCTAAATAACAACATATCAAAAATGTTAAATTTAATTAATGACACATTTATTAGATTTTTAATCGACAGACAAAATTCAGCAAAAGAAAAAAAAGAACTGCAAAAGAGATATTAATATACAGACATTTGATCAACTCAAGCAAACTAAAGCCAAAGCCCAAGAGATGCTCTCCACGAATAGTCCTTCAAACAGGTGTTAACTGATGCACATTGAGGGGGATGCAATTACACAGTCTGTTGGTGCCTCGCTCTAGTTTAGTTAGGAATAAATGGTTTGCATTAAGAAGTTTCAGCAGCAGGCCAAACACTGATGGGGCCTCTATGTATCAATGTGGCCCTGTAACCCCACACTTGTGTAATTACTCAAACAGGAGAGTTCTGGTTTCAGCCTGGCTTTGCATACATGAATACAATAGAAGCCAAGAGTAGAGCTCAGGGTCACTGAGGTAACCCCAGCTTGTCATGTATAACCTTATTATGCGAGGTTAAAATATTGCACATACAAAGAGTTGTTATGTAATAAATCTATCTGATCCCCCTTTTCAAACATCACATGGCACCTTTTCCCAAACCTGTAATATACCTTGAACTATGAAGGGTACTGGGAGATACTGGTCATATAATAACTGGAATTACTGAGACTGTAACTTAACTAGCACAGGATCACACTGGTCATATATGAAGGAAGCTTTAACTATGAGAAGCAGTCAGATATTAAACTACGAAACACTACTCAACCCAGTTGTGGTTTTTATATATGGACAAACAAATACTCGATGCAAAACTGTTTAGGAAACACACATGGTACTTGCAATGATATTGCAAAAATACTTCACTTGCTTAGAATAGGAGTTTGCTATCATTAATAACTACAGGAACTGCAATCAAGAAATTGCTACAAAATATTTTGGTAATAAATCTGTCTTAAAAAATACATTCCCCGTACTGCCACCTCCTCTCAGCTCTTAATAAGGACAGTTTATGTGTCCTTACTCACTGCTAGACAGAAATAAAAATCAATCCCATCACTGAGAAGGTTAATAATAATGAAGCTCTGAAAAGCCAGAGTTACAAGTTCTCAATCATTTTACATGAAATTAACTTTAAGGAATAAACTGTATTTAAAAGATGTAGTTTCTTAGTAAGCTATTCCAGCATCCAAAATATCATTAATTCATTGGTGAACTATCACTGACATCATTGAGCCCTCTATTACTTGCATTTTCTTTTCTTAATTCTACATCCGAGTGGGTGTCCATCTACATTACTCCTTGCTTTAGAATATATGTAAGATACAGAGGAAAGGGGAGGAGTGTTGTTGAACTGATGAAGCCTGAGCTTCAGTTGGTTTTCTTGTTAGGAGAGTCTGGAAAAGGTGCATATGGTGGAGGTCTCTCCTGTGTGGGAGAAAAGAAAAAAAGAAAAAAAATACTGCATAAGCGCCAAGAAGATCTCTTGTCACTGTCACACAACCGTAACTGAGGAGAAGAGGAGCAAAGCAGCTTACCATGGGCATGTAGACAGTGTGTGGATTGTTGGGATTGTAGTATGCGCTGCCTGCTGCTTCAGCCGCCTTGGAGTTACCTGTGCATAAAATGCGATGTGACAAAGACGGAGAGATAAAGACAGACAGTGATGACTGCTGAACATATTTAGGAACAGACGCCTCAGCTCCAAACACTGGAAGGAGAAGCCACGCGAGGAGCACAGTATTAATCATGTGAAGCACAACAACTGACAGCTCCAGAAATCCACAAGACAAAATAAAGTGGCACGCCCTGAGGATGCACACAGGCAAATACCTTGCTCAACCTCTCCTTAAAAATAAATATGCCAAACTGGCATTACAGCACACCACGTTCAGATTTCACCAAAATCCACAAGGTGCCAGGAAAGAGTAAATGCGGGGACAGGAAGAGGGGAGAATGTTTATCCCTTGTAATTTTGATGAGTAGCAAATGAGACATCAGCACCCATTTTGCGGTGGTGTGCTTTGAAGTGATTCACTTTGAGGCAGACAGATCAGATCTGACGGGTGCAGTGACACAGACATACAAAGTGGAAAGATAGAGGGAGAGGGAGAAACAGACCTTGAGGTGGTGGTGGTGCTGTCCAGTTCTGGGGGGGTGCAGTCCAATTTTGGGGTGGCCCAGGGTAAGGGGGAGGTGGGGCCATGTAGTCCATACCAGATGGGTACATTCCTGGAACACAGAGGATGGGCAGAAGAGAAAGAGAGATGGAGTTTACAGGTCAATGGAGGTTACAGTCTGTTGGCAATTAGTTACACAGCAAAGACCAAAGAAAAAAAAAACAACACAAAATAAAAACAACACAATGGCAACAGGGAGAGAGACAGATTTGTGTCTCTAGTGTTTATATAAGGACATTTGGCATAACTGCATACATATGTTTAGTCTAAAACATGTGAGCATAAGAGCAAATACAGGATATTGGGTTTGTTCTCTACAGTCTCACTGATAGTGTAAAAGTGAAAGAAAGAAAACCAAAAATGAAAGCAACTTAAAGAAGAAGTCCAACTTGACCTAAGATTATTAGAGCAAATTGTATTTACTGACCTAAAGGCGCTACACTGCAATTATCATGGGATTCTTCAGTAGCATCTACTTTCATTAACAAACTATTGACTCATGTACCTGCAGCAGCTGTTGGATAATTGTAGCCCATGTTGGCAGCAGGGGGTGGCCCCTGGTAGAATCCGTTCTGCTGGGCAGGTGGTGGGTATGGATAGCCATGAGCAGCAGGTGGAGCTGGGCCGTAGCCGTTCATCACTCCAGGTGAAGGATAGCCGTAAGAGGGAGCGCCATTCTGGGCAGGAGCGGCACGGGAAGCTGAAACACAGCAGCAGACAATGATGGGTATGTTCATTCACCAAGAGTTTTCCTATCTTATGTTTCAAATGTGCCGATACGGTAGGGACTGAAATGTTTCACTCCCCCATAAAAGGAGCATTCATTTGAATATCTAGCATTGAAAAAGATTGGATGAAGTGGCATTCAAACCATTAGTGGCCAGTTTGAAGAGATGCTGTCCCACTTCAATGGCCCCTCCACTCGGGAATGACATCTTGAAACTGGCCTGGCCCTCCCAGCCACCTGATGAGAGAGTGGACCACAATTAGAACAAATACAAAAAGCTATGTGTGTTTTATTATGGATGTCTTTAGCTAATACACCTCATTTTGGTTTCATTTTACAATACAATGACTACCATTCATTATCACAGACACAAAAATCTAACAGATCAAATCATTACTTGGCAAATTGATAATAGGCCACCTACCACCAGGCTCAGCTGACACTGTCCCTTTGATGTAGTTTGCTGCAAAGACTGGCTGCTCAATGCTGCAGCCCTTCATCAGATAATAGGGGAACATGGCTGAACCCATGCAATCCTTGGTGTTACTGGATACAAAGAGCAGCTGCAGCCGGTGAACGAAGGAAGAGACAGGGAATGTGTGGAGAAAGACACAAGAGGATTTATGAGATTATGAACACTCTCACACTTCCAAATTAAAAACTCATGTGTAAACAAACGTATTGAATGTTGACAGTACCCTGTATGGTGTGAGATAAACAGTTCCCTTCTTGGTCCCCTTAAGCAGGTCTGTCTTGCAGGCGACATCGCTGAATGACAGCTCCACATTCTTGCATTCCCTTAAAACACTGTAGAGTAAAGAAGCCGCAGGTGAAAATAAATATGTATAACTAAATATATATAAAGCAAATATAACAGATTCACGTATATAATTGTGTGGGAGGTTATACTTTGCTGCTTTTGAAACAATTGCATGTCATTAACTGTAACTAACCCATTTTGCACAATGGCACATGTGGTGACATTTTTGTTCTTCATGTCAACAGATCGGAACCTACCGCTACTTCCTGTTTTGATGTTTGGCTAACACTAGCCCACTTACGTAAACCAGCTGACAAGATATGAGGGTTTTTAAGCCTGTCATTAACAAATGTACACAACGCTTATTTTAAACAGTTAACACAACAATTGTAGTTAAAATTGACTGGGCAGAAAGCTAACACAAATGTCAACAGCGGAATGGCTTCGCTATGCTAAAGTAAACCAGGCCAGCTAGCGAGAGGCTAGCGGTTAGATAGCAAGTGTGATGACTACGCACTGGAAAGTAGGAGGTAAACAAGCCGAAAAGAGAGGCGACACACGGCTGGTTGATACATTTAAGCTCACGGACACAATCTAAAACACCCACCTCTCTCCGTTGTTTACCAAAACGCCGCCGTTCTGCGAGTGATTCCGATTCAGAGCCATGTTTGGGTGCCGCCGTCTGCTGCTCCGCCGCTGCCTGAGCTGTATTTTGACCGTCAGCCTAACGGGGTTGCCACAGAAACGTCACAGGCGTTACGTCACGGCAGCGTCGGACCACTCGTGATTTACCGTAAAAACAGCCAGAGCTGTGTCCTGCTGAAACCTGCACATTTGGGCCATTGTTAGACTCTGGACCCGGGAGTAAATAAACAGCACGTTTAGTCCAATGAAAATTCTGACCGCAGCACAGCTCCAATATGTTTTGTAAGTCCCCAGTTTAAGTTTAAATATGTAGTTCATACATATTCTTTATAGGTATAGGTAAATACCTAAACTCAAACCACCTCTACTCCAAATGAAATGTTGTGAATTGTAACATATCTACTCGATAGTTCATTATAACACTATGTGGACTTTTAACATTAATCGCACATGCAAGGACAGCCTAAATGGACAGTCTGACAGGCTGCTGCGGTGACTAAAGGTTTAAGATTGCTTATGTAATAAATGGATGGGTAGTACAACAGTTGCCATAAGGAAGATTGGAGGGGTTGAAGTTGGCAAGGCCTTTGAGTTACGCAATCATTTCATTTAGCGTCTCCCTGAGGATGCAGTGTGCCATGCAAATGCTCAGCAGGAGATGCATATTTAAATGCTGACCTTTTTTATTAATTACCATCATCCTGGTGTGTCCTGCTTTTCGAATCATCTCCAACTTCTCTGCCGCACACAGGTATAAGGATAAAGGATGTGCGCGCATTCAGTAATCGCCTATACCTTCTACCCGGTGGTGCTGTGTCAGAGGAAGCAGCAAGTTCCCAACTAATCAACACTAATTATCAAGTGTCACGTGACCCTTCCCACCGCGTCAAAGAAAAGATCCGATACCTCTAGCGCCCTAAAATATAGGCTATCACCGAAAACATCCAAACCATAAGGAGATGGATTACCATTGCGTAAAGCGTTATTTGATCTCTGTTGTGTTCGCCCTCGTGGCTCAGCACTGCTGCTGTCTGTCAGCCGTCCAGAGGAGGGAAACACCTGAGCTCGCGCTGCCCAGAGTCACCTGCTCTGCCCGGAAGATGAAAGCTGTGTTTGGTCCGCTAGTCAAAAATATACACGTGCGAGGTGAGATCACTGAGATGGATTTGGGGGGATATTTTTGCACTGAATCCATCACAGCTGTGTGTGTGGTTTGTTGTTTTCTCAGATCTGACAGGGGCCATTGTCCCCGTGCAACAGTCTGAGGAGGCCTGTGGAGTGAGACTGGGCAGAGACAAAAACCACAGCCTGTCCTTCATCAGCAGATATGACAGCTGCTACACTCAGATTGAGGTAGGAAAAAACAAAACAAAACAAAAAACAACTTAAGGCAGTTCTCTGTGTGTATGTAATGTGAAGTAGCCTATAATTTCCTCTAAATGTAGAAATAAAACGTGTCAAACTATTCCAGTTGTGCAAAAGGAAATGCAGATGTGTACTGTGTGTGTTTGTGTGTGCATGCAAATCCACAAGTGGTGGTGTATATGGCTTTTTAACACATAATGTTGCCGTGACCTTTGATCCTCAGGACAGCAGAGTGGTCATCCCTCTGCAGGTCCAGCTGACAGGACGGGATCAGTGGCTCAGGGTCAATATCAGCTGTCCCCTGATAAAGAGACACAGTGAGAGGACTCCTCGTCTCCCGGCATGTGAGTGGAGGCAGCTGACTGAGTGTTAACAAGCTGATTGACACAGTCTTGTCACATGTATCTCAGTTGTTCAGCTCAGTTTCATCCGTTAAAACTCGAACATTGTTTTCCTGTTGAGCCTATTAGAGAGTTATGAATAATGACTTCACACATTATTGCCATTTAGAGGACAGACAGATGATGTTACTGTGCCAGTTCAGGGGACTAACTTGTCTCTTCCCCCAGCATTACCTGGACAGTGTGACACAGAAAGAGCTCTGCGAGTCGACTGTGGCCATCAAACCATTTCTAGTGACGCCTGCCATAAACTAGGCTGCTGCTTTGACGCCCATGATCTCACCTGCTACTATAGACTCAATGGTAAGACGATTGCAGAACACATGGAGGTGATTTCTGATCAGGTTTATTTATGTTACAACATATCGGTCAAGTTGCTTGTTTTGAATGTAAATGTGTTCCTGTCTGTTAACACACCGTCCATGCAGCCTGCTCTCTGGACGGACACTTTGTGTTCTCTGTAAAGGCCACAGACACAGACCCACCCATTACTCCCAGCAGCCTCATCGTGAGGGATCAGCCACAGTGTTCCCCTGTGGTCGCCACACCAGACACGGCTGTCTTCAAGATTGGAGTCATGGACTGTGGTGCCAAGAAGAAGGTGATGCTGCTCATCAAAAGTCTGTTTCCGAAATATGATTCATAGTATTTGATTAACTTTTCACCAACTTTTATAAAAGTGATCCACTCTCCTGCAGGGTTAGTATAAAATCTGCTTAAGCTTAATTTTCTGCATTTTTTTTCTTCTCATTTTTAAAATAAATATCTTAATTCATATTTAGTGTAGATACTTATTGCTAATGTCTCAATGTTTTCTGCTTTTCTAATCTACCTGGCTTTTAGGTAGATGGAGATGTTTTGATCTATGAGGTGGAGGTGGAGGAGCTACGTTCTGATAGTACCAACAAACAGCTGCCATTTAGGTGTGTTTGTTTTATGTATCTGAGCTCTACTGTAGAGCTGATGGCTCCACCAGTGCTCCCTTGGGAGAAAGTGATTTATCCCACCTTTAATCATACTGGATTGACGGCTTGTGTACTGATCAGTGAGTGGGGGGGTTTAGTCTCCAGGTTCTGTGTGAATATACAGCATCAGACCTGAAGCGTGCAGCAGACCTGCGCTCCCTGTACGCGGTGACAAACCCGCCACCTGTGGTCGCACTGGGAAACATCAGAGTGCAGATGAGAATAGCCAAAGGTAGTAAAACATGTTTGTTTTTTAGTGTTTGTTCATATAAGTCCAGGTTTTGTATTGTATGTGTCAGGTCCTTAACAAACCACTGGTGACCGCTGATCTGCTACTGTTTTACTAGATGCATCCTTCACATCCTTCTTTCCTGAAGACCAGCTTCCACTGAACATCCCCCTGCGTAAAGCTGCGTATGTGGAAGTTTCCATCGCCCAGCCGTCTCCAGACTCCACGCTTTCCCTGCGTGTACGGGACTGCTTCGCCTACCCTGCGTCTAGACACTCTGTGTGGACACTCCTCTATGACGGGTAAGGTGGAGGCGATCACAGTGGTAACTTAATAATGAAGGTATTTTTGAATGGGTTACTCGTGCAGCTGACAATTTAATTTCCCCCTCCTGGACAGATGCCCAAACCCTTTGGACAACATGAGGAGCTCTGTCCCCGTGGACAACCAGGGGAAGACCACCTCCCAGTCCCAAATGAGGAGGTTTGATGTCAAGACATTCGCCTTCTTGGACCCTGATACAGGCCATCCAAGTGTGGAGGAAGTAAGGTTTCAGTAACGTGGGAGTGTGTATTGTGTCAGTAACTAAACTATTCAGCTTCTTGGCAGCTGCTTAAATGTGTGCTCTCTTACTCAGATGTACTTCTACTGTTGGGTGGAAATCTGCACTGATCATCTTGACTGTGCACAGAGCTGTGCCATCATCTGTGAGTACTGTATATCATGTTTGACCTTGTTGCACACTGCCAGTCAAAAGTTTGGACACACCTTCGTATTTCTTTATTTCTATTACTTTCTACATTGTAGATTCATACTTAAGACATCAAAACAGTAGTAGCAATAGTTTTGATGTTCATTTGCAAAAGCAGATAACTCAGTTTTTAAATTAAAAAAATTCAATTTATTTTAAATTATTATTTACACCAGCTGATATCAGTCACACCAAAGCTGAGTGGCTTTGACCAAGGAGATGAGACATAACAAAACAAAACAGACGTAGCTCAAAAAAAAATAAAGCTTTATTGAAAACAACACTATGTAAAGAATAAATCAAATGTATCAGCTCATTTTTTTCAAAATAGCATTTATCTGCTTTTGCAAATGAATTCTTCGATGTAGTAAACACAAAAGTGTTGTCTGTCACCTGACCTGAACCCAACTGAGATAGTTTGGGATGAGTTTGACCACAGTGTGATGGCAAAACAGCCAACAAGTGCTCAACACCTCTGGGAACTCCTTCAAGACTGTTGGAAACCGTTCCAGGTGACGATATATAAAACAAATTATGCCTTGTGTAACACTTTTTACTTTCACTACACAATTCCATATGTGTTCCTCCATTGCTTTGATATCTTTAGTTTGATAGAAAGTGATAAAAATAAAGAAAAAATATTGATTGAGAAGGTGTGTCCAGACTTTTGACTGGTAGTGTACATGTAGCTGTTAGTCTTTCCCATCTCCCGTTGCAGCATCTGAGGGTGAGAGACGTAGAAGAGAGACCGTATCTGAGTCTGACCTGGTCCAGTTGGTGTCTGTAGGCCCCCTGCTGCTGAGACAGAACAGCACTGAACTGGAGGACGATCCATGTGCCAAACAGAACACCGGTACGTCCCGCTCGGCACGAAACCAAGTCACACTGTGAACGACCGATGGCAAAACCTCAACACAAGTTATTTCCCTCCTCTTCCTCAGTGTTCCAGGTGACGCTGTTCACCCTCTCTGGTGTTGGCGCCGCTCTGCTGCTGATCCTGCTCATCGCTGTGCGGTCAAGGATCACAAAGTGTCAGAAGGCAGAGGTGCAGCAAGCATGTGATGCACAAGTTGACAGTGAACAATGTAAATAAACTATTTTATTTTCTTGAATGTGCATTCAAACTTAATTTTATACTTTTTGTTTCCACATTAGAAACAATGATACCGATGTGGTGGATCGTATTTGTAAAAGTAATTTTCTGTTTGGTATTGTACTTTGAATGTCACCTTTAAAATCAAATACTGTCTGGAAATCCATATTGGTTATTTCCCAAATGTATTTCATCTGTTCTGATGTGTAGGTAATTCAGTGATCATGAAAACAAGCTCATGAGAATAATAGTTTATTGACACAAAAAATGCACCTTCATATACAAAGGGAGCAAAACACAAAAGAAGTGAAATAAGAAAAGAAAAATGTTGGTGTTAGATTCAGTAAGGTTTGAACTTTCTCTGTGCCCTCAGCAGAGCGATTCTCTGTTTATCCTCTTCGAACTTTTTCCTCAGTTCAGCGATATCTAGAAAAAAAGACATAACATGTTTTCACAAAGCTACATAACAATTTAATCTCCTCCTCTAAATAGATCCTTGTCTCGTGTTGCAGTGAAGAATAAACTGAAGGCTCTGTTTTCAAACACATGCAACTTACGTTCTTTCTGTGTGTTTCTGTGCTGCCAGGTGTAAAAGTTCATCAGCTCCTTCCTCTTCTTCTTCCTCAACTCTTTCTGTAGAGTCTTCTGATTGGCTACCTCGCTGTGGGGACGGGCCTTTGCTCCCTTGTGGCCTTTGGTGACTTTCACCCAGCCCTCCTCATCCTCTTGCTGCTCCTCGGCCTCCTTCCGCTGCCGCTCCGTCTCCTGTCACGAAGGAAAACAAGCCCAGGTTGAGGTGGCACGGACTAGATGGACGGCGTGAAGGTGGAGGAAGAGTAGAAAAATGCTCACCTCTTCTTTCCGCTTGTCATAGTCGGCCATGAAGGAGTCGACTATTTGTTGCAGTTTGTCGGGGTGAACAAAAGAGTCTGTGTACTGCTGAATCCATTCTGGTGTAAGACAATTCACCACAGAACATATGTCATTAGGTTTGTTTTGATTTTGGACATGCTCATCACTTAAGTAGCTGAGATTCTAAGAGAACGTATGTATGTTTGTACATCTAAAAGTGAAGCACTCACTCTGTACTCCTGTCTTCACTGGATGCTGCTCTGTGCAGACCACCAGAGGCACATCATGTGGGTGTGATTTCGCTGCAGTTATACTGGAGGATTTTTGGAACACAATGTAGCCGACTTTGAAACCCTGAGAGGAGGAGGAGGAGGAGGAGGACAGACGCACAAAGAGGTAAAATAACGACTTGATCTTTGCTGCAGGAGCAGTGTGAGTGCTTGCTCATAGTGTTCCAGTAGCATGCAGGGCCAACCTGTTTATCAGCTGGTTTGAAGTACTTGGACAGTTTGGGTCCAGACTCCTGAGAGGAGCCCGGGTGGTCCCTGAGCTCCACGGACTGAACACTGCCAAACTGACAGAACAACTCCCTGACCACCGCCTGCGAGACAAACCGCAGGGCAGCAGTTAGAATAGAATACAATAGAAACTTGATTTGTCTGAAACCAAAGGGTAACTTAAATGTATCTTTGACGGGGCTCAACATCACCCTTTTACACACACAAGGCATTTAAAAAGACCTAAAAAAAAAAAAATTCACAAGGAAAAAAGTACATACACATATTGATAAAGATAAAGAAAAGGACCAGCAATAAAACATTATCTGAATAACACTGTATAGGCTGTAACTACATGGTAGCTAACGTTACCTCTGGGCAGTACGGAGGGATGTTGAGGACAAACAAGGTCCGGTCCAGCGGTCTGTGTGAGCTCTTCTCTGCTCGCACTCTGTGCTCCTTCACATACACTTTATGCTGCGCAGCACTATCGGAGCTAAACTGTAGGGACAGGACTGAGAGACACAGAAAGACAAATATAAAAACCCTGTAGCCTAGTCAACACACCACGCAGTCCAACATCTGCTCTCCCATCTCAACAGTTTAACAACCCAACAAACGGCGTTAAATAACACGAAACAGTTCTGTCGTAGCACGGACTTAATTGAGGGGGAAAACTTGAACAAAATATTAATGATTTTGTTGAACAATACCTGTAAATCCTCCGGGAATAATACAAGATTGGCTGCTGGCATGTTTCTTCTTGGCCGGCGCCATTTTGGAATGACCTTTCACACCGGAAGTACAAAACAAAACGTAAAAGAAAAAATGAAAAAGACATTTTACACACACACACCCCTATCTATCTATCTATCTATCTATCTATCTATCTATCTATAGTTATATATAATATAATATAATATAATATAATATATAGTTCATATATATATGTTTATTTATTTTTTTAATCAGTTTATGTTTGCATTTACCTTTTTAGCAGAAGTATCATTACATTAATTTTGGCTGGTAGGTTTTAGCAAGTATGTAATATCTGGAGTATTTTTTAAAATCATCTATAGCCAGTGGTTTCAATGAAATGTTTTCAGTAAATGAATGAAAGCATTTTTCTAAAGACTTTTTTTTTTTTAGGAAACCCTGTTACCCTGTGTGTGGAAATGCTGTATACCGGCAAATATAATACATTATCAGATGACAGTAAAGAGTCCCAGACAACATTTACAAAGCTAAATATTTAATGGTGAAATTTCAGACACATCTGACCTCTCTAATTTCCTCTTGACTGACAGACCAAGAAAGCAACAGAAAGTGATTTACAGTCCTTGGATAATAATTGAGAGTAATTTATGAGACAGAATTAAATGTATACTGCTTCAAAAATGAGACAACCAAGTAAAACCAGCCACAAAAAGATCACAGAACCTGGCATCAACAAACATGGTAAAATCAAATAAACATCCACATAATGACTGTTTGAGAACTGGTTTACTGTAATTAGTTCATTACAGTTTCTGCCCATCCGTGATTTACTCACAAGTCTGTTTCAGTCATTTTGCCTTAAAGGCCTCCTCTGGTTGAATTTTGTTAACTGGGGGGGAACTTCTCTTCTCAGCTTAATCTGAAAAATATGCTCGCATCTGAATTTTGTTTTCGTTCAGTGTTTGGTGCAGATTCTGTTTTACTTCCATGGTCTGCGCAACCCAAGCAATAGGAAAAGAGACGGACAAAATAACTGAACAGATCAGTGGAGATCGGCAGGCAATCAAACATCTCTCTGTAACAATCCTGCTCAGTGTGTCGGTCAATTGTTGTTTTTTCACCTCTTCTTCATCTTTTAGCTTCTTTTGTTTTAGGACTTGGGGGCGATAACAGTTACACCAGGGAGTATTTAAAAAAGTATGTCAGTCAATTAACAAAAAAAGGGAAAAAAGAAAAAAAAAACTAAATTCCAGTCTGATTTGGCTTTCCCCACCACATTGGATTAAAACGACAAATTGCACCTCATTCTTTTCCACTGGTCCATCTCAGAAACAAACAGCTGACAGTTGGATACCACTAAACCAAAACAGGATGTTGATATCCATGTATGTGTAGTCATGTATATCAAATGTGTAAAAATCAGTTTTATATGAGAACAACAGCCGCCTGCTGTCAAGGTGAAAACCACAGTTCGTATGTTAACACTGAGAATGTAGTAATGTTTATGAACAGACAGTGTATTCACACTAGACATGAGCTATATCTTGATGCGGAAGGCTGTGGCCTGTGAGCTGGGAGGCTCAGTGGTGGAGGTGGACTGTGCAGTGGACTTGAACAGAGCTTTGAGGATGGTTTGGGGGTCCACTTCTGGGGTTGGCTGAGAAGAGGCTCGTTGACCAGCGGGGCGGGACAAGGAGGGGGGCAGACCATCTTTCTTTGTACCGCCACCTGTGCCTGGAGTGTCACTGAGCCTCCTGCGGGTGCCAAGAGGAGAAAGTTACGTCACAATTCCTTGCTACCACAAAGGGATGATCATCTTTCAGTTCTGCATATTTTTTAAATTAAAATATTTAAGTTGTCATGAAGGTCCACAATACAGCAACAGGTTCTGCCACTGACATTTCAAAATAAAGCTCAAAGTAATTTTCCCTTCTGCTTACGGCTATATTATACATATGCCACTTAGTAGCCCCAACAAGTAGTAGTTATTGTTTGTCTCAAGGGTAGCTGTGAGAACAGTAACGGAGTCAAGTTTGCCCACAGCAGTTGTCATAGCAACTAAGGCTGTAAAGATGTAATGGGCCAAGGCTCAGGTCAATGAACAGTTATGATACTGGTGCGACAGACAATCTTCCTCTGGGGGGGTCATAGATAATATATGACTGAAGGTGACTTAATCTTGAGAATTTGGCCCATTAGAATATTCACATATGTACAGTATGGTGAGGCGCTGTGGTCCATTGAGGAATATCCATATTTGTACATGTAGTATGATCTGTATTGGTTTAAATATGCCCTGTAAAGAAAATCAGCTTCAAAACAATAACATGACAACATGATAACTTGTATTGCTAATAAAATTGCATTTTTGGGCAGGTATTTGGTTGCAATTTGAATGATAATTTCTGCATTTCATTAAATTATGAGATTTTTGTTGGGTCTTGTACCAAACAAAGGACGTAGGGCGTCTGGACAATATTTCTGTAAAGCCACCACAACACTAATGATACTTAGAAAACACAACCATGTTGTGACATATTATCAGAGACGTTCTAAGGACTTTGATATTATACATTTATCAAAAAAAAAAGCATCTACTTGGTCATTTTGAAATGTTGATCTGCTTATTTGTGAAGCACTGCTTGCTCATGTCTTATCTCCTCAATCAAGCTTGAACAAAAGCTTAGCTTGATTTCATCATATATGATCAATGCCTATTGAGAGTGGTCACCTGAAAACACTAAGACAGAATAACACCATTACAAAATGTATTCTGCATCTTCAAAGGCAATTCAGTGTACCACTCAATAGCTTGCTTCAATAATTATTCAAAAAAGATGAGCAAACTATGCCTTGTTGGAGTATAAGCAGTTGCATACTGCATACATTTTGAAAATAGTATAGGAAAATACTAGTGGGCATAAGGTGTGGTCACCCAAGCTAGAGGCAAATTACAGCTCACTGAAACTATACAGAGGAAATCATGTAGACACGAACACATCCAAATACAGATTGATTTGAAATGAAGGAACGGAGCCTTGCAGGCTCACTTACAATAGAATGGGCTGATCAGATGTGATGACATTTCCCTGAATATGAAGGTTACACTTCATGGGCTGGCCTGGGGGTGGACAAGAAGAGAAGATAAGAAAAGAAGCAAGTGCAGAGAAACATCCTAGGTTCATCACTCTGGTTACTGACACAGCAATGCAGTGTCAGTGCGACGAAGCAGAGTATCCTTCAGTTCAACAAAAACACTTTGACTTCACAAACATATAAATACCAGAGGACTTGTCATCAGCATTGTGGTTATTAATCTGTATGCAAAACAGAGGACAGTGCCCAAAACCCAGAGATCCATTTGATGTGCGTGTCCTTGCTACTGGCACTCACCATCCAGGCAGCGATTGTTGTACTTCCTGTATGCGCTCACAGCGTCCTCTTTACGGACAAACACCACTTCAGCCACGCCCACCTTCACCAGCCGAGCACGCTTCAAGGCACCGCACACACAGAACAGTTCCTGTGGACAAATAGACGTAGAGTGCAAACACAGCCCAGATGAATCATCACGGAACAGCAGCATTCAGCACATCACTGAATATCAAACACAACCCAAAGGTTATAAGCAAACAGAGCGATTCACTCACAACTATGTCTTCCTCAGTGACCCGTGGATGCAGGTTGTTTACTGTTATTTTTGTCCCCTCCAAAGGACTGAAAGCGGGCTGGAAAGAAACATGGGAAACATGGGAACAATGCTTATACAATTAAAAATAGCTGGCATTAAAAAAAACATGTTAAAATGTTTAAATGTGTCTGAGTATGGTGGTAAAGTTAACAGTGTGTGGGGTGAAAATCAAACACAGACAGAAGACCATATTATCTTGTTTCATTATTTCATTGAGGTGTAACAGAGGAGTGCTTAAGCTCCTATTGTGAAAACATAACTATGCAATGCTAATGTTAGCTAAAAAAAAACAAAAAAAAACATGGTTTCACAATATGTGTGCTGCTAAGAGCAGGAAAAGGTGGTGTAATCCAAGTCAGTCTGTGATAAATAACCTAAGCTCAAAGGAGAAGGGTTGTCACTGGAAATCATTTTAAACTGAACAATTTACTCAGAAATCAGTGAAGCTTAAGCTGAACATTTCAAACGTAACCTGTTTAGAGAAGCTATTGAAGCCACTGGAAATGCAAACCACGCTGAATAACAGGTGGAGAATGCAACGAGGGACATACAGGTGCATGCATTAGATTCTTACCTGAGGTGGAGCAGGAGCCGTTGTGCTGGTTTCTGCTGCGTTTTGCTGGAGAGTCCTGGAGACTGGCTGCATGGCTGCAGCTGACGACCGGTTGGCAGCCATGCTGGTGTTGGGCCGGGTGGGAGCCACAGGGACGGGAGGACGTGGTGCTGTGTAAGCATCATTTTTAACCACCTTGGTGATTGGGGCTGACATGGAGCTCAAGGAGAATGCAGAGCCTATTGTACCAGACTGTAAAAAAAGGAAAGAAATTATTTAAATATGGGAAAATAATACTTAACAAGTACAACCTAAAGTATGTGCTCAGTCCTTAGGCAAGACCTTACCCTTGACTGTAGCATGTTGTTTGCAGTAGTAATCTTTATATGTTTCGCAGAGGTGCCGTCAAGCTCATTTGAGACGGGCTATGGGAGAGAAGACAATATACTAAGTACCATGTTATACAGATTTAGGAATGTTACAGAGAAACACTGTTCTCTCTTAAAGGAAAATGTTCATACAGACAGGGGTTTAGATCCGTTTTAACATGCCAAGAAAAACAGGTCTACCTGTGAAGGTGCACGGATTCCCCCTAACATCCCAACCGGACGTTGCTGCAAAAGGAAAAGTCATATGTTGGTAAGCTTTGCAATATATGTTCAGATAATCCAATAAGCCAAATACACTTAATTACATATAGGATATGTAACTGATCTTCCACAAACAAAGCAACTTATTTTTTTTCCTTACCTGGATGGTCTTGGTTATTTTTAATGGGGGGCCAGCAGCGGCTGCCTGTGTCTGTGTCCCTCCAATGCTCCTCTTCAGACTCAGCCTGTCACGAGCATCCATCATTCTCTTATTATTGCTCAGCTGTGCCGGTGCACTGCCCCTCATATTCAGTCCTTGTACATTAGGGGAAAACTGCCTTGGGTTCATCCCGCCAGGATTGTTGTTGGTGTGTATCTGTATCTGTGGCACGAGTGGGTGACTCTGTATTTGGTGCATTAATGCGGTCTTTTGTGTGGTCTGTATAGGGACAGTGAACGGATTCTGCCCCTGTTTGCGAGAGTTAATCATCTGACGGGCATCTTGCACTCCTCCTCCTCCTCCCCCTCCTGCTCCTCCTCCCCTGCCTCGGATCTTGAAGCGGGCATCTTTCTGGCCCAGTTTTTCTCTGGCATCTTTTACTTGAAAACCTGAGACAAGAAATTGATATAAAGTAAACAAAACTTACCACTCACATGTCATTTTTCAGTTCATGCAAGACATAAGTGCGCACATCATTTTTAGTTATTGACAGGACAATGGCCAAACGTACCTGCTGCTCCTCCTCCAAGCCGCTGTCTGGCATCATTAACTCCAATCTTCTGCCTGGCATCAAAACTTTTGCCAGTGCCTCCTGCTCCCCGTCCAAATACGGGCCTAAGACACAGAGGCACAATTCAACACTGGAACTTATACACCCCATTTCGACTGTATAAACGGTGCTCTTTTTAACATTTAAGGATGCTACTTGCTCATAAAAGTATCAATTCAATTGCAACACATTTAACATTAAAGTTAAGTTTCATTTTCACGCTACAGGGGGGAGTGCATCAACATACTAAGTTACTACTGCACTGAGCTCTAGTGTTACCAAATTTATCAACTTTCTAATACAGTGAAGGAAGGATACTCCTATTAAGTTTTTGATGTGGTTTTGGACAAACCGCATCCTAATTCAACGCAGTTCGTCCAGTGACCACATATGTTAAATGAGTGGGACCGAAAACCGTTTTGCTAGCAACATAAATATTAGCTTACATGCTAGCTAAGCCCGCCGTGTGCGACAAATATTAGCGTACTGGTATAAGCAAACGGTAACGCGACGATTTAGTTTAGTTTAAATTTGCTTTAGTAACCTAAATAACATACAGTTGCAGATTTAAAAGTGAATTTGTACATATTTGCGGCCCTACGCTCAGCTACTTGGCCTAGCTTTACGACGTAATAGGCTAACGTTAGCTCATGATAACCTGCCAGCTACTTACAAGTCTCAATCCTCGCTATGCTTTCAGAAATGTAACTGCGAGTTGCTATGTACTACACGAATGAACATGAATCAGTGCAGGAGTAATTTTAATACCGTTTAGCTGGAGCCTTGAGGTTAATACCGCGCTGTCGTATCACTTCATCCAAAGAAACGTCTGCCATTTTCTCGCACTTCCTCACCACGCATGCGCAAACGACAAATCTTTATGAGGGACTACGGAAGCCGAATCGAGCCAGTTTGCCAAATGGCGGTCGAGGAACTGACGACAAATTAAATTGTTTTAATTCTTATTTTAGGTGATTATATGTTGCAATATGGTTTGTACTATAACGCTGAAACACACTCTTGAATTCTGTCAACATAACCCTCCTCCCACTGGAGATTAAGTTATCTGTCAACGATTACTTTTGCCTAAATGCAAAGGACGCTCATGCATTGCTACCCATGAGCCTTTGCGCCACAATGTCCCACAAAATAAGAAAGATTCGGCGTTACAAAGCTAATTTCATTGCCACTAAGTCGCAATTTCTCAGTTATATTCCTCAACAATTTATTTGACACACTTATAAATATCGACCTAAACAGACATGAACTGTTGCTCATGATAAAATTTCAGCACCCTGACAGAGGGTGCTCGGACACCGTGCCTATGCTGTTGCAGGACTATCGATTGGTTATGCCTTAAACTGATGAGTAAGGAAAATAACGACGCGGGGTGACGCCCGTGTCCTCGTTCATATTACGAGATAAATTTTTGAAGGGGTAAAGGTCTGCCTGCTGAGGTGACTCGCCTACTTTGTGAGATGCCTCGTGGGACTAGGACCTTCCCCGTTCCCCTACATGTCAAAATGAAACATAAGAAATAGTTAGTCTCCACACCAGATAGTTGGACCAGTCCCAGCCTGGTCAGTTGCGTACATGAACTGATGAAGCCTCTTGGATGAGAGGTGAAACGTCTTCCTAGACAAATACTAAGTCCAGTTGCTTTCGATTTAACCTCCTTTGAAATACTATGACCTGGGCAAATGAGAATATGCACCGGCTTGAAACCTAAGAAAGTGTCACACCTTACTGGTAAACACAGCAGGTCATGTCTGAATGACAGAGAAAACGCGTATTGCACAACAGTACAAAGAAAGCAGAAGTTATAACATCAGATATAACAGAATTTCCAAATCCATATATAACCCTAAAAACCTATAATAGCCTATATAGAAACCATTCATCTTAAATGTAGTTTAATGCGACATGTCCATTTTTATGTCCAGTAAAGCGTGTGGCTAACATTTCATATCCAGTTTAAGTTAACTGGACCTGATACTGACTTCCCTGAGTTTGTATACCTAAAGCTGCTGCAGTGCACACAGGAATCACGCAAGAAAAAAAACTGCTTGCATTGCATCACTGAAAAACCACAATTCCCAGCATACAGTTGGGCAGGCGCAGATCCAACCTGCTGGGTCGGTGCCCTCCAGCTCCTCATCACCGCTGCCTCACGTCGCTACCTCTCGGATCCGTTAGTGGAGAAATGGCTGCAGCTCTGTCCCGTGCCCTCAAACTGCCCGGTAAGATGCGCTACACGTATTTCATCCGCAGACAAAGAGAAACGACACAGACTTCAGCTACACAATGAACAGAGACCACCACCGGCCAGTCTCACTCACTGGCCGGTGGTGGTCTCCTCTCCTCTCCTCTTTCAACTCTGCTCTTTAATGCGATGTATTCATCTAATTCCCTGATGTGTCGCACACAGTTTGGATCTGCTCCGCGCCACCCCGCGCGATTGAGTTTATGTTTTACACAGTTTGTTATATAAGATGGACACTGTTATCTGTGAAAACAGACCACCATGCTGCTGACGTCTTTGTATCAAAGCGTGTCTGCTGTGTGTTGCTGCTGCCGCCCGAGAGCTAGCTGCTAATGTTAACCCTAACACAACCAAGCTGCTGCACAGTAAACAACTGAGCGACGGTCATTTATATTATAGTTGACTGCAGCCAAGCTAAACACTGTACAGTACATACACATGCTCCTCATGCATCCACTGATGTGCATCTGGAATTATATTTATCTAATGACTTCTGTAATAGTATTCCTAGCTCTATTTACTGTTATCCTATATTTTAAATGTATTATTTATTTATGTTTTTATTTGTAACGTTTTAAAAAAAAATATATGCATAACATATCTAATCACATATAACCAACAGTTATCACTATAATTAGTACTAATAGAAGTATTATATATATGTAGGCTAATTGATGCATTAATAAAGGTATTTTTACAAACAGTTTGTCTCAAAGGGCTTTAGACAGAATCATGACAACATCCTCTGCCCTTAGACCCTCACAAAGACTTAGACCCTTTTAACAAGGAACATTTTTGGGAAACGTCAGGGTGAGCAACAGAGGTGGGATCCCTCACCCAGGACGGGCAGATGTGCAATAGATGTTGTATACAGACAAGAAAACAGTTTATGGGATATGGGAAAACATGGAAATGGTTAACAAGAGCTGATGAAGGCAGCTTCTGGTGGGAGGAAAGGCAGGGAGGGCAGGCCAGTTTAACAGGAGTTAAGATGATGTATGTATGAAATAGTAACTTTATTCTTTTTAATTCCCTGATATTGTCCTGTTTGTAGTTTAATTAAAGTCTAATAATAACATAATTCAATTTTGATATTAATATGTGTATAAAATATTACATTTCCAGTCTGTCAATCATGACCAGGAATTGTCATTGTGAAGAGTATGTTCTGAGACTGAATGAGTTGTCATTGCTAAGTGTTCAGAGTAAAGTAAACATTAGACACATCTAATGGTCCAGTGCTGCTAGAGAGCGACTACTGCAGGTTGAGTTCTCAGGACACCTGATCCTCACCAACACATCCTGTGTCTCTGCAGGGAAGAAGGGCTCGGAGCTCGGGGAGTACGACCCCCTCACTCAGGCAGACAGCGAGGACGAGAGCGAGGAGGATGATCTCGTGCTCAACTACCCCCGAAACGGCCTGGGCAGGGACAGCTGCCTCGGCCCGGGGTCCTCCAAGCTGCGAGGGGGCCGGTCCGGAAGACTGGTGGGGGCCAAAGACGAGGCGCAGGAGGACGAGGAGGAAGAGGAGGACGAGTGGAGAGAGAGACTCCCCAGCAAATCCAGGCAGGACAGAGATGACATGAAAGGAACGCAGTACTGGAGCCAAAGGGACTCGGGCAGGGACAGGGTGGGGGAGGACAGAGGTGGGGCCGGCCCGCTAGGAGCCGCCGGGCTGGGGGATCACAGCACAGAAGCAGAAGAGAAGAGGATGAGGGTGAAGAACGCCATCCGGAGCGCCTTTTTCCTGGTCCCCCTGGTGTGTGCCACATTGCTGGTGCTGCTGTGTGCATTCCTGATCCCCTGCCAGAAGGGAGAGCCGCAGTGGGAGAGAGCGCTGGGAGACGAAGGAGGTACAAGGAGCAGTGTTGTATGAAGTTTGCATGTACTTACTGTAACATATTAATTACGGTGCTGCGCCCACTGTCTTCATAAGGACTTACGTAGGAGACTCTTTGGCTAGACATGTGCTCACCCTTTAATTACTCAACTGTAATTACACAGGATTGTGAGAATCGCTCTGTTTCAGCATGCGCTACTCAACTATTGTAGAATGACGAACTCTTAAATATAACTCAATAATATTATGAGTTAAATGACAACATGAGAATTCATAATAGTAATTAAGAATAAGAAAAATGCACATGGACGGACAAGCCAGTCAAGAAATTAATGTTTTGATATTTACTCCTATGTCATTTTTCGGCTGTAACAAACTGTAAACATTGTCCGTGGGTCTAGGTGTGAATCCACCCGCGCTGGCGTTATGGGATGTTGATGGTGATTCTGTGGAGGACGTGTTTCTTGGTGTCACTGAACAGACCAATGACACCCATCACACGCAGAGGAACAAAAGTATGTGAGGAATTCTTTAAAAAAAGAAAAGAAAAGAAAAAAGGCGTAGCTGGTGTTTATCTACACCTCAAGCTTTTCGTGGCTGCTGTTTGTACTGAACTGGTCTAATTGTGTTTTCTTCATCTCAGTTTACAGTGCGGTGGCGCTGTCTGCACTCAGTGGTGAGGTGCTGTGGAAGAAAGTCATAAGCGAGCCGGTGATGTCCATCCAGTGTGGTCTGCAGTACAGCTCGCAGCCGTCAACAGTGTGTCTCCTCATCAGCAAGTCCACTATCACAGCAGTCAATGGCACCACAGGTTAGAGAACACGCTGCACGGGTTTCTATCAGTCTCACCAACCACTCCTACAAACTTTTTATATTTGGTTTCCATTTGTCGTTGGAATATTGTGAGAGATTTCTTCACATGTAGGCTAATTTAAAAATGTAGTTTTTCTCCACCATAAATTCCCCACCCAGAAGTCAAGAGGGTCACAACTCTTGGCTTTTGAAAACAGGTCAATGAGGGAAACCTACACCAAGTATCCAAAGTGTTAAGACAAAACAAGGTCAAAGAGGTTTCTTTTCGCTCCCCAGGGAAGAACATGTCGTCAGTCCAGCTGAAGAACATTGAATCCCAGGCGGTCCTACTTCCAGACCTCCAGGGCGACTCAGTGCCAGACCTGCTCGTAGCCACCCTGCCGGCTGATGAGGTAGAGCTTCAGCTGTATGCAGACGTTTGGGTTTCCCTGGGAAAATGATGTGTTTTGTTGTTTTTCTTTCATGTGAAAAGAAGTAAATACAACATCTGTTCTAAACAGATGTTAGGAAATTAGTTGATCATAACATGTGAATGCGCTGTTACCGTTTCAAGAACTTAAAACAAAGAAGAAACCCGTCGTTAACTGAAATGTTTGAGCACCATTTTGCTTGTTGATAAAAATCTCTGCCTCACATCTCCCGGTAATGACTGCTGGCTCCTCTAAACAACTTGACTAAAGAGTCTGAGAATAAAGCTCAAAATGTTTCCGGCTTAAAAGAGTCCACTGTTGGAAATGTCACTGAGAAAGGGCAGCGGAAACTGTGGAGGTGGAAAAACAAAATCTACTGCACAGAGAAGCAAAGTAAAACCTCCACATGACTGTAAACTAGATAACAGGAGGGTTTCACTTCCACAGGAGTGATGGTGCATCGTTTTGTACAGAGCAGACATCAGAGGGGAACCTCACCTGTGACCTCATCACAGAAGTGAATGTGTGAAATCTGTAATAACATCTGGACTGAGGAGTTTTGGACACAAGAGCTACAGAATGTGCTATTTTTTTTTATTTCATGGGTGTTTTCTTTACTAAAAAGCTGCAGTTACCTATACATTTTCTCCTATGCAGATGAAGTTACACCTAGGTCTATACATAGTTTGCAATGCAATGCAACTATACATCCTGGACATTTATAACCCTGAGGCCTGAAAAGCTCTGAGAACCTAGTGCCTTGACGATGTCAGCCGATTTCCATGAGTCCCTCAATAAGTTAATAATAGATGAAATTCACTAGTCTAGTCTCACGTACACGGATTCAAGGAGCTGTGGTTTGGTGAATCATTCCCCTGATCGCTGTATTCGTTTGTCCAGGCTCTGGATCTCTCCCTGACGTTGATCTCTGGGCGGACCGGGACGCAGCTCGGACATCCTGTGCCCTTCAACCTCACCGGACAAGGAAAGCTGATCGGTCCTTTGCTGCATGAGACGCAAAAGGGAGCGTTTTACATCCTCTTCGGACTCGGTAAAAGGAACAGAATATACTACAATCAGACTCAGTTTCAGATTGTTTACATTGTGGTTTTACATGACTATGTGTCTGTCTCCTCAGGAAACGTGGAGGCCATCTCTCTGCGTGATATTTACATCCGCGCCACTGGCAAAATGCCCGTCACACAGGCGCTTAAAATTAGAGATCCAGGGTGGGAGGAGCTCAAGAAAACCAATTCGTCCTCATTCATACACATCTACAGGTATGCCTTAGTGACTGGCACTTCCTATTTTATTTACCTGTTTATTTCATGGGAGCTAAACAGAAAGTGTTAAAGGTGTAAGTCATAACAACATACATGTTTCTGACTGATACAAATCTTTTCTCTGGGCTCTTCTCTCCAGAGGATCAGAGCAAGTGCACTTCCTGCTCCCTCTTGTGGCCGGCTTTGGCAACAACCACAACAGCCTGGACACCGTTTCTAACCTGAACGCCACCAGAAGCGACTGGGTGCTGGTGTACGCCTTCAGCAAACTGTCGCTGCTCAAACAGAGGGACATACGCAAGAAATGGACCGTTAACTCACCTCCCATTCACAGGTAAACGCTCCATATCACTCTGGTAAACAGACCCATCACAAAATAGGTTATACCGAAGAATTTATTTCTTTAAATCTGTTTTTCCCCCCCTTTTATAGCCAACCAGCCCTGGGACACTTCAATGAGGATGGAGTCCTTGACCTTTTCTTTCAGCATTCAGCAAATGGCATCATGGGGGTAAAACCATTTTTTTTTCACAGTCAATATTGAGTTAGACATTAGATCCTCGCCTCTCCAGTTTCCCCTGGTGTCTCTGTGGTTTTTGCTCTGACCGTTGTGTTTTTGCCCTCCTCTCCGTCTTGTCAGGCGCAGGTCGTTGATGGGGCGAACGGGAACCTCCTCTGGTCTGCAGAGTTCGTGTGTCCTCGTCTCCATCTGCAAACTTCTGCAATTTCCACCTCGACCGGCCAATCGGCTTTCCTTTTCTGGGCCAGCGAACCAATCAATGCACAGAAGAACGTTACCAAGACAACCGTGAGTCTGCCACACAGGATTTTTGCAGCAAAAATGCAAAGATATGACAGAGTATTAGGGCAACATTGAGAAAAACAATTTCTCCCACACACCAAGAATAAAGTCATAATTCAATGAGAATAAAGTGATAATATTTTAACCTGTTGTTTTAGAGGGGGAAAGTGGTTAAGATGGTGGCCGTGGAGCAGTTTGTGACGTTGTACTTCAGTGTAGGTTTCACAGACAAGGAGATATTTAATCTTTTGGCACATCAGCACCACGCTGTCATCAGTATCAGGACTTTGAAAAGAATATGCAAGAAAATGCATCTAATCTGCAGAAAGAACCAGGCGGACTTGGAGGAAATCGCTGCTTTTTTCTCATAATATTATGACTTTATTCTCATAAAACCATGACTTCATTCTTAAAGTCTGTGAAAAAATCTTTCTTCTTAATGTGGCCCTAATACTCCGTCGTACAAAGCGCACTGCTCTGCATGAATAAGAGTTAGGGTTTATGGTGAAATACTCAAACTGTGAACTGGCTGTACAGGTGGCACCAGGTGTTGCTGCAGCAGAGCCACTCATCAGAAAACTCTTCCTGCTGCACTCCACGTATCCCACAATCCTGCTGGAGCTCACCAGCACCACAGACACAGCTGTCACCTCCGCAGGTAAAAGTCACCGCAGTTAGAAAGTGCCGTTGCTGCAGGATACTGTATGAAAACCATTATCATTTGCCACCTAAACATCGGATCTGTGTGTTTCTCCTGCTTCCTCCCTGACAGTGAGTTATGCGGAGCATCAGAAAGACGCCTCCTACATCACCGTATCCTCCCGGCCCACCACTGACTCGCCCAGCGCTCGGATAGTCAAGAGCATGAGCCTCAGAGCTGCAATCGCCAAGGGGCAAATCGTGAGACTGGGGGAAAGCACCAAGACGACAGCGCCGGTTAAACCCAGCGAGTTCGAGGTCAAGAAGTTCTTTGGGCGTCTGTCCTTCAAACATCAGGTGAGAAACACAGAGGGAGGTTGAATCAGTGAGAGGAGCAGTCATATTTACATGAGGCTCAATAACAACAGTCAGCGATAAGCATCTCTTTTCTCCTTTTAGTGATGAGGCACCGCTGCGACCACAGTACAAGCGGCTGGAGTGAGGATAAAGGGATAAAAGCTGTGGATACCCCTGCACTACGGAGAAACTGAGAATCCATTCGAGGCTGTTTACATATTGTTACAAATTACAAATTAACCTTCTGTTACTTGAGCAAGTTCTTCACTCATTTGTAGGTAGAGATTTTGTTTTCATTGTTTTAGTTCATATTGTGTTTGTACAATGGCAATGATTTAAATTATTCTATTTGCGTACGACTGAATGTTAATTATTGTGTGGACTTGACGACGGAGGAATAACTTCAACCTGTGGATGGTGAGGGTGAAAGAACATTTCAATGTGTTTACAGTATGCATCACTTATATAACTCTTCAAGGCCAGTGTATTCATGTGGTGTCATCCCTCAGTCACACGCATTTTGTTGCAAAGCCACTAAATCGTGTTCTTTCTGCTCATCACCCAGTTGACTTGTATAGGGTAAATCTGTAAATATGTAATGCTGTACAGTATTTATTGGTTTGCTTTTAACGTTTTGAATTTTATTGTTGGATTTTTTTTTCTTTCCTTTGTTTTGGTCTGATTTTGTATGTTACATAATCAACCACTGTTTTATTTTCTCTGGATATGTGGCTGCTAAGGGTTATGGCATTTAAATGTAAGCTGCAACTTCACATATTGCAAGAGAAAGTATGAAACCACCTCGTTACTGCTGACGTGTCTCCTGTGTCGTTTATTATCAACCCTTTTTTGTGTTTTGTGTTTTTTTGTATCCAGTGAAATTATGCAAAATACCTGAGTTATTATTAGCAAGAGAGACTGGTGTGTTGTTACCGGACCGCAGGGCGGCGCTGTTGCACGTCCACGTCCAAAAGAAGATTATCCATCCCCACACACAGTTCAGTTTTCCGCATTGCTGCCGCAGCTCCCGCTGTAAACATGGCGTCGGCCCTCGGTCGCCTGGCCAGGCTGTCGGCCTTCACCACCGTCCACCGCGCCCCCTCCTCCTCCTCCTCCTCCTGCGGGCCGGGGAGGGCCGCGGCTCCGTGTCGGTCCGCCGTGTCCACATCGTCCGGTGCTGTCCCACCCAAACCGAAGAAGGTGAGTGTCGGTGTGGAGTGACGTAACAGCCCGGTTATGGAGGAGAGGGAAGAGGGGTCCTCCCTGGAGGAGATAGACCCATGAGTAGAAACCAGTGTGGGGCACGTTACTTTTAAAAAGTAATCAGTTATAGTTACTAGTTACCTTCCCCCAAAAGTAACTGAATTGCTACATTATAAGAGTAACTAATAGGAATAGTAACTATTGTGTTACTTTTTTATAAAATGCCCAAATATGTCAAACGTCTTCGATCTAACCAGAGCGATTGATATGGCTCTGGACCTAACCCCCTAACCTAGGGTTTATCTGGAACTAACCAACTCACTCAGTATTCCTCCGCACAGGCAGGCTCCGTGACGCCCTGCTATGCGGAGGAATACTGGGTGAGTTGGTTAGTTCCAGATAAATGTTTTTTTTTTTTTTTTGGCTAGTTGAAGGACTGAGACAAATTTACCAGGTGTAATATTTTGTGACAGGTCTTCTTGAGTCAAACATTTTATCGTCAGCTACGGTTATAACAGGGGAAACAGTAACTTTATGTATTACTCCTTACTGAAAAAAGTAGCGCCGTTATTCCCATCACTGTAGAAACACAATGACATGATAATGAAGAGATTTGAATGTGACAGCTCTGCTGCAGTGTTTCTCGCTGATAAAGTAGAAGTAATCCATGGACAAGCTGCTGCCTGACATGATGAACTAACTTAGTTGTTTCTATGGTGGGATGTGTGACACTGGGGAGCAGACCCCCTTCGGCCTTTTCCGGATTGCTCTGGTAGTGGTGCCCTTCTTGTATGTGGGGACTCAGATCAGCAAGAGCTTTGCTGCGCTGCTGGAGGAGCACGACATCTTTGTCCCCGAGGACGATGACGATGATGACTGAGGGGTGTGTAGGCTTCCTGGTTATCAGGTACCACTGGCTTGGATTGTGGGTTTCACTGTGAATTGTGGCAAAGTACACACACACACACACACACACACTTGATCCAGTCTATTTGGTGCATGGGCATCTGTTGTGGGAGTCATTCACTTAACCAGTAAATTACACATCCACTATATGCTGAATTCAAGTAAAAGCTGAAACTATGAAATTAATTATATCCAGGAGTATCCTGCTGCCTATAAATATTAACATGTATTTAGATGTTATATATATATATTATATATATATTACACACAGACAGCTGAATGCACCGGTAGAAAGGGTTTATTTTATTGTAACACTCTTGTGTGGTTGTTGTTGATGCACAGGGTTTGTCAGGTAATAAAGTGCCATAGTTAATGTTATTGAAAATAACAGGGGAGAGCATGGGTGTTGTTTTAAAAAAAAAAAAAGAAAAATGTCTCCACTCACTCTGAAACTTTTTCTTTCCTCCACAGATCACCTGGTCGTCCACCTCTGGGTCTGTGAGCCTCCGCCTTCCTCTGCCGTGCTCTTGAGTCGCTTGTGTCTGCACTGAATTCAGGGTTTTTGCTGGATAGCTTCCTAGATAGGGCTGTTGCAGGCTTATTATAGCACATTGTATTTGCATGCACTATATGTCTTAATGAAGGGATTGACAACTGTTAAATACAGCACATGCTCAGTGGATTTCGATGCAAGTTGATAGCATTTGTGCACTTGGAAGTGTTTAGTTGAGATGAGAACTGTCTATTTTTTGTCAATAAACCACCAATACAATCTAAAGAGTAACATGTATCCAGCTGTAACACAAAATAAACACTAATATACAATTTATACATTTGTGGGGAGAAACAGGGAACCATTAAAGATATAATAGGTCTCTTAGAGGTCCCAAGTATCTTCAGAACAGGATTTCTAGGTACACAAAACACCAAACCAACAGTTCCTCCATATTATTTTTAAAGGGATAGTCCATTCAATGTCTCCAAATGGCAGACTGTTGTAACCAGCTTCATTAGGAATGTGAAAAACACCTGCATTCATCGAAGTACCTGTTTATAGCATGTTTATTTTGGTTGAACTGTCCCTTTAAGTCAATACCTGGAGATACGATTGTGAACAAAAGACAACTTTAGGCGTGTGATTGTTAAGTGTATATTTACAGTCAGGGGGAACATCTGTTACACTGGACACAAGCAAAGCGGGGTCAGAGGTCATCAGACAGCTACACAGTTCATGGGTCATGACCCTTGTAGAATTTGGAAAGGAAGTCAGCGGGACGAGCCTCCTCAGTCTCGTGGAAGTAGCGCATTATGTGGGTCTTCTGCTTCCAGATGTGGATCGTTTCCTGGAGCTCCATCTTGCCCTGGAGGTCAAATAACATGCACAGAGAAAAATATCAAAGTTAAATTGAAATAACACTGATGGGACGGCCTGTTCAATAAGTGGGTTTAAATGATAATGGAAAGTTTTCAGATTTGTGTAAGACTGTTTTTACCTTAATGACGAGCATGTCAATTACACGGGGGTCAGTGACGTGCTTGTTTTTATCGAACATCTCCCTCACTTTGTCTCTTCCCTGACGCGTTGTGATGTCAAGCTGAAATCCAGAAACTGTGGAGAAAGAAAAGAGTAAAAAGGTTTGCACTGCATCCGCATCATACAGGGTTTTTACAAGGCTCACCTTTAATTATTTACTACTTAACAGAGGCCATGAAAAGACCAAACCCAATTTCTCACCCAGTGCAAAATACTATTTTTGAACAGTACAGAGGAATAGTCAGATCAGACTTTGGCTGCTCAATCTGCATTTACTGAAGAGATCAATCAGATCATGGTTTTTGTATTAAAATATGATTTGTAAAGAATATGGAGGCACACACTGTCACAATCTCTACCCTCTTGAACACGAATCATAAGTAATACCTAAAGCTCAGTATTGACATAACAAGGGAAAGACACATCTAATAACAATCAACAAGCACAAGTCGGCTCTCCTGTCTGGTTTGAAGTTGCACCAATGCACCGCAAAGTGTAAACGGATAATAAACCCACACAACAGCCGATTACCATCGATAATAGTAATAATAAAAAAACTGGCTTTTCCTAAACGCACAGGTCAATATCAGATCTCATGTAAATGCAGGTGTTGCACTGGACCATGATGCTAAAAGCCAAATAAACAGTTGGTGGTGTGGGAGCGCAGGTGTTTCATGCAGGTTTGGTTTTCTCATTATTCATTTAGTTTAACGTTACATTACGACTTCGACGTTTGTATCAAACGCTGTTGAGCAGAGAGCGTGTGTTAAACGCAGTGTTGTGTTTAGTTTGCTGTTGCCAGCAGCAGCTAACATTAGTCATGACTCTGAGCTCCTCACAGACGCGACCTTGACGCTCGCTCTGCTTCCCTCCACCTCCACGCGCCGCGGCGCCGCGAGCCTCACCTGTGTTGGGGACCTCTCGGTACCAGGCCCGGTACAGCTCCCGGACCCTGCGCTTGGCTTCGTCCACGTCCCTGCTCAAAATGGGTTTGACAACTCTGGAGGCAGCAGCTGCCGCTCGGGTCGCCGCTGAGGACGCCATGACTGCTGCCGTTACACAGCTTCCGGTTTTACTTCCTCTGTGGTGTAATTATGTTGTTGAAGAGCACCGTGCTGCCGCCTAGAGGAGAGACTGGCTCAGGGCAACAGAGCGCCAGTCAGGAAAAATACATCCTGACTTCTCTTTATATACAAGGGCTCCAGGCATGGATCTATTGTAAGATACATCCATGGCTCCAGGCTGCCCCAAAATGGGGGCATTTTGCCCCTAATAATGATACAGTGCAAGTAAATTTTACATCTACTCGCTCATGTGCAACCAATAAATTTGCTTATTTTCTTTAAAAAAAATAAATAAAAAAAAACTGGTTAAACATGGAAGGGGCAACTCAAATAATCTGTAAATATGTCATTACAGGTGGCAGGCCAATGTGTGTGTGAGGATCATGAATGAATATGAAATGTGAGTATTTGCATTTAAATTCGATTTACAGTGTAGGCCCCCAAACTTTCTGTTTGCACTCCTTAAAATTTTAAGTTGGGGGCCTCTGTGCTCCTTGTAAAAAAAAAAAAAGTTCGTCTGGAGCCCTTATATTTCACATCCTATTACATTTAACTCTGTGTTTTTGAGAGATTAAACTCTTAAATGTCAGAGCAGTTATATATTTTGCAGCAATGCACAATCTACCAATAAATAGCCGACTATAGCCTCACATAATTACATGTCTGAGGCAATAGTCTATTTTTTAATAGGCATTGAGAAAATAATGAATGAATAACTGCATGTCCCTGTGAAATTACAGATTTAGCAGTGAAATTACAGACCATTAATCTTTGTTTTTGTTTTTTATTATTGATTGCAAAAAATGTGTATAATTTACAAAGAAGATACAGGCTCTTCAGTACATTAAATATGAAAAAAGTTTTCAAAAGGCAGGTAGATAAGTCATTTTATCACAATACATACTGTCAATAAAAAATTGGCTCATTGATGCAACACCTGTCATTTTCTTGTGGTGCCAGTAATGATCAGGGAGGGGGAGGGGTGGTGGAAGCTTGAGACTTCCTGCTTCTCAGCCATGGGTTAAAAATAAAGAAATGTGTGATGTGGGACAACATTCATTCAACAGCTTTTGCAAGCATCCCGCCATAGTTGACCCTCAATATGCTTCTATACAATTAGATCAACTTGTAATTTAGCTTGCCAGGAATTAGAAACGTTTGCTGTCTTGTCCTGTATTAATCCCATTTTAGTCTGACTTTGTATTTGCAATACAAGAACAAATGTAACTAGGTAGAAAAATAATTACATCAAAAGGATGAGCTCCCATTTCTAAAGAAACGTGCCATTTTCACAGAGTAAACATGACTCAAAACCTGTACAACAGAAAAGTGAGATGACAGTAGCTCTACTGTAACCGTGTTAACTCCTGCTCTCTCAGGCAGAAGACACAGTGGCAATGAGAATTTCATCCAACAAAAAACGAATACAGCATCAACTGTTTATCTACAATACCTGATAAAAAAAAAAAAACATCACTCAACAAATATTCCAGTTTTAAGACCAAATGCGCACTCATACATGCTTGCACTCACAAAGAAGCAAAAGTTTAAAAAATAATAATTATAATAAAATGAAAAGTGCAGTTTCATATATCATGTGTGGCCCAGTGTAATGAAACCAGCTAATAGCTACTCTATGCTGCTCTCTGGCAGATTGATTGAAAACTAAGGCACTATCATGGTCCCCACACAGCCCCAACTGTACAAGTCCAACAATCATCTCCTCTGCATCTTTGATTCAGTCACTGTGGAGCAGACACAACACCTGTAACACAAAGAGATATTTTGTCACAAATATGTACATATTTTCTGACACAGTGGTAGTGGCATTAGCTCCATTAATGTGACACAGCATACAATATCCCTGCCCATTGTGCATTAGTCCACACCTGTCAACTGTCTCTGCCAGCGCATTAGTACCAGCTGCAGGTCCTCAGTGGTCCAGGCTGTTGCCCAGCTTTTGCCCCTCCTGCAAAGCAGCCATGGCCAGCCTCAAGTGCTCCTTCAGACTCTGGATCTCTCGCTCACTCCGGCCCTTCATCCCACTCAGCTCCTCGTGCACCTCAGTATATCGTTCACAGGCCAGACGCTTCTCCTGCAGAGCAGAGTGATGGATGAGCCTAGGCTCCGCAGTCTGATTCATATACTATTAACATCTTAGTATGACATCATATCCACTATGAAACAAACTACTATGTATTTTCTGTCTAACATCATCATGTATATATATATATAAAAATATGAGTGTCTCATTGACCACCTAAGCCAACTATATTCACTTATCTTGTCATCTTCCCAGCGCTAAGACATTAAACCAAAACCTTGTTCAAAGGTGTGAGGATTAACATTCCACATTATTCATCTAATGGTGTAGAGTTCAGATGAAAAACCCCACATATTTGGGCAAAAGATCAACACAGTACCGTGTTCAGAACCTGCAGTTCATTCCGTAGACAGCTTATCTCCTTGTGTAAGTACTCTATCTCGTTTTCTTTCACCCTGAGAAGAACCTGGGAGAAAAACAAAACAGTGTGGTTTTCTTTTACTGCCAAAAAAACAACGCTCAGAGCATATTTTTATTACCGTAAATCGTTATAATTACCACTTGAGTCCAACAAGAACGCACAGTAATTGTGCTCTGGTTGATTTATGACAAACAGTGTTTCATTGTAATTTATGCAGTACATAACTTGGGCTTCTGGCCATTTGCTGCTTTTATGACCTTCCATTTGTGTTCTGAATCACAATTTTGCCAACCAGAAATAGCCTGAATGAAATGCAACAATTTTGCTGCATTAGGTTTTGCAGACATATTGCCCTATTATGCTTCTGGGAGGCATAATAGGGCAATATGTTTGTATCATTAGTTTGGACAGGAGGCAGACTTCTTCTGAGTACATGCATTAAAACTCTCTTTGTTACCAGTGTTAATGTTGCTGCGAACAACTTAACACTCAACACTTAACAATGACTGTTGACATGTTATGATTTATGTTATTCCATTTCAAACCTCCAAAATTAGCTCAGCTGTAACTTTGATTTATAGATGAGTTTGTTGAAACAGCACAACTGGAAGAGCAGTAAGAGGTTGTTTAACCTGCTCTTCCCCCAAACCTGCATATCATAATCTTTTAGATAAAAATGCAGTGTCAGATGAAAGATACTCAGGTCCCTCAGGTCCCTCTGTGCAATACGTTAACTGAATCCAGTAACTACACACTTTTAATTGTGGTTAAGTTATACAGCTTTGTGATACTGTATGTAAAAAATATCACAAAGTTAATGATCCTAGATTAAATATATATCATCATCTGACACTAGAGCTAG
This sequence comes from Trachurus japonicus, assembly GCF_045865225.1. Taxonomy (NCBI): domain Eukaryota; kingdom Metazoa; phylum Chordata; class Actinopteri; order Carangiformes; family Carangidae; genus Trachurus; species Trachurus japonicus. The sequence goes on along the minus strand of NC_140914.1, from coordinate 24,321,191 downwards.
GAGGGCAGGCTTTCAGTTCAGCTGTCGACTATCAAGTTACAAGAGCCTGGCAGCCACAGGCCCCCACACCCAACACCACCACCCCTCTCATCTACTTTCACTTTTGAGTCTTTTTACCTCTAGTTCACAGGGCATCCTGTCTTTGCCGTCTTCTGAGCCCTGATCTGTGGTGGTCGACCGTCTACGGCTGATCTCCGCCGTCAAACGGGCCTTTAAGTCCTGTGGAAGAAAATATTTCATTTTTATCACTTTGATTGATTTGACTGGCTTAAGTTTGCAGACAATGTTCAGAATCCACACTGGCATTCAAAGGAAACTAGTGAAAGATAACAGAGGCTTGGTTCTAGCCATGGTACAGAAAGCCTCTGAAGATGAAACAGGATTACACCTGCCAGTGCAAGATGAAGGAGAACAATCTTTCACTTCAACTAAAACATGACAAGACTCCTCCATCACTTGTCCTGTTGCTCTGAGTTGTGTTTTTACAATCTGACGATAACTCACCTGGTTCTCTTTCTTCAGCTGCTCCATATCTCGTTCCTTGCGGCTGATCTCTCTCTCCCTCTCTGCGTTGTTCTGCTCTGCTCGGTTCAGCTCCAGACACTTCTGAGAATAGCGCTCAGACAGTCCAGCCAGCTCTCTGTGCAATGACTGAGTCTCTGCCCTGCACACACCAACACCACATACAACTGTTGTAGAAAACTATATGGAAATCATGCAGAACTGACAGCGCTGCTCCTGTGAGATGACTGTTTCTACGGCATGTACAGACAACCAAACGAACCTTCCTCCTAAATGTGTACAGTGCATTTCTATAGTTTAGCACGATAACAGTATTTAAGTGTTTTGCATTAAATAAGTGCAACATGCTGTGAGAAAGAGTGATGGGTTTTTTCCATTTGCATGAGGAAAGTATTTTTCGACTGTGGTTTTAAAACAACTTCACTGCCCATGACCAATAACCACAAAAATAAGGAAGAGCATGCAAACAGCAAAAGAAACACAGTGTAGGCAGCACAGATAAGCCTTAAAATGCCGGTTCCAGTAGCAGCCTCCGAGACAGCGTTGTGTCAAAAGGCCTTGTGCAGCTTACAAAAGAAAACTAATCCATGACCAAATTCTTCTGCATTCCTTAAGTGCCTGACAGGACCCAGTGGCCGCTGTGGTAATGGCCTTGCTTAGACAAGGAGCCGTGGATTGTTGTAGAGTCTGCAAATTCTACCTTTTATTTCACAGAAAACCCTTTTGTGGTCAGCTAGCCTCCACTTAAAAGCACAAGAGAGTTATTCACATAAATTACCAATGCTGGCCTGCACTGTTGGAGACTGAGGGCTAGGCTAGAATTCATTTTCAAAGCAATATGCATTGGGCTTACAAATGGCAAGAGTAAAAGCTCTTTATATGCTTTTATTTCTGGAAACATGGAAACAGTGTTTTTGTCCCTTATATAGAAACAAATATCTTATAAAATCTTGAAATAATTTTATAACTTGGTGGATTCTGTGTCACTCTAACAGGCATAAAGACTTTTTGTGTTTCCTACATGTTTCTGGGCAGCCGGTGCACATGTTTATGACAGGGGCAGATTCTTACTGTTGCTGTGCTCGCAGGGTCTGTGAGTCCAGCGCCCCGCTGCTTAGCCTCTTCACTTTCTCCACCTCTCTCTCCAGCTCCTCTTTGTGTTTCTTCTTCAGAGCCTCCATCACTGAAACAAAAACACACGAGTGTGACACGGCTTCTCTTGATAACAGCACCTCAAGGTCTTTCTGTGTGGACAAGCTCAGGGACACACGGGGATAAAGAAGTGGTGATCAGCTCTTTAGGGCAAAAGTTCAGTGTGAACGCAGCAGGTTTTAACAGCTATTAAAGCCACTCAGACTTAAACAAATCAATTATCAGCATTATTACACTAACATGGGAATGGAGCAGGGGGCACCTTTGTCCTGTTGATGATGTTGTGATGTACTTAAAGTGATAATGAGCTTGTGTCAGTACGCTTTGCTTTGTCTGGCTCAGACAGCTAATCTGTGGAGTAATACAGTGTGTGCTTGCGCTTAAGAACACAAAAACACAACAGTTTACAAACTGTAGTTCCGAAAGGAAATGTGTCACGGCAAGAAATTGATAACAATATTCAAAATAAAGTTTGCACTAAAAACCCTCATTAGTTGTTTTTCTGTGACCATTTTTGTGCTGCTTCTCCTGCTTCAAACTGAGAACAACTACTGCACCTGATACACACACTATAGACGAGTACATCTTTGTTTTGTTGACAGACAGACAGACAGACAGACAGACAGACAGACAGACAGACAGATTTTGTTGTTGTCGTTGCGCAAGCACAAAAAAGGTTGGTCGCAATCCCAGGTGCAAAAGTATAAATGCAGGAGCAATAGACAATAAATTAAAAACTCTAAAAAAAAATGTATCCCATACACATACACACCATATATATTGCACATTGACTTAGGCATTTAGGGCAGCAATGGCTCTTGGGTAAAAACTGTTCTTTAATCTATCAGCTACGGTTGTTTTAAAGTGCTATATAAATAAAGTTGAGTTGAGAGAGTTGAGTTGAGTTCTACTGTATGTGACTGTAGCAATTTGTGACATTTAATCATATCTTATTTGGAGTATTATATCATTCGCTGCTGTACAACACAGCTGTTATTTTGGCCTTCATGTCGGTGGTTCTGACCTCGTGCCGTGTCCTGCGTCTCCTCCCGCAGCAGCTTTTCCTTCTCCGTCTCCAGCTCCTTGATCTGGCGGCCGTGCTGCCTCTGCAGCTCCTCCAGTGCGTGGCGGTGAGCCCGCTCCATGGCTGCCAGGCTGCGGCTGCAGGGGGCCTCAGGGCCACAGACGCCCTGCACACCTTCACCGCCTCTCCCTCCCCCTCCCCCCACTCCTCCTCCTCCTCTTCCCCCTCGTCGTAGTTCGTCCAGCTGTTGCCTCAGTGACGCCACCTGAGAAAAAGACGAGGGTAGAGGTAAAGCCCACTGAGCGACAGAGGTGGCAGACAGAAGCCTAAAATCTATTTAAATGTGATTAAAATGTTTGTTTGTTTTTAGAATGCGGCACCTCAAAAGCTGTTGTTGGCAGTGGAGGACATGAGCAGAAATAGTGTTAATATATGAACAGGATGCTTTGGGATTGTAAACGGTGGAGGTATGACTATGTGCTTAACTAAACCTGGCAGGAATAACTCAAACTAATCGAACAAAATACATAAACAAACATTTTCACCAAACTAGGGAATGTGCTCCAGTGTCCCACTGCCAACAAGACTACACATCATCACTGGCAGACAAACCAGTTCTCCTGTGGACAGACTGATGATGCCAGTGTTTTGCTGCACGGCCATCCTGATGACAGGGAACCGGCTGGATTTGATGCTTGTTTCTGGGCTCAAAGTTCAAACTGTTGGAACTTCAACCCCTTCACAGCTGAGCTTTCAAAGCCTGTCTAATCAGATTCTAGGCAAAGAAGAAGTTTAAACACAAAGGAAATGCCTGAGTTTCTTATGAATAAATGCACACAGGCTTCACATAAGGATGAATCTAACATCTGTTTATAATTTATATCAGCATTTAGGAGAGCTTTTCTCTGAGCATCATGGTGCAGATCAGCCTGTGACATGTGTAGACAGCCTCAGTGCCACAGTCTATGAACAAACAGATGTTCAAATTAAGATGCACACCACACAGAGACAGAACAGACAGAAGCTTCAGCAGTATCTCCAGTATCACTTTCTGGATTTTTCTCAGCCATTATGATCTTTGTTTTTTCTCTTCTAATGTTCCTTGTGTAATATCTCAGATGGAAAACACTGCTGAAGAACAAGGGCAGGTCAGAAAAGAGTGACTCGAGTGTTAAAAAGCAGAAATGGGAAATGTTTGCTTCATCCGGACAGATGAAAGGTTAATTTGCATTTTTTTGAATTTGCAAATTGGAAAATCATCTTCACGCACTACCTCCCTCTGCAGCGCCTCATTGGCTGACTGGCTGGAGGACCGTGATCCCACTGATGGTAAAGCGCTCATCTCCTTCAGCGGCAGGCGTTCAAACTCTGCCCACTTTTTCTCTATTTCGTCCTCCATACGTAGCCTTTGGTTCGAACCCACGCCCTTCCTGGACAGCACCGCCTCCCACTGGCTGCTGGTGTTCCTCTCCTCCTGCCACTGGATGTGCTCCCTGCCCTGCCCCTCCCCTGCCTCTCTCTGACTGGCTGGGAGAGGACTGGACGAGGCAGGAACCGGGGACAGCTCCACATAGTCGAACCTACGCTGAGTCGGCGGGGCGGAAGCCGGAGCCTCTGACGGAGCGTCGGTGTGGCGCGATGACGGCCGGCGCGAAGACAGCAGGAATCGTGAGTGGGAGTTTTCCTTGTCACTGCTGCTGTCAGGTAACCTGGAGAAGATTAGAGATGAATACATACATATTAAATCCCAGTTATGTAAAAAAGATTGAATAATCAAAGGTCACATATTGTAAAAAAAGGTAGATTTACATATCGTTTTCAGTTATAAATCAGATTCTATACTAATACGGTGAACGAGTCACAGCCTAAGCCCACAGAGAAATGCCCACAGCCTGGATTTGGAAGCTAAGCCTAAAACTCTGTCAGGACTTGTGTAACTTTGCGATGTCACAATGAAACAGTCACTACCCACAGGCATAGTCCCAACCACCTGGGCCCACCGTCCAACCTCACAGAGTTTGGTTTCTCAGGTGAAAAGAAATCTTTAAATCTGCTATATTTTTTTATTTGATCACTCAGCCATGCAAAGGAGACGCTCAGAGCCTCAGAGACTGGATGAGGAGCTGTTTTTTATACTTTCATATGGATCAAAACTTCACAGAAAACACTGGAAAAAGATAAACTAAGGGACCTGATAAATCACGGCCTGATTCTTCTTGTACTTTTAGATTAAACCACAAATTCTATTTTAAATCAATGAAAGAAGTAACTGGTAACTAAATTGATATGGTAAGCAAATAAGATGCAAATCAACTGCAAACAAAGCCTCGACACTCGAGGCACAGCTGGTGCTGAGTCATTATGAAAGCACCACATACTGTATAATGACGCTCCAAGCTATTAATGGAATATTGATTCATCTGTACCTGCCAAAGTATACAGCAACTAAAACAAGGCCAACGTTACTGGTGCACATGAGCAACAGAGCTGCTTATCTGACTGTATTTATCCAAGGCTGAGCTGCAGCAAGACCTGAAATGAGCAGCTTGAATCTGTGCTGAGGCAACAGATGTGAAAATGCTGAGTGGGAGCGAGCACTTTGAAAATAACCTGTTGAATAAATCATAATCTGTAGATGCCTTTCCCGTCAATAAAGTAGAACTTGCATTAACTGTAAGAGCTAAAGCTGAAGTTGTTTCTGTGTTTAATTCAATTGGTATTTACTGTGTGAGGTCTGGAGAGCTGCTGGGCCGGATACACTTCTTTAACACCTCTATCCAGTTCCGCCTGATCCCGGCCGTCATGGCGGACAGTGTGAACACGGCCTCCCGCGTCTGAGAAATGGAAGAGAAAATAAAATAGGTTACAAAGACGCAGAGATGTGACAGAACTGGGATACGATGTGAGATGATAAAGAAAAACTGAAAGGGAGACATAAACAGAGAAAGGTGGAGGAGATACTGACAAAGATGTGAGTCATGATAAGGAAGTAAGAAAAAAAACGAAGCAGACACTGTGGGTGGGTGTGGTCGGTGGAGACAAAAAGGGAGGAATAATAGAAGGAAATCAGTCTGTGAATGAGTCCAACCAGAGACGGAGAGATTCACCTGGATCTGAAAGCCATAGTTCTTCTCCACATCGAACTCAGACACCTTCACACAGGATTTTAGGTCAACTTCCCCGTCCATATCATCTTTCTGTATAAAAAAAACACAACAATGCATTCACACCCAGTCATACAATCTTCATGCAAGCTTTCTAGAAATACTATCTTATAAAAAATGTACAATTAAAAAGAGAAATTACCTCCTCTGCACTGGAGTCTCTGTAGTACTTCAGTCCAGCATCAGTCAGAACAAACCAATGCTTCTTCCACTGAACAGATAAAACATAAATTAATCCAATACTGAAATGAGATTAGGAACTCTTCAGTGCAAATATGAAAGCTATGCAAACATTACAATGACAATATCTGAGACATATTAACATATTAGTTTTGGAATAAAGCTGGTCTGAAGGAGCAGGGACACATGAAGGCCTCGTGTTAAACTGAAGTCCTGCAGTATGTGACGTGTGAAGCGAGACGCTGGTTCACTCAAGCATATTATTCAAAGAGAGGAGACACCTGTTGCGCCTCAAGCCGCCGAGCTATTACTGTGATAACCAGGATAATCTGCCGCTATCGCCTTACACACAGCCTTTCTCATTAGGAAGGAGGGACTGAGGGAGGAAGGTAGTGGAGGAGGAGGAGGGAGAGGAAGATGCAACTTCTGACTGGTGTGTGACAGATAGTCCTTACCTCTCCGCTGTCGTCCAGTTTGGACATCCATCCCTTTTTGAAGTTCAGGAGGTCGGGCTGCAAAAGGCAGAGAGGAAACGGCGTCACGTTCGCTGACCTGGGCTTCACCTCACAGAAACTCACAACATTACAGACACAACACTTGTCCATGTAAAGTAATCAATCAATCAATCAATCAACTTTATTTATATAGCACTACATAATGATTATGTAGTTATCAGAAGCAAATATTTGAGAGAGAAAACGGAAAAAGAAATTAGACTAGATGTAACAAGACGACAAAGCATAACACAAGCCCGTATGGAAGGGTGTGGCATGTACAATATAGTTACATCCCTAAACAAGAAATCTGCAGCGACCACACCACAATCACAGTAAATGCTGCTGGCTTATTTTGCCATAAAGGACACAAAACCAGTTGCTATTGTGGAGAAACATGCTGTTTTGTTGAAACTGGTCAAGTCAGTGCTGGTACCACTATGTTCATATTTACATTTTACATACTTGTGTGAATACCTTTAGATTACCGCGTTATTATCTGACGCTATCGCTTGTTTTATCGCTTAATATTCAACACGATGATAATGTTGTGCATTGTTCTCGTTCGTCAAAACCCAATGTGGTTGATTCAGCTTCTAAATAGATTTCAAACGGGGTGTTGCTGCTCTTTTGCACTGCATATGCACTATACACGAGTGGAGGCCAATCGCTGCAGAGACAGGTGCATATGTGTAAAATGACAGGAAACAAGAGAGAGTGTAAAAGGCCAAGTCTACAGAATATCTGCAGACAGCAGACAGAGACTGGGACTTGGAGCAGCACATCCTCGGTGAAGGGAGGAAAGATTTGGAAACTCAAGAGATTTGCAGTGGAAAACCCAGTGTCTACTTTTCTGTTCATAACTCAAACTCTGTAGCACATGATGAAATGTTGTGCATGTTTCCTGCTGCAGCTGTGTAGCAGAAGAAGACGTTACATTAAAACATGCTCGAGCCGCTAGAGTCTACACCATTTCCAGGAACAGGCACTGTTTCTGCTTTTGACACGATGACAGGAAGAGGAAAACATGCACTGGGTACCTCAAGATGTGGCGATCCCAGAGAAAGATTAGGCAACGTTTTCCTACATACATTCCTGCCGTTGCTTATCTCTCCTTCACTAGCATGTACATTCCTCACTTCTTAAATCTCTCACTGCGTTCGTCATCTCATCTCCCACTGGTGTCTGATTCCCATCACTTTTTTCCCTCCTCTCTCTCTCTCTCTCTGTTGCAACTGCTTCTTGTTCATTTCATCAGCTTTCTAACATCATTTTGTCCTGCTCCCTCTTTGTCTGAACTCTAATATAGCTTCTAAGTCTGTTCTGTCAGCTCTAACCGCCCCTATTCTGTATTTATACTCCCTTCCTGGCTTCAGTTGTGCTCTTGTAAGCCACAGCACCACCCAGTTTTTTCTCTGTCTAAGTCAGCTCATCTGTGCCACTGATCTTCTTTAATCTAACAAATTTTAAGGTCTGGTGACTGCCAATAGACTGTGGAGGGGGACTAATATGTTGTACAACACCATGTTGAGAAGATGTGGATGCATTCCTAAATTTAATAAGCCCTACGTTCCATTCAAATCTACTTCTGGCGTTAATGAATTATGTAATCACAACTAATTCCTGGATCATCAGGTGTTAGCTTCAAGTACAGTAGGAAATTTGTCCCGGAGGCTGACAACTGCATTTTGTAACATAAAAGGAGATTAATAAAAGAAAAGAAGGCTGTTTCTGTTCATTTTCTTCCTCTCATTAACTCTGTGTGAACTGATGAAGCCTATTGTTGTAATTAATGTGTGAAACCTCATTATAAATCTATGTCATCTGGTCAATACATGCTCATAACGCAGGATCAGGGAAGTGGACATAGGAAAATAAATGGTAGCATATGTTTTGGATAACCCTAATCATAAAGTGTCACTGCCTGTCATGTGCTCTCACATCGGTGACCTCACTTCAAAGGTCCAAGACAGAAGGAAGAAGGTCAAACAGCGGAGACAGCTGGAGACAACGTCCACTCTTCCTGTCTCCATCAGTATAGAGGAGCATTGTCTGCTGGGCTCAGCCCCGCTCCTTTAGGCCTATTACATTATGTTTGGTCCTCCTGTTCACTGCTCTCTGTTTGGTTAAATAGATTAGCTCTGTGGACAATGTGAATAGGAGTCTATCTGTTGATTCGCTCCTTATTATGATAGTTCACACAGCACATGGTGTACAGCTGAATACCTCCAGCTTGTTTATGAAAACATTGAGTGTGTGAGTGTGTGTAGGTGTAAACACGAACATGTGTCACAGCTGGCTGCAACGACTGACACCTACAAGCTACTGACTAATAACACTGCTACTGTAAACACCACAGGCTGGACACGTCAGACTGTACCACACCTGAAACTAGGACTGTTTTTTTCTTTTTAGATGTGCACTTTATGCACAATTCAGGTGGTGGTGGTGTTTTAAGTTTTTTTTTAAGTTGTTTAAGTTTAAATGTCTTCCAGTTTCTATTTATTCCTCATCCTATTCTTACTTACTTTTTACTTTTGTAATGTGAAAGGATAAGAATTTCATTGCATGGTTTTTAACATCTGTGTATGTGACAATAAACATCTTGAATCTTGGATAAACAAGCACATGAGCAGCACAAGTATGCCAGTCAGCTTTGAGGTGGTAATTAACGAACACACCCCTTCAATCAAACAAACAAGTGCAGGCTGCTTAAAAAAGCTTCATAATCTACACCAACCTCCCTAACAACAACAACAGCAGCAACAACACATTTAAAGCAGATTAAGTACCACAGGTGACTGATTAGCAGACCTGGGCCACACTTCACCAGAGAAGAAAGGCTGAATTCAGGAAGAAGAACAAGAAGTGACAGACAGGAAAAACAAACTGATGAACTCACCGTCATGACAACAGGATCCGAGGAGTTTAAAATAAAGACAAAAAGAAAGAGAAAAAAAAAGTACCGTCAACCCCTCTCGCAGACACAAACCTCTCCCACCCAGTCTCCACAGTTTCCTCCCCGGCTTCAGCAGCTAGTCGCCTCGGGTGGAAACGTTACCTCCCCGCGGAGCTGAAGTGAAGTAAAACCCCGCCATCCATCCCCGTGTTAACCTCACCGAGCCGCCGCCAACGGTCGCTGCTGCTGCCGCGGCTGCTGCTCTTAAGGGGGAAGTGCGTTCAACCGAGATAACGCGGATTTAACGAAACAAAAAACTACCGCAGTTCGTTAACTTCACCGTTTCTCAACTTTTTTTCTCTGACAAGTCGTGGGAAGCTAACGTTACGTGTGACTTGGCCGCGGCTCGCTGCTCGCTGCTCTCTCTTTCTGCCCCGTGTCTGCCACTTCCTGGGCGGGTCCACGGAGATCGTAGTCAGAGAAAACAAGCCTACCTATCCCAACCCTCACGGTGCGGGCTCTCAAACCGGGGTCCGCGGGACCTGCAGGGGCTGGAGGGGAGGAGGGGGGTGGCCGACCCACACATGTGGAATATATTAGTCTTGATTAATTGCAACATGCCTACAGTAGATTATCTCGAAAAAACTATAAAAATGATCAATATGAGGTGTCACTCCGTCCCTTTTTGGGGGGATCAAACCCCTCAAAAAACTTTGTTGGGGTCCATGTATGTTAAAGTTCAGCTGCCCCCCTACTTTGGGGCTATATTTTCCTGATGAATAATCTTTGGGCTTGCATACAAAGTGGCACTTCCCCCTCCAAAAACCCTCTCTCTCTCTTAGTAGCTATTGGTTTCAGTTCAGGAATTTCAACACATGCCCCAGCAGACCACAATTGACAAAGCTCAGTCAGTCTTATGAAATGCCTGCAGGCTGTAGGTAAAGTCTACACAGTCTACAGACGCACAACAAGTAGAGGATATAAAAAGCCACGCGCCTTGGATATATAGATATGGCAGCAGGTTAAAGCTGCCACGTACATAAAAAAAAAGACAACTGCAGACGCAATGTGTGTGAACACTAGACAAGCTGCCGGCAGCACTCTGGTAAATATGTAACAGGGAGACGACCTGTATTTAAATAGACCAAATATGTGCTGCAGGTTTATGATACAGCAAGTGATAAGAGGAAAAATCAACAGTTCACTCCAGATACGCTACAATGGAAGAGAGGCTGTCTCCGCATACACACACATGTTCATATGGGACACACACATTTACTGTAAACAGACTGACTGCACCACATACCTGCATCTGTTCTGATCTGTGGTGATTACCTTTCCAAGAGCTGCCCTCGTCTGCCGTGGGACTGCCAGACCTCTGGAGAAGAACAGCGTGTGGTTACGGGGATGATCAAGTCCTAATGAGCAAATACAGAAACCTCCAGAGTTTCACATCCACAGCTTTTCTCACCTTTTTCTCATGTGCTGTATACTGTGTGGATGATGTGGTTAAGCATTAACACATAGGGCAGGTGAAAATCCCAGAGCACAAACCACAGTTCCTCCTAATGCTATGGATTATATCATACAAGGAAGGAGGAAAGGCGCTTATTGCAATGGACACACTTCTGGGTGGACCTAAAAGCCATGTGATCAGCCCTTCATGCCATCCGCTGTCCCCATGATCAGGGATCAGGACCTTGATCAATCTTACTCTCAAGACTAGTGGAATTGGCTAAATCAAGAGGAAAAGAAGAAAACGCCCCAAACCCACCTACCTGTAACGAGGTGGAGGAGTGGGCCCGTGATAGATACCCACTGCCACTGTAGTGCCAGTCCCTCTCAGTGTCCACCGTGTCCTCCCACTCTCTGGACGGCTGTTTACTCAAGGAGTGGCTGGAACAGCACAGGAGTCAGTGACAAATACATGTTTTTTTTTAAATAAATGAAAAGAAATACATAATGTTTTAAAAGCATGCTTCCGATTTGTTTAAATGTACATTCTGTATGTTGGTTTTATGTCATTTAAAATGACATTTAAATCTTTAAAAAAAATAAGACTGAATGCCCTGAAAATGTCAAATGGTGTAATCAGAATAATGTTAAATATCAAATATTTCATCCACCTACAGTGGATTTAAGTGTACATTATAAAGAATATACTTTCTTCTGAAAACATTTAATTGAAATTGAGATTTTTTGCTGTTTCTAAATGCATTTTAGCAACACTGGGCAGGACATATCCTAAAACCACTGCTTTTCTTTTACATAATGTGACAGATTTTGTCAAATTTGTCCAGAAATATAGTGTTGCATTGCAAAAGTGAATGACATTTATTTCACATTTGAGTCCAGATTTACTTTCCTGTATGTACTCAGATTTTTATGAAAAATAAAAAATACCAGTTACACCACTTGATATTGGGTTGTGTCATGTCACTGACCCACAGACAAGTCATCAATGTGTTTGGTCAAATTTCTCCAATCTGATGATGGCGTTGAAGGTGATCTACATTATTAAACACTGTGAAAGTAAATGCAACCGGACCATCTCTCTCTCTGTAATGTCTGGCGCAGAGTGTTTAGATATTTCTGCCAACATCAGTTCTTCTTTCTGGTTTGATGTAAGTCTGACCTGGCTGGTTTGAAGAGTTCCTGTCTCCGAGAGGGTCTCTGGTTCTGAGGCCACGCCGAGTGAGCCGGCCCCTCCCTCTGATGGATCACTTTGACCTTTGGCAGGTTGGCCAGCATGGCGTACTCCTCCCTGCTGCGACCCGCGGACCCCACCGACAGCTGTCCCGACTCCGAGGACTCCATGGAGCTCTGGGAGGAGGTGTGCGTCCGGATTTGGATCTGGGGTGCAGGAGAAGGGCTGCGTGTGCGGTGGGAGGGCCTTTTGTCACTGGGAGAGGGGCAGCGATCCCCAAGAACGTGTCTGCCAACCCCAGCTCTGGTGACGCTGGAGCTCCTGGGCTCTTCCAATCTGACGAAAGCCGCTCTGCCGCCATTTGTGGTCTGTCTGGAGGGTGAAGCTGCACGAGATAATGAAGAGCTGCGGAGGGAATGAGCCGAACCACGCCAGGAGTGCGGTGAGTGTTTGGAGTCAGATTTTGAGTCATTGTCTGTGTTTTTTCTCTGGAAGGAATGACTGGAGTCTCCATTAGTGGCATTTCTGAGGACTGAGTAACCCGGCGGGTCACTGCTGCCTTTTCCAGAAGGAGAGGAGTTGCGGCTGTTGTGTCTCTTGCCGTGTGAAGAGCTGCTTGCTTCTGTTTTCCACGCTGAACGTTGGTCAGGAACATCATAGCTTTTCCTTGAAGGCAACGAGCCGTGGGCGTCGCGGCCTCGGAGAGAGCCGTTTCCTTCAGACTTGCGAAGCAGAGACTGAGAAGGAGCCTCATAGCTCCTCCTCGAAGGCGAGGAGTTACGACTACGACTGCTTAACGAACCGCCGGTGTCTGTTTTCCTAAGTTGGTACTGAACGGTCGTGTCATGGCTTCTTCTCCCAGGAGAGGAAGAGCGGCTGTCACGACTTCGACCGCCTCCGACGACGCCGGATTCGGTCTTGCGGAGTATGGACTGACGAGGCGCATCGTAACCCCGTCTGGGCGGAGGAGACGCGGTGGCACTTTCATGCTCGGGTTCTTGATCGTTCAGTCCGTTCCTTGATGCTGAGTTTCGCAGCAGAGCCTGGCTTTCGATATCATAGCCCTCTCTTATTGGCGAGCCACAGCGTCCACCGTGACCGCGTCCGTTCAGGGAGACGATCGACTCAGATTTACGAAGGAGGGATTGGCCGGACGAGCTGTAATTTCTCCTCGGCGGCGAGGGGCTGCGACTGTCACGCCGACTCTCTGAAGTTCTCCTAGGTGGAGAAGAAGTCCGACTGTCACGCTGACTCTCTGAAGTTCTCCTAGGTGGAGAAGAAGTCCGACTGTCACGCCCGCGTCCGTGTGGCGACCTGCCGGTGGTTTCAGTTTTACGCAGAGACGTTTGGCCTGGAGGGTTATAGCTCCTCCTTGAGGGAGATGAACTTCTGCTGTCGTGACCCCGAACACTCAGCGACCCAGTTCCTTCAGTTTTCCTCAAGGCGCTCCTAAAATCTGAAACAGTGCTGGGTTGGGGTTTGACTGAACCAGTTAATGTTTTGAAGTTTCTTGGCAGAGTTCCTGATTCAACACGTCGGGCATGTGCTGCGCTTTGCGAGCAGCTTCTGGATCCCGGCTCGGTCCCTTGCGGCCGCCCTCCGCCATCAAAGTTCCTCCTGCTCAGGGAGGTGGTGGATTCGCTGCGTCTGAACGGTAAATTTCCACGTGAGGGAGAAGAAGAGCGAGACTGCAGAGCCGAGCTTTGCCTGGAGGAATCAAAACGCCCCGTCTGTTGATAGGAAGAAACGTGAGACGTAGGGCTTCCCCGGCCAAACGAACCGCCGGGGCGCTTTCTGCCCGGCGAGGCCAGAGACTCCGCTATCTTAAAAGGAGTAGGACTCGGAGAACGAGGGCCGACTTGGGCCTCCACCTCTATGGCGATTTCATAGGGGTCGGGAGGAGGGATTTCCACGGGGAGATCCTCATCTAGATTCTCGGGTATCTGCCTTTCGGAGGCCACACCGAGATTCGGGTTTCTGAAGGGGACGACGTCTTTGGGCTCGACGTTTCTCCCGGTGAAGATGGGATGCCCTCGCTCGAAATGGCGGAAGGGAGAGGACGGGCTGTTATCGCGAAGGGAGCGAGCGCCCGCTGCCCTCCCCAGAGAGAAGTAGCCACTTTCACGCTTCTCTCTCTCCTCTGTTATCCCTACAGGAAGAAAGGAGTCAGGCAGTGTGACAGAAATAGAAAGAAGGAGGGAGAGCAGAAATAAGAGAATGAAACATCAAAGTTCAACTACCAGAGGCTTCCTGACACAAACTGAGCTATATTGTATTACTGATAATTGCTTTGGGACACCTCAGCTGGTGACATCAAACAGTATTGCCAAGTAAAGAACACCTTTGGCTGTAACTGGATATGGATTTGTCAAGTGCAGTAAGTCATAGGTTTACTAAAGGCTTAGTCTACTGGTCCACAGAGGAGTCAGACTGAGCACTGCAAGTCCATAAAAGAAAGATCAGGTGATGCCGGTACATTTCCCCCACACTGCCTCTCCTGCCTCTCCAGCGTGTTTGCCAAGAAACAAATAAAACTGACAAATATGACAGAATCTAAGGTAGATTTTCACGTACCTGATCGTCTGCTGAAGGCGTCTCTGCTCCGAGCTTCGTCCATCCACGCCCGAGCGTTGGCCCGGTGGGGTGGAGGGTCGAGCCGCGTCATGGCGAGTCCGGTCGAACGGCGGTGGACGGGCAAGTAGTCGTCCTCCGCACTGACAGAGCTGCTGAACTCCTGGTAGTCGCTATGGTCACGACAGCTGAGAGGAAGAAGAGACGGGAGAAGGATGATGACAGCAGAGATGGAAAGATGGAAGAGCGAGAGTGTGAAGAACAAGAAGGAGGGAGAGTAAGAAGAGAGGGAAGACAGAGCAAAATTGAATCTGTATAACGTAAAAATTCATAGAGAAGCTTTGAAAATACATGGAAACACTTTGTGAATAGAAGAAGTGAGACTCAGATATTATGACTAATCACCACAGTGTTGGCCAATGGTTAACCAATACTTGTAATGAGAGTCATGAAAACCTTCAATCTACAACAATGACTGACCATCATCATCCAGTTCCCCCACCTGTCAGTGCTGTCGTCGTCGTCGTCGTCACCGTCACAGATGTACAGCTCACAGTCGGGGCTCAGGATGCACAAAGAGCTCTCCCCATAACCTGGACGGCCTCCGCTGACATCACAGTAGCTGCTCACCACCGACACGCTGTCAGAGTCCTCCTGATAGGATGACAAGGCCAGACACGGGGGGCCAATCACAATGTGGCAGCGAGCTCCATGTCGGGAAGATGCAGCGATGATGCTCCTGACAGTGACTTGACCGCAGCTCCGAAAGAAGAAGCCATTATCTAACCTCAGAGAGATCTCTTTTAGAATTTAGCGAGTAGAAACGTACATGCACGACAATCCTAGATCTTGTCCGACTCTCTGTCTCCGTCTTCGCCGAACAGAGTCCGTCCCCTCTGTCCTCTCTGACACACACTCACATGTTCAGTCTGCTGTTCGATTAGGGTTACACCTCTGTAACTTGACCTGACTCGTGGCTTTCCTCATTAATACTTCATCCTTTTTTTTGTCTTCCTCGCCATAAACCCTTCTCCTCAAATAGATTGTGGTAAAAAAAAGAATGTAAAATATAACAATGATGCCAATATCTCAACTTAAGCGCAGTTAAGGTATTTCTTCAGTGCTTTAATCAAACATCCACCTTGTATTGAGGTGTGTTACTGCCACTAGACACCTGCAATTATGTCATGGAAGCAGGGTAAACAGAAAAAAGCAGAGTTGACGTAGTTCTGTAGCAGTCGTACCCATCATTTCTGCACGCTGTCTCCTTTTCCTAAGCTTTCTAGTGATTCCTGAGAAGCCAGTAAGTGATCCAGCTTTGTTAATTTGTAATAAGAGCCACAGCTCTGGCCTTGCTCCTGATGGTTACCTCTCATTCTCCATCTCTGACCTTTTCTTTATTAACTCCAAAGCAACAAATACACACACACAACCCCACTAACTGTGTTTACATGCACGACATTAGGAGTCACTTTTTTATATTTTACTTATCTGCAGGAACAGAGACTTTTTGGGTAAGAAGAGAGGTTTTTCTTGACTTGGAGAAAACCAATTTACACTAAGATGATGTATTTTTTATTCCAAATTATATCATGAGACTTTACAAATAATTTCTGATGCGGAAGACAAAAAACAAAACAAGTCAAGCTGCAGTGGAATCTCATTGTGTTTCTCTTGATTTAGCATCTAACCTCAGTGAACCATCTTACTGACTTCACCTGTGACCTCTGCTGCTCTCTCCCTGTCTGTCGTTATGTCGAGCTAATCCCATCACTCGACACATATTCTGCTCTTTTACCCCGTCTCTACCCGGTTACCTGGCCTCGCTCTGTACATCTCCCTCCTCCCTCTTCCTTTCCGGCTTCTCTTCTTTCTTACCTTGTTGCTGCTGGTGTCTCTTTCCTCTGCCTGGGATGGGATCGGCGTTAACAACCCTCCTTTGCCTGCTGTCTCGGTTATACCCCCGCTTCCAGCCCTGGTTATGCCCCCGGTGCCAGCGTCTGCTGTGGATTTCTGCTGTGGTGCTACCTCGGCGCTGTGCCCTGCGCCGGCGTGCAGGTGCCTCTGGCGCAGGCAGTCGTGGCAACGGGAGGGGTCGAAGATGTTGGGCTGGAACTTGGGGCAGATGGGCTCGTCGCCGGAGAGGGGCATGATGGGTCTGGAGGGGGATGCTCATCACATCCCATATGAAAACTCTGAAAATCTGTGATCTTAACACAAGGCCAGAGCAATATAACAATGATATACACAGTAAAACAACAGATAAACACAAAGCAAACATTTGTATGAGGATAAATAGAAATCTATTCTGACTTAACCTCTGGGAATTGTTGCACTTGTGTTGTCATCAGCAGTGAAAAATCTCTCAGAGCATGTGTCACAACAGTGTATAGTCACATAAGAAAAAGAAAGACATCCAAAAGTCTTTCTTATTATAAACTATATTATAAAATATAAATAAAAGGCTGTGGCTGTGGCTGTGGCTGTGACACTGCATCGCTGCAGACAGCTGTAAGCACAGAGCATGAATACTAAAGAGCTTCTTTTATTTCATCATGGTTCATGCGAGATCTAAAGCGGAACTGTTAAGGTAGGTGATAACTAATCACACTAGAGGACAGTGAAACACAATCCAGTCAGAACACTTTCAAAGCTGCTCACAGAGGAGCTTCACTGGCAACCACAAGACACATGCACAGTCATTTCACAGCTTCCTTTTTTTTCACAAACACCACTGCCTGCAATGACTCAGGAAAAGGTAAATGTAGATATTGAGACAGAGAGGAAGGAGGTCAGCGAAAACAGCAACAACAACATCCCGTGGCAACTTTATAAAAAAAAGTGTGAAGACAAACGCTGATCATTTTACCTGACGAGAGAAGCTCCGGCTGTCAGCTCAGTTCAGAATGTGTCATTAGGAGTCGGAGGATAAACTGCCCATCAGGCACATGCCTCGTCTTCCCCATGCTCTCTGTGCTCCTCGAGCTGCCAAACTCTCAAATCAATCCGATTGGCTGCTCTGACAATGAGTGAAACTGAAGCATCCTCGACGGCCATGGTGGCTCTCAGCTAACACAGCAGGGACCATGCGGCACGCGCACACCTGGAGCCAACATGGAGCCAGTGGCCCGCCGCTTCCTCTATTGAGCGGTTGTATTAAATATCATGGGCTTTAGAAAGCAAAATGAAACGCTCATGCTAGTGACAGCTGGCACACGCTGGCTCAGGTTAACGTAAATAAATAAACACTGGTGAGGTTGTGGGGGGGTGGTGGGGGTTACATACATTAAAACCGGTGGCTGTGGGGTTTTAGGTTCTTCTAGTGAGCACTGAGTAAGATGCTCTGAGAGGAGCAGTGGTTGGCCTCTCCGTTAGATCACACACAGGTAACGCTGAGCTGAGGAAACACAGAGCTAAGGGTTGATTTCCTCATGTTCTGGAGAGGATGTTGACGACAGCGTCAGGTTTCCTATCAAACAATGGAGCACAGGGGGACGGAATTCCACACAGAGACACACTGACAGCGTGTGACATATGACTGCACCACAAGATGTCTTATTACCAGGATGAATCTTTCATTCAATCGGAATTTCAGTACATATAGTGAAGTTTATTTTATGAAAAGAAAACAAAAAAACACTACAAAAACAGTTTTGCTTTGAAAAATGTACATATTAAAACACAAGGTTTCATTCGGCAGGTACTGTGTGAATACTGAGAGATGGTCCAACGTGGTCCATCCGTTTGTGTTGGCTAATAAATCTTACAGGACACACTTGTCCCGCTCAAACACATGGGTATGAATGTGAGACAGGAGGTGAGGTCTCTTTACAGTCCAGATCTTACATAATATTTCTACACACACACACATTCTCTCAGTCCTGATAATGCACCCTCTTTCCAGTCTGCCGACGTCTCTGCCACTTGCTGGTCCTACCGGCTCTCTTTTTAAGCTCTGGGCCACCGGATCTCTTGTCGTTTTGACGGCCTCGTCCTCTTCGGCCTTCCTGCTTCCCTTTCCCCTTCCGCTTGGTGGTTGCAGTGGTGAGCGACGCCATCAGGGAGCGGATCCTGCAGCAGCATGGGGGGGGAAGAGAAGAGAAGAGAAAAAAACAGAGCTGGGTTGAGACGGGCTGGAAGACGACATGAAGACAGATTTCACAAACATGTGGCACCACCATTTCTCCTCAACCACACATCTGTTATATTTATTTATAATCTGTCAATGTGACAAAAATATCAAATATATCTAGTTAATCGATAATCAGCAGTGCGTATTGATGAGACCTGCAAGAGAGGCTTACTTTTTGTTTAAAATTGGCTGTCCAGCTTTTCTTGGCATCGCAGTTTTCTCCTCTTTCTCTCCCTCCTTCTTGTCTTCATCGTTGGTCTCTCCATTTTCCTTAAATCAAAGATTCTCTGTGTTAATGTCATTTTCTTACTATGTAAAACTGACATTGAGACTAATGAACAGCAGTAGCACACACCGAGGCTCGCAGGATTTCCTGATTTGCCGCGGGTCCGAGCAGGTGTGCTCCGGTGAGGTCAAGATCACTGATGGTGGTCACGGTAACGGTGTGGTTGGGATGATCGTACTGTACAGACTCCGTTGTACCGGTAATTGCATCTTCCAGATCGTCTCCTTCACACTCCTCTGAGGAATGAATTGACAAACAAACAATCAAAGTGAATTCCTGATGGAAACCAACTGGTTAACTTGAACCGACTTGAACTTTTCACTCACCAAGAGCTTCTGTCCTCTCCTTCAACAGCTTCATATATTCCTTGTGCCTCTGAAAGCAGACAAGACAAACATAACATCAATACATCCTTTCCTGTCCTGCTCATACAGTTCAGGTTTTATCTCCATGTTTTTTCTTTTTGCTTTACACATACCTCTTCTCGGACTCTCATTTGCTCTTCCTTGATTTTCTTTCGAATTTCTGCCACTGCAACTTTCCTCCTCTCCACCTTTCGCTTATGAAAACCAGTAAGGTACTCACTGACAGATAAGAAAAGGAAGAAACTAATGAAGCCTGTGATCTTTCGAAGTTAATATATAATGCAGGATGTATGACAGAGATGGTTGTTTAATTAAACTTCACTTGGCATGTTTACTTTTTAGGTAAAAAACCTGTTGCTTACAATTCAAACATACATATTGGTTAATATGGCTATTTATGATTAATACTACATCAGAAATAACTACAGTAAAGACAAATCAACAATTTATCAGTCGTGATAAATGAATTAATCTCAATTAACAGTGAAATGCTTCAGATTTTAAGAAAAAACAAAACCTTGACTGATAAACCTGTTGGTGTTTTAAAAATTGCAGCACTATAATGGTTTAGATTAATTCCAATCCACACATAAAACACTATAAACTACACATTTAACATAAAGTGATAAATAATGTTATATCCAATAAACAATACTTGGTAGAGAGCTAAGCTAATGCTACAGTGACAGTTTACACCTGCACCGTGATAAACAGCCGTTGTCAGGACGAACACTTACTTTCTTTCTTTGTCGTCAAACATTACGACGCATTTGTTTTCTTTTTTCTTCGACCCTGGCTTGTGTTTGCCCTTTTTGAACCCATTGTTGTGCTTTTTATTATTTTTCATGTTGCACACGTGAGTTTACTATTCGCTAATTCCGGTTTCTCGTACGTGTGCGTCCGTTAACCCTATCCGGTCGGAAACACTCAGTAGTTACTTAATAGTTCCGCTCAGATGAAACGTGATGGGTGCGTTGTTTTCACACATTGTCAGGCTGAACTGTGACTGTGGTCAGATCACAGCTGGTTTAAAAATATGTTATGAGGTGCTGCTGTAGTTTCTTATTGAAATTCAAACTGATACAGCACATACCGGTATAAATAGTCTCAAACTGTGTAACTGTTGACAACATGATGTGCGTAATAAAAGGTCCCTAATTATCTTATAGTAGGCCTATATAGCCTATGAGAATTTCAAATTAGTTTACATGGTCTGTATATCCATTTATTGTAATATATTGACCACTTTTCTAGTCTCTTTGCTTTTGTATTTTTAGTTTACATATTCTCTAATTAAGTAATTACATTGTCCTGACACGTTTGTGTTGCTCAGCTGTTTCCTGCATCAGGCTACCACTCCCTGCAGTGGCCGGGAATCATCATGGCATCCAGGCATGTTGTCTCTCTCTGTGTGAATCATTGGGAGTGTCTAATTTAGACAGAGGTGTCTTGTATTCACAGTGTTCAACAGAAGGTGTGAAAAAGGAAACCAATAACCTTCACACAACAGTTGTTATCAGCTCAACACTGACATTCACACCCGTCCAACACCCACGTTCAAATTAAACGCTAAATATGGTGTTCTTTCTCCTTTCTGTTTCAGTGCTTATATTTATACTTCTCAAATTACTCATCCACAAACACTATACACTCACACATACCAACGACTATCATGTGTTGTTTTTATTATAAAACAAACATCAAAATGAACACAAAAATTCAGACAATAAAATACATCAAGGGGAAGAGAAAATGACTTAATTAAGAGGGAGCAAACACTCTGGCCTGCCAATGGCTGGTTGGGCGTTGCTTTGCAGACCTTTACCAGTCAGGAAAGCTAATATCTAACCTTATGTGAGTATTTTCTCAAGACCCCTTACATTACTTACTGACATCTTAAGTTGACCTGGAAGACAGAGTTGTGGAAATGTCTAATAGCATAACTGTGTTTCCTTGCATTTTTCAAACAACATTGTACACATTTCAGCATGTACCAAAGACACAAATTATCCTAGAATATCATGCTAATTGTTTAAATGTGGATTTTCTTTTTCTTCTCCAATAAAATACACAACATCTTCCTATTAGAGATTCCCCTCTGACAGTTTCTGACCCTAGGCTGCTTTTACAAACAAAACAATGATAAAATTGCAAAAATGCTCCCTTCCCGCACCAAAAAAAAAAGCATTTATATTAATATTACATGACCATTAAATAAGATAATCGGAGCACAGAAAACGGGAACAACTGGATAAAAAGCAAAGTGGACAAAGATTTCACAAAGCTAAAACTCCATCAATCCAAATTTGATGAAACATGTTTTTTTTTTTATACAACATCAAGGCCATTTTGCTTGAGAGCTTTTACATTATATCTGGACATCGCTTCCAAGAATAATATTTCTCACATTTCATACATTTTGTGATAAATCACTGAAAATGTTTTGCGTATCAGACATTCAGAGCCTGGAAGCTTGAGAGGTGGCTTTCACACATGGACAGCAGAGCGGTGCATTATTCTGTAATCCATCATGAAATGAAGCTGCTGTTCTACATCAGTGGCTTTTTAAATAAAGCCAGCTTGCAGGGTTACAGCTGGTCAGTGTTTCATGAAAAAATTATTTTTGGTGGAATAACACATTCAGCTGACTTTGCTCTCCTGGTCAGACACCGAGCGTCACGAGTCAAATGTTTAACAAGTTCTTCCTTTGATGTCTTCTCTCAAGCTGTAGGTAAGAACTTCCTGTTTATTCTACTTCTGTTTATCTGCTTATGTACAACCTATATACAACCACATGGTGAGTTTATATGTAATTAATTTAATATGTACACGACCGATCAAAGGTTTTTACAACACCTCAATTTTTTGGGGTTTTATTGAAATTTAGGCAGCTAAAGCTCAGTGAATAACATTAAATTGTACAACAGACTGTTGCTAACTGCCCAAAGTAAAGTAACTAAGGATTCAAAAGAAGAAAGCAAAGCGCATTGCAACACATTTGTGAAATCTTCTGCACCAGTGTTTTGATGAACCTATTAAACAATGTTTCATTTCTACTGTAGAAAGAAAATCACAAGTGTGTTCAGCTGCTGGATGAGTCGAGATCTTGATCAAATTAAGATTTTTTAAAAATTGAGGTGTTTTCAACCTTTTGACTTGTAATGTATATGAACTGGTGTGAATGTGTGTCAGTAGGCATCTTCTTATTGGCCCATGATTGACTGCTTCCCTCTGTCATTTAAACGTTTCACACAACCGTTTGTTTTTTCCCTGTGTGTAGTTTGAGAGTAAGGAACCTGTCATCAGTCGCTGTCTGTCATTCTTAACCAGTCAAATTCCTGTAGGTCCGTGCTGTTGTAGCCTAAAGTCTAAAGCAGCTCAGGAAGGTTTTTATTGGAATGACGCTGCACTGGGTCGAAGCATCACTTCAAATGGTCACTTGATTCAAATTAAGGTTAACTGACATGGTGCTTAAATATCTTATTTTGCTCCACAGTACAATGCTGGCATTATACAGTGTATGAGGTAGATAAGGAGAGACACTACTCAGCACTGGACAGCTAAAAGCAGGCTACTCTCTGTGTGCACGCTACACAACGGCCATGCTCCACCGATCGGGGCTGTCTACTCTTGAATACCCTAAAGCCCTTCATTGAAGCTTGCAAGACATTACAAAAATTATTGTAGCACTCGTATTACTGTGCACCGAAGATGATTGTACAGCTTGGCATCCTACGGCTAATCAATGCACTGCTGCATTGCATTAATTTAAACAGTTAGGAGATAATGGTCCCTTTTCCCTTTGGGGCCTATTTAACCTGATTTTCCTTGTTGTTAAACGCTGTTTAGAATGAGGCAGTTAGCCAGCATGGTATGATAATGACCAGAAGGGGGCATGATTGTGCTGCAACAATGTAACTAAGCATCAAAAGGAGCAAATGTGTAGCCTTTTACCTGCGGTGTGGAAACAGGGTTGAGAGTTAGATGAAGCTGTGACAGTTTAAATCAGAGAGACCTGTTTAAATAAAAGTCCATGTTGATGCCCTCCATCAGTACGAAGGCGTCAGTGGAGAATTACACGTTGTTGGTGAATGAGTTTTCTAATTAACATCCTTTTAAGTATGAGTGTAAATTAATTCTTTCAGAATATTGTGAGCAGCCCTAATCTGTGTGTGTTTGTTCTTGCACTGTGTGTGTGTGTGTGTGTGTGTGTGTTCAGGAGGCTGCGATGGTCGTGCCCCCGCTGAGCCGAAGCAAAATCTGCTGACAGTCCTGCAGGGAGCGACGGTCTCCCACCCGCTCCAGGGTGCGCTTGGCCTCGGCCAGCAGGCGGGCACGGTGCCCGGGCGGGGTGAGCAGCGGCATGGGCAGGTGGCGGCAGGCCAGCAGGATGGCATGAGCTCGTTCTCTCTCGCCCACAACGCACTCACCTTCTGACACAGCAGCAGGGAAAAGAAGGGAGAAGACGAGAGTAGATTAGTGTCTGTGGCTTTCTGGTGCGTATCTTTGTTTAAGATTAAGAAAAACCATAGGAGAGCTGTCAAGGCGAGTAGAGGCCACTCAGTGAAGATGATTTATTTGAAGTCTTGGGATAGTTCAACATTTTGGCAAATTGGAGCATTGCCATAATCCCTATAGTGATAGCAGTAGGTTCGTTACCTTTAATTGTCAATTAACAACTCCGTCTCGTAACGTTCCGTTATTATCTCATAGCGTGGTGAATGTGCAGGTCACAACTTGTCCACGAGAGTGTTTTGGAGTTGTTGGATTGTATATTTAATGAGTTTGATGAGGGAAACCAAGAAATCCCATTAGCCTCCGTAGCATAGCTCTGAGCAGCTCACGGCTCTGCTCCACCGTTCTAAAAATAGCTTGCACCGACAATTAAAGGTAACAAACCTACTCCTAAAACTATAGGGATTATAGCAATGGACCAATTTGCCAAAATGTGGAACTATCCCTTTAAAAACCTTACAAATCAGTGTGTATATATGCTTTGCCGTCTTACCGGCTGTGTAGGAGCTGTGTGTCCTGCGCCGGAGGTTGTGCTCCAGCAGCTGGTGTGTCCTCGTGGGACTGGCTCCGGCCATCAGCCTCACTGTGGTCTCATGAAGAAACACCTGCAGGGGAAAAATTAAAAAAAACTTCAGGGCCACAGTGATTGTTTTCCTGAGAGATGCTGGAACTGGAGCACGCTGAGCCCTCACATCAGTTCACCACACGTTTGCTAATGAGGGATAGACAATCTGCCTTCTGCGGAGGCTTTCACGCAAAGTGCCTCACAGCACCGAGAGTGAACTCTTGTCTCACAGCAGAATCTAATATAATAATTGTGACAAAGTTCATGTGGTTCTTAGGGGACCTGCTCTCCTCAAAACATAACAAATGATCAACGGCTGCTGTGAAAGCAGCGGCGTGTAAAGACCCTCTGGCTGCAGTTTGGGCTCCTCCTGTAAATCTTACAGTGATTGATGACACATTAACCTGCAGTGAGATTTCTGCAGCTGGTGCGAGTGGGAGAGAAGTTGATTTTCCAAAAGTTGAGACAGTCAATAGAGTCGTCATCATCATGAACGCCATCAGCAGGTCCCAGCAGATTTACAGGCTTATTATCAGCACAGCACAGAGTGTTTTGGAAAACATTAAAGGCTGTCAAGTGCCAGAATTATACTGAGGTAATTTTTACTTGCAGCACATAGTTGACAGCTTCTCATGGTTCTTTCACTGTAAACGGATTATTTGTTTTTCTACAGTGAGAATAAAAGTCTGGTAACGTCTGATGAGTATGCTGAGATTTAAGTATGAAAATGTGACTCTACAGACTCTTCTTCCCGAGTTGCCACTGAACAGGAAACACAGTAGACTTCAGTGTTGTCTCTTTGTCGTCCTGTAATTGTTTCTCACAGATGTCGAGCAGCCAAACTCTGGTGGCTGTTATCTTTTGTTGATTCCTTCACGCACAATAACACGACTGATCTGGTCTCAGATGTACCTTGTGTTGAGCCTGTCTGTAGCACTGTGTGAGCTTTCGGAGCGCGCTGAGGTCCCTCTGGAAGCCGGCCAGCTGGGACCCGGGGGCCGGGCCAGGTTCTCCATTACTGCTGCTTCCCCGCTGCCATAAACTGGTCCTCAAGGTCAGCAGAAGGTCACAGACCAGGAGCTCCACCCCCTTCGGAGAGATGAAGGATAAAGATCAAAAAGCTGTTCTGTCATGGATGTTTTAGATTTGTAGGAGATGAATTTGAGACTTGAATCTGCTGATATCAACCACGACCCACCACCAGAGCATCTTCCCCAAACGTGCATGCCAAAAAAATCAAACGTGGTCACCAGTGCTGTCTCATGTGAGGCGGTGGGGTGTGTAGCGGGTGCGTGCAGATTGGGGAGGCCTCTGTACTGCACTGCAGACACATTGCACTCGGCTTCAGGATCATGCAATGCAACTACAATGCACCACAGCCACCTCCTGCCACCCACACTGCGCACTCACACACACTCACACTCACACGGCCCCCACGTCAGCCTGCCCTGACCCCAAACTGAGCATGCAGTGTGTATGTATGCATATGGTTCAAAGACAGAGGACAAGATTAGGAGATCTGACAGAGATATGAGCGACAGGTTTGTGTTTGTGACGGGTTCTTGGTCGTCTACCTTGTTCAGCCAGTTCCCGGACTGAGCGAGTGGGACTGAGACGCTGGAGCGCAGGTAGCTGCTGGCTCTGTCACAGTGGGACAGGCAGGCCACCGCCCCTTCTCCCTTCAGAGGCGACAGACTCATCTGAACTGCTTTGCAAAGCAGCAGCACAGCCTTAGGAAGAGGGTGGCTAAAACACAGAGGTTAGAGAGGAACCATGAGGACAGTTACAGTAGGGTTTGGTTTTTTATTAACATCCGATGAGAGCAGGACAACTTCAGTGTTTCTGAATCTAGTTGGATCTGAAATGATCTCAACATGTGTCAAAGCTCAAAAGATTCCTGTACAATTATGATCTGTTAATGTTTTTTGTCTGTATTCCCATTTTCCCCCTTTTTTTAAATGTGTTTTTGTTTTGTTGTCCTGTTTTATTTTTGTTAGGTTGTTTTTGTCTTATTGTTTCTTTTGTTTGCTACAGTGCAAGTGCTATACACTATACTGTGGATATAAGTTTACTTTCTGTATACAAGTCTCAACATTATTTGTTATGTAACCAAACATTTACATACAAACATATACAACATATATAGTTGTAATGTGTGATATTCAACAATCCCAATAAAGTATTAGTCAGAGAGAGTCAAAAGATTCCTGTACAATTTAAGTGACCTTGTTAAACTATTTCAATGGAGAAGAGATTGTATTGTGAGAAATTTTGATATTTGCACAAGTTTCAGTTCACTTACTCAAGAGTGTGCAGAGCCCTCGGCATCCGCTCCGCCTCCGCCAGCAGTGACCTCACCGCGACATCATCGCCCTGCAGCCAATGCACTGCAGCCTTCAGGACCAAAGCCCACCAACGACTCACTGGGTCTCCCACTGCCAGGAAATTATACAGGAAGAGAACAAGTGAGAACAAGAGTCAGTGAAATAAGAACTGTTTTTGGTTTTGCTGTGGTTGTGAGGAACTTTTTCTTGTCAAGATTTAAGTGTCAAATGATAAAAATGAGGTATTAGTTAAGACGCCCTGTCCCTTTGTCTCTGGAAACATTGCTGCCATATCAATAGCTGTGTGTGTGTGAGGGTTTAATGCTCTGTGTGCATCACGGTTCACTGAGAGACCAACTGCAATTGATTAAGACTGTAGCTAATTAATGTTGCTTGAACAGATCACCAATGTGCTCATATCCACTGCAAGTCATTTATTACCACAAATCAATGACTCCAAGACTTACAGTATCTGTGATAATCCAATAAAAAAATGAATCCCAAAGCTAAATTGGCTGTCAGTGTACAGCAAATGGAGCCGAGAAAATCCATTCACGTTGACAGTAATAATTCAGATGGCTATCTGGTTAATCTCCACTGAACAGCTTCCCCACACAAACATCCTATGTGATTCATGCTTCTGTGCTAATAGGAAGGGCTGTCCTCTTTGTGCTATTCATACCTGGAGTGGTGGTGTGATTGGGAGGAGTCGAGAAGGGAGGAGGAGGGGAAGGAGAGTCCTCTGTGCAGCTGTTCAACAACTGGAGGAACTCCAGGGCACTGGAAAACTCCCTGAAAACAGAGGAGTAAAATCTCTAATTCAGACCAAACTGTCACAGAAGACATCAGCGGTGGAGTAAAGAGCCGGTGCAGGCGGCCTTACCCAGAGTCGTTCTTGCGTTTGCCTGCGTCAGAGTCGCTCTGCGGCTGGATGAGGGTGTGGACAGCTCTCTCCAAAAGCTTCCTGCAGAAACAGCGGTGCAGCTGGGCGATGGGGTCAGCTGCAGGAAGGAAGGTGTCAAAAAGAGGAACTGATAAATTATAGCACGCATGATTTATTTTTGGCTACAATATCTTTCTTGGACAACAAAGCTGTCAAAATAAGTAAGGATGACCAAACCGATGGAGCAACAAAGTATGAAATAAATACATGAAAAGAAAAAGCGAGTGTTTGCCAACTCTTCTATTTGACACAGACCTGAGTCTCTCTGAGAGGTGTACACGCCATTGCTGCTCTCTGACTTCACTGACCAATCGCAGCTCAGGAAGAACTGCCTGCCCAGTGGGGTGAAGAGCCAGCGCAGGCAGTCGGGGATGGGCTTGGTGTCTGACTGGCTGGCAACGCTCTCAGCGCAGCTCAGCAAGTAACCCTGGGAGACAGACAGAAAGAAGATGCTCACGATGAAAAGGAAACCAAATCAAATATGTGAAAATAAACGTTCCATCTCAACTGTCCGTCTATGTTTTTGCAGCGATTTAGGAGATAAACTGGACCAATATTCAAATACAGGCTGATGACTAGACAGATGATGGACCACGTTAGAGACGTACAGGCAGACAGGAGAGGTGGTGGCCCAGCACGGTGCGCAGGGCTGTTGCTGCGGTGATGTAGATCTGGGTGAGCTGAGCGGGAGCCATCTTGCCTTGGGCGCTTTCGCTGAGGTTGACAGCGTTGAGAGACAGAGACAAAGCCCACAAGCTGCTACGCTGAGGCAGCTTTCCTACAGAGAGAGAGAGAGAGAGGGAGGGGGGGTGAAAACTGTATCGCTGCCTTTAAGTCTTTGAAACTTTTAAATCACTCGAACAACCGCTGTGGATTTTTCCTGCTACTGTCTGAGGATTTATTCTGCTGTTCATTTACTTCATCCTGTGAATCAGATCACCACACACCACACCCCATTTTGTTCCCAACACTCACCTGTGAGTTGCAGCTGGCTCAGCCGGTGATAAACCAGCGCTGCGTCCCTCGCGCTGGTCCTGGCTTCATCCCCCTCGTGCTTTCCTCTGACCTGGTGAACCAGCCAACCCAAGGGAGTCGGACGGTGCAGGCAGTAGCGTATCACGTTCCAGGAGAGCGAGCAAAGCAGGTCGAGGCTGGTTGATGGAAGAGCCCTGGTCAAGACGGACAGGCAGGTCTCTAAGCTGGCCATTGCTGCTGTGTAATCTCCCTGCAGGGACCAGGAGAAAACAGTGAGAGGTTTTAGTATTCAGCTTAGACCGGCGGGGAGAAGATGAAATGAAGGTCACAAGTTAAATCTGAGCACGATTTTGAACAAATGCTAAAAATAAACCCATGCAGAGGCTGAGGTGAGACTTCAAATGGTGAGAATAATCAAAGCAAAGTGGGTGAAGTGCTTTTCAATAGCTGCGAAAACATCAAATCTGATACTTCAAGCAGATCCAGAATAGAAGAGGACAAAGGGGGGTGGATCTAATACTCACACTGTCACATGAAATAAGTAGTGTGATCATTTGGTTCTATATTTGGAAACGCTACCACGCTCTTTCTGAGAGGTTCCCATAATTATGCAAGAGAAAATCTATAAAAATAGCAAATGATTTTCTTGCTTTGTTTCAGACTCTTGGATAATTATTGGTTTTAGCTGCCACACGCACGCAGCAGTTAGTCTGACGAGCGCTCACCCTGTTGAGATGCAGGTCGGCTTGTTTGCGATGCCTCCAGAAGGAAACAGACTTTGGGGAGTGAAGGGGTGTGACAGGTTCCCACAGGTAGAGCACTCTGACACAGCCCCACACCGCTCCCACCCCGCTCAGCACCCACACAATCACCCATGGCAACAGGCACCGCAGCCAGGATGCTGGAAGATACAAAGAAATTATACATGAGTGCATCTTAGAATATCTCCATGACCTTCATCACAAACGCAGTCATATCGTGATAGAGTGTATATTTTATTTTAAATCCTGATTAAAAAAAATGTTTAGCCCTGCTCACCGAAGTCCTGCGTGTGGCTCGGGAACCAGACGAGCGTTCTCGACGGGCCGTGGCCCGCAGACAGGCCGTGGCTCCCTGAGGCTTCAGAGCCCAGGAGAGACGGCAGCGGGTTCAGGGACAGGCAGAAGAAGGTCAGGGCGCAGAGAAGCAGTCGAGAACGATCCATCACTCCAACAGAGGAGGGAGAATCAGGCTCGCTCTTCACCTGACAGAGAGAAAGAGAAATAGAGAACAGGTTCACAGTCATGGACATCAAATTGGCCTTGATGTAAGATAAGGCCTTCTATCTATAAATTATTTCTGCAGAAGTCAGGTCAACTGAAGTCAATTGCATCAACAGCATCAGATATTCCTCCTGAGCTGCTATAACTGTGACGCTAGCAAGTGTTTAACTGTTTATCCTGAGTCTTCCACAGCGAGTCGGGGCTTCGTTAGCCCAGTTTGACCCGGTTTGTGAAGGCTGGTGTCATGTGTTCTGCTGCCACAGAGGAAATAAATTCACGACGACGGAAAAACAAGTTCATAATGTCTCCTGGCAGCTTTACTGCAGATACCAATGAAGGAGAAAATCTGTCAGAAAGCCAAGATTAAAAGTCAAAAACGCTAACCGTCAAATAAGATGATTTGGACCTCTGCCAAGAGCCTGATGGGAGAGTTTCTGATATAACTGACAGACAAGCTTCAGAAGAGTGATTTATTTGCATTTAAGTATTTATGTATGACTTAGTGACTTTTTAAAACGTTTTTTTGCCTCATGTTAATAGTTTCTCTGTGGAATTTGTAATAAGCAGATTTGCTGTTTTATGAGAAAACTTAACAACAAGCATGGACACTGGTATTTTTTTCATCTTCCTCCTTCCTAAATAGCATTAACATTATTACACACACTGAGCTAAAATCCTTAACAATGTTCAAGGTAGAAATATTGTTTACCCCCTGCTCCCACAGCAGCTAATGTGTCTTATTCTGAGCCAACACAACAGACAATAGAGTGTATCTGTGTGTGTGTGTGTGTGTGTAATTCGATCTTAGTGTGTGTTACCGGGTCGTGATCCAGTAAGGGGCTGCCCGGCTCTGAGTCGACACAGTAAGGAGAGTATTGGGCAGGGGAGCCAGAACCAGAGTCTGAGGCCGGAGGTGACATCATCACTATTTCCTGTTTGAGCTCCACGTCTTCAGACATCGTCACAGACTCTGAAACAGGAAAACGGACTCGTTAGAATCTCAACCTGCTGCAGATGAAGTTACAACACCTTCATTGATGTGAAGAAACACTTACTGTTCTTCTGGTTTGCCATTTTCAGAGCCAGGTTCTCCTGCCGTAGTTTGTGGTTGGTCTGCTGCAGGTATTTGATGTAGTCAATGGCCTTCCTCAGCACTCCTGACTTGTGCATCTGATATAAAGAAATGAAAAAAAATGTGATGATCAAACTTGTAAAAGCAGTTGATTCTTTTTCAAATTTAAAAAATTAAACAAATTGTGATTTTTAAATACTTTGGATGCATTTCAATCCCAGTGTTAAAATCCCTCACCTTGGCGTCGTTGCCCATGACCAGGTCTCTGAGCTCTATGATTTTGTCGTTGATGGAGGACCGATACCTCTTCTCTATGATGTTGTGGGTCGTCCTCCTCTCGCCCTCCTTCACCACCCCCCCTGGGCCCACCACTCCTCCGGCCATCATCTGGCTCTGCTCCATATTACATCTGGTTGCGTTTGTGGCGGAGGAGCCCGGCTGCAGCTGCTTGATCGGCAGCTTGTCTCCTCCTCCCATCATGACGGGGACGGTGGTCAGGATGTTGCTGCTCATCAGCGTCTGGGCACACAAATCGATGGCAGTAAATTAGTTTAATCATGAAGAATCAATAGTCTGTGGGAGTGCAGAGTTTGGCTTTTTTTTTATGGACCAGAGTTATGACTGTTACCAACCAATAATTAATATGGACTCATTTATGCTGGCTTCTTACCGGGACTTGCAGAGCTGTGTTCTGGATGGGCGTGGTCAAGGTGGTGATTCCTGTGGGGCTCTGCATGGTGGACAGCACCTGTGTGCCGTCCGGTTTGAGGGTTGTGAGAACCAGTGAGTCTGTCTTCAAAATCTGAGGCTGCTGGACCAGAACCTGGTGGAAAGACGGCCAGAAGTCAGTGAGACACTTTTATGTTTGCTTTTTCAGTAAATAATTAAAACACGGATATTTAACTAAATAAATAAATAAAATAAATGATTTTAAAAAAAATAAATGTTAGTATCTTTAGATTAACACAGTTGTTGAAATATGAATCTTTCATTTCCAAATATCAACTAATCATTGTGCCTGTTGCCATTTTGACTCGTTCCCTCATGGCTGCTGTCAACAGTGGGGTTACTCACAGGGACTTGCTGCACCTGCTGTTGCACCGTGTGGACTGTGGTTGGCGCTGACAGAGTCTGGATGGTTTGACCTGTTGGAGTCAGAACGCGCTGATGCTGAATGGTCAGCGGTTGGAGCTGCGGTGACGTCATGATGCTCTGCATCTGCGGTTGGAGGACTGGGAGGAG
The DNA here is from genome assembly GCF_045865225.1 of Trachurus japonicus. Classification (NCBI taxonomy): domain Eukaryota; kingdom Metazoa; phylum Chordata; class Actinopteri; order Carangiformes; family Carangidae; genus Trachurus; species Trachurus japonicus. The sequence goes on along the minus strand of NC_140914.1, from coordinate 24,288,857 downwards.
GAGAGAAGGTGATGGATGAGAGATGATTCAAAAGACACTCTGGTATCATTGCAACGTGTAATAATAATGTTAATGATAATGACGAATCTATGACGAATTCAGTCATTCTTCTTCTCTTTAGTCACCTTGGAAACCAGGGCCGGGGCTCTGGTGGCAGATGACAGGGTTCTGGATGAAACGTGACTGCCCCCCGCTGGAGGTAATCATCACAGTTTGGGCCTGGGTCTGGATGGGAAGGGGCGTCTGGCTGTGGGTCTGGACCAGCGTGTGGACCGGGAAGGTCTGGGTCTGCATGGGGATGCCCTGGGCGTGCATCTGCATTTAAATCAGAAAACAATGGCTTTATGTAAACATGCATTCCCCCTCCCTGAGGTGATTACAAGTCCGACGCAACAGAGGACAGTATATCTGCCTGTTTGGACGAACTGTTTCAGGAGAAAGGTATTTCGCTCAAGACTAGGGCTGGGTAAAAATATCGATTCAGCAATGCATTGCAATTCTTTTCTCTGCAATTCAATATCGATTCAGCAATCTTCTGAATCGATTCAAGCCCCTGGCCAGTGGGGGCGCTGCGAGCAACACCCTCGTGTGATTCGCGCTGTACGGACGGGGGCCGCACTAGACCAAACCATAACAATATGGGAGGGAGTAGCAGCAGCAGCGGGGATCGATCGTCGGGGGAGGGACGCACCGCGCCGTGCCGTATTAACTTTCGCTTTCAACACGCGCTGCTGTTATGCATGCGTGCTTCTCTGTGGTGTGTATGTGTGTGAGAGGATGCGGCCATCGTCCGACGGGGGGGGGGGGGGGGCGGCGAATATCGCTACTTTTTTTTTTTTTAAGACGTTAGTTTAGGCGGCAGCTCTTTGTTGTTAAGGCGGCCGCCTTAACAGGAAAGCGCTGCGGGAAACCCTGAACTTATCTGACAGCTGCTCTCACTTCTTCCTCTGCTCCTCCTCACTCACCTACACACAGACAGGACTCTGTCTTCCTCACACTCACCCCAGCCCCTCAGTTTCTCATCCCACCTGCCCGTACCATACACATTGACAGTCAGTCAGAAATCACAGAACTTAAACATCATAACAAGAACATTACTGCGGGGTCGCTACAATATTTTCAGTTGTGCAGTCAACTATTATTAATAATATTGTTTTGTATTGTTTTATTACTCAAAATGTTATGAGTTATTTTCCAAGAGGAAAGTATCACATAGCCTAATTTAAATTTAGCTGCACTGTAGTTCAGTGTTAAAGCAGTGTCATATTTTGTTATGCTATGAGTTATACTATGGCTGTTCATAAGGCATGAAACTAAACAAATAATTATTAAAAAAAAAAAAATCTGGTACTCTTATTTGTGTATTTCTGCTTGATACTGAATCGATATCGAAGCATTTCAATCAATATCGAATCGAATCGATATCGAATCGAATCGTGACCTAATGAATCGAAATCGAATCGAATCGTGAGATTCTCAACAATACCCAGCCCTACTCAAGACAATACACTACATCTTTCAAGCTGACTACAGTTTTGCTGAGATATGCACTGGTGTTTTGTTGGGATGCTGAGCTGGATATTATATTTTACAGTATGTCAGGACTGGGTAAAATTTTTCTCATGTCAGCAGAAGCTTCTTCTTCTTTTTTTTTTAAACTTATGGATGGCACAACAACAGAAAATGAATCTACGCCGTCCTCACAACAGATGCAGAAATTACAGCCGGAGAGGCAGGCACCTTGAAAACAGCAAAACTACAGCACCGATCCATCACTGTGGCAGTCATACAAACCTGTCAGTGTCAGGCCCACACAGTGATTTAAAACTTCACCGGTTTGACCCTGAACACAACTTTCAGTGAGCTCATTGTGAATAAAACTGACATATCCTATTAGACCTAGGAGCAGAGTGAATGAAATGTGAGTTAGCCGATACCTGGATGGTGGGCTGAGCCGTCTGTTGCGGCTGCGGCTGGATGGGTTGGACCTGAGGCCGTGGCTGGAGGAGCGGAGGGCTGCGGGTCACCTGCTGCTGGGTCGCGACTGTGGTGGGCGAAGGGGTCTGGGCGGGCGTGAGGGGAGGGGTGAGGGGTAAAGACTGGGGGGACAGCGTCTGGGAGGCAGCGAGGTTAACGTTGGAAGTCTGGTAGGCAACAACGGGGGCAGGAGTTTGGGGCGTCTGGGGGGTTACAGGGGTTTGGATGGCGGGCCGAGGGGCTGCGCTGGCGCCGCCGCTCTGCAGTGAAGCTGCCGAGTTCATCTGGTCCTCGAACAAGTCTGGGAAGTCCCCCACCTGGTTGCTGACGAACTGCAGCATCTCTGAGGAGACAGATAGAAAAACAGAACGGACATTACAATAAGAAAGGATTTGATTAAGAGTCCAAATGTATTCCATTTATTCCATGACATAAAAACAGATGTAATAGGTTATGAGATTTCATAACAAAATCGTATCAGCGCTGCACTTTATAAGCCAAGAAATGTAATTTAAACAAATCTATTTTTCATTTACAATGTCACTCTGTGGTGGTTCGATGGCATTACAAACAGAAACTGCAGCATTTGGTGAAACCTGCAGAACAACTTTTGCAACAGAGAGTCCCATGACTGATGAAGATGATGACGACATTAATTTAATTGCCTCCAAGCCAAGGCCATACCTAACACCCAATACTAAAATAACAGGAAGCAATCATCTATATATTGCTTTCATGTTTCCCTAGTGACCTTGAGAGAAATCACTTCCACTGAAATTAAATATAAGGGTTGATCGTCCTCACATACGGTGTGTGAATGCTGTTTGCTACAACCAGATAAGACTAGAAGAGCCACAGCGGGTTTCAAGGCCTGTCCTTGACGTGGCTCATGTGTGCAAAGACACAGCCAGCGTTCTGGTCGTAAACCGCTCAACCTATTGCGCACGAAGCAAACGGCCTTCTAACAGATAGCCTTGAAGAAGTCTGCTAATCTTACCGATGGCCGCCAGCGACAATGGGAGCAGGGTAAAAGAGCACACAGATAAAGAAACGGGCAGCTCTGAGAGACCTGGTTATGCTGTAGATGTGTGAATGGCACCATTATGATGATGAAACGTGAAACCGTCCCTGTTGTTAAACACACCGCTGCTCAGGATGTTAGGTGTCACTGAACGGCATTTGGTAATTTGCAACTTACATACTTCAGGGACACAAAACAGATGTCTTATCGAAGAAGACGTCAAGCTGCATATGTCGAGTCCTGGGCCACACAACATGGTGTAAAGTCAGCATTCACAACAACTCTCTTCAGTAAGTTTATCATTTAGTTTTGTTGGGCTGTAGGTTGTGTTGCAGGTGAGTCGTCATCATCATCATATTGTGAAATTTACAGTATTGTAATATATGATAAGACAAAAACCATGATGGTGTTTTTTAACTTTCCAATTAGGACCAGGACTTTGACCTGTGAGGCTTTTGACAGCAGCCTCACAGGCTCCATACAGTCAAAGCTGCAGAGATGAATCTTTATCACTGACATGTGTTCGGCCGTCAGGGTCGGTGAAGTGTCAACAAGCAGACGCTGCAGCCTTGAACTCTGTCTTACAATATGACGGAGCAAGAGCAGAAAAACTAATCCACAGAGTAGACCACATGTATCGACATCCTCGATGACATAAAATCACTGAGCACGACCCCGCTCAAGACCACCGATAACATTCTGAATGGGAAAGTGTATTTCAGATTAAAATGACACGGAGACCACAGAGGTCTAAACAGCCCTGTCTGATTCTACTGATGAGACAGACGGTGCAAGTTAACAACGTACTTTGTGATACCATAATGACTGCATCTGTCATCTCATTTAACAGAGGTTGGGTAGCTCTGTGTCCCACTGTGTAATGCAACTGTATATTAACTTGTCTACACACCAACAACCACAGTGATGTGGCATATGAATAAATACATTTTATTCATAGTTCATCTCTTTATTCATAATCTTTGAATGATATAGACCATCCAAGTGGAACAATAGAAAACATTTGATATTGCCATGCTATAATGAAATGCAATTTAGTGAACACGACCTCATTCAGTGGCTGAACTGCAGGATGCAGATTTTCACAGCTATAATTTATTTATTCACTTTTTAAAGTATTCGCCTTGAATCGATAGGACAGTTGAGAGAGACAGGAAACGGGGAGCCAGAGGGAGAGGGAATGACATGCAGCAAAGGGCCACCGGGAGAATCAAACCGGGGCGCCTGCTCAACCCAGTGAGCTATACGGCGCCCCTTCGCAGCTTTACTATCACAATTTTTTTTCTTTTTTTATAATAAACACACTTTAAAAGGGAGCAAAGACAGAATAAAGCAGAGTTGAGGCACTAGTCATCTAAAAGATACAGCTATTACAACAAGTGTTTTCTTCTATATCAGCCAGGGAAGGCCAACTGACTGTGACTGTCATCACTTATTATATTGCCATATAAAGTTTTAAGCAGTTAAACATCACCTCATATATTTTTCTTTCACAATTTCACTACTATTGCTGTGGGTGTATAATTGCTAGCTGGGAACCAGTTCTGTGGGTTTTGACTGTCTCCCTGTGCACGTGTATGGACGACAGCAGAATCAGAGCTACAGCACAGCTAAGCAGCGGTGTAACTTCCTGAATCCTGAATAATACATCGTGATTCTTATGATCATAACGCTCTGAATAATAAACTGTGCACTGTGCATGAGGACACTGGTGTTTTTTCGTTTTTTCTTCACCGTGCTGTCCCTCGCATGTCACATATACATGAACACATTATGTAAACAGACACCCTACTAGACCATGCACTTGTACACCACCGCGGGGGGGCGGACTGCTAATGACAGACTGGACAAAGGGTCTCTGAGCCCCCAGCGCCTCAGACAAGCTGACACAAAGAGTAAATCCATCAAAGGGGGACAGTTTCCTAGGCTGCTCCCAGCAAAGAAAATAGGTTATATAACCAGTGCTGCAGTTGCTAAGGGAATAATTGGGAAAGGGAGAATGTTCTAGATGAATAAAGGGTCAACTGCTTGAGCCCTACGGAGGCCCCCCAAGACCTCACTGTCTCAGGAAATGCACATGGCTCGTCCGGAGAACAAAGGTTAGATATCTCTCATGGTGTGCAGTAAACCAGCTGCTGCAAAAAGAGGAAGATGAAAGCCATCGCCAGTCATTTAAGTTTGAAAGAGGTTTTACAAAGTATCTATAAAAATAAAAATAAACCCACAAAGTTTCATCTGAATCACAAATGAGATCGTGGCCACAACATCTGTTAACAGTGGTTCCTGTTTCTGCAGTTAGCTGCTGTATTTAATAGGGAAATTGTAATTCCCAATTAGCTAGAGACCAAAACGGAGACTAAGTGAAAACAAAACAGAGTGTGGTCTGGCTTTGCTGCAGCTTTGCAGCAAATTCATCAGTCAACCCTCAGTTGTCATTTCTCTCTCTCTCTCACACACACACAATCTGTACATTCCTGTCTTTTGACACAATGATTAAGTGGGATTACATAACTGTGGCTGGGGGGGTGCTGTCTGCTCATTTTGTCTAAAGGCCCCCTTTGAAGGGAGAATTAACAGCAGACACCAAAGGCAGGTAGAGTTTCAGGATTGTTTCATAAGCCAGTTTGCAGTCTCATCAATGTTGGCTGTTATTGTTTGCACACTGTGGCCTTGTTATTATTCTGTTGTGTGTTTGGTAAGTGAACTCAATCATCGGTTGGAGCAGTTTGTCCCTGAAAATTAGTTTCATTCTAGACAGTCTGAAGCCACACACACGCACACACACACACACACACACAGTTCATCAGTGCGGTCTGGTGACTTAGCATTCAGTAAAATTCCACCCTAATGGAAATCTGGTGACTCTGCGTTGGCCAGCGTTACACCAAAAGCCCGGTCCTTTCACTGTGTGCCAAAGACTGAAACTTGTTTTGATTAGAGGGAGATCTGATCGGCGATGCTCTGTGCCTGCTTGCATAGTGTTGAACTGGATCTTTACATAGATACTGTCCTGCGAACTTTGCTTGAATAAGCTCAGAAAGGATATTGGAGAAGAGGGAAAACGTTTCTCTGTGGAAAAACTCTATATAAATAAATAAAATGCCAGTTTTGAAAGAGTTTCTCTTTATGACCTCTGGCTTACAATAATAACACACAACCTTGATGGCTGAGTTACACTCCTATGTCACCCAACACTGCTTCATGATGTATGACACTTGTTTGTGGTGTTCATTTCTGCATCATGGAAAATAGCACTCTGATTACACATTCATTCCCTTCCCAATTAAAGTCTGTTGCTTTCCTTGAGATAAGATACACAACACTACAATTGCTAAATAAAGCATGATTGAACTATAACTCTAAAATGTCGCAGTGTACAAATGACAGGTGGATTGAACAGCCTGTTTGACAAGAAACTACAAGTCAGATTTTTGCAAATAGCCTGGTGATAAATCTACAACTCTACAAAGAGCAATTAATAGAATCAAATGTTTAATTAACAAGTAAATAATACTTAGTAACACGTCTGGGAGTGTTTCAGACAAAAACTTTTGACCCCCTTGTTCATGGTGAAAACTTTAGATAGTGAACTTTATGTTGTGCGGGTTTCGCTTGAATCACACTGTTCAGCACCTTCCGCTCAGCAGGACGAGCATCTCTCGGAGCTGTCAGTCGGAGCGGAAACAGGCCGACGATAACTACACTAGGAAGAGACAACACTTGACACGGTCAGCAGAGACACGGCCACTCACCGTCGATGTCTCCCAGGGTGAATTCGTCCCCTAATTCCGCTAGAGTCGGGTCCATGCTCATGGTCTCCATGTACTCTCCGCCGTCCATCCTGTCCGTCAGCGGCTCGTCTCTCCGGCTGGAACCGGAGGGTCGCGGGGGGGAACAAAAAAAAGGCCCGCGGTCTGCTCCGCGGCGTCTACAACACACTTATCTAATCGTTAAAGATTATTTAAACCCACAACAACCGTGAAACAACGCCGGCGCCTCAAGAGAGGCAGACTTTCACGTCGATAAACTCATTCACACCGATTTATGCCTAAGACGACGCCATCTTGTTTTACGCTCATTACGTCATTCACAAACAGACTCTGTGGCGCAAAGCGGCTTCCGATTGGCCCAGACCGAGCTGTTGTTGTCATGAGACCAGTCATCATCGGCCAATGACAGGCTCGTATTTACCGTGGTCTGATAGTACGTCAAACATCAGAAGCTCCTGTGTCATTTGAATAAACCGCGCCCCCTATCTTCATGAAAAGAAGTGGAGCTCATCAGGCAAATGTAGCACCTCGGAGATGCTGATTATCATAAATAGACAAGGAAATAGAAGTAAAAACAAACAAGAAAGCGATGTATATTCAAATTATATGCATTTTGCTGCTATAATCAATGTGTCTGGCATTGTAATACATGTTATCATACTACTATGTAATACTATTGTTTTCCCTATTATACATACAAAAACTATACATAAAAGTTATAATAATAATAATAATAAGACTTTATTAAGGACACAATCAGAGGTCCATAGGTCCCTTATGTGATCATGGTATAGTAACAATTAATCAGTAATTAATCACTTAGCATGTACAAAAGCTGTGGTACCACAGTTGTGGCAGTTGATGTACTGACAGAAAAATAACTGACAACAACAACTCAGGGCAGGAAATAAGGTCACAGTGCTCAGTCATGGAAGAATACTGTCTTTATTGTTCATAATCACACAAGTGAAATGGTGATACATTACAGCAGTTGAAAACTGTTTAAACAAGTGCTAATACTTTATGTCTCTCCTCTGGCTAATATATGACAAGATGTGAACATTTTGAAGATTTAAAATACTTTGTAGTTCAGTGCTTGTGTTCATTTTCATCACCCGTTGCTATAATAAATCAGATTCATTACATAAATACATTATGTGCACTCAACAAACGATGCAAGTAAGTGCTAACAATAACTTTTTTTCTGCTTAAAGCGTGCTGTTTGTCTAAAAAGGCCAAAAAAAAAAAAACCTTTATGAAATTCATCTTATGTCAGTTTACACAGCTGAATTGTGATGGACCATGTTTGCAGCAGGCCTGCCCCCCTAAGTGGACGTCCCTTTTATTTTCTTAATTTTATGAAAATTAGAATAAGAATATTTTAGGTTTAGCTCAAAACCAACCAGCTTAAAGTAGAGTCACAACCTTAACACAGTCGATTTAGTTAAAAACTGTGCTTGGAAAAAAGAAGGAAATCAAAGGTATCACAAGACTGTGTACCTAATATCCTTTTATTAGTCATCCCACGCAGCACTGCAAATGTCAATGAACTCAGTCACCAGCCTTCAATAGTTCCACCCAGCATTTGCAAGTAGAATTTCTTCTTTCTTTTATCAGTAAGAATGTGCAATTTCTTGATCGTACATTATCTTATATTACATTGCTCGAGCTACTGCCTCTGCCTATTTGAGGTGGTTTACATTTGCATGGTAATGGCAACATCCCTCACTGAGTGAAGTGACTGTGGAGTGTAGGCTTTCACCAGGGAGGGAGGAGAAAGTATGAATATGATCTCATTCATTGGATTATAACTCCCTTCCTCGCCTGTGTTCATTTGTTCCAGTAGATCTCATATGACTTCTTCTCTGAGTAGCTTGCTTCTGTTGTTGCTGTGCCACATCTGACTTTTTCCTTTACCACCTTCACTACCAGACCACCAGCCAGGGCGATGCCTGCTGCAGCCTTGCCAATCTCAGCCACTGCATTCAGGATGCGTGTCGTTGCCGTCACGGTTCCCCAAGGATCTGATGTAACCCTGCTGGCCACGGATACCGCGCTCGGCCCTGCAAGCCCACACACCGCACCGGCAGCCCCAGCTGCTACTGGGACATTTGCAGCTAGGGCTGCCCCTGCTGCAGCGCACTGAGGCGTCCCAGAGCCTGCAGCTACAGCGGCCACTGCGTGCTGCCCTGCTGCTGAAGCTAAACCACCCTGAACAACAGAAGCGTTGGCTGCACCTGCTGCTCCCACTGCTGCGGCCTCACCTCCACCGAGGGCTGCTGTGCTGAAGGCTGCTCCCTCCAGAGCTGCACCTAAAGCGGCCCCGGCTCCTAAGGCCCCCCCCACTCCTGTCGCCACCCCGACAGCAGACGCGCCCATGAGACTAACCTGCTCAAGGGCATCCAGAGCGCCCTCCCTGGGTGTGGTGTGCCCAGCTCCAACAATAGCTCCTACAGAGCCACCCATAACTCCACCTGTCGCTGCCCCCAGGGCCACAGCAGTCTTCCCCGTAGCTGCTGCCACTATGGCTCCCACGGCTTTCCCAACACCTGCGCCCCCCGCTACAGACATGCCAGCTAGTTGACCTGCAGCGAAACCAACTGTGTTTCCCACAAGGGAAGCCCCAGCTGCGGCTGCGAAGGGGGCAGCTGCCCCGAACATCGCCCCAACTGCCATGCCTGTAGTTCCAGCAGCTACCAAGATTTTAACCCTCTCCAACACCTTAGCAGAGAGCGCAGCCTCCCTTCTCATGCGAATCAGGGATGAACGAAGTGACTGTCGCCTGCTGACGGCCCTGCTGCTGCTGCTGCCCCTGTGCCTGCCTTGTTCGGCTCTGTTCCTCAGGAAGCTGAAAGCACCGCCTCTGCTCTCCTCTATCCATCGCTCCATCCTAAAATCCTCTTCATTCCCTCCCTCCAACTCTCTCCTGCTGAACCTTTGTGACCCTCTATTACCGCCTCCCTGTCCGTCAGACTCTAGGTCGCACTTTCTTCGTTTTACAAGTCTCGACTGTTCCTCCGCGTTGCTGTTATTCCCCCCTTGTTCTTCCCCCTCTGCTTCCTCTCGCTCGCTCATCATCTTTTTCTGCTCCTCTCTGATTGCAGCCTCGGCCTCTAAAAACACAGTGCTGGTATAAAACCCTCTGTCTGACTGCTTCACCAACCCATCCACCTTCATCAAGAGTTCTTTAACTTGTGCCGAGTCGCTGGGGTCTCTGTTGTTGAGGACATGGTACCTGCCCCCACACCTGTCAATCAGAGCCTTAAGCCCAGCAGGTGCGGTCTTCTGTAGGTACTCCTCAATCCCTACACCCTCCAGGTCATCACCTCTGGTAAAAAGAACCACCGTGTGATGACAGACTGCATCCTCTCCAAATATCTTTGCCATCTCACAGACAGCCCGGTTCTCGTCGTCTGTGTATCGTCCTATCGGCACCACCAGGAGGAAAGCGTGCGGGCCGGGGGCAGAGAGAGACACACACTTGGCTATCTCTGCATAAATCTGCTCCACGCTGAGGTGAGTGTCCCCAAACCCTGGCATGTCAACCACCGTGACTCTCCTCATCCTCCTCTGTGCCACGGCAGTCTGGCCGGCAGCCTCTTCCTCGACGAGCAGGGAGCTCCCAAGTTCACAAATCTGTGTGACGGAGCTGGCGCTGATCTGTGACAGGAAGTGCCTCCGGCCCAGGATTGTGTTTCCAGATGCACTCTTGCCACTTCCAGTCTTTCCCACTAGGACCAGCCTGAGTTCGTCGCTCTCTCCGGTGTCAGGATCATCCCCTTCCTTCTCACCCTCCATACCGACTGGCTCCTTTTTCTCCTCTGCAAAAAACACAACACAGACTCTGTGTAACTAAAATGGAAACCTTAGAGATAATTATCAGGTTCAGAGCGGTTGATATAACAGCTATATAACCGCTCTGATCAGGTTAAGTGAATCGTATTCACATAAACCACAGACTTCATTATTTAAGGACAGCAACTGAGCCTCTTATTGTCCTCACTGGCTATTGCTACTGAGCACAATACACGTTTTCTAGCCCAGTCAAGTCAGTATTTATCAGGAAGCTTCTGTACAAAAACAAAACACCCTCTCTGAATAGGTTAGCTAGCTACGTGCTCGGTAATTAGATGTTATTTATAACTCAAGTACAACCCAATGATAAAACGACCCGAAAACATCAATAGAAATCAAACATCGACGGCAGAGATCAAGTTTTAATCCTAAATACGACGTCGTAGCCCCTCCGTTAACTAGCTGCTGTTAGCTTAGCAGTTTGACTTGACATTAACTTGACTGTAAACGGCTAATTCAGCTAGCTTTAGCATGTGGCTAATTTAGGACACAAACTAAAGTTAAATATCACATGAAGACAGAGTTATCTCACCAGAGTCCATGTTATCAGAGGCGTCTTGTTATTCACTATAGTGAGTCGGTTCTTCTTTGCATTCAAGCTTTGTCACCAACTTTGAATAAAGCTAAAGCTACATGTTCAACACAGCTCAGACAAAACAAAACATTAGACTTTAGGTACAAAGTGTTTTGGTGCTGCTGTCTGCCCTCTGTCGGCTGATCTCATCACCTCAATGTCTCTCTCTCTCTCTCTCTCTCACACACACACACACACGCACGCACGCACGCACGCACGCACACAGTGAGACAATGAGACTTATAGTTTTTGTACAGATCAGAGTAACTTTATTTCATTAAATCTGATAACAAAATGGCTTTGTTCATTCTGCAGCAATGATATTATTTCTCTGAATATACATATAGTTTTATAACAGTCGTAATACTATTTTAAAATTACATCAATTTCAATTCCATTGATCATTAAAATGTCCAATTCCAGCAAAGATAAAAAGAAAATGACTTGAAAAAAAGAAAAGCAATATGAAACAACAAGAAAGAAACAGGTGAAGGATGAAGACTCACATACTGTATTGTCTGGTTGACAGATCTTTTCAAAAGGGTTGAATACTTATGAACTAGGGATCAAAAAAGTGAAACAAATACAGAGATGGGTTTCAAAAGGAATGACTAATGGTAGCAAAAAATATGTAAAAGGAAAATACACTTATGATCCCATCAGAGGGTGGTAAAATAAGTATTTAAATTGGTCGGGCAAACAAAATAAGAGGTATCCTTAGAACATGGAGAAGCAACAAGTACATAAATCTGCCAATTCCCAAAGGTCTCCATTCAAGGAAAAAATAAATACAGACACTGAAATAAAACTATACTGGCATTAGTAAATCAAACTTCGAAACCTAACCAGAAACAGGCCGTATTTTAATGAAATAAGGTCAAATTTATATTTTGGCAACCACACAAAGCGTTTGGGTTTTAGACACATAAAATCTAGACCAGACACGATACAGTAGGGTTTTGCAAAGTTCTGAAGCAAATTTATTGAAATTACTTATATTCCAAAGTACAATTATGTAATCCTCAAGTTATCAAAAATGATTTTCCCTTATCAGCTCCTATTCCAGAGACATGTGTTACCTCTTAGACAGCATAATAGCTTTTCCCAATTCTAATCAACTGTAACTGTGTACAGTAACTCAGGCGTTTGACAGACTAACATCCACTTCCATTTTACGTTGTTGTGTCACATTGAGGGTTCCTCTCTTCTTTTCAACAGAGCACCTGGCTTTTGTACAAGTGATGGCAGCTTTTATTTCCATCACTCTCATCTGAGTCTACAAGTCAAGCCGCCCCTTGTGGACTGTGCGTTTGCTTCGTCCCTCTTCTTTTTCTCTGCCTTGACACTGAGGGCGGCGCTATAGCTCGGTGCGAGAGCGGGAGATGCGAGGGCCTTTCCTGATTTCTTTCCTCTTCTCCTCCTTCCTTCTCCTCTTCTCCTCCTCCCTCAGGATCTTCTGGAAAGCCTCTGCAGTGTGGAGCACCTGAAGCAGATTAGACAGGCCGAGACGTACAGATTGTTATTAAGGCTATGTGATTGATGCGCACGTGTGTGTGTGTGTGTGTGTGTGAATATCCCTCTTGCACTATGTTTTTGTCACAGGTTAAAAAAAGTGTGACTTAAGGGTACCAAGAGGGTTATAGGGCTGTCATTGGGTGAGTATTAGTGGCAGCTGGGGGGGGGGGGGTCAGTGGACTGCTAATGGCTGATGGGGGACACATCAAGAGTGGTTTGAACAGACGCCCCACATACAGAGGCTACAGCCGGCCCCGGTTCAATTCTCCCGGTGGCCTACATTCCCCCTCTCTGCCTGTGCCCTATCTGTCCTATCGATTAAAGGTTATAGCTACAACTTTTTCATCAAAGCGAATAATGTTTCAAAAATAATACATCCACAGAACGTCTAGAGGGGTGGTGAATAAAAGTATTAATTTTACAGATTTTTTTTTAAATAATATATCAATAATTGCTTTATAAATTTTGACGGGTCCAAAATATATAAATATTTACATCTGGTTACGTTGGCAACGTTGGCATTAAGTTATTTCTCCACCAACGGTATATAACGTTATATATATATTGGTGTCACGTGAGGCGGAGCTAGGGGGAGCCAGATCGTGATAGCTCTGTGGAGAAATGGCATCGTGCTAATGCTAATGCTAACTAACGGTCAGCCGGTACTGTAACGTTTCCAGTTCAGGCGTGATGCTGAGGGTTTGTCGGGTTCGTCTGCAGTTGAGTTAGTGTGAAATGATTCAGATGTGTTTCCAGTCCACTGTCAATAGCTTTAGCTTAGCTTTAGCTACTAGCCGCTCCCTATGGGCGTTAGGCGTTACCAGGGGTTAATTTGTGCCGGATCCTGCCGGAACAAGATCCGGCACCTCTTAATTTTGGCCTCCCTGTGTTCCGGTACTTATTTGGGCAGATCCGGCACCTCTCATTAAAAAAAACGTTTTAAAAATGTTTAAAATAAAATAATATGTATTTATTAATTTACAGAACAAATCCCCATAATTCCATGTTGTTCATAGATTTAACGTCATTTGAAAGAGTTGGAGATCTGTTGAAGTTGACGCACTGACCGGTATAGTTTCGCTTTTACCGCGTGCGCACTGCTGCACTCGCCATTCTCTCTCTCTCCACCCCTCTCTGCCTGTGTGTGTGTGTGTGTGTGCGTGCGTGTGTGTGCGTGTGTGTATGCATGCGTGTGTGTGCGTGTGTGTGTGTGCCGCGCGCGCCAATAACGGCGAAAGAGCGAGATGAATGAACGGAACAATATTGCCGAAAAATCTATTCGTGGCGGACGTAATTTATTTGAAACTATGGGAAACAGTGGCCGGAGCAACAGGCGGGAACCCTGGCATCAGCCCGCTGACAGCAGGGAGGTTCAGAAGAAGAGGAGAGGCAGTGAGCGGAGAGTAGTGTGGGACGTCCAGCGACAGGTCAGGGATGAGATGCACAACTGTTTGGACAGCAGCTCAGTTCAAGCTGAAGCAGACTATCCCTGGCTTCTTATGGAGAATTCAGGTTTTGCTGCACAACTGAGCTGAGCATACTGTCTATTAATAGGCCGCCGTGCCAGTCTTTGAATAATAGAAAGATTTGTGTGATTTATTATAAGCTCTTTTTTTTGTTTGTTTTGACCTGTTGAGAAAATTCCTGCCTGTGGTGATGTGGGCATTTGCCTGTGCTGTACAGAGTAGGCTATAGCCTATATTTGAAATTGAGGCTTGTGTCCCACAGCATGGCATGTCCGCCATCATCGCCTCTCCCCCCCCCCCCCCCCGACGTGCGCCGCATACGTTCCGGGACCTCTGCCCGTCTCGTCATCCCTGAGCTGTCATATGTACTTTGCGTTCCGGCACCTCATGATTTACAAATTAAGCACTGGGCGTTACCCATGGATGTATTATACCTGGCAACCCATACAATTGAAGGATGGAGCGAGAGCGGGTGAGTGCGACACCAACTGGCCGGGAGGAATTAAACTTGTAGCTAACCCCTTTAAAGGTAAAAATGCCCCAAAAATACTTTTAAAAAAAAGAAAGAGTTGTCACCATTTGTGTGTGATGATACAAAATAAAGCAGAGGGGGCAACAACATCTTACTCACATCATCTCTCTCGGTGCGGTACGGGTTCATAAAATCTGGGGATTTCTCTGTTATTCCCAGTTCCTGTGACATCTGAGAGATAAGTGATCGAAGCACACAGGAAAAGAAGAAGAGAGGGCAAAAGAGATCAGGAATGAAAATGAGACATCGTTTCATCACTTATTCTGCAGCACAAAAGCAATATACAGCAATTTGAGGAGTGGATACAGACAAAAATCTCCATTTCTGTGAGGTATTGTGTCTTATTTTTGAGCAACTTGAACTGAAGAGGGGATGAACAGAAGGTAAGAGCGTGGCTACTGACGGCGCCAGTGAGGGCTGGATGCACACTTAGAGGGTGCTAACTGCTACGGCTTCAGGTCTCAGAATTAATCCACTATATAATCCTCTTGGCGCATTGCTAAGGTCACAGATTAATCCTTCAAGAGTTTAGTTCATTAACCCACACATTAAACAGAGAATACTATTTTTTCTGCTTGCCTTTTTTAAGTTTCTACGGTGACAATACAACATGCACGCATATATTGCTAAATGGCGTGGTTTGCAGCCAATACAAGAGAGGTATTAGCTGCCACCAAAGATGTATTGTACAGTGACATGACAGGAGGTTGAACTAAAATCTCCATATTTACTAGAAAACCGGAACTATCGTGGTTCTTTCACTTCTATGCACCTGTCACACTTGTACCTACCTGTGCGTTATGTTATGCATGTATATTGGGCTGCATTGTTTGACTGCAGTGTTTTCCACATTCAATACCCCCCTGCAGAGAGAAGTACTTTGCACTTAAATTGAATTCTGCACCTTTTGAATTCTAGACATCACAACAGAGGTATAACCATTTAATCCAACAATGATTCAGTTCGACGCACAAGTCCAGTGCGTCATCAAATCTAACTTTTTTACTCAGGTTTCAAATTTAGAAAAAAAAATGCAAAAAGAAACTAAGCTGAATAAGACATCAATATTAAAACCCACGCAAACCTCACATACAGACACAAGTTGAAAGAATGAGCAAACGTTTGTATTTTCAAGGCCTTTGCTTTTAGCCTGAAACATCGCTCTGAAATACATGTTTTCAGAAGCTTTATCTTGACAACAGCACTGGTTCTTTCTGTTCGGCACTGCTGAATGGAGATCTCACAAATATTTTCTGAACTTGGTGAAAGACAGAGAAAAGAAGAGGTTTTACAGGCGGCATTGAAAGCTTGGATCATTTTTTAATGACCTTAAGGCACAAAACATCAATGATCCTGTTGATGAAAGGCCGCATAAGTTATGAGTAGGACGGCTGTGGCTCATTGTCCGGCCTTACCAGTGTGAGGACGTGTTGGTGGGCTCCTCCTGTAAAAACTCCCGTCTGGTTGCAGAAATTCAGCCCCCAGCGTAGCAGACCACCCCAGTCAGAGTTCCGGTCGTAGTAATGGTGGACAATACGGGGAAAGCGCAGCGCCACGTCGCCAAAAAACGCTGTATTCTCCACCACATGGGAATAAGCTGCAGAGGTTTATAAAGAGAAGTTTGATTAGAGAAAATGAGACAAAGAAGAATCAGTCTGAAGAAAGAAAGAATTTGTGCTGGGAAAACACACAGAGAAGAAAAGAAGACCGAAGCTCAAGTGGTGGTTGATTTTGTTCAGGGAACTCTCAAACGATGGCAGCGGGCTGAATAAGCCTGAAAGAAGGGAAGCTAATGTTCACGACATTCAGACAGACGTTAGAGGAGCGAGCTGATATTATTGGCAGCCGCCAGCGCCCAAAGAGGATAAGGATGAGAGAGACTGACAGAGGTGGTGGAGCTTTTGGAGATGTATAAAGGAGCATAAGACAAACCAGTCAGAGGTGATGGAGACAGAATCAAAGTGAGAGAGACGCTGCTAAATAAAGGGACTTATATAAAGTGGAGCAAAAGAGAGACAGAGAGAGAGAGAAAGAGAGAGACTCTGAAAAAAAGGTGAAATGATGAAACAGCTGAGGTGTAAAAGCCAATCAGACCTTCTTTGATCTTATCGTCCATGGGGAAGGGGTCATCAGGCTGCATGTTGGCTGCAACTAGGATTTGTCTGGAGTCCTCCAACACCTTAAGAGAGAGAGAAGGAGAGAGAGAGGTTATTTACAATATATGCTGTGAATTTAAGCTGCCGTGGCAATGGAAGTGAATAAGACTCTGTGAGGCTTGAGCAACATTTCTACCTCATGATATGTTACACACCACTTTCCGTGAGGGCGAGCAACACGAGCGGGTGGGTGATGGTGTTTTGAAGCAAGAAGTGGGCCGAGGGAGCGGTTTATCTGGTGAAGTTAAACTTGCCTGACTGACACGCGGCTTGTACGTTGTGTCAAACAGAATCACGGCATCCGCAGACGCAAGATGCATCTCATGAGACGGGAGATTAAATGCAATGTTTCTCATATTCCTGCAAAAATTTTACAGGCAATCTCAGCGAAACACGGAACGTCGACCGAGATTAGAGTCAGTGTCTGCGAAGGCGGGGTGAAGAAAAGACGCACAAAACACACAGCAGCCGGCACAGAAATGCTGACAAAGCATTCCTGCGCCGCTGAAGGTTGACTAAGCGTGTTGTCCTTGAGAAGGCGCGCAGATGCATAGATAACTGTCCTCTGGGAGATGGAGGCATGCACTGTAAAGCTGAGCTCCCTCAAGCCTAGCGGGAGTGAATGGCACTCTGAGAGGCAGAGTCTGATTTAACATTCAAATTAATGCGAGGAAACATGCTGATGAATGTAATCATTGGATTTGAAGCCTTTGATTCTCCGTTGGGCTGGAAAACCTTCTTATCCCCCCCGATCTGCTGAGAGCACAAGAAGGTTGAGCTCTTGGAAATAACTTTTTTTTTTCTCCTTATACTTGTGCTTGACTTTGCTGCTGCCCACGGACTGTGTGAGCATATAATGTCAGACTACACACACACACACACACTTACCTTGAAGAGCCCTTTGAGCATGATATCTATGATCTTGTACTGCTGGTTGATGTCATTCAGCTCCACCAGGTTCTTGAGTGCGTTGAGCTGATCTTTCCTCTTGGTCTCAAACAGCCGCTTGTCTGACAAGAGGAGGTCAGGAGGAAACACACACACTCTCCACGTGGACATAACTCACATATCTGCTCACTAATATCGTCTATGTGTCACACTGGGATGAATGGATATGTATAAATCACACAGACACGTTCACATCTGGCAGCAGCTCTGCACCGCTGGCAGCAGAAAGGATACAGATCTCCAGGTTGGAGTCGTGTCTGGGCCGGTGTGTGTCGGAGTCTGCTGAGCCCAGGACGGCTGCGGCGAGCGCCACGACCACTGCACACACGCTCTGCATGGTCAGCAGGGGGCGGCAGAGAGGCACCCGTCTGAACACAGGAGATAACAAGCCGTGAGATGCACATCACATTGTTAAAACGTCAAAATATTGGCAGAGTTGTGCGGTTTCGAATCATTTAAGGCTACAGACGACAGGCTGTACATCTCGCCCTCAAAACAAACATGTTCCCATCTCTGCCTGTCATGCTGAACATGTTTCCTTTTGATACGGATTTCATTTTCATCTGGAAACTAGGCTTTCACTGAAATACTTTCTTTTTTATTCATGAGGACATTTTTTTATCCTTCTATAGCTGCTCTATTTCTCTTTATCTCTCTCTCTCTCTGTCGCTCTCTCTGTCCTATGATACTTGTTGGAACATGTGAAATAGAGGGACTTGCTTTTGTTCCTTTTAAAAGACACATCTGATGCCTGCCACTTGCAAAATCCCCAGGGGAACATTTACAATCTCTGTACCAGAGCTGCTCTTTGCTCTTTCTTCTCCTCTCCCCCCCGTCCCCCCCGTCCCCCTGGTCCCTCCATCCAAAGGAGTGGCCTTCGTCAACATTTTCATTCGCTCACTACTTCCTTTTTCCTCAGAGGCTTTTTATACATTTGAAAGGGAGGGATGAAAGCGAGAAGATAAATACAACAACTAAAAATAGGACCTCATCAAATGAAAATTTGATGAAAGCCAAATTTTTAAGAAAACATTAGCAGAAAACAGAAGTAACTCCAGGGAGGCGTAAGACAATGTTGATGAAAAGCTACAAGACATAATTCATGCATAATTTAGCAAGGGCTCCATCAATGATATAATCAGAGGGTATAGGGCTGGGATGGGGGTGTGGGGCGCACAGGGAGAGGACAGGAGGCAGAGGATGAGCAGGCGTTTGGATTGGATTGGATTGGAGGGGGGAGGGTGGGCGGTGGGTTTGAGAAGTTGGAAGGCCAGACGCTGCAGGAAACAACAGCTTTCCTGGTGAATATTTCATCTACCTTTGCTAAGACACGATGATAAAACCAAAAAAAAAAGACACACAGACAGGAGAGCAAGTGCAAGGAGAGCGAGGCAGAGCGAGAGGATAATGAGCACCGGGGACTTTATTTTGCACAGACAGAATTAATCTTTACAAGCCCGGCTGCCGATTCCTGAAGCTGAAGGACTAGGAAGTGAGCAAACGTCTCGGGGTGTGAATGTTAATTTGTCCCCTTAAGGATCTCACTCGAATCAGAGGGGAGACGCGCCCGCTCCGAGACGTACACCATGATAACGGGGACCCAACAGACATCACTTCTCACTAAAACCTCCCTCCTGTCTGACAACAACAGCCTCGGCTTCGCAGCGCATCCTGAAAGAAGCACGAGGCTCCTCCTGTCTCACTGAGGATCTCAAGTTATTTTTCCAGACCCTGAGAGATGGGACTAAGAGATTTAACTCCCCGTTGTTGGACCTACTTTGGTTTCAATTTGTGGTCTCTGTGGTCATCGAAGTCTCTTATTCAAAGATAAAAATTGTAAGACAACTTATTTCCTCCTGCTTTTTTTTAACCAGAGTCAGCAGAAACAAGTGTTCCTGAGGACAGCTGAGTGAAGACAATGTTCGATTAAGGCCAATTTGTGCATTCTGGGAACATCTTTTGGGTAGCTTCCCAGCTTTCTGAGAAATGCTGCACTAAATATCCTTAAGTGCTGGTCGAAAGCCTCAGTATTTCTTGATAACAGCCAGGGAAGGGGGGGTTGCCTGGTCTCTCTTGTGGCGGCCGCTCATCGGGTTATTTGATGCTCCTGTGTGCCTCCAAGCAGGCGGCCATGCAGCTCTGACAGATATTTATGAGCAGAAAGGTTATCGCCGCCGGCACGATTTAATGCAGTCAACACATATATCCAGCAGTTGATAACGCTTCTGTGTAGCAGGGCAGAGTGCTGAGACTTTAAGAAGTAGCGTAAAGAGGGACATTAAGGGGGGATCAATCATCTCTAATGTGGCATGGGCAGCAACAGAGATGGGGGTCTAAATGCATCCATTAACTGTAAGCAGGAAGCCCTAATTACACAGGGTGATCATTTGAGAAAGTCAAAGTCGTAGGAAAGCACTCACGTTTTCAGATCAGGTTACATGATGTGGCTCAACCCTGACCAAATCAGAGTGACTGACACAAAACAATATTCCCTCAGAGTGCCCCCCCACCTCCCCCCTCGACCTCACGCTGGGCTGCTCGGGAAGGAAACAAGACGTTGGATGGAGGAACCACTAAAGGTAACATCTGAGTGGTTTTTGCCTGCAGCGAAGGAGATTATCCCTCCATCCTCCACCTTTCCACAGCGCAGGGGGGCTGTGTTGTGTTTCCATCCTCTGTCCTACTGAACCCTGGACCGGGTGGTTCCCCTCCAGCCGACCCCACAGCCTGCTCCTCTAGCTTGGTTGAGATCTGGTCCATTACTGGGGACAACTCAGGTTGGGTGAAGTGTGGGTGGGGGGGTGTGAGTCTGAAGGCAGGAGTGTTTCCTCGCTGTAGCCGTGTAAAGCCCACATAAATCTCTTGGCTGGAGGAGATTTTTTGCTCTCAGCCAACAATCTCCCGTGGCAGAGAGGCTGAAGTTTGATTTCCTGTGTGGGAAGATCCACGCTCCAGCTTTGTCAGATAAGCAGGCTCCCATATCTAATCATACTACAGACCTGTGGAGATAACTCCGCTCTGCGTATGAATCCTCTGAGGTGTTGGGAAAAAAATACATCCCATATGATGCATATATTTCTGTTCTCCCAAAAGGGCCAGGGGGAAAAAAATGAAATAAATAACTACACAAAAAGGGAAAAAAAACATCCTCAATCACCAGTGAGGAAACAGTCCAAAGTGCCAAGCAGCAACCAATCAACCAACTCTGTGACATTAAAGCCAAGAGGGAAAAACTGACCCCTGTGGTGAAAGCTACTCCAGAGAGGACGGGGAAAGAAAGATGCCGATCAGACAGCAGGATGTGCAGCAGGACTGGATCCAGATCCCCCTCAGGCTGCCCGCCTGCTGTGCAGTGGGAGGTTTGAGGTTCAAGGACTGACACATCATCTCCCTCTCTCGCTCTCCCCCCACTATCATCACTCATGCAGAGGCAGAGCCGCGGACATGCGTAATGGTGCTGATGATGGCTGAGTCCTGGTAAAAGACTGTCATGTGAACCATCAATTACAGATTGCTTAATTGACTACATGTCCCCTACCTCACCCTCGCCCCCCTCCACTCTGTGGAGCAATGGTGAGTTCATTTTGCTCAAACTGCAACGCAAGCCCCGTAATTATGCCTTCAATAAGAAGCTGTGATGTAAGATCACATCTGGTGGTCTTGCACACCAACTCCGCAATATATCACAATCATGTCCTATATGTGGTTTCTCCGGGAGGAGGAGGAGGAGGAGGAGGAGGAAGAGGAGGAAGGGGGTGAGCTTTTAGGAATTAACCAAGTAGCCTATGTGAAGTCGCTGCTCCACAAACAGACCCCGGCTGTCTGTCACCGCAGCTGTGCGACCCCCGGATCCATCCTCCTCCTCCAGCGGTCAGCGCCGCACAAACCCACCGACCGACCGACCGACACACACACACACACACACACACACACACACACACAGCGCTGCTGGACACAGAAACTCGCGGATCACTCACCGTGTTACTGTGGAGAGAAACGGCAGCGGCTCGCTCCAAAGTAGTGCAGTTTCTCCTCTTTTTTTCTTTTTTTTTTGGTTGTTTAATCCCCACGCCAAACGTTTAAGGTCGGCTCTCCGCTGAAGCTGCTCTCCTGTTGGTGGTGGTGGTGGTGGTGGTGTTGTAGGGGCTGGACGGGACAAGTGAGTCAATGTGCCGCTCCGGATCCTCAGGTGACAGACAGCAGCTCGGAGGTGGAGGTGTTCATTTACATGCGGCTCTCGCTGCTCCACTCCGCCGGCGCCACGATCGCACCGGCTGGCTCGCCTTGGACGAATGACAGCGAGGCGGGCGCTGAGCACGGAGGAGGAGGAGGAGGATGTGTGTTTCCGCACGGAAGATTTAGAGAGAGACACCGCCGGGGCACGGGGCAGGCCGCGTTTCGTTTCCCTATGTGCGCTTCCTTTGAAATATCTCGCCTATACCACATTAAAAAATAACACGTTTCCGGACTGTACATGTTTTCTCTGAAATACACACAGAGCGATATTTATAGAGAGGGTTAAAATTACCCTGGGATCCTTTCTGTTGTATGTGCAACAGACTCTTAGGTAAGGAAGTGGCTGTGGTTGATGTGTATTTTTAGAGGGAACCACTTTGAATTCAATACACATAAGAAGTCATGACCCCTCAGACTGACTCGCTGTCTTTTTGACTGGAAAGTTGACATCATAGTGAAAACTGAAACTTAGAAAAGAAAAAAGAAATTAAAACTATTCTGCACAATTTTCCCCAAAGCTCATCACAAACAGCTGCTCCCCGAAACTTCAACACCACTTCCACATCACAGTCATGTCTGTCATCACACCACTGACCTGTTAGGAGCCACACTGTAAAGGTGTACGAAAACAACACTCACTGGGACAAAGCCTTCTCCCTGGGCTACAGAAGTTGAGGAGTGGGCTGTAGGGGGAGGGGGGGGGGGGGGGGGGGGGGGCAATTATCCACATGGGATGTACATTAATCTTCATATGTTGCATGAAACAAAGTTGTTTTGTGCCACTGTAAAGTCAATGTGTCCTTTCCGTTTAAGTAACGACCTCACGGACCCACGAGATGCCTTGAAAAACAAGCAATACAAGTAGTATTTTCATTTTACAGTGGTTTTTAATTTGACAGAAAGGCAACTCAACAGAAACCATGAAAATAACTTTCAGCCGTCTGAATTATAAATCTCTGCACTAAAGTTTCACCTTGACCACCACTGTTGTAAAATTTGAGAAGTCACATTTTTATGAGCACAAAAAAACCCAAAATGAAGAGGTTGTGTGTGACTGCCTTTGACGTGGTCTAAGAAACATGGACAGCCAGTGTCAACAGTATCATCGTGTCATATATAAACTGACCTATAACAAAGGCACAAACTGATTTTTTTTCATTACTGGATAATTAAATGACTTTAGTTTAA
This sequence comes from Trachurus japonicus, assembly GCF_045865225.1. Taxonomy (NCBI): domain Eukaryota; kingdom Metazoa; phylum Chordata; class Actinopteri; order Carangiformes; family Carangidae; genus Trachurus; species Trachurus japonicus. The sequence goes on along the minus strand of NC_140914.1, from coordinate 24,265,601 downwards.
AACTGATTTGAAGAGATGCAGTTGCTTTTGAAGAACAGTTACATGCTTTGAATGATTTCACTGCAACAAGAGTCGAGGCGGGAACTCGTGCTGCTTTATGAGAAGAGCAGGAACAATGAAAAGAAACTTTGAACTGGTAATGTTTTCGTTTCTAAACTGGATGTGTCAGTCAGTGGTATCGTCGGTTTGCTCTGTGTAAAGTCAGACAGACGGATGGACACGTCTCCAACACGCCTGCAGAGCAGAGTCACGAAGCAATAAAGCATAGTGACAGAGCAGTTGTGTGAATGTGTGATAGAAAATTCATATTTGAAAGAGAACAATATTAAAACTTGAACCTGAATGTGAAGCACACATGAACATGTTTCATATTCACACTACTGTTTCAGTCCCAGTCCATATTGCTCCACTTGTTCCTCGTGTGTCTGTTGACTTTCAATGATATGACAATATAGTTTTTATATAATAGTAGGCAACAGAGCTAATATCAAACTGAGCTGACGTACGCAGACTAAACAAGTGAGTGGGTGGATGAAAGGAGGACTGTTTGTGTAAAAGAGAGTCAATCAGCATGACAGATGTAGAGAGCCTTTAAGTACCGACTGACTGAAATACAGTAATGACTCTGTTGTACGACACCCTTTAAAGAGATTAAGTGAAAAGCACAACACAGGCGTCCAATAAATTGCCAGAGAAAATCAATAAAGATGCATTGCTGACACCGAGGTACGGCATCAGCATGGTTATCACTCACGGTGTGCTTACAGTGTGTGTGCACGTATAGGTGTTGCCGCTTTTACTCACACTTATGTAGGCATGTCTGAGGTTTCTGCAAGGCGTGAGCTGTAGTTCACATGTAGGCCAGAGTGCATGTGCTTGCACTTTATATGCACTATTTCAGTGTGTAAGAGTGTTCGTTCAGGGGTGCGTATGGGTGGGTTTCACTTTCAGGTGAGGGATACAGGATGTTGCTAGGCAGACTGGGGCTGCGGCTCACGGCTGGTGACTGTGGGGCGAGGGCCTCCATCATGTCCCTCACTCTCTGCCTGTGCTGCTCTGTGGGTGGCGGCTGCAGGACGCTGCTCTGGATCTGCATCAACACACAACAGGAGAGAGCATTTTATTTTGTTGAGTAAAAGATAGGAGAGGAGAGACGGGCCAGGGGAGAGGAGCAGCATAATGAGGAGTGGAGTGAAGAGAAAGAGGAGACGACGCGTTTCCAATATTAACACTTAAGTTAATGGGCAGTAAAAAGTGTTATGAGAGGATAAAACAAGAACCGGAAAAATAAAAACAAAAGTAAAACGCCTGGAGAAGAAAGAAGTCCAAGGCCTTTGTTCCAAAGCGTGTGATAACGTTTCTGAAAACTATAGAAATTACATTTTTACCAGTCACTTTAAAAACAGCGTACGTAGCGAGCTGAAAACAGGCAAATTGGTTTGTTGAGCAATTCACACACACGCACAAACAAACGCGCACATACACACCTGGGACTTGCAGAGTGCTAAATAAGTAAGCCAGACAGGAACCTCTTCTACCGCAAAAATGAAACTATTTATTTCAGCTGTCAGAGGCGCATGCAGTAGATAAAATGCGAAGAAAGGCTGAGGAGCAGCAAATGGAGCCGTACTGTGGATGTAAACTGCAAACTTAAAGTCATGAGGGACAGCGAACGCACGCAGCATAAAGAAAATGAAAACTTTGTAGAGAATATATCGACGAGCAAGAGAACACTAAAGGGTAAAAGGTTGCTGAGCGTCTCCGGCAGCTGTGAGCACAACACAGGGACACAGAGTCTGATCAACTCGCTGCAACGAGCTCGTTCAGGAAGAGTCGCCTGGTTCCGACGCAGAGCTGCCACTGATCCGGGCCGCAGGCAGGTTCAAAGACAAACTTAAAGGTTTGATCATTACAGTCATCCTGAGGATCTGAGGTGTGAACGACGGCCACATGTTCACAACGGTGTCGAACACTGAGCTAAATCTGCTCTACACAAAAGTAGCATAAATTAATTATAATGTAAAAAAAAAGTCTAAAAAATACATGTGGGTCATGAGCGAGTTATGAATCTTTTTGTAACACTATTACAGTAACACCGTGAGCTGCACCAGCACATGTTTTGTTCCAGCATTGTCACCAATTTATCATTATCTCCCTCCTCATCCTCATCATCATCATCATTCCTCCTATCCTGGACTAAGTGACGAAGCCGACGGCTGCAGGTGATCAAAGATTCCTCAAATCTTTTGGTCTGGACTGGTGTGGGTTTTGAGTTGGAGTGAACAGGTAGGGATTAAAATTGATGGCGTTACAGCAGGTTCAAACAGAATGTTTAATGTCTACATCAATACTTTAGGCTTGTGAATATCACTCAACTGGTTTCCCTCCGTGGTGTCAGTGCTCACTCACACCGCTCTGATAGCTGCCATTTTTTGGATACGACTCCGACAAGGCAGCAGCTAACTGAGGAGATAAAAAAACTGATTACTAATGCTGAATGCATTTGGTTGGTAGAGAGAGTAGACAATAAAGATTCATAGACAACAAGTGTTGTCAGAGTTAACGCTGGGAGCAGTTGTGGAGGATGATATTTTGAGGAGCAGGCAGGTGAAGGAAAGGGCAGAATAAAGAAACGGTTCAAACACTGCTCACTAACTGAGAAGTGCAAAAAGGGGGAAACAGAGGTGAATGAAGCGGAGCTGGTGGGGTGAGAACAATTTGGAGAGTAAAAGAGGAGACAAAGGAATATGTGGAGGAACAGCTAGCAAGTGAAAGCTTGGTTATATAGACAAGTATGAAAGGGACAGATGCAGTGACGGGCGACAGATTCTCTCCAGACTGGGGGAGAGAGTTATTAGAAATCTGCAAGCTTTAGAAATTATGAAAAGAAGCTCTCCCCAAAGAGCAGCTCTGATCTGGGAAGCTAACTAATTACAGGGTGCAAGCTGCAGCAGCCTCACCCCTGTTACACTTCACACTGGCCACAGAATCACACAGACACAGACACACAAACACTTAGAGACAGGAAGACGAGCATGTGCAAACGTATAGAGGAGGAAATAGCCATGGGCTAAAGTTGCAAGAGCAAGTGATGCATGTGTTACAACGGTGTGAGCGCACACAGACGCACTCACTCTCAGTTGACAGATATGTCAGGACACATGGGCAGGAAACAAGACAGCGATATGATGATATCAGGTGACTGGCAAATGTGCCCCGATAACTTCCTCATGAACAGAGACTTCACTTAGGTCCAATGGCAGATCAACAAAACCTATGAAAGTTTCAAGTGTGTGTGTGTGTGTGTGTGTGTGTGAGACAGATTGGAGCAGAGGAGATGACAGGGGAGAAAAGAAAATCATACTGTCTTGAGACTGTTAAGAGAAATGTGTCTGTCACATTGAACCCTGCCTCCTCTAAACCGCCTCAGTGTCTCCACAAATGCACATATCAATATACACAGTGCACGCGCACGCACACACACACGCGCACACACCTACACAAGAAAACAGACACATCTCGCGCGCATTCGCACAGTTCATGATTCCCTGGCACACACTGCACTGGGAGCTGCAGCCATCATTCTGTCACTCCTGTGATCCGGAGCTACTTCCAGAATACTAAATGTGTCTCTGCTCCTGTATGTGATGCCAGATTTGAGCTCAGCAATCTGATGTGGCTGCTTTTCTGTGTTTCATAAAAACCTTTCAGCAAACACAAAATGGGCTTGATGCATTTGCTGCAAAAAAAACAACTAACTAGGGCAACAGCAAGGACACACACTCACCAAGCACTTTATTAGGAACACCTGCACTCCTGCTTGTTCATGCAGCTCAGTGCACTTCAGCGGCCTCCACAGTCACCAGATCTGAATCCAATAGGACACCTTTGGGGACGTGGCGGGGACGGGGAGATTGGCAGTTCGAATGTGCGGCTGACAAACCTGCAGAAATGATGCGCCGCAGTCGTTGTCGACATGGAGCAACTGATGCCATGAGCATCAGTTGCTGTTATCGGCACAAAAGGGGGAGAGGAACTGCCGAGCACCGGTCCTGACAGAGTGCTCGGTGAGCGTCGTTCATCATGTTTAACTTCTGTTGATTGTTGAAGTGAGCGTTTCACAGAGCTTCCTGAACCAGTTCATATTTCTTCTGGGGATAATCTGTGAGATTTGGTGAGTGATACTGGCTGTTTAAGAGGCTTGAGCCAGACAAGTGCTGTGATCACAGCTGAGCAGAGCAAATATCAGAATGAATCCAAACTGTTCTGTCGCAGTCACTCCTCTTCATTCACCTTCATGATCTGTACATAAAAAAATATTCATTTGAATTTCTCTAAATCTTGTTTGCACTTTTGCTTGGGGGAGGGAGGGGGTGTACATTCCTGAATTCAATACTGCCATATTACCAATGTGACGGGTGGAGGGTGGGTAGGGGGGATTATTAAATGCTTGTGAAGCTCCACAATAAACTACACCGCCTCGGGTATTCTTTGACATATTATTTCTGTGCAACTCATATGAACTTAACTGTACAACACTGGTTTCTGAAGACACCATGGAGAACGTGTAAACCCTGTGGGCTCGGTTTACACTGCAGTAGAAACAGCCAGAGTCTCACAGCGACATGTTGGTATTTTGCTGATCTCAGAATGTTTTTTGGCCGTTCCTAATACTACTAATAAATGATATGCTATAACAGTTTGCGATCACTAACATAGAGGCCTTACACCAACAACTGTTTAACATAAACTGATTTGGTTTACATCCAGTATCAGTAGTACGAGGCCAAATGCAGAACAGAAAGTGGATGCAAACAGTTTCTACTTTGAAGAGACTGTGTGTAGTCTTCCAACAACGAATGGCCAGCGGCAAAAAAATACATATACAGTATTTACTGAGAACTGAACAGACACTGCTCTGACTTAAAGCTTTATAGTCATCAGAATCAATACTTGGAGACAGAGGTCGGGACTTTTTTTTTCCTCACAGAATTGGACGGCCCTCCAGAATTTATACACCGAGTTTAAACAGTATTCTGACTTGGCAGCTCCAAACGCTTTTTATTCCTCGAGTGCCTCAGTGCTAACCAGTCCACTGGGCCCTGTGTCTTCAGCGTTACCCAGAAGCCAGCCAGAAATAAAACAAGGCCTATGCGTATTCTTTAATCTGATTTAATAACTTCAGGACTATTAAACTTTATTTTCTTAAAAATTCAGTCTGCTACAAAGAGGCTTAATTCATTCAGTCTTAACGTGTGTAAATAATCACAGACTCCAGAGTTAAACACACCAGAAGCCCGTGCTCCTGACATTTAACTGAAAGATGCAATTTACACAAAACTGTTTGTGGTGATTGGTCCAGACACAATTACACGGCTTGCCAGTTTCAATAGGGATGTTATTGAGCCTTTAAAAATCAGTATCTAGTTTCTCTAGCCAGCGCAGATGAGCACTCATTGGAGCTGACGTGAACAACGATTCTGGACTAACGGCTGAGGTAACTGAATTAATGCCAATGTCAACTGCTACTAGATAACACCAAGCCTCTCCTTTGTGTAGACTCGGGTACCTGAGTGTAAATTACACAACTACAAGAGTGGAAGCGAAGTTTAAAGTGGGGAGAGCACAAGACAGTTACCTGACAGCCAAGCTAGTCAGCGTGTTTACAGATAACATGCTGACCTCTGACCTTAAACTTTGTGTTGGTCTCACTCACACCCAATCACTTTGATGTTAAACTAAATCTCTCCTTTTAGCCTTTTTACTTAGCACCACCAGTGAGTTGAAGTCCCACACTGAGGCTACTGTTGTAAATTGGCATTTTGCTGCTGCAGTGCAAAACGCTGGTATTTTATTTGCATAAACAAACCTGCTCTCTCCCATTAACATTTCCCCTGTTGTCTCTGTATTTTGCTGCCTGTGCTGTTTTCCATAGCGAATGAATAAAAATTTCAAAGCGGCAAGAAAAACTAAGTGAGGCCGTTGGAATTATCTTCATTTATGTATAAATTTGTCTTGTGAACAAACCCAATCTATTTTCACTAATAATGAACAAATCATTGTTTTGTTCTGCACACTGAAAACATGCAGTGTAGGTTGGAAAATGTATGTGAACTCCTGGCCTAGCAGCACCAACCAGAGCTAATTGGAGTCCAGTCACTTCAATAATTATTTTTAAAAAGCACTGCTGTTTCACAAAACACGCCTGCAAATGTAAAACGTGCCTCACAAAAGAGATGTCATAAGATTTACATAAGACTGTTGCTTTGCATAAAGCTGAAACTGTAGGAGCACAATCTCAAAGAGTTTGGATATTGAACAGCCCGATGTCAAACTGTCTGTACATGGAGATGGTTTGGTTCTGTGGTTCCCTCCCTGGATTTTCAGCTAAAACGACGAAACACAATAATCTGTTAACAAAGAACCAGGGAGCAACAGCTGAAGGCCACAAGGAATCATTGCAGCTGATTAGCAGCTCTGTTATTGAGGCTACCAAACACAAATAATAATGGTGCATGAAGCTCAGTGTCCATGGCAGCACACCATGGAGGAAGCTGCTGCTCTCCAAAAACACATACATCACATTCACATCAAGTTTGCCAAAGCACACCTTGACTCTCCATAACACTATTGAGAGAATGTTTTACAGACTGATCGACTTATTGGGGAAACGCTTGCAGCACGGTCAGGGTGGCTGTTCGCCTGCCGAAGCTCAGAGGCTGGTGACGCAGCAGGACGATGACCTTAAACATCAAAGTATGAAAAGAGAATCCACCTGTTTGAGCGGCACAGTCAGAGTCCAGACCATAATCCAGAGGAGATGATGTGGAATGACCTGAAGAGACGTCCTGAGAATATGAACGGTCCACTCTTTCTACTGAACGCTGTGCAGGTCTGACCAGCCGCTACTGAAGAGCTGCTCTGAGGTTACTGCTCCCAAAGGAGGTTCAACCAGATATTAAACCTGAGCGATCAATGACTCTTCCACCTGTGTGCTCCAGTGTTTAATGGATGTGTTCAATGAAGACACACAAGGTTGGAATCATTTTTGTGTTATTAGTCCGAGCACATTGTGATCTTTCTCATGCCACTGTGTGTGAGGTTGGTTTATACTGAACTTCATCTGAACTTCACTCATTTTCCAATTAATTCACTATGAATATAGATATTCATGGGTCCCAGCGAGCAAAAAGGGTCACACACAACGTTCTCATTATTATATCTGTGTGGGTGCGTGTGTGTGTGTGTGCGTCTACCTGTGTGAGGAGGAGCCCGAGGGCCTGTGCTGCTTCCTGGCGGAGCTCCTTCACCCCCGTCCTCTCCACCGCCTCCATCACCTGCAGCAGGTCAGGCTCCCACCGTACCGCTGTGCTGCCGTGCTGCAGGAGCTTCGGAGGACACAAACCCACATGCACAGTTTGATGTATATACATAGAAATGCACAAACATGCACAGATGCAGTAACTAAGAAACACAGGAGAAAACCAGAGGGAGATAGAAATAAACAGAAAGAATTGCAAGCAATATAAACACTGAAGTGATTTATTGCGGTTGAAGTAAAGGTCAATTAAATCTGCCATGAACTTCTAATAATTATTGAAAATTCTTGGGAAGGTGCACAGAGCCACACTGACACCCATGTTTTAGACCCTTATGTGCTGTGTAACGTGTCTTAATGGGGAAGAGCTGACCAATCGTTCCTCCCCTGTGTTCACTGAATAATAAATGAAAAGAAAGTGTTCAGGCCACAGCTCACAACACAAACTATGGTAATAATGTTCCTTTAATTTCCATATGTTGCACAACCACGTACTCAAACACTGCGCTGTACTCACTCTCATTGCTCATGTGATCTAACTACTTCTACCACTACTATGTTTTTATTACCTTCATTAACTTTTGATACTTTTAATATCAAATATTCATCATTGCTCAGAACCATGCCCAAGAAATTATATTTGAATTGACTGGCGTGAGTGTATGCGTGCGCATGTGCGTGCGTGTGTGTGTGTGCAAAGCCTCTCACCAGTGTGATGAGTCTGAGAATGGCAGGGTGGAGAAGGCAGCTCTCTCCTGAGCTGAGCAGGCAGTGGAGGAGGAATCGGCTCCACGGCTGACACACCACAAATTTTGCTAACACAAAGACGCGCACGCACAAAACAAGCCCAGGGGGAGAAAAATGACAAGTCAGGAGGCCTAATTTAGATCAATTCAGTTTAATTTTTCTCTATTCCTCCTGGTACAATTACTGAAAATGGTTAACGAGTGAAAACTCGCCAAAAGCCCAAAACATTAAAACACAGAGCAACAAACATGGATTCTACAGCGTTGAAGACAAAGATAATGTGAGAGAGAATAAAAAGACACAAATTACCAAACAAACACAGCACTAACACTCTAAAATATCATTTTATTGCCACACAAGTTCTTTATGTACAGATTAGCTCCACTCACTCATTCCCACATTGCCTCTGGTACCTGTAGTATGACTCCTCCTCTGAAGGAAGCCCAGAAGGGATGCCAGGCAGTCGACTGAGGCTCTGAGCAACAGCTCGTGCTTCTAAGGAGAACGAGACACAGCAGAGAGAAACACGAGAGAGAAGATGAGTTACACACTCACACAAAAAAGAAGAAGAAGATGTTTTGAGACATCTTCCACCTCTAAAATGTCACACCACTGCAAGTCATGAGCCACACAAACGCGACGAGTGCCTGTGTGGCTTGTGAGATACGAGCAGATAGAGACGCTCATACATTCATTCACACACACACACACACACACACACCAATGGACACAGACGCAGCCAAAACAATGGGGAGAACAAGTGAACACCAGAGAGAGCAACTGAGTGAGATTTTGATAATGCATGTATCTCCCACAGTGGCGGCGCTGGCAGCGAGCACTACGAAGCGTCCAAAAATACTGAAGTAGGCCAGACGGATATATACACGCAGACGACAGTGGAGAGTTACACCCTAATCCTGAGGCGGAGAGGAGGAGATAGGAGAAGAAAGGAGTGAAATTTATGAGTGGGGAGGGGATGAAAGAGAGAGGGAGGTGAAGGGACCAGAGGTGAGAGAGAGGACAGATGGGATGAAGGCAGATGAGGACACAACACTAAAGGACAGGTTTAAATGAGAGCAAGGAGCAGTGAGGAGGAGAAGGAGAAAGTGGAGGGCAGAGCAGAGGGGAGCTCTGATGTTTCCTCCTGCCACCAAACCACAGCATCAAGGGGGGGTGGGTGGGGGGGGTGCAGTGGGAGAGAGGAGGGGAGCTGGGAACTGTTCCTGGTATCAGCTGCTGAACAGCAGACTACAGTGCACTAAACCATAGAGCTGCAGCTCAGCTCAGCACTACAGTCTTTTATACAGAGAGGAAATGCCACTGGTGTGGAACCAGAGGCTGTCAGGCTGCAACACAGGCACAGGATACAACAGAGTTATTACAGGCACGGCGCCCAATTAACCCACAGTGTGCATATTTTATCCAGATTATTATTTCTTAGGATATATTCATATATAGACATCACCTTTTCAGTCACTCTGGGTTTTTGTTATTCATTAAATATCGGTAATGCTACTTAATATATCATTAAAATAAAAAATGATGTAGTATTGGTCAGTGGTCAGTACACTGGAAGAGTTGGGCTTCACACAGTGGTTTGTTTGTTTTTTACACATCAGAATAAACATGTGTCTGTGGTTTTACACCTAATTAGCTGGAGCCTTTTTGAGGTTTTACATTGAACCCAGTGAAACATACAACCTCCAACACCAACCCTCCATCCGCTGACGACCTCTCTGAATCTGCTGATTTAAGAATAATTTGTTCATCTGACCCGTTTTCATAAAGCTTTAATTGTCTGTAGATGTTTCTGTTTGACATTTTCCTGCGCTGTTTGCTGCCAGGGCTCGGAGCCCCGCCACTGTGTGCTACTTTATATGAATGTCATGGTCTTAAAGATAATGTAAATTAGTGTCTATTTGATGGACAATGACTCTTAGCAGTCAGCTTCATTCACCGTGTATCTAGCTGCCACTTTATGGACAGAATCTAAATGTATTACCACGCTCACTGCTTTTACTCATAACTCCTGCAGGCCTTGAGATTCATTCATTCACAATATCTGAGCTTCAGTCACATAGAAAAATTGAATCTTTCACTGTGGGACTCTTCAGCCCTCGGCATTAACTGATGGCAGTAAAGGTAGTAGCCGGTGGTGTGATGGAGCGTTTTAGTGCTTCATATTTATGTGCTGCCTTCGCTGGATTGTGAAGCTGGAGCAGTGCTTTAATCATAAAAAATAATCAGGTTGAAACAAGAGCAAAATCAAAAGACTGTGTAAAGATCAACATATGTAGTAGCTCAGTGCACAATTGACCTTACTAGATAAGATTCTTTATAATCTCTTTAATTAAAGCTCGATCTGTTGCCATATTTTGAGCACTAATATTTTCCACCATGCTGTTTGCTGGCTGCCACCCAGGAGAAGTGGTGCTTCACTCTTTTAATATAAAATGAACGCTGGTGAGACACAAGTCTGATCCTCCTCTAAGCAACAGTAAGTCAATACAGCGGAGGCTACCTGTAATAATAACATGTTAGGGACACCTGTGATTGCTCTGGATCTGTGTGCTATTCCATTACGGTAACTGCTAAATCAATTCCAGCCTCATCTTCTGCATTCGACACCGTTTGTGATCGGCAGGCTCGAAGTCACGCTGTGAAGACTTTAAAGATTACCTTTTACCTTATCTCTGCTGTGAGGTACACAGGGAGGCGTGAAAGCTAAGAAAGAGAGGGAAGGCGTCCTTGTATCAACATGCGAGTCCACGGCTGCCTGAGCACATGGTTTATGTACATATGCATTATGTACTGTGGATCTGTTTCGGGGTAGATACTGTATATCAACACTCTGGTTTTTCATTGTTAGAATAAACATTTCTGTAAGATGAGATCTGCTGATTTATAGAATTAAGACTAAAAAGGCTGAATTAGGGAGAAGCTGTGAACATCACTTTAGTTTATCATTATCTCTGTTTACCATTAAAAACACAGCTTCACAAGGAAATGTACACAACATTTTATCACAGCTGGAGTTTCCCTGTAATACTTGAATAGCTACATTTCCAACCGTTGCTTGTAGAAAAATAACCCATTCGATAGCACTGCACCTTTCATCACAAGACTGAACTGACTAAAGCTGTTTGCTGTTATTTCTGCCTCCCTTAAATAAGATATGTGGGAAACGCAATGTAGCAGTGGTAGTCCCTGGAGCAGACCAAAATTTATCTCTTGACGTAAAATCGATATTATGTTTAAGACAGTTCAACAGTAAAACAACTGACCTATCTGTACCAATAATTAAAGTTTGACTGTAATAACTGTTGAGACTCTTGGTCAAACACTGACTGTCTCTCCTGTGTCTGTCTGTGTTAATCTATTTTGCCCTAAAGCTCCCTATGTTTCCTTTTTAAAGCGACATGTGGTTGCACAGATTAACACACACACACGAGTGCGCGCACACAAAGACATGTACATAAATCCCGCCCCAAGTACCACAACCTGTAAAAGAAGTCCACTGAGAGCAGTTGAGAGGCACTGCGCCCCTCTGGCGCCCAGCGGGTACAAAGCTCCATCTTGGGCTCCCAGGGGTCTGGGCCCGACCAAGCAAGGACCGGTGCTCACACACACGACTGCTGATGTCAAGTCAACATCGAGTAGAGCCTGCAGCAGTCTTAGGTGGCTGACTGGAAAGAGAAAGAGACGGGGAGAGGAAAGCAGGGCTGTTAAAGGCTGAAAAGTCACAGGGAATTAGAGGAAGATGGAAAACCTTAACACAGGGGTAAGACAGAGGAGAAAGCCAACAGAATTTAAAGGGTGAGGCCACAGGAGAAACAGGTAGTGGCCGAGTGAGTGCAAAATGGAAGTTGGAAATAGAAAAAAAAAATTAAAAGCAGGTAGCAGTGGGAATGCAGGCACAGATAAGAGGCAGAGTAAGAGATGAAAGGAACCAAGGGCAATTTTTCAAACTGATATGTGACAGAAAGCTGAGCGGGGCAAGAAGTCAAAGATCTCAGCGCCAAGTGATGGTGTGTGAGGCAGTGATACACAGGGTTAAGAGAAGGTCAACAGGACTGAGAGATCAAAGTAGTGATGGCGATTAAGAGACAGCCGTGGCCAAAATGATTGCTTAAACACAGTGGGATCCAAACTGAAAGCTGCCAGCCATTTGAATTGTACTTACGCCATGTACACTGAGATTAGAGCTCTCTGAGGGAGGTAGTCCTCAATTAGTGGCAGCAGAAGAGAGGGAGGAGAGCACAGCAACAGAGCGGGAGGGAGAGATGGATGGATAGAAGAGGAAATGTAGAATGTGTAGCATAAGATTAAAAAAAAACAAAAAACGAAGGGACATAAAAACAGAGAGGAGACAGTGAGTGAAGGAGTGACAAGGGAGCGAATGAGAGACAGAGAGATAGGCAGGCAGAGGGACAGAGCCAATACATCACAGTGATCCTGACAGGCCACTTATCCTGCTGACAGACAGAGACACAGGAGCAGCAGGGATGATCTGTCTCTGAGTGGTGCAGCGGGATGTGAGCCACTTAATATAATGAAAAGTGTGTGAAATGCGTGCACGGGGTTTGGTTACCTCCGTCAGAGATAAAACGTTGACGAACAGTCACTCTGTCTGCCCATGGACGAGCACATGTAAACTGGATGGCGAGACGTCATTAGTCTAACGTAGACCGTGGACAGCGACTGCAACAATCGGGCTTACGTTTCACTGTTCAGATCTGAACCAAACACTGCCGACATTGCGCTGAGGTGTCTTGGTTTTACAAATGCTCTCGTGCAGCGGTTTTCGGAGCGTGAGGTGTGTCTCCCCGAGGGGCGCCAGAGAACACAGCGTGACAACAAATAAACTAGGAAAAGCAACTGTAAACATCAGATTAGCTAACCTCAGCTGTGCATGCGGTGCAGTGGATGCATCTTTAGTAGCTACGGTGAGACGGACGAGCAGAAAAAGGAGGATGTATGATCTATGTTGATTCCTTTCTACAGCGCATCCCTGCATCTAGCAGCTACGCCCATCAAAGTGTTTTTGCCACCAAGCAGTTTGGAAATGCAGCTTCAACAGTTGGTGTATAAATGTCACAGCATACATGTGTGTTTCTGATGAAAATTCTATTAAGTACATAATATTTATGGATTTTCATTACATATATATTTAAAATAAAAAATATTTTTGTGTAGAGTGGAGCGGTGGTTGAGTGGTTAACGCTGCTGCCTCTCAGCAGGATACTGGGTCTGATTTTGGGGCTTTTTAGGTTCTCTGTGCCTGCATAGGTTGTCTCTGGGTGCTCCAGTTTCCTCCCACTGTCCAAACATGCATTTTGCCTGTAGGTGTGAATGTGAGCGTGTGCGTTGTTTGTCTATATATGTAACTATGTGATAGACTGGTATCCTGTCCAGTGTGACCCTGCACATATAACAACTATGGCCGTTTCATGGATGGATTAAAATCGGTCTTAGGTCCATAAAAGCACTAAATAGGGAGAGGGAGAGAGAGAGAGAGAGAGAGAGAGAGATATTATTATATTATCTGTTTATTTATTTATGTTGTATGTGTTATTTTACCATTTTTGTAACGCTTTGGCAATATTGTAATGACAGTCATGCCAATAAAGCTTGTGAAATTGAATTGAATTGAATTGAATTGAGAGAGAGAGAGAGAGAGAGAGAGAATGTGTATGGCCTTGCGTCGGGCTGGATCTTCTTCTTTCTCTCTAAGGGCCACATAATCAGGCAAAATCATTTTTTCCGCTGAGAGCATACTATATGGAGAGGATATATGCTTGATGTTCAGACAGTGATATTTCATTTGGTGTCTGACCTTCTGTGATGTCTTCAATAGTTATGCCATTTAAGTAAAATTGCTATGAAATTTAGGTAAAAACGTGTGTTCAAAAGGTCTTTAAAATGTAAAGCTATAGATTACACAAAAGTTGTTTAAATAAATGGAGACATACACTGTAGTAGGAAGAACGAGGAGGAGGAGGGCTCAGCTGTCTTTATGTTCTCTAGGGGGAGGCTCACTTTCCTACATTTTGAAAACGCCTGCTCTTAAATGGTTTGCAACTGCATTGGACAGTGTAAAGCGGAGTAGCACAGAACTGCAATCAAGAAAACACTAAATTGGGAGGAACTAAATGGGAAATGAAGAAAAAGGAACTGTGGACAAAACCATAAGATTGTGGAAAATCACTGAAGTATACTTGGATTATATACACTCACTACAAAACATAGCATTTAAATTGCTGATGAATTGTTTTGGCGTTTGCTGCCTGGAGGGACAGAAATCTTTCAAAAAAATAAGATAAAATAAGCTCAAATACTGAATTTGTTACCCAGCAAGAGATTGTCTGTGTTTCTCTTCTGAACGAGGAGCCTCTGCACAGCTGCGTCCAGACTCCAACTGATGCTCTTATGGACCTTGAATAATGGAGAGAAAAAGAGAGAGACAGAACCAGGGAGTGGAGGGGAGAATAGGAATAACAAGATGAGGGCCAAAAAATCTCATTGCAAGTAAGAATGTGTTATCCCCTCTGTGTGAGCAGAGAGCAGAGAAGAAAGTGCATTGTTTTATTCTGCGTCTTTACTGTATCACATATTGAATCCAACTGGTGTTTTGTATTCTGTGCCCACATCTGAATCTATGCTCTCCTTTACAGCATGTCCTGTGTCCTGCCCTTGATGCTGCTTTGACTGTGGGAAGTTTTCTCCTATAGTTGTGATAAGAGCGGTGCTGAGCTGTAGCGTGTACCTGAGCCGAGTGTACGCTTTGCAAGGTAATGAGGGAGGACATGAGTAGATGGCTGCAGCACAGCAGGGCCGAGGGAGGACCGGCTGATGGTGAGAGGGATGGAGCAGGGGAGGAGGAGGAGGGGGAGGCGAGGACAGTCTGTAGCTGCTCCATCAGTCCATTGTTGGAGAGCAGCATGGAGACAGCTGGGGAGGAGAAGGCACCGTGTCATCACACTTTGATGAGATCTACGCTCATGTGTCAGAGTGTGTGTGTGTGTGTGTGAGTAGCAGTTGGTCTGGATGACTACACGGTGACGTACTACAGGCGCCCACCCACAATTATGGAAAAACGCCCACGTGCGACGCTTTTCGTTTCACACTTCTCTCTTATTGCAATGAAATTCTGCCACCTAAGCCTCGACCAAGCAAGGTGTAAATGTATTTTGATGTGATTTAATATAAAAATGTAGGAATTTGATAATTTCATCAGCGAAAAAGAATGGAATATAAATGGAAATCATTTGCATAATATTGAGGTAATATGCAGTACATAGGCAGCCAACCAGGTCAACTGCAAGTAAAAGAAAAACCAGAATTTTATATTATTTAAAGCTAAAATATCCGACTGTTTGCCTTGAGACAGAGGGATGTATTACTATTTCTGAGCAGCACACAGTCAGCTGAAACACTGTCTTGCCAAAGGCTGAGATAACTAATGTTTGTAAGTTGAGCACCGGCGATAAAAGAAGCAGATGGTGAATCGCAGGTAGGCTGCAGCAGGGGCAGTTTGCTTCCCAATGGTGCCCCTGCACTCTACCCACTGGCCTCACCTCATTAACAACCAGCTCAGTGACCTCTGACCTCTGATTTTGTAGCGCACACAAATTACCTAGCTTGTAGGTTCCAATCAGTTCCAAATCACTAATTGATGTCCGGGATGTGAGACACTTTAACATGTCCTGATTCATCCTGTTGATGGCTCCTGCTGTACATTTTTCTATTTTCTATATTCCACAGTGAAGCTATTTCTTCTATATTTTGGCTCATTGATTCAGCTTTATAGGATTCGTGGACGTTTCTAGAATCTAATAAAACCTTCATCTGATATCTGATGAAACTCCAATGTCTTCTTATTTCTCTCTTATCTGCAAAAGGAAAATAAACTGTTCTTCTGTGTCCTTGTGCATGAGCTCTCTGAACTCAGTCTACTTACCATATTTCTATGTGGATGTGTCTAGTGTATGTCTATGCATGCATGCCTGGATTTGTTTGTGTATATGCAATATTTGGGCTTAGCAAGGTGATAACACAACCTTGAGTTGTTTTCTTGTACAAATGTGAGAGAAGCTCTCGACAAAATAAGCAAGAGCACACAAGTGTCTGACACAATGTCCAGGACTGAGCTGCAGCTTAGTACCATAAAGATGTACAGCAGGTGTCAGCTTGTATGCTTATTATTTCCTCTGTGTCTCGGTGCTCCACACTTGTCAAGGTCAGCCTCTCACCTCTGTCAAAGCAGGGCAGAGGGAGAGGGAGGTTGAAACATAGGGACAGAGAGTACGAGGCAGAAACGCACAGAGGGTGAAGAGGCAGGGTGTGTGAAGGATGAGATGTCGGGAGAGCAAAGAGAGTGAGACAAATACGTGAGGACAGGGAGAGACGGGGAGAGTGTGTGTCTCACCTCTGTCGGTGCAGTGTGCGGGGGACAGACTCAGGCAGCAGTAGAGGTAGCTGAAGGCAGGCAGCAGGCTCTCTGCGTCGGTAGGCTTCAACCTCCCTGCTATATTACTTACTGAGACACACACACAAATGCGCACACACACATACACAAACATTCAAGTCTGGTGCTCTCAAAGGCTTTTGATAAAGATTTCATCCACAGACACTGACACACAATGTGCGAGACGGATAAAATGTAACAAGATGAGCCTTGCCATTTGCTGCCTGTCACGTCACATCTGCCACCGGTCAGTAGAAACTGAATTAATCTGATCTGCCAGTGCAAATGTCAAACATGTCTAGTGAATGTCTAGTAAATCTCTGAGCGGCGTTTTCATTTGCAGATCAGCGTTGAGTGTTCGTCTCGGTGGGTTTGTTGATGGTGACATTAAATCAAAGGCGAGCCGATGCCTCGACTTGAGAAGAAATGCAGACGAATGCAGGGGGAGATGAGAAAAAGTACAACAGTACAACACGGGCCTGTGTTGAATGGAGAATGTGTCTTAGTACAGTCACTGGATGGTTATGTGTTTGTAATGCAGCATGAAAGTTATGTAGCGAGTGAGAAAAATGCACAAGAGTGTTTTAAGTGTTGTCTTTAGCATTTCTGAGTGTCTGTGTGCGACTGATGCAGAGTGATGTAAACAATGTATGTGAATGTGTGCGTATGTTGATAGATGAATGCTGTGTGGCCTGCCTGCAGCACCTTTGAACCTCACCGTGGTAAAGGAGCTTGAAGTGCACTCCGTCCATCTTGCTGTAGGAGGACGATGAAGGTGGGTCACTGGCCTGAGTCACACACAGCAGCTCCAGCACCAGAGGGAGTGAGTTCACTGCGAAAAACGAAGACAGAAACAAAGTGTGACTGGAACAGAGAGGCGAGAGACGCAGACAGACAGGCAGGCAGGCAGGCAGGCAGGCAGGCAGGCAGGCAGGCAAAACTAAATATGAACACAGAGAGAGCGTGGGAGACAGAAGATAAACTTAATAACACAGTGTCAAGCGAGAAATATGAAGGTGCGGGGACTGGGCTGTCTGACAATCATCCTGAATTAACATTTCACCTCGCTTCATCGCTCAGGATGAAACCTCTGTAGTTTTCTGGACAGCAAAAACAGACGACATTCACACAGACAGAGAGAGAGCAGAGGGAGAATGTGAAGAGGAGAGAGAGAGGGGGAGAGGGTTGGGTTCTCCAACAGGAAAGAGGCAGCAGCAAGAGGATCAGGCAGAATAGTCATCTACATACTCCTTTCACCGCTGTAGAGCATAACATTAAAATATCTCCTCTTGGGATGCCGCTGCATTAGAGGCTAATATAAAGTATATATTAATGCAAATTACAGTGGGCTGAACTGGAACACGTGCAGGATAACAGTCTCTAATCCCCACAGGGCTCGGCATGAGCAGAAAGCAGGCAGAGGCTAACCACAGCAACACTTCCTGAATCCCTCGCTGGCGCACCAGCGTTGTGCCCTTCAGCGGCGCTCATTAACCTGGTCAAGTAAACAGATATCATAACCCCATCTGGCAGCAGACACTTCCACCAAAAGCACAGATATGCGTGCACAGAGCTGGACCTGTGAACCTTGAGGTGCTGCCGATTCGGACAGAGCTGCATTTGATTTCACAAGAATCCACCCCTACACTTTTTTACACTGTAATTACTTGTAATCGACTTGCACAGAAGAATTCTTTGTGGTGTCTGGGCTAATTCTATAGCGGACGGTAAACAGGAGCAGAGCTGTTCTGCATATCTGCATCGATACCGCCTGGATGTCAACGTTTGATCTAATCTACCAGCATCCTCAAAAAAAAAAAAGCAGCACTGCCCACTTGCTCATCTTTCCTTAAATCACGCTCCCTGAATAGTGATATTTATACATAATATTACATCAAGACAAGAGTTTTCTCCTCCCCCAGACATAAATAACCTTCTTATGAAAACAACCTCTATGAGAAGTATGTCTATTGGAAAAAAAACAAAAAAACCCCACACAACAATAACACTAGCCTTCATGCAGCGGAGTCTTCGAGATAAACTAGCGTCCTGCTGTCTGTGTTGACAAAGGATGTTGGGGAGATTTGTTTTAATGGATTAATGGTTCTCCCCCTGAAACATTAATCACAGGCGACAGTGTTCTGGGAACTGCTCTGCAATGTCATTCCAATTTAAAACTAACCAAGTTTTTGGAGGGACTTTGTGATTACAGTTCACTGAAAAACAGAAGCTGCCTGGAAAGGACAGCTCAAACAAATAACACCACAGGCTTCATTACCTACATAGAAAGTAACATGAAAGGCACAGCAGGTTTCATTGCACTCTAGCTAAGGTCTGTATTTTGCGTAATTTGATAGACAAGAGATATCTTAAAGTTGCTGGGCAGACATGAATGACATGACTGTGATCAACCTGCTGTGCCGTGTGAAAATCCTACCAGGGTGAACGGCTCAACAAACACTACAGCACAGGTATTCCATCAAATGATCCAATATTATGTGAGAATAATTAAACTAAGTGCTTTCTGTTACGTTGCAAAAGCATGTTGTGCCAAATGGACCTATTAATTCATGCAAGTTACTTTATAGATGTGTTGCTATGTTTGTACCAGTTGTTATTTTCAGATCATTATTTAAATTCCCTGGATGATTTGTTTGCCTTCTCAAACCTCTGAAGGATTTTTTAAATGTTTTAAGTGTTTTAAGTCTTGTAGGATTTTAAAGAGTCAGTAGGTTTGATGTGATTAGAAAGACCTCATTCCCTCTGCAGCTACCAGAACAGAGCCAAGAGATTTACACCACTAACCTGGTGTCTGCGGTGAGCCTTTCATAGGCTGCATCCAAAACCACTTCCTTTATGTTCTACTTTGTTGCCAGCTCTCCATTTTGTAATGCTGTCCGTCTAGTGAAAATTATCATATCTGGACTTGTGGTATCCCACGAGACAATGTGAAGGTAGTGTGGAAAAAAGTACATCAGATATTCACAAACCAAGCAATATATAGTATACCATCATGCCTTGCGTTTGTGGAGAAAGATCAAATACATTGCATCTGAAAAGGGTTTTTTTTCATTTTACAAATGAGTTCACTATAGTTATCTACATTGAATCCATGGATATTAAATTGTGACGAGGGATGGGAATCACCAGAGGCCCCACAATACAATATTTTTACAGTTCTAAACATTTTTCAACATTATGAGTACTGAAAGTTATTACCTTTTTGCAAATCCAAATAATGTTCTGAAAGGAAAATGTCAAGTTTAATCTAAGATAAAGTTCTTAGTCTGTTCTTCTCACTTAAATCATCTTTACTTTTGCAAAATGGGATTATCAAGCAGACAGACTGACCAACACAGTCAGAAAAAGTATTCTGCTATTCTAGTACTAAAAACTTGTGTTTGCAATTTACATGATAAAAAATGTGATAATCAGGGTCCATATTATGAAATATTATGCTGTAGCAATTTCCCCTAATAGGGAACAGTGAATAAGTGAGTGGTTTTGATGCTGTGAGCTTCATGTCTCAGTTCCTTGTTTATTTGATTTTGGACTCCTGCTTGAACATTTCAGGATTTGTTTACCTGTTTGGACAGCTTTCTCTGGTTTTGACCCTCACTTGCCTCCCTATCACATAAGCCTTTGTTCCTCTTTGTGTAAATAAAATCACTGAACCAGATTAGCCATTCCTCTGGCATCGGTGTTTGGGTCCTTTCCCCTGTTTTTGTGGCGCCAGCTGTGCCAGAGCTGCGTGTCTACTGACTGATCACAAACCCTTGTGTTTTCTTCTAACGTCTTGGTCTCATCAAATGTTTTTTGTCGTACAGACTGCAGTGGGGATTCTGTGGAGAGACATTTAAACTAAATAGATTTTCCTTATCAAAAAAAAACTTTTCAGTCAATATGAAGCGATGGGCATCTGAGCCCAGGTGTGGCGGCTGCTGCTGCTGCTGCTGCTGCTGTTGATGAAAGTGAGATTTAATTAACTCTTTCAGTGTTTACTGTGAGGGAGAAAAATGACTATCAGGGAAGGTTTGTCTGTCACATCTGACAGTGTAGGAACCCGCTGGGTAAACCCATGTGTTTTTGTGTGTACTGTGTGCACGGGCTTGGACAGGAATGAGACAATTTCATTTAAAGCTGTCATTTGCTGTACACAGAATTGATATGTATGACTGAGGCAGAACAACAGCCTGGAAGAAAACAAAACAATGTCTGATGCATCAAAGACAGTAAACACAGGGGAGTGAACAGCATCATTTACCTCAATCTATCAGCTGTAATTAACCGTATCTGTACTTTAATGGGGTACAACTGGGTGTCACCTCAAATCTGTTGACACTACATTTGATACGTGACTTGCCAAAGAAGATACTTGCAAAAAAATTCTGAATGTATACTGCAGGGACTCTCTCACAGAAGACAGTGTAGTCTTCAAAAGACAAAACAACTGTATAAATCCACATGTATCTCTGAGTTTAATTAAGTTTACTGTAGAATTGTGTGTATGCATTGGTAATGGATTTGATTTTACCCCATGGGACCAGTCCCAACAATAGACAGGGTGTGGTTTAGAGTATTAATGAATGCTCTGTTCAAAAGTTGCAATCATGTGTAATGTATTCAACGCCCCTGATTGATACACATTAATTTCAAATTAAATAATCCATTAATACTTTACTAGTGCAGAGCAGGTGCATGAAGCTCTCATAAAGGTTTCATGCTGCCTGATCTATCTCTGGCTTCCCTTTCAATTGCTACTAAAAGTGTAAATTGAAACCACTGCTCCAATTCTTGTCACCTCTTCATGAAGCTGTCTTGATTTTTAAAAACCGCCTGACTCATTATGAAATTTTGTAAATTCTTAACCTGGAACAATGGAGTTTCAGATTTCCTAATCTCTGCCATCACAGTATATCTCTTCGCATTTGTTTCAATAAATCTGGCTCGCAGTGTTGGTGCATTGAACCCTGCGCAGAATTGAACAAAAATCAGTTTTAGGGACCAGATAAAAGACTCCTCCTGTGTGTTTATTCACTCTTACCCTGTTCAGCGTGTCCCTGTCCAAGCCCAGTGTTCTCCACACTGAGCCTCTGTAGTGCCTGGAGGAGGCCTGGTCTAAGGCTGGCACACAAATCCTGCTCATAGTGTCTCTGACCACTCAAAAGCACTTCCAGCGCCCTGAGGACTCGCTCTGCGAGGGGGGCCTCCGTGGTGCAAAGCATCTCCTGTTATAACACACAGAGTCGAATAAAAGACAGACACAGACATGGAATATTTTTGTATCAGCATTAAAAAATTCAGTGAAGCCAACCAGGGGCGCAGCGTTGATTAAAGATACATGTTTTCCACAACCTGTCTCATTATCTGTTTAAGGTTAAACAAATATTTTGCAATTCAGCGCTACTTAACGTTTTTCTCCTTTTAATGCGACTGACTCTGTGAATCCATGTTCCTGGGTGTGTGATTCTCACCAGGAGTGTCAGGATAACAGCTGGGTGTTTCTCTATCAGAGTCAGGAGCTCTGTGGTTTCTGTGTCTGGCTCCTGGTCCCGTCTCTCATCAGCACAGCTTTCTCTCTTCTCTCTCTTCTCCTGCTTGTCTGCCTGCACCCAGGAATGAAACCCAGCCACTTTTTCATCACTTCAGACTTTTCATTTACAAGTTCAAAGGGAATTAATAAAAAATGTACAAATACATCATACGCAACTCTTACACTGTTGGTGTTAAATAAATCATTATTCATCGGCTGTAACACGTGAGGAAGTGAAACAGTTGCCTCCTTACCGTGCTGTGTCCTGCAGCTGTGTCCTGCCCTCGTTTGGTCAACCAAAGTTCCAGGACTAAGGGCCCAAATTTCTCTGCCAGCTCTGGATAGCGGCAGATGAAATGGAGGAGTGCAGGATGGTGAATGTAGAGGGAGGAGAAGCTTTGGCATGAGGAGAGTGCCTTGCTGATGCAGTTCAAAGGAGCCTTGAGTAGAGCAGAGTGGTAAAGAAAGAGTGAAAAAGCCAGTGTGGTTTCTTTAAGTTAAGCACACACACACCCACACATGCTTTTAAACTCCACTGAGGCGCAGTCCTCAGTCACAGCAGAAACCTCTTGTAATATGTTGCTTATTTATACATACAACAGAAACATAAGCTTTTCTGTGCCTATATCTATATCTAACTACACACATGAAAACATGTGTCTTTCAAAGAAGCTGCAGCTCACGGTTTTTTCAACATCTTCTTTGAACTACAGAAAAGTGACTTCTGTTAAGAAAATGTTATTTGTTCTACGTAGCTTTAAAAGAAAAGTTCAGCTACAATTAATATTCATTGCCACTGAATCATCTACGGAACAATATGGATTTTCCATCAGAAGATGAATATGAGCTGTCAAGCTTTGATTCTGTGTATTTAAGGCTATCACATTAATGGGTCTTATATCAAACCGAACAGAACTCAAGTACCAGGACATGCTGTTCTCTTCTCTGTGCACAGTACAAAAAAACGCATCTTGTTTGAACACGTTCTTTAAGAAATCCAGACATCTTAATGTGGCCTGGACCTACTGTATCTTGAAGAAAACAAATAGAATATTTGAGGTGGACTCAGCCGTCAAACTGTATTTTGGTATGAGGGAAAGATAAGAGATGAAATGTTGAAGCTGTTCAAGATACTGAAATGTAAGTGAATCATTTTGAATCTCCAAATATCCATCTTCTGCATTCTATGGGAATTCACTGAAAAGCATAAAAACATTCAAACTTTGCCTTGATGCTGATGCTGTACATCACCAACACTAGTTTTGTAAGAGTAGGAGTGTGTGTTGAGAGTTACCCCCTCCAGGCTGGGGCTGTTGTCCTGTGTCACTGCCAGCAGGTAGAGGGCAGAGCGGAGCACAGAAAGAGGAGGGACACAGTTGCCCTGCTCCTGCACTGAACACAAGAGCCACAGCACGCTGGAGAACACTGTCTGGTCTGGGAGGAGCCTGAGTGAGACACACATACACATGCACAATAATGATGATATTCACTTAACGATATTACAAGTAAATAGAGACTAACCAAACATTTACATTTGAATGAACACAAATGCACGGATAAATATACTTGAATGTCAAACAAACAGCAGACATGTTGAGTGTGAGGGTAATAATGTGGACAAACACACAAACCCTGTGTGCAAAGCAGACAAAGTGCTCCAGGGCCATGTTGAAGTCACAAACTTTCTATCGCTCTTTCTCACGCTAAAAATATACGCATGTGCGCAAGCCCAGTCAGTCAGGATGTAAACCACACACGTATATGAGGTGTGGCTATTAAATAATGGGACTGATGCTGGTACATAATTGCACCTTAATTTGCACAGATCCTACATCTGAGTACACAGGCACCACACACATCCAGCTCCTCCACAATATGTAAATCTCTGGCTGTAGCTACCATTAATTTTGATGAGACCTCACAGTGGCAGGGAGAAGCTTTCATCCTCTTCCCTGGGGGTAATGCATAGCCGAGGTTCCGCTGAAGGACGGATTAAACTTTCCAAAGAAGCTGATGTATCTCCGAGGTCATAAAATATGTACTTAAGAACACCCTCGATGGGCCGTGGGAGTAACGGATGGAGCTACAGCAACATCCAGAACCAGCTGGTTTCTTGGAAAAGCCAAAAGATTTACTGATCTATAGTGACAAGAGAAAGTATCTTTAAAAAATGAGCTGGTTTTCTGCATGAACTGGTCACAAAGTATGATCTGAACTTCATCTGGGCCACGAGTACAATCACATGTAGTTCTATTTATAATCTAATATCGCATCGTCATTTAACACCCAGTACTGGTGGAAAAAGGGAAGTGAAGCCTTGGGTTTAATATCTGGTTGAACCACCTTTGGCAGCGGTAACCTCAAAGCAGCTCTTCAGTAGCTGCTGATCAGACCTGCACAGCGTTCAGTAGAAAGTTTGGACCGTTCATATTCTCAGGACGTCTCTCCAGGTCATTCCACATCATCTCTCCTGCATTAAGGTCTGGAGTCTGACTGTGCCGCTCAAACAGGTGGATTTTCTTTGAAGTCATGTTACTTTGATGTTTAGGGTCATTGTCCTGCTGCGTCGCCGGCCTCTACTGGGCATCAGCAGGTGAACAGCCAACCTGACATCATCTTGGGAAAGATGTTGATCAACTTCCATGATGATACATATTTTTCTTTTTCTCTATGTCATTGTTATAGGGATTGACAGTTGTTTTCAATAAACGTAGACAAGAACACTGAAACTAACTAAAAATAATGTGTCAGTTGATTATTGTAACTTTGTTGAAGCTCTGTCTGTATTTGAAGACAAATTCAAATGAAGATACTTCCAAAGGCTTCATTTGCTTTTTTCTCCCCACTGTAATTCTGATGCTGTGATACAACACCAGTCTGAGATTTTGGACTTTTTAAATACTGTGACTGAGCAAAAATGCCAATTCTTCTGTATTAAAGCCAATAAAAGTGCAGTTTTCGAAAGATATTTTAAACTGCAAATGGGCAAATTCAATAATAAATCTTTCTGTGCCGTTAGATCCACATCAATAATTAATGTTTCTGAAAATTATTATCACTATTGTCAAATATTTCTTGATTTATCTATAGATATGTCAACATTTTCACATCAATACTGAGACTATGCAACATTTGATTGAGTCAGTATCATCTGGCCGTACTCCTAAGTTTATACACAGTGAAAACTGGGGCAGAGATGAGTGGTGCAGCTGGCTGGCTGCCGGCGCTGGGATAGAATACAGAGCGATGTGGTGACATTTTCCTCTTTATATTGATTCTCTTAGTACAGGTAATACAGTGCAACCAGGAGCCAGTCGGCAGCCACAAGGCTGGGAAATTACTGTGCTGTTCAAAGACTCTTCTTACAGTGCAAATAGATGCTGCTGTGGGAGAACAAAGTCAGTACATCTGAATCAAATTATGTCTGTGCTTCCTGCAAAACCAATCTGCAGCGGCACCACACACAAGTACTCAGAATCTGTATCAGCAAAATGTTTTCACTTGATGCTGAAATGCGTATTGGTTGCTTCCAATTTCCAGCTCCAATTATCAGCCCAGAATGTGAGTTTCAGAATGTTTTTTCCGCACATTTTCCCATTCTTAACACACAAAACATTTGCCAGACCAAACCAAATGCCACTTGCCTCTGTCAGTCCAACCATACCTGTCTCCCTGCTGCAGGGCAAGGCGTAGGATTAACACCAGGCAGTACTGCGTGGCCCTTGGCCCTTTATATTCACAGAGCTGGAGTCCTGCAGCCTCACGCAGCAGCGAGGGCCAGTCTGACACACGACAGCACAGAGGGGGGAGGTTGTAGAGCAAGAGATTTTCCACCTCCTCAGCATCTGGGGGATGAGCGAGCAAGTACAACAGAGACAGAAAGGAAAAGAGTTCGGTGAACAATGCTGAACGTAGGAAGCACACAAATTCATAGAGGGAGGGTGAGAGTGAAGACAAGAAAGAGGAAAGGATATGGATGAAGGAGAGAGATGGATGGAATAAAGTAAAACTCAGCAGAAGAGGCCCCGAGGCCTCATTTACACTGTGACTATCTCTTACCAATTTTATGTTTACGACTAAAGCCAAGCCAAAGCTCTGGTTTATGAAAAATTCATCTGGGCAAAAATGAGCGGCGATACACCGATTTAACACTTTCACTATGATCTACTATATATTATGCTGAAACTAAAGCCAGTATCCACCATTAACCAAGCTTTGGCTGTTGTGGATGCTTAAATATAACATTGTCTAGCAGAGTTAAAGAAGGTTTTTTTTTCTAAATGAGGTCCCTGAGGAAAAGACATGCTGAGATGAAGACAGCATGTGGAGTGACGAGACTGGAAGAGTGGGAAGGGAAACGGCTACAAGAGTAGGATTATCTGCATCTACTATCTGTGACGTTGTCTCTGTGTGGTCATTAGGGAGCTGTAGAAATAGAGGGGTGAGGGAAAAGGGGAGAAGAATATAAGCTGCAACTTAAAACAAATTGAAAGAGAACAACGCAGAAAGAGAAAGGGAAACAGAAAAGTGGCACAGAAGAGGGAAAATGGTGCTGTGGGAAAAGAGGGAGATGGCAACAAGGAAGGAAACAAAGCAATCTACAGTATGAGGGACTCACCGAGCACAGAGGAAAATGACAAAATAGGCACATGGAGATAGCAGGCAGAGATAAGGTCAGTGATGCATGACTACACAGAGGCTATAAAGCCACAGCAAAGTCTGTGGGGAACAAGACTACCAATCAACCAGGAGGAAAACAAAGTGAAGAAGGGAAGAGGAGAAATAGAGACAGGGGGAGAGAGATGAATAGAAACAGGAGCTAAAGTGGGGGAAAGGTAGCAGAAGGAGATCACAGTGGTCTGGACGGGCCACGGGTAACGAGTAAGAACCAGATGAGGGAAAACAAAATCAGGAGGACGATAGCGGGATCCTGTAAGGGACTATGGATGGGTCAAACAGAGAGACAGGGAGAAGAATAGAAAGATGTCAAAAATGACAGAGAGGAGTCTCAGAGGGAGGGCTGAGAGAGAGAGAGAGGGGGGGGGGGAAGAGGAGGAGCAAAGGACAGGCAGATGATGAAGACAAGAAGAGAAACAACAGATGGGAGAAAGACAAAAAACCAGATCTACAAAGCAGACTGCAGTGACACGTTGCCTCCTGCTCAGGTCTTAATAATAGAAGAAGAGAAGAGAAGAGAAGAGAAGAGAAGAGAAGAGAAGAGAAGAGAAGAGAAGAGAAGAGAAGAGAAGAGAAGAGAAGAGAAGAGAAGAGAAGAGAAGAGAAGAGAAGTCTTAAACATTCACACAGCTGTTACACAATTATCACACAGCTATGTACAAAGTACAAAGGATGCCCTTAAATAAATTACCACAATTAATTAGCAATATCAGAGTAATTCAATTAACAAAACGCACCATGAAAAACACCGGCCGAGAGTAAACAGATCAACATGGTGGAAGAGAAACAGCGAAAGGAAAATCAGTTTAAATCTGGTGAAGAAAGTGTGAAATAAAGATAACAACGGACTTTCTGAACAAGGGAAATATCTAACATAAAATGGAATGGTAAAATTCAAGATGAGAGCAAAGCAAAAAAAAAAAAAAAAGGAGCGAGCAAGAGGCTGCAAATGAAACAGAAACAGATAAGGGTGATGAAAGCGAGGAAGACGTTGACAGGGAGGAAAGGGAAACAAACAAGAGTCTAGCTCCACAGAATTCATTATTCACAGCCACAAACACACGTAAACAAATACACACACCTACATGGTTGGTTGTACATCTCTTACATCTCATTACCTCAAAGAAATATTTTACTCAACTCTGGTCTCAATGTCACAACATGTCTCCTGGGAGCAACTGCAGTTTCCAATAAAAATGTTTTCTACTGTTTAGTAGAAAGGGACTGGAGGGATGAGAACTGCTGGATGTTAACATCAGGTTGTTCTCAGCAACATCTTCACTTACCCACAGTTACGTTCAGAGAGTTCACTTCAGTCTCGCATGATCATAAGTGACCTGACCTTTTAATTTCAAGTGTTGTCTGCGCTGCCATTGACATTTATGAGATCTGGCATTAGCTCTTCCCACAGAAACCTACAAGCAGACAGTGTTCATTTTTCAACTTAAGGCCATGTTTACAGTACACACATCTGAGTCTGTTCCTTTCATTCTGTGTGGAAAGCTTTGAGCGACTGTTCGGTGTCTTTGCAAACGGTTTGTGTGAATCTGCATCATCAGCCTGTTTGTTGACTGTGTGAGCCGAGCTGGTCCGGAGACCTCCCTCTGAACAGGGCTGGACACTGGCCGACTGGAGAGGACAGGCGTCTCTATTAGGGATGAGAGCCTTGTTTTATGTGTTTGATGTTTGAAGTAAACATAAAGAGGATCGGGGGAGGGGGCAGAGAGAGACAGAAAGAGAGAGAGAGAAGACTCAAGAGTGGGCGAAGAAGGGGAGAGAGACAGAGAGAGAGAGAGAGAGAAGGCAGCACAGACACTGACTTTAGTTTTCTACTGTGATACAATTTTTTATTTTAGTTTTACTCTCTCTCTCTCTCTCTTTTAAAAAAGAAAATAAAAGAAAAGCAATATGCTGTCAGTATGAGATATATTCTATGCACAGTAATAGGACTGAGCAATTGATTGAAATATATTATCAAAATCACAATAGTCCAATAAAATCTGAATCGCAGCAGCTGAGATATTTTTTAGAAACTAACTAAAGAAACTTTAGAGGTAAAAAATGTGTTGCACATACTTCATCACTGAAGCACTGTGATGCTACATAAACATCCTGGCCTTCAAATCTTATTCTCCCAACAGTGCGTGTTGGTACAGACCCCAGCAGAAATCACCATATCATCATTTTTATATTTTCTCCAGTAAAAATGAAATGCAAAAATATCCACTGCCACTAAAATCGAGACTTGCAATCTCATCTGTTCAATAATTGGATTTTTTATTTTTTGCATATCATTAAGCATAATATTTTGCATATCATTAGGCATGAATTTTTAATTGAGCTAGTCATGTACATCAGCATAACATAACAAATACCTCTAGACGAATTAATGACAGAGTGAAATCTAATGAATGAATGAATTCCTCATGGTCATAATGTACAGTATCCACAGGTGTTACATGTTACATGATCCAAAGGCCCTCAGCCTTCAGAAATGTGTTTCTCGGATATCTGAATTTCGCAGAATAACGTTTGTGCAGAGTTTGACACTAGAACTCAGATCTGACTCTGATCATCACACATCAAGTCTGACATGAAAACCTGAAACCTCCAGTGTGCACAGACTTTCAGTGAAGTCGGAGACATCTTGAGCCCAGTATGTGAGATTTTCTATTAATATTGAATATTCACTAATTCTGAGCTTTGAGGAAACGTTAACAAATGAACCATTTTTTTCTAAGATCAAATAAAATCATTCCTCAAATGGTTTGTACAAATGCCTTGCCATGCTTTACACAAAACAAACAAATGCTAAACACCATCACCAGTTCCTTTCAACACAGCAGCCTCACATCACTGGTTGTGTGACATCATTGCTTGGAAACCGAGGGGAACAACAGGGTTTTTTACTGGTGCTGCATGTAGCTGTGTGTGCGGTGCAAGTGTCTGTGCATATTTGCATACCATCGTGGTAGGAGCCAGAAGCAGGGTTTGACTGGGAGAGCAGACACATGCTGAGTTTCTGTAGAAAACCACAGCAAGATGCATTTAGATTTGGGTTCCTGAAAGAAATGGTGAGAGGGAGAAACACTCATGAGACGGAAAACAAACACATATATGGAAAAAAGAGAGTCGAGAGAGAGAGAGAGCAGGAAAGCTGAAATAAAGAAAAAATGAGGCCACCTGAGACAAAGCACTGCACACATTCTCCATGCATGGTCATTATAGTGAAAAGTGAAGCACGAAACAAAGGACAGAATGTGCCTTGACTTAGTCCTTTCAGATATGAAACAGACACGGCATGGTTCAGTTTCATTACAGCTCAGAGCACGGGGGCTCAGAGCCTACTGAGTCGACCACAATTACGACCACAGTAACACACACGGAGGCGCAAACAGACGCACTTTAACACGTACACACACACACGCATTACACATACAACAAAAGCGCATATGCTTATATTCACAAAACAGCAAAATCTAATAACACACACACACGCACACAATCAAACAGAGTGGTCTTTGAAGCTGCAGATCTGTTGCTCTGAGACAGACACACTGCTGAGACGACTGGCTTAATGGAAGGAAGTAGACAGAGTGACTCAGAAATGACAGATGCCTCCGTCGTGTTATCTGCCTCATTGTTCAATATGCTCCGACAGGGAATAATAAGAACTCAACTTTCTGAGCCACCATGGTCTAGCTGGCACACACACAAACACACACACACACACACACACACAACCTTTGAGACAGCACTGCTTTGTTAATTGCTGTGTGTGAGTTTGCCGGTGTGTGTGTGTGTGTGTCCTCGGGTTATCCTGTTACAGTGTACCTGTTTCCTGCACAGAGGAGGCCTTTGTGTTCCAGAGCCAGCCTGTAGAAACCAGAGGACGCTGGAGGGAGGAGGAGGAGAAGAGGAGTTAGAAAGGCGGGATGAGACAGTGTGCCGCGAAGAGGAGGAGGACAATAAGAAAAAAAAAACTATTTATGTAACGTTTTTCAAAATAAATGTTTTAAAGTACATCACAGGTGGAAAGGAAAGAAAAACATGATAAAGTACATACACATTTTAAGCCAAAATCCTGCAACTAAAACAGCTGAGTGATAAAAGAAGCGGCAAAAAACTCTTCAGCCTGCGGACAGAGAAAAAAGCATGATTCAGAGGTTTAAAAGTACTGAGTGAGAGGAGGAGAAGTGGAGAGCCGTTTGACAGAGTGGAGGCTGAGAGTCAGACAAAGAGAGAGAGAGAGACCTTTCATCAAGATCAATCAAACAGGGTCAAACATTATGACACGATAATTGCAGAAATCAGCCACGTTCCCCACACATGTGATCTTCTAAAAATAGTCCTCCGCATCAGGGGGAAAGGCTCATCACATGGCTACAGTGGAGGTAAAGGGATGGCAGTCCTGTTTTAATTCTATGGAGGTGAAAAAATAATAAAACACTATCGTAACGCTGTTTTAATGTCTTGGCTGTTTCAGAGCTGCAGTTAGAGAGAGCAAGAGAGCATCTCTCGCTTATTAGAAGAGGGGTGCTCTCTCTTAATTTCATAAAGCCACTAACTCACTTTCTTCTGGACCCAAGCCAAGGCATTGCTCAGCCGTATCTGCTGAAAACTGTTCTGCTTTGTTAATCGCTTGCAGCATAAATATAAAACTTATGTTTCTTTTTAATGCCACTACTTTAGCTTGTCCCGATGCCCAGAGGCAACGCGATTCCTGTCAATAATTGAGGCTCATCATGTGGACTGCCAGCTTTGGACAGATTGCTTAGTTTTTCCCCTGCAGTGAAGTAAAATTTCATCAAGTCAACATTCAGGCGTTTAACTCGTTCTTTGATGAGAGCAGAAGCAAATGTTGGCAATCCTGTTGTCGCCGTATTTCTAAACTGCACAAAGATATGGATTTTAATTCCATCAACATTAACCAAGCCACGGAAATAAAAAGGTTCAGTGGTTCAGAGAAGTACACAATCTTTTATGTGATAATGAAATGAAATTAACTTTATTTCTCATAGTGTGATTAGCTGGGAATCGGGCTTTAGGGTGAAATTGCTTCTGTTATAGTTTATTTAGTCTAGTCAGACATTTGAGACTTTGAAATGTACTGTAAGCAAAAGGCTTAATTGACAATTGTGCATTAAAACAGCAGCTTTGATGTTGAAGATGTTTGGTTAGTATTGGCTGTGCTCTGTATTCCCATGTGGTTTGATGGAGCAGAGGCTCCCGGTTTCTCTGAGGTGTGAGCTGCTGCTGTATGTTTCTAGGAGGACCGGCTCTAGTATGTGCAGAGCCTGCAGTAACAGGACTGACAGAGTGGAGCTAATTTAAAAACATGAGCTGTGTGGACTGTCCCTGCGCCTGTTACTGATATCATGAATCTCATCGTGGCATAAGAGAACTTTATGTTTAATTTTTCAGCTCACCACAGCACAGCTCAGCTACTGACAGAAATATTAAGAGAAACATCTTGGCCCGTCATTTTAAATGAAGAGAATGTGACCACTATGAATACTTGATATCTCATTTCATTAAGTGGCTCATTTACTCAGTTTCACTTCCGGGCGCTTAAAAGAAAAAAAAACAGGTCCAAGTGTATTAGTGTCTTATTCTGTCAAATTTCACGGAGACAGCAGCCGATGTGTTGTGTTACGCAGACGGACTGAATAAAACCAGACATGTAGTCGAAGGCCTCGCTAGTGGTTATGTGAAGCTGTGCTAACATGCTGACAGTGACTCTACCAGCAAAGGCTGCAGAGAACATCAGGAGACCACCAAACTTATAACAATTCAGGCGGAGAAGATCATGAAAGCCACTGCAGTCCCTCCAATGCTTGCTGAGAAATTTCAGTCTGGACAAAAGTAGAGGAAACAACTGGCTGACAGACCAACACTGCCACCCATGGAGCTGTTCAGCTCGCATGGATGAGAGCAAGAAAGTGAAAAACAGAAATACAGAACACAGCAAAAGGATTTTGTGATTTTACAGTTCGATTTAGCAGACTTGGTATCTGCTTAAAAAACATTCTTAAAGAGATACAGTATTTCCCTGTGAATACTGTTATGTTTCATAATTAATGAATGAATTAATCAATGTTTCATTAATTTTAATGCATGATATCATACGGGCAGTGCCATTGGTTTTGCAGCTACTCAGAAAATGTATTCAAGTAGTATCGTTCTCGTGCACCAGGTACCTTCAGCCTGTCTTGTTCAAAGGTCCTCCAGATACAAAGCAATGATCACTAGTCAAAGCTCAACAGTTTAGCAGAGCTTTCGTTTTAATAAGACAGCGACATCCAGATTGTCACTTCCAGTCAGACGATGTGCGCCGGTACAAACAGGGGAGCAGACACCACCTGATTACTGTATGTGGCACTGACATCAAAAGTATATCATGGGGATACTCGGTGTTAATTTGAAGTTAGTCGACTCACCCAGCTTATTTGCAAAGACGGGCATGAGAGATGGGAGGAGGGTGAACTGGGAGGACAGGATGGAGTAGAAGTGCTGCAGTATCTCAGCGTTGGGTGCACGCTCACACCTCCTCTACACACACATACACACACACACATAGCAAATCAGAGACAAATGACCAAAACACAAAAACTGTAAACAATTTATTCTTCTCTGATTGATTTTTTAGCCTGAGTCGAGCCAACTTTGTAATAATATAACAAAAATGGTCGTTGCACTAATGCAGAGAGACTGATTGATCCGTGTGTACACAAAGCTAATGAAGACAGAACCCGTGTTGACAGTCATTTAGAGAAACCGCCAGACAGAGCATGGTAATCATTGTGACCTAGACGTATTTCTCAGAAAGGGGAAGTGGGGAATTGTGAGATAAAATTTTCTCAAGTGTTTGGTTACAAGTGCGTGTGACAGAGAGATAACAGGTTCAAGATGAGGCGACCGTGATGCGGATGTGTGCGAATTTGTGTGTGTGTGTGTGTCCAGCTCTCACAATGACGGTGGGTATCCAGATGGAGTCGCAGCAGTGAAGCAGACACTGACACAGAGACTCCAGTGAGTCCTGAGCGTGGCTGTGCTTAGATGGAGCTGTGAACACGTTCTCCCTCAGAACAGGCTCTGATGCACACTCCTCAGCCAAACTTGGACACACACACACACACACACACAGAGACACACACATAGGCATAAATCCAAGAGACAGACACAGATGATATACCGAGGACCTAAATAAATTGTTTCATTCACAGTTGAACTACAAATAATTGTCTAGGCTGAAAATGTTTAACTCAATGACTCCACTGACATCCAGACTGACTTGACTTGATTCAATGCAATGCTTTAATCAAATTGTAACTGTTCCAACAAAACAACACGATACAGGATAAAGTAGAATTTTTAAGCAAGTAAGTATTGATCATAAAACAGTTTGAGACTGAACACTTTGTACATTACTGAGTCAGTTCTTTTACTCTTGAACTCTCTCACTGATCCCAATTAATTCCTCCAACATGTGACTTGGCGAGGTGCTGACCTGCAGGCAGCCTGAAAACAAACCAAGGCCTGGAGCAGAAACCCTTCGGACCTGGAGGCCTGTTTGCTGGGGCCTGACCTCTTGACAGTCCCCTGGGGGTGAACAGAGAGGAATTAGAGGAAAACAAAAGAAACACAATTTGAGAGAAGAGAGGAAAGGAGAAAGCAGGAGTAGAGTAAGACATAACAGTTTTCTCATAAAAACAGTGAGTTGACATACAGTGTTCATGACTATATGCTGCCACTGTATCACCCTCAAAGGACAAGTGTCGCAGTATAAGTCTTATACCTGAGTAGACACTGAAATCTTGATTGAACCTGTGCACATCACACATGATATGATTTATCACACAACATTAGACTTTAAAGGGACAGTTCAACATTTTTGGCAAATTGGCCGATTGTCATAATCCCTGTAGTTTTAGCAGTAGGTTCGTTACCTTTAATTGTCAGTGCAAGCTTTTTTTAAAAAGGTGGAGCAGAGCCGCAAGCTGCTCAGAGCTACGCTACGGAGGCTAATGGGATTTCTTGGTTTCCCTCATCAAACTCATCAAATACACAATCCAACAACTCCAAAACACTCTGGTGGACAAGTTGTGACCTGCACATTCACCACACTATGAGATAATAACGGAACGTTACGAGACGGAGTTGTTTTAGAGGTAAATTCATGCAAAACTGCTGATTCACGTTCCTGTCAGGGGCAGTTTCCGACAAGCAGTCTCTGCATTTACCTCGAAAACAACTCCATCTCGTGACGTTCCGTTGTTATCTCATAGCGTGGTGAATGTGCAGGTGACAACTTGTCCACGAGAGTGTTTTGGAGTTGTTGGATTCTTAAAATAGCAAAGGTAACGAATCTACTGCTATGACTATAGGGATTATGGCAATGGGCCAATTTGCCAAAATGTTGAACTATCCCTTTAAGAGAATAAAACTAGTTAGATTTTATTCTCTCAAGTCAACATCTGTGTTTCTTATGAATTAAAAAATACTTTTAAGTAGGAGAGAAATGAATTAATTTGTTTATTTTGGTCGGTTGGTTCTGGTTGATTTCTCACGTTCGTATCAATTCAGTGTTGTTGAGCAGGTGGTGGTCACTGTTGAATCTTGAGAGCTTTGGCTATAACTGCATTTACAAAAGGTTACAGTACACCCTCTGAGCAGCAGTACGTCATCAGCAAAGACTGAAGTGAGTCACTGTTAGGAAGTGATGCAGTGGTCTGGGGGGGAGACTAGCCAATTAACGGGCTATGGAAACAAGCACTTAAAACCAATGCTTGCTTTCCACTTCCTGTGACAGCTCATGCTGACTAAAAGAATAAGGTTTGATGCTTAATTTGCAACGGTTAGTCATGGCTAAGGCTGGCTGTGTAATAGCAAATCTGACATGGCAGCTCCTTTACTGGATCAGTTTAGTGAAATTCCAGAGAAAAAGTCCCACATTTGTACCTTCAGAAGGCCACATTTCTGAATATCAAGGTGCTGTAAAACCCTATTGATATTCACGCCGATAAGAGGCATACTACACACATTCACACACGCACACACACACCACCCAGGTATAACAAAAACCGCTTCCCCCCTGCTGCTGAAGTTAATCCTCAAGGAAACACTGCATAAGAAAAATCTAATCACATCTCCAAGAAAATGATCATCTTATCAAAGCAGATTATCCAAAAGATTTCCTCAAGGAAATCATTAAAGATTTATTTAAAACAACAAAACTTCTCCAATTAGACCTGAGAAACACTGAAATCCTTCTGTTTCTTCGGTGAATTATAAGTCCCACTAACACTTCATGAATATTAATCTTGAATCTTTATTGTGCTTCAGTTTGATTAAAAAGAGCCACATTTATTGTGTATTGCATTGGAACATGAATACATCCAGACATGTCTTGTTGTCTTGTCACTTCAGCATCACTGCCACAAGTGCAACGCTCTTTGTGATTCAGACAGAAAGCAGGATTCAAAGCAGAAAGCAGCCTGAGAGACAAGTATAAAAAAAAAAAACAGTGAAGGACATGATCCCATTGATCGAACATGTCAACCACACACGTGTTGTGTGACAGGTAACAGATAGCATCAAAGGCAGACATGTCAGTGGGATTATTAAAGGCGCTGACAACTGCAGAAAACACAGGCGTCTTTGGAGAATCACCAAAAGAGAGGGCAGCGTTGAGACAGCACAGACATTTTTTTTATCAGCAGCTTACACACTTTCTAATTTTATATTTAAGGATAAAACAAAAAGCAAATCTAACTCACAGAGCTTTGCCGATGTGCAGACGAGTGTAGGGGCAGCTCAGTCAATCTGTTAGTGATGGACTCCACCAGTCTCTCCACCTCGTTGTACCGGACTGGTATGGACTGATGGTTTCGTCTGGTGATTCAGATAGTAACAGAGGGAATAGCGCAGCATTAGCTACGTAACTCTTGAGACTGTCTTTGATATTTTTTATCAAGAGGATGATGTAGGGAAGGCGCAAGTAAGCAATACAGAGGGACACAACGTAGATCTGTGTGTGTGTGTGTATTTGTAAATGACTGACATGAAAATAATGCATACTTTGGTTTAAGATTTTCAAGGGACTTTGACAAACCCAGAGATGCGTAGATTAATTAACATCGGTGCTTTGTCAGTGTGCGCCTAATACTTTCCTGTAACACTGTGTATGTGTTAATGTGGGTTGTTTATGTGTGTACTGTTCATGTGTATGCATTCCTCAGTGAATGTAAACAACTAAGTGGCTGTGTCTAAGAGAATAGGACGATTCATGCATTTGCAAATGCAACTTGCAATGACTTCTAATCCCTCATGACTTACATGTCTCCATGCTTTCCCAGGCCTGAGGGCTGAGTTCAGCTCCTCTGTGTCACTGCACTGATAGGCGTTCACTGTGCGGATTTGTGGATTTTGGGCTGTACCACAAAGAGGACGAGGTGGCCGAGTGGTTAAGGCGATGGACTGCTAATCCATTGTGCTCTGCACGCGTGGGTTCGAATCCCATCCTCGTCGAGCTACAGCAAGCTTTAGTTTCAGTCTGTAATGTAAGCAGGGTCAGGTGCCTGCCCTAGAGGCAGTACATGGCTGCATGTTACTGGAATAACTTGATGTCGCTTACAGTGGGATTAGTTTAACTGGTAGAGCTTATCATGTCAGAGTTTGTTGGATCACTGCTCACATTCTCTAGTTTTTAAAGACCAGTAAATAATGAAAATCTGTTCCTGTACCGATGTGAAAACCGTAGAAGCTGACTTGTAAAGGCTCCTGCATTCACTGCACAGAATTCTGGATATTTACACCACTGCAGAGAGGACGAGGTGGCCGAGTGGTTAAGGCGATGGACTGCTAATCCATTGTGCTCTGCACGCGTGGGTTCGAATCCCATCCTCGTCGAGCGACAGCACGCTTTAGTTTCAGCCTGTGATGCAAGCAGGGTCAGGTTCTGTCTGGGCATGTTGACTTGATGTCGCTCACAGTGGGAATAGTTTAACTGGAAGAGCTTTATCATGTCAGAGTTTGCAGGAACACTGCTCACATTCTCGGCAAATATATGAAAATCTGGTCTGGTCTGGCCTGGCATCAAGGTTAATGAGAAGTAGGAAGTACAGAGGACGATAAGCACATGTGCAGCCATCACATCTGCCGTGACTTGTAGCTAAGAAAACAAATACACACAAAAAGCAGTAAATGCCAAGGCTCTGTCTAGGCATTTACTTTTCCAGGCCTGAGGGCTGAATTCAGCTCCTCTCTGTTCCTGTACCAATGTGAAAACAGTAGAAGCTGACCTGTAAAGGCTTCTGCGTTCACTGCACAGAATTCAGAATATGTACACACTTAAGAGAGGACGAGGTGGCCGAGTGGTTAAGGCGATGGACTGCTAATCCATTGTGCTCTGCACGCGTGGGTTCGAATCCCATCCTCGTCGAGCAAGCTTTAGTTTCGGTCCTTCATGCAGTACTAGATCACAGTGCCTTAGGAAGAACTGAATAGTTCAAATGGTAGGGCTGAGCATGAGAAGTAGTGGGATAGTTGTCCACATCACACTGAGGCATCCTGTGCAAATTAGTGAATGTTGCCCTAACCATCCCAAGAGAGGAAAATAAGGGAGTGTTTTATCTCAGGTAGCACTGACTTCGAAATGAAATGTTCACAAAAAAATCCTCCAGTTATTGTAGTAAAGAAAACACACCCATATTGCTGTAAACCGACATTTAATAAATTGATTTCACGCTGTTTTTAAAGATTCTGTAAGCAGGAAGATATGTGAGGTTTGATTTTGTGGGTCATAAAACACCCTGCCAAATTAGAATAAAAAAAATATAGCCAAATATATAAGATAAGGTTTAAAACATGTGAAAAAATAACCTGTATTCCACGCTCTATAGCACTGGGGGTGTGTGTGATGAGGACGGGAACAGTTCCACATGCCTGTCAGTTAATTTCCTCCAAAAGGAAACATAACTTCATCCAGCAACCATACAGTACAGTACTGGCAAAATACAGCCGTATAAGTTCAGGCCACCAGAGTCACAGTCATATTCTGAGCCACAGGAGAAAACCTCGTCCCCCGCAGTCTGAACAGACTGGTCAGTTTTTCTAGTAGCGCACAACACAGGCAGAGCAACAGGTGGAAAGTCCAGGAGGGAGATGTTCAGTTGGGCTCTGTTCTTCAGCCTATTATCAGTGAATCACATTTATTTTTGGAGGCCATTTCAACTGCAGAGTTGGCTTTTGGTGGTGAGCATCGCTTCTGTTCAATCTCTGGGTCACAAAGACACAGTTTGGGAGAAATGGCATAGACAGCCAGCAACTTGACGACCTGACTAGCAGTAACGAGATGGAAAACCACTGATGCCAGTGCTGTATAGCCTACATTTCTGTACTATTGTATCATTGCTCATTGCTCATTGCAGAGTACCAAGAGTGTCATCGGTTCTCAAACCAGAAATGATTAAATACAATTTAACGGTCCAATACCACAATTTAGGACCACATAGCTCAGGGTTTGTTTGTTTTTTAACAAGTTCTCAGGAATAGTCTTGTAATATGTATGATGTTGTAGTTAACAAAACTGCTTATGAGGGTCATTTTTCCTCATTGCTTGGCTGTGCTGGCATTGAATACAAGGTTTGCACATGGAGGAACCAGCTCAGATGGTAGAGTGGTTGCTCCGCATGTTAGGGGTAGTGGGGTCAATGCTCCTGTTCTTAACACCAGAGCAACGTATGAAATGGTTCAACATCATCAGCTGGTACAGAGGACAATCACAACACATGGAAACATACAGTGTGTGCAGCATCAATGTTTACAATGTCAAGTTACTAATAAGACAGATTTTCACATAGAAATCTGTACATGGTGAGATTCTATCAAAACATTTGTTTATCCAGGCGTGAGGGCTAAATTCAGCTGCCGTATGTGTGTAGAAATCTTAGGAGCTGACCTATAAAGACGTCTGATTTACTCGTCC
This sequence comes from Trachurus japonicus, assembly GCF_045865225.1. Lineage (NCBI taxonomy): Eukaryota > Metazoa > Chordata > Actinopteri > Carangiformes > Carangidae > Trachurus > Trachurus japonicus. Next base: position 24,225,871 of record NC_140914.1, on the reverse strand, counting down.
TCCGTGATGCACTGTCACACTGTGTTTGTGTTTACCTGAAGAGGGCGGAGGCAGCGCCTGCACTCTGTGTGGCCACCAGCAGGGAGGGGGAGGAGACTCCAGCTACCACAGCCTCTGAAACCGCCACAAACCCCGGACCAGTGGGGAACAGACGCACACTTGGGGGCTGCCTGTACACACACACAAACGCAAAGAAAACCCTTACCATGGTGTTGCAGAACAGACTGAAAGCTAAACAGGGAATCATATAATAATTCTATAGGAATCACTGTTGTCAGCAAATCATTATATACGAGGACAGTTCAAATTATATGGTACCATGGATACCCTCAATGACTCAGCAGAAACTTTAACTTAACACAAAGTCATGTTCACCAATGTGGGACGTAAATGGCAGCCCATCAAAATGCAGACTTTCTCTTCTTTCTCCTCTTCTGCTTGATCTTTGTGTCAGTCTTTGGCTCGAGGTGCCAACGACTGAGTCCCAGTGAACCCACCCTCCCTTTGTCTCACCCACCTACACACAGTTAAGTTATTCTCTCAGGGCAAGCAGCACACATAATAAACAAACAGTGCTGTTCTATTGGCGTTACAAAGATCACCGGAGTATCTCTCTGGTCCATGACGCGGCACCACAACATCTGTTGTGCTGTTGTTGTGCTGACTGGCTCACTGTTGCCACAACAGCAGTCACATAGTGCATAATAACACATGCATGCACATCAACACACACACACACACACACACACACACACACACACACACACACACACACACACACACACAGACATGCTTGGACATATTTGCAGTTCTATCATTAAGAGGACACCTATTGATATAATACATTCCTGTTCCCCCTAGCTACAACTAATCCCCTAATCTCAGCTCTAACCTTGAAACTAAAACCAAATCTGAACTCTCAACCAGCACTTTGAAGATGGGAGGATGAACCAAACACACTCACTCACTCAGGTCTATTACGCAAACTGGGCCTTGCAAAGATAGAATTAGAAGTACACACACACACACACACACACACACACACACACACATGCGTGCGCCCTCTAGCTTGTTCAGCACTTTAACAGTCCTGGTCTAGCTGCGTTTTCTCTCTTCCACTCAGCATAAAGGACAAATTTCCCTCACCCTTCAAAATCTCTTATCCCCTGTATCACTGCCATGTGACGGGTGGAACAGTCCATTAAAATTATGTCAACCTCGCAGAAATATGACAGTGTTTTACAGACTTGTGATGTATTTTAATCTGTGAGCCAGCAGACAGTTAATTCAAATCTAATTAAACTTTCAAGTGAACAGTATTCAACATGTTTTATTGCAGGTTGCTTCTCCATGTCATTGTGGCTGAAGTTGTACATACTGTTCAGTTTGTGAACAAACATAATGGGGTTTTTAAAATGATAGCATCATAGTAATGTGTGTGATTCTGGTGAGAACCACGCACACTATTATGATGATACTTAACAACCAAGTCAATGTTACAATCCTAAAAATGTGAACATGCTCATTTTCTTGAATTACCATAGACACCAAAGGAAGAAGAAGGAAGACAGACATGGTCACAATGACCGTGCCGCCACAGCGTGTGGAAGAAACTCACTATGAATCGCTGCATTTGAAGCAGAATATCAGGGAAATGACGTCTGAGAGGATTTCAAAGGAGGGAAGGAGGGAAAACCTCAAAGCTATCCAAGATCCAGTAAGACAGGCTTCTGGATCTGTCCACAAAATTCAGAGTCACTGACTAAGTGGAGGCGTGTGTGCACTTGTTTGCATGTGTATGAATTTGTGTGTTATTTTGCTGTATTTTTCAGGAAGTACCTGAAACAAAACAGAGTGAACAGGAGCAGGCCAAACCAAATACGATCATACATACCAGTGCCGTCACAAATGTTGTACTATTACACTATATAACTAAATTGTAGTTTTACAAACTAATATGTTTTAGGCATCGATTGATTCATTCACTGCTTTTACAAATAGCTAACACAAAAATGTAATATCACATAATCAACAGCCAACATATCTTTGCAGAGATCTGAGGGCTACTGTACGACACGCTGCATAAATAATACACTGCTCTTCCAAATAAAATATTTCCTGATGAAATGTATGTAGTGTAAAGTCTGTGAATCATCCAGACTACCACATATTGCCTGTTGTGCCTGAGTTATACATCACGTCTGTGTCATTTTTCATTTCTTCTAAATGTAGCAGAGTCTCAGGAGCAGGCGTCACATGACCTCAATAAATAAACTGTGTTGTTTGTGATTTAGCTGTACTGCCCTTTAACATACACACTCATGTGTAACGATTTGCATTTGCGGGAAATCAAACAAGGACTGTTTGATTAAAATGTCAACACGAGCAACGGCTAAGTGGACACCGTAATTAAAGCATAATTATTTTTATTTGCTACAGCTGTTCCCTGGTGCTGTGACAGCACTCTGTCCAAAGTGCAGACTTCCTAAGGTGTATTAACACGATTTTTAGTCAGTGAGCAAAGACGCTCAGTAGCCTACAGGATATTTCAAGGGAGCTGCACACCCCATGCAGGGGGAACATTCTGGCACTGGGCCAACTCAGGAAAGAAAAAAAATCACACCAGTCTCACCTTTCCAGAATCTCAGTGAGGAGCAGCAGACCTTGTTTCTGCACTTCCAGGTTGGACAGCCGCAGAGCCTCCTTCAGACTGCACACCAGGGACTCAGTACCTAACGCACACAAACACACACTGGTTGCGTCAAAGAAATGCTTGACTTAACTTCACACATGGCCAGGCAGGCTGCCCCCCCCCGTCTCCCACCACTCACACACAGTCTAATCTTGCTTTGTGCCAAAGGAGTGTTTTCAGTACCCCACAAGGCTGCAGCAACTTCCTCCATTAAGATGAGTGACATGCTCATATAAATGTAATACATGCACAAAGCACGGACACAGACAGTGGTAGTGGCGCATCTTTCTAATTTAGTACAACAAAGAATCCACTGTGATGGACTCGTATATAAACTGAGAAGAAGACCTTCAGAGCACCAAGAGTAGCTCCGCCCCGTGAGCTCGTAATTCAAGTCTTTACTTCAAGTGATTTTCAAACAGTTTCTCCAGAGTGAAGCTAAAGTGCTGCAGGATTAAAGGGTGCCACAGTGGAACCACAAATACATCATCTACTGTACAAGCACACACACGCACATACATACAAATACACACCAATGTAATGGGACTATATTCAGTTTTTTTTTTGCCAAAAATGTAATTACCACTACATTCTGTGGCCAGTTTGTCTGATAATTGTGTTACATTACAATAGCAGTGTCTGTCTAGTTGATATAACACAATATACAGTAGCCCTTTGTTCCTCTAGTCTCCCTTGTAATGTAAATGTGATGCTTGGAGCAGATGCAAATGTCTAAAAACTGCAACGGAGAATGAGGCAGAGGCAAACTACTCCACCTCCTCTGTGGCAGGTTTAATTAACCTGCAGGATTTTCTCTTTGAGCTGCTACACGACTCGCCTTTTCATCAATTACCCATCAGCAGTTATTTTCAGACATGTTAACCGATATATATACACTGTATGTGAGACACAAAACTGATGTTCAATGGTGGAAAAAGGGTTAGGAGGAGATTCCCTGATTGTGGCTCATGGGTGTTTTCTGGCGTGTGCAAGTTTGCTCACCATACACAGAGTGACACTGGGAGAAGAAGAGTGGGTCTTGGCTGAGTAGCACCAAACTGCTATAGGCGGACCACAGCAGCACCTCACTATTAGTACTGGCCAGACAGTCAAATAGAAACTCTATAAGGGGAAAGAGAGATGGGAAAAAAGGAGAACTTTTGTGAGGGAGAGAAAAAGAGAAGAGTGAATAACATTGCTACACTGCAACACTGCAACACTACATTGTAGCATCATCATCACCACTTCCACAATATGGTGCAATATTTTCATGCACCTGATAAAAAAAAAGAAATTATGTCAATACTCTCTTTCGAAAGCCAAAGCATATTCTGAAATTCTGGGGCGAGACAGAAATACAAGCAGAACCCCTACGACGTTGAAAAGAGGCAGTGCATAAAAACAGTGGAGAGGCAGACGTGAAGTGAGGGAAATAACAAAAAGTTTAGACAAGGAGAAGGAGAGAAAAGGGAGCACAGTAAGAAAGCAAAGGAAATTATCTGTACAGAGGAAATCAAAGAAGGCAGCTGCTTGAATAGCTAACCTATCCCGGCCCCTGTGTTTGTGTGTCTGTGCGTGCGTATCACCAGGTACGTCGGCCTTGATGAAGGGAGCGCTGTACTGACTCGGAGAATGAACCAAGACAGATGCAATACACTTAGCACTGGTCACCTGCAACGTCTCATCCCCACTCAGCAGCAGCTGGAAGACACGTTTTATGGGTTTTATTGGAATCCACCACCAGTCGGCTGCAGACACAAACAGCGTGCCAGGGCCTCTGCAGTGTTTATAGACTCTCTGAGGTACATAAAGCTTCTCCAACACTACCAGGTCGCTGGTGACAGTGTGGGATGATGTAATATTTTGCCAACTGTCAAGCTCTCATCTTCAGTACTGTTTATGCTCTCAGCTGCAAAGTTTGCAGTCTGAGGTCAGTGGAGGACAAAGGGAATTCATTGGTTCGTTCATGCCTCCACTAAAATGTTAATATTATTGTTAGAAGTGATTAGTTATCATTACTGATTAGTTATGTCTGAATAAGTGAGGTCAATGTGATCTATATGAGAAATTACTAAACTACTCCGAAGCTTAGTGAACACCTGTCATTGTGTTGGTTATGTCACTTAGCACCAATAGCAACAACCAAACAATTCAGGATGTGGAAAAATATGCCGTTTCCTAGTCATACAGTATTGTTTATACAGTACTGTCACTTTACACTGTGAATTAGACTGAAGTCTGCATGATTTTTTTTTCTTGTTTTGTATTAGTTTGCACTGTTGCTGTTTGTTATTTCTCTCTTTTTGTCTTTCAAGTTCTTTGTTGTTTTCCTCCAGGTATCCCTGATTCACAGTCACTTCATGTGGTGGGATGACTCCGAAAAAACAATACATTCATTGTGTTTTAGCAGATGATTAAGACACGGGGGATTCTTTAGGTCAGAGTTAGTTTCAACACACTACTGACTGATCTGCAAAAAAAACTACCAACGTCATAGCTGTGCTGTAATGTGAGTCATGACCGAGATAATCTAACTAGATGTAATCTACACATTGATTTCCCAGACATGAAGCACAAATATTTTTCCAGGGTAAACCCCCACTGAATCCTCATTCAAAGGCCCATTAATCCAGGATTAGAACTTCTTGTTATGATTATGTCCAGTGCCAGAATGCAAGTTTTGAGGGTGTGAGCAGGATGTTTGGACAGAGACCTGTTTCAGTATGAGAGGCAGATGGCGGTGGTCAGGGCGCTGTTGCTCTTGGTTTTGGCAGATGACCTGGCTGTCGTTCTGGTTCTCACTGCACATGGTCGGACTGTCGGGGCTGTTCATCAGAACCGACACTGTCTCTCCCAGCTGCACCAACAGCAACAGCAGCCCTAATGAATGACAAAATACGCGTTCAACACAATAACACAAAGGTGATGGATACAGTACATATACAAAAACGAAAACGGAGAAAGTTCTTTGTTTCTTGTTGTTTGGTTTTAAAGGTATAGTATTAGTCATGCTCTGATATAACTGTTTCTTTAGCATTAGTCTAAAGTGGTCCTTAGCTTTTCTCCTGTTCACTGTTGCACAACCAATAGACATGCACAGACTAAACCTTCTGTGGTGTGGAGATTCTTCACTATCTATGAGGAAAATACTAAAAATGCAGAATAGATCTTGCCAAAACATGGCTTGAATAAAAACTGAAATTCTGCTCTAATTATTTCCTAAACAGAGACTATGAGACTGTTGAACTGCTCCACACTGCCACACCTCTGAATTTACATGAAGCACTTGGTGATAAATCTAATACATTTTTATTCACTTTTACTTATATAGGCTTTTTCTCTTTTAGTATTTAGTATGTTAGTTATTATTCATCTATTTTCTTACTATAGAACTGTACTGCATCTCGTTCCTCATATTTGATGTGTGATGTCATCAACAACACGGCCCAGTGTCACAGTACACACAGAGGAGTGCAGAGGCAGAGCCCTCCATTATGACTTTTCTTACTCATCCTAGTCACCTGGAGACACTTTTTGAATAATACAACAATGATGATGAGCTGCTTTACTCCTTCTTGTTGCTGTTCTCACCAGGGCTGGTGAGGGTAAGGCTGTCTAGATTACACAAACAACAAGAGCGACAGCTCAAACATCTCCACTGTGAAAACTGGAAAAAAACCACCTCTCACTCTTCCAAATCCACTGAGAATCTGACAACTTCAAATCTCTAAACTCACACACTGGATAGATTATTATCCTCAACACCAACTCCTATAAGACATAAACACTCTTTCATCTCAGTACGACCTCCCTCCTTCCTCCAGTTAGCCTCAACCTACATCCTGCATCTTTACCGAGAACGATGATGATGGACGTCCCATTAAATGGCCTATTAGCTTTTTTTTAAATAAGCTATTAGCTTAAAGGAAGCAGCTCTATTTCATCATTAATAACCCCTACCAACTTTCAGACCCCTTGTGATGAGATAGCAGTTGGTTAATTCAGTTTGGTTCTGGCATTAAAAAAATGACATAAAAAAACATAATTGCTCCCCGTGCTATAAAGTCTTTTACTCCTCTTTGAAGTCCACACCCTAATTGTCCTCATTCTACTTTGCTCCCAGGCAGTTGGTAGCGAGGTTATATGCTTCATAAATGACAACAAATTCATAATAGCCTTTTCCTCAGACCGTCACCAAAGTAGTTGTTGTGCTCAGCTCAAAATTGTATCCAATTTTAATAACTTCCTCCCCTTATCTCCACTCGCAAATTGTATTTCTCAAACTTGCCTTGCTCAACAACTTCAAACCTTTGGCTGATAGCGACTCAATCACACTTAGTCCATCCAGTATAATAAATCTAAATGAGGCCGATAATATATGCAATTTTTCATCCAGGCAGCTAATGATGGGCTCAGTGATATTTTTATACATTCATCTTGAGATGATATGTTTCTTCATAGTGGAACAGAGTCAAAAGTGAGTAAAACTCACTCTACACATGTGACCATGAAATCTTTTAGTTCAAAAAATGAATATTTTAATTTTCTTTTGCAGAGAAGAGCCTTTCTCCAGGCAGCTAAATTCAAAGGTATTACTCTACTGAAATTATTGAATGTGAGGAATAAAAAAGTTCTAAAAACCTTTTGAGGTTGGTGTCATCACTAATTCCTGTTTTGTCAACATGGTTTATCTTATTTCACGCAACCTTGTTTAGATGTTTGAATTCGTCTCCCAAAATCTTGCATCAACTGTGCAAGTTGAGATATAGGGCAGAATTTTTTTAATCAATAATTTTCATAAAAAAATTTTTCCAAGAAAAAGTAAATAAATGAATAAAACTGGTTGATGTTTTTCTCACCAATGCAGTTGTTGATGAGCTGTGGGGAGGCTGCGTTGGCTAAGGTCTGCAGCAACAGGATACACACTCTGTCCCTGACGGCGATGGGCAAAGACTGGGCCACCGAGCCGCCACCTGTCCCGAACAGTTTGAGCCACACGTACAGCACCGACGCCTTCAGCACTTCATCTGGGTAGAGCAAGGCTGAGCACAGATGCTCCAACACGGGCGCTGGTGGACGGAGATGTGAAACAGAAGCGTACACACAGAGAATTTACACAGAATAAAGGAGGAAGGGGAAACACCCACATCATGTACAGAAAGTGGGTCAGTGCAACCACAACAAATAAATATCTTACATATTAATGGCGTTTAGCAAAAACAGCAAGTTGATTCATGTGGGTTATGGATTTTTTGGGGCTGACGTCCACATTAGGTAATAAAAAATTCTGATAACCGATATGCAGATTAAACAATTACATTTTTTAAAAAACAAAACAAAGAGTAAAACAAATAGCTCCCTTATAGATCTCTTATAGATAATAAATCCCTTATAGATCAAACACTTGTTTCAAAGATATAAATTGAAGGCAGAACATTTTACTATTTTCAAATACTTTTATTGTCAGAAATTGTGTGGGGCAAACAGCAAATGAAATAAGCCTCTCTGGTCTGGTGTCCTCTAAAAGTGCATTCACATTTTCTTTCCTCCATTATTCTGAACCATGAGGTTATTATGAATCAAACTTCCAGAAACGCCTTTTCATGCTCAAAGTTCAACGTTAAAAAACACAGTCAGGTGTTCAGAAATAGCCGTTTGTCCTGTTTGTCGTGCCTCCTTCCATGAGTTTTCACGAGTTTCCGCACAAGTTTACCCGAGTAAGGGAAACAAATTTGATTGGTCGTTATCGAGCGGGCAGGATATTCAATGCTTGGGGCAAGACCGACCTCGGTGTGTGTGTGCGTGTCTCAGATGTTTGATTGACGGATGACGGATCCAATATCAGCGGCTGATGAATCGTGAGAAACGTGACACCTGCATTATCCAATGCGAAAAAAAACTACCCCACTTTCATCCCGGATTTACTCGAAAATAGAATTTTGAACAAAGTTTGGAGTTATTACACTAATGTTAAGACCCACCGTGGGCTCAAATTCAATTTTCTTTTCTGAACACCTTTAATGTGCTGAGTCATAAGGTTATCGTTATATGGCAAAGTTACATTAGTATCAATTGGAGCGGGGCAATGTTTTTTGCAAGGCAAAGCAAGGGAATTTTATTTGTATAGGCCATTTTTACAAACAGTTAGCTTTACATATCATCATTACAACATCCTCTACTCTTAGACCCTCACTGACTGAGGAAAAACTCCCAAGAAATCCCTCAACAGGGCAAAAATTGGAGAAGGAAGGATCCCTCACCCAGGATGGCCAGACATTTTGCAGCGTAAAGGCTGGAGCAATAACATTAACTGTTGAGTTATTCATTTACATCAGGCCAGTAATGCATTTTACTGAGCACTGACATAATTTCTAAGTAAAACCAAGTCACAATGCCTGCACTTTATTAGTGAAAATGTAAGCATTAACATTGGCATCTATTGGCCAGCTTTTGGCCGATTAAAGATTATTCTCTAATGGCTATAATTGGCCGATTAAATCGGCCAGCCGTTTAATCAGTCAGGCCCAGTTATGATACCATACGTTTGAAAGAAAGGCCTTCGTTGTATGAGCAATTGATACAACACAGATACACAGACAACAAGATGGATGAGCAGAAAAACCACTGGGAACAAAGTGCAGCTGAGTTTCACCTTAATAAACTCTCTAGCTGTTGCAAACTATTGCAGAGCCAGCAGTGGAGCAAAAGTTGCCATGAGGATGAAAGGATCGAAGACTGGCTATTGGGGACAGTGCGCAGTAAATGGGCAGGCGAGGAAGAGAGAGAAGCGAAGATTTAAAAAATACATTGGGAGTAGGATTGTAGTCCTTTGTCTGAACACAGCAGACAGTAGCTAGAAACGACTATCTGACATAGAAGGCATGATTCAAATTGGCAAGAAGGGGAAAAAGAGAGAGAGAGAGACACACAGAGACATTCGTGGAGAGTGAAACTTGTGGAGAGCAGAAAGGAAAGGTAAGAAGTTACGGGTAGTTGTAGAAAGGCTGAGTTAATACAGGAGGGAAAACCAGAGATTGAAAGGGTGAGAGACAAATGCAGGGAGGGAGAGCCAGGCACACAGCCACAAAAACAAAGGGGAAGACAGACACACTGAGGGAGGAGATGGGTGACATACATGTTGTAGCAAATATGTTACATTTTTTGACCAAACACTCTAGAAAAACATTCAATTTGTTTCATTACATATTTTTTGCCCTGTGACACCCCAACAGGCTGTCCTAATAGAATGTAGTTAAAGCAGAAGTAAGCGATCCGGTCGTTTTGGCTAACTTCTTGTCAGTGGATGGAGTTTGCAGTCCCCGCCCTCGTCCCTACGTCACCACATTCACGCGCATCCCTTGGCTGCACACACAGAGAGGACCGCTCCTTTATGCCGTTCTCTCTCCTCATTGGATAAAGGTTGTAGGATAAAAGGAACGTTTTCTCCTCGGCTTACTGCAGAGCAGAGTGACTGACAGTCCCGTGTTTCAGACCAAACACTCTATATAAGTGATTGCCGTCGGAAGATCTAACTATTTAAGACTTATATTAACACAAACATTCCGCTTAATTCTGCTTTAATATCAGAGTGAAAGAAAACCCACTCTTTAAACAGCCTTTGGGCCTTTGATATATTCTAAATACCTAATATCCATTGAGACATGCACTAAAGAAGAGGACATTGGCCACTGAGATCCCTGACTTAATAAGGACCCCAGGAAGACTAGCCTGGCGTTTGTTCGTCGGCTAATGGGGATCCTCAATAAACATAAACATAAACATAAGGACAAATTTCAATGACTTGAGAAAAATTGGGAGTCGCTGCATAAAATGTGTTTCAATGTTTCTTCATAAGTCTATCTGTAAGGAAAAGCCAGTGACCTCAGCATTCAGAGACAGATTGTCACTTCATGAGTCCACCGACTACGTTAAAAGTTTGACATTTTTTATATTTCTACCAGTCACTCAAACTGCAGAAAGTACACTGTAGTCATAATATCTGCTTGTGTTCCTGTTGAGTTAAAGCTTTGAATAACGGCCGCAAGTGTTTTGGAGGAACATTATAGCGTCACCCTGAAGTTGCCCTTTGACATTTTCAGTTTAAAATGTCATCCCTTCATCATTTCATCCTGTTAGAAGGTTTTGTGTCATAATTGCCATTTCGATTGTGGCCAAAAATATGACTGTGTGTGACCTTTTGACAACCAAATCCCAATCAATTGATCCTTGAGTCCAAGTGAATGTTTGTAACAACAATGTAATGAAATTCCATCAAATGGTTCCTGGTAAACTGTTCACATCAACGCAAGGTCACTGTGACCTTGACCTTTCACCTCTGACCAAAATGTAATCAGGGTTAGGGCAGGGTGAGCCCTGGTTAATGCTTGTACCAAATTTTGTGTTTATGAAGCCAAAAGGTTGTTCAAAGGTAAGGTAACTATGACGACTTTCACCTTTGACCTCTCCAAAACCTAATCAGTTCATCCTTGAGAACAATTTCCAGAAAGCATTACCGAGACGTTTTGTTGACAAATATGGGATGGAAGGACAACCTATAAGCCTAATACCTCTGGCTCCAGTGTGGAGGCGTAAGAATAATCAAGAAAATGATACAGGGAAAAAAGCAGGAGTGGCCAAACAATGTGTGTGTGTGGTCTGGAAGAACAATAGTAGGACACAGAGCCGACTTTGTGCTGATTTTCATACAAAGTACATCTACTGCTGTGAGCAAATAACAGCTCTCTGCACAAAGCCACAACTATAAAATACAGGTCAGACCAAATGACTGACCAACAGCAGTGGAAAAAGTGAAAGAACAGGCGCCAGTGCATGTAGTTTTATACGAGGACGTACATACTCATTCAGTATGGGAAAAACTAATTAATAATCAAGCTCTGTTAATTAAGTATCATAACCTGTGTAAGATAACCAAGAGCCAATTATAATAATCATTCTACTGCAAAATGTCATCAAATTACTGGACTGAACAAGTATTAAAGAATGACATTTTATAGAGGATGAGCCACAGACAGAGACAGGTGGCTAGTGAAGACAGAGAAACAACTATGAAAAAACTATAAACGTGTGACTTTGAACAAAAGAATAAACAATGTTATAGTGCAGGTCAGCGCCGGAGCTGGAAGGAGACAGAGGAACAGAGGCTGAGCGGGTGTAAAGAGAGAGAGAGAGAGAGAGACATGACAGAGGAGGAAAGCAAAGCCCAAGCCCAGCTGCTCTGTGAAGCAGATCAAAACCCATGTGCGGCAGGAGAGGCTCCCAGACATGTTTGATTAAACCAAAATATATGAGGCGGCCAAGATGAGAGCCAGGCATGAAGAGAGGGGGAGAGAGCAAAGAGGGGAGAGGGGGAGAAGGAAGATAAGACCTCCGTAGACACAGAGGATGGAAATGGAGGGAACAAAATGTGAGAGTGCTAACAGGATGGGTGGGAAAATAAAAGCTTTACTGCTGTTCAACACCACACGTTATACTGCAAACAAACAGAAACAGACACACACAGAACTGAAATAAAAAGATCAAACAATTTTCTTTTTTTTCCCCTTTCTTTGACAGAGAAAACAAAAGGTTCATTTCCGTTTGCCTTGTTTACTGCTTTGCCGCTCGACTGTGAAGCTGGAAGCTGTGCACTCGCTGTCCGTCTAGTGATCTGCTTTCTATAGTGTCTATTGTTTTTTTTCACTTGCCGCTTTTACCCTGCTAAACAAAACCCTTCTGTCTCCTCTCTGGCTTTTTACACTTCCATTGTTTCCCACATATAAAATGTATTTACTTTGTCCATGTAAATAACCAGCCTAACACCAAAAATAATTCTCTGTATTTTTCTCTTTCGTTTAAATGTCTGCGTTAAAATGCAGTTGAAGGAGCAGACTGAGCTGTCAAGATGGAGTTTTAATGTGGAGTCTTATCTCAGAAATGATGTCCTTAATCACTTAACTTTGTCACTTGACTTGTCTTCCACTTATCTATGTCTGCCTTCCTCTTTCCTTATCTCATTAATGCTTCATCTTCCCTCTCTGCTCCCTCACTTTTCATCTGTATCCACTCCTCAGCTAGGACCTGAGGGAGTAAGACACCAGCAAGCAGAAATAAGAGAGGGATAGGGGAATAGAGAGAGAGAGAGAGAGAGAGAGGGGAATGAAAAACAAATTCAGGCAGAGAAAAGCTATGTGGTGAGGAAAGCAGAGGGGTTAATCAGTGAGATAGGCAGGCAGGCAGCCAGGCACAGTGAGAGAGAGAGAGAGTGAAATGGGTTGGGTGCTCTGGGCTCATGTTGTCATTGCTGCGCTGTTGTCGTTAGTCCAAACAGCCCCACGGAGACATGCTGAGTGACAGGCTACAGACAGGCACACACAGTCAATAGTGGCAGCCTGCATCTTGCATCAGCATCACAACACCCCACCGCTACCTGCAGCTGCTCAGGGGAGCTTGTAAAGCTCATGAAAATACATGGAAGGTGGACACACAGAGCACAGTTAAATGACAACGACGCCTGCTCATTTGGCTGAAGACTAACATTCACAGCCACCTATGGAGACGAGCGCTCAGCCGTGACAAAAAACACACGGCGGTGCACACGGACGCCTGATGCTGATTCGCGCAGCCCATTAAACAGGGTGGTAGAGGGTTCGTTGAGCAGGCTGACATCATACAGGTGGTTGTAGGAGAGATTAAATCAGCATAGGTGTGTCGTGCGTAGGTGTGTTATCGTTCCGCATCAAGGGATGAACATGTGTTTGTAACTTTTGTAACTTTTTTTTTTCCCGTCGCGAGCTGACGTAGGACAGGCTAGGCATATGGAAAGTGTGGACACAGAGCAGTTTTCACAGTCCAGCTGGAGAGTAAATGAAAAGGTCATTCGGCTAGAGAAATTAAAATGAGAATGTCCGGGGGAAAAGAATATGTAAAATACAGTTTTGTGACATTTTTGTCACCTAAGAGACAGAGGGAGTGCAAAAGGATACAGCAAGAGGCAGTGGACACAGCACAGACGTTTCTGTGCTATTAGGATAATAATATAATAATAATAATTAGAAAGGTCAAAATAGACTGTTGAGGTTTAATGTTTTTAACATATTCTTAGATCTCAGCATCTGAGGTGAAAGGTTTCTGTTCTCCCTCAAATGTATGAGGTCAGGGTTTGCTTTAGAGTATTCTTTGATCAGCCCACACTTCTTTGCTTAAGGACACTTCAGGAAAGTAAGTGAGGCTAAACCTGAGTGCACAGTTTGAGAACACTAAATACATCATCACTGGATCCACTACTGAGAAAGTTAACACGGCAATGATATGAATATCAGACAACATTTGAGAGGACAAAAGCTATTTATCACCTCCGCTCTAACAGCAATGTTGACACCAATGTGGACTCCTATTGACATGGAAGTGTTAGTAATGACCACAAAAAATTAATTTCACATAGGGCTGCCACATTCATCAAATTTTAGTTGACGGTTAATTGCCATACGAATAATTGTGATTAACGATTTAACTGTCTTTTTCAGATCATTCAGATCATCATCAACATAGTTTAATAATACACCTGGCATACACTTCATGAAGAACAAGAGCCATTTATTGGCTTTAAACATTGGAATATGCAAATAAAAACATTGCATTCCTGTTTGACTTTAGGCTTTGCAACCCATGATGCAAATGTAAACATATGCTCATCGAAAAGCTGTCGTCGAATATTAGAAATGAAGCTCCTCGAGATCAACAGTTTGTGGCGCTCCACTCATGTGTCATTGAAGCATAACAGAAGAAGATGGTGCAACGTGATGATATCATCAAAAAAGAACCAGTCAAGCCTCAGACGGTGGAAAAGGACGAAGAAATAGTGATAGAAATATGACATTTCTGTTAATTTCATCCAGCTGTTTTTATACAGATGAATGGAAACGATTTTAACGGTTATGTGAAATACTTGCGGTCAGCTCAAATGATTGTAATCAGGCAATTATGTAATCAATGTGACAGCTGACAGGCCTAATTTCACATGAAAATACACTATTGTTTTGCTTCACACGCCAGCGCCTGCGTAACTATGATTATGTGTCTGTTGCATCAGCTCACCATACTGGGTCACCAGGCTAAGGGCCACGTTGGGGACTGCTTCCACCAGGGTCCCCAAGAGGTTGAACACGGGCAGGAGAGCTTTCACACTGAGCTGGTCACTCACCTGGACAGGGGACGCACAAAGTAAAAATCAGTAATAAAAGACGTACACCTATGTAAAGGAAGTGGGAAGGAAGATTAACATTCACAGTGTAAAGCTTCACAGCATAGAAAAATGTTGTACAGGACACAAGATCAACGAGGCGTCAGGTACTCACAGAGATAGTCAGGGACATTGTGCATAGAAATGGGCAAGTAATGCAAAGGTAGATGTAAATTAGATTGATGTCAAAAATAAACCAAAACTGTACAAGGTAATACGCCTGGTAATGATATTTTCTTGTCAAGGATAAAATAAAAATCATCACTTCAAGACAGTTATAGCACCACAAAACAAGCCACTGCTACAACACTACATTTATACACAGAGCCGCTAACACTTTAATCTGAGACACACATTAGTAAGTTTTGTTTTCAGGACTCTTTTACCATCACTCAGCCAGATCACAGTAAAAAAGGTTCTTTGAATGCATTTACTTTAAACATAAAGTCCTCATCAGGCTCTATTCTAGTAACACAAATGAGACATGTCTGCACCTCTACCTGGAGGCACACCTCTCTGTCACCATCAGTATATACACAGCTTTACTATTTTCCACCCGCAGTAAAGGCTACTGAATGAAGCTTTTCCACTACTACCTCCCCCAGAGGTGACACAACAAGAGCAGGTGGGGGGGGGTGAGCACACTGTCTGTTAACTAAACAGCCCTCGGAGGGTAGGGTTGCTTGTGTGTTGAAAGTTTTACGAGGTTCGTGTCGTGTTCCTGTGCCTGCTTGTGTAGATTAACGATGTGTTTCTCCATATGCCCATAAATGTGTTTGTCTCACCTGTTTGTGCACCTCATCCAAAACAAAGCGATAGGACACCTCGCTCTGGAGCTCTAACAGCAGGTGGACCAGCACTGGTGCACATAAACACACACATATGAATGCAGGTACGTACACAGATACATTACACGCACACAACAAATAAAAAAAAATAAACACAGTTATGCATTCCTTAAATAAACATGATGGTTGGGTCCAGTTCTCTAGGAAAATGTGAGAAAAACTAAATATCAGCTCAAGTTCATAAATTTCATATTTATGAATAAGTTGTCCATTTAAATTCTTTATGTAATCTTATGATTTTGTTCACCCAGTGTTTATCTTGTCATTATATGCTGCCAACAGTCCATACTGTTTATTAACATCACATCTGTAGATCCAGGTATACCCGCCGCTCTCGTTTACATGGCTGCTCAGCTGCTGCTATAAAAATCCTTGCCTGTCTTCCTCCACAAACACGTACCTATATGATGACTGCATCATTTGTGTGTTACAAATAAGTTTCAGAATGTGTTATTCACACATTATTCGTACAGAGAGCACAAGCAGTGTCACATTTAAAGCACTCCTCTAACTATTATAGCAAAGAGGTCCCTAGGGCATTGTAAGACAGCTACCATAAAATTATTCTGTCATTTGCACTTACCAAAACATTTCTGCATTTTGAAAGACTGAGCTGCAGTGAGACAAATCTGCCTATGCACTAAAAAACTGCTAGTTTGCTAAGAAGCAAACATTAAGCCAGGATACAGACAAATCAGTTATATATAGCTGCCTAGAGAGAAATAGGTATAGTTATACAAAGTGCAGCAGAGAAAGAATATCAACATGGGGGAACAAGGCCAAAGCCGCTGAAAATGTTAAATTTAGACACTGGAACTGTGGGATGAATGTAAGATAACTTTTGTTACTGACAGTGACCATTATAACAGTCACAAAGAGAGTTTGTGTGTAAGTCTCTGAGAAGAAGAATGACTCATAACCTCTGTGTGTGCACTTTCACACTGTCTGAGAGGTAGTGCATGGACAGTTGGACACACACGTGCACACACACACACACCAAGACACCACAAAGAGGCATCTCTTCACCTTGATGAACCTTTTCCAGAGTGGCTGGCTCCTCCACAGTGTGAAGCATCCCTAGGGACAGAACAGTAATGACAGGCTAGATTTAAAAAAGAAAAAGGAAAAAAAATGTGACTCCACAAACCCACTGAAACACACAGAGGTCTCATGCAGGTGTAACAAGACAAAGGAGGCTAGAAAGTGATACTGATACAAGGAAAAAAAGGACAAAGTAGGTGCAGAAGTATTGCAGCTTTACAAGGCACAAACTACAAGGTACAAAAACACTGAGTGGAGATCAGTGTTTTGGAGTTTTGTCTTCTGATGAAACTGTACATTTTCTTTTTACAGGGAACCCGTGTGAGAGAACAAATGTTGCATCATCTGTAGGTTGGATTAGTTTAACTGGATTTTTCACAATATGTAGCAGTAACAAAAGCCATAAAATGAAACAAGTGTGTAAAAAATTGTACCAGCTCTATGGCTGCATCTGTAAATACTACTCTTGTCTAGGCTTGTACGGGCATATTTGATGTTAGATTATGTTCTTCTGGGCAAATGGTATAGCTCAGTTCAGCAGACCACTTGCACTGCAATGATTCATTTTATGTCTTGTCATATTGCTCAGAGCTTTTACAGACAGTTCACCATATATTCTGTAATTGCACTAATTTGATAAGAGCTAAAATTGTATAGGCCTAATACATATGCTGCAATAACCTAGGAAACTGTATCCAGCACTAGAATCAGTAATATCCTCTGATGATGCAATACCATAAAAATACACCATGGGATAATCATAGCCGAGTGGAACTCACCAGCGCTATTTAACACACACACACACACACACACACACACACACACACACACACACACACACACACACACACACACACACACACACACACAATACTGATGACTTTATATCCCGTTCATGTACATGGATGCATGGTGCTCAGTTCATTCCATTTGAAGATTCATAGCAATCATCCTGCTTTGTTTTCTGATGTGTAAACTGTTCAGATCTTTTTGATAGAGAATTTGTCTGACTCTGCAATGAACATAAAAGTGCATATTTAACAACCAGAAAACCTACAGTGAGGTTTAAAGATTATTTCCTTCAATTAAGTTCTTTGACTGAATCCATTTTTTTTTTTTTTGCAAATAGCTTATATTTTCCAACAAAAAAGAAAGAGTATTGACCATGAAATGTTTTTTTGATAGAAAGAAAACATCTGAAAGAAACAAAGCTGTCATCGTGACTTCAAGATTGTATTTTTACATAATTTAACTGCAATGAGATGGCTATTGCTATGTTTTAATAAAACAGTATTCTGTTAATTCTGTATTTTGTATGGTACTATTCATACAATCTGATAAAATCTAAAGACTCAGTTGTTGAGTCTGACCTTGCAGTAAAGCAGTAATGTGACTGAGGCACTAGCACAACTGTGAAATGAGAGTGACCAAGGAGACTGAAAGTCATTCAGCGCCAACTCAAACTAGTGATGTGTCTAAAACAACTATGCACTGCTCAGAAACACTGTAGATTCCTCCTGTTGATTAATAAATAAGTGACCCTCCAAACAATTTATACCAGTCCAGGTCTTCTCAATAATTTGTGCAGGTGTATTTCCCCTCACATCCTAATGTGACACTGTATTGTATGTGACACTGCTTCTCACCCAGTAGTGAAGATAGGAAACGCACAGAGACTCTGTTGTCCTGTTGTAGCAGCTCTCTCAAGGCCCCTGGAGAACGCTTGAGCACCCCACTGATACCAGACAGGGCAAAAGACTTCCTCACTGACTGCACAACAAACAGAGAGGGAGAGACAAGATTAAATAAAGCCTGTATATCAAGTGACATAAATAGGATAAAGTATTTTCCATAAATATAAATATGTAAAATCCTGACAAGTGCCAACAGTGGAACAGTTAACTCTGGTGGTGGGAGGAAAGCTTCACATTTAAATAAGATGAACATATTATTATATTGTCATTATAAAGGCCTCACCGCCACATCTTCACTCTCAATCATTTCAATGACGCAGGCCACACAGACCAGCAGCCCGCCGCCCTCTGCGGGCCCCAGACGGCCGCTCCACTTCGGGTCATGTCTGAAGTGGAGCTTGTCATTAACAATGTCACACACACTCATCAAGTCCATCCGTTCACCTGTTGGAGAAAAATGGCAGCTCAGGTGCGTAAACAGCGAGCTAGTTCGTGTGAGCAGGCTAGCTAACGTTACTGGCTAGCTGCTAGCTACTTGTTCGTCCGACTCGTCGAAAAAAAAACCCAGTTTCTGTTCGGCTCACTTACGTAAAAATGAACGAATAAATTAATAATAAGTTAAATATCAATTAACCTACAGCATAAAATGCGGTTATTCACTCCAGTAGACTAACCTTTAAGTTTATAAATTGTGTAGCAGTTTCAAAGTTGTACCACATGAGATCATGCTAATTTCAGACGCACCTTTCAATCAAAACTTTATTTAACAATCTACCCTAAACATGACGCACAACGGCACAACAGTGTCATCAGAGAATTTCTAATATTGGCAACGGATAAAGTAGTGCTAAGAGCATGCTAAAAATGTATTAGAAATGTGGCTGGGGAAAAAACTACTATTAATCCCATATTACTGTATTTAGTTTGCTTTTGTTTGTTGTACCCAGAATAAGTCAATTAACAACATATTTTAGGTAGATTTTAATTATCTTAATATCTTTCCTTTATCATTTTATCATATAGCCTACTATGTTTATCATGTTGCTCTCTTGCCATTCATGAGAAATGAATATTGTGAGGATGTCCTTGATATTTCTGTAGGATCTCAAATAGAGACAGTGATTGGCAGTGACTGAAGAATTGGCTTCTACTAAAACTAATACTGTAACTGGCATACCATCACATTTATGATAATTGCATATTTCTTTTTACTTCAATTGCCTGAAAATAATTTTCTTCCTCAGTTAGTTAGTGTCATCAAAAGTTCAAGGGCAGGCTGATATCTTCTATTTCAGTAAAATGTATAGGCTACGTTATTATCTTCGAAATGATGTATCAACATCAATTTATCCTCTAATGAATGTTTGTTGAATGATACGCTGTGAAGGCCACAATTTGGTTATCACCATGACAACAAAAGCCTCTCAGCAACTGAGAAACTATCTGACGATACGAGTGTGGGGGCGAGTATCAGCCACTACCAACATGTCAATTTATAATCTCTCTGTACTTCTCCTTAAACACAGTTCACTGCACATCAAAGTAGTGCACGACATGAAATGTAGCCAGCTTAGCTCTGCCTCAAAGTGAGTGTGTTTCTGTGTGCCAGCGTGCACGGGTGTAAGTGTGTGCTGTGGGCTGATCTCTCATAGTTTCTGAGTGTGTAGTGCACTTTGCCTTTGACGAGAGCGCTGTGCTCCAGCAAACTTACTGAAGGCAAAGTGTTCAGTGTTAGAAAGGACTGTGTGTCTGTGTGTGCAGGAAGTGGTCAAAGCCTTGTTTGGCTGACAGAGAAGCGTATCAGTCCTCTGACTAGACGGTGGAAAACATTTGTTTATGAGTCCCCATTTGTGCTTGGACGGCAGCTAAATCCATCAGTGTGTGCACTTTTATTGGCCCCTGTGAGTGAGGAAGTGACAGTAGAAAGAGACAGAGAGCCCTCCTCACTGCTCAGGTAGGAGCCGGTGCGTATCCCTCAACTTTATTTGACAACAATTGCACATAGATAACACTTCAGGGCCCAGTTTAGCACAGTAACAAATGGATTCAGCTCCTGTTCAGATGAAAGTGTAGACTTAACAGGCAAAGATCTTTTGCATCAGTGTTTGCCCTCTGCTTTTCTGTCATTTGGCTTTATTATTTATCTTGAACCACTTCCTGTGTATCCCCTTCAAAACACACACATACATACAGACTAAGATTACTGTGAAGAATCTCACATTGACAGTTAAATTAATATTTTTTGCTGATTTTACTCCACCGTGTATACAGTACCAATCACCGGTGGGTGTTGAGCTGCCCTAAATATAGCTCTATACCTGTTTCCATTCACCTCAGCCCACACTCTGTCACATCAATCTGCACATTTTATTGTACCATAGGCTATTGTTTCCATGGAGGAGGAAGTTAAAGGGCATATGGCAGCAACAAGTTTTTTTTTTTGGAAATGTAATGACTGCATTATGCAAAAACACCTGACTGCAGTGGAGACTGTGTAAAAACATCAAGCTGCTACACTCACACTCAGAAACAATGTGCACATTGTTGGACAGATAACAACTGTTATTAAATCATACTTTACACAAAACATATCATGTCAAATGACTGGCAGCTGGTACCTGACAAGACTGTAAAAAAAAAAAAAAAGTTTTGGTTGTGGGTAAAGATGACACAAAGTTAAGAGGTGGGTGGAGCAAGTTACACGCGTCTGCGTGTGTGTGACTGTGTGTGTGCAGGAGAAGCATCGACGGTGTGTCTCGGCTGCAGCCCTCAGGTGCCTCACCGTCAGAGGTGAAAGCTCCTGGAGCCGCTACGATGGATTTAATCAGCTGATTAAAGCCGCAGGCGGACGGTGAATAAATCCAACATGCTGAAGCAGCGGAGGAAAGTGAAGTCGGGATAAAGCCCGGTAAAAGTGAAAGTATCGACCGACGGTAAGACGTTGAAAACTTTTAACTCACTGCTACTTAACGCTCCCTCTAGGTGTGTGTGTGTGTGTGTGTGTGTGTTTTTTTTGTTTATTGTATTTTCTACTTCATCAACTGTTGTATTTTCATCCTATGAAACAGTATCTTTTCATGTGGCGTTGCTTTACATTGGCTATTTGGTGACTTCAAAACCATATTCTGACCCCAGTGTTAGATTAGAGTGCAATCCTTAGAATTAGCACAATAATACAACAGTTCAAAGGGGTTTAAAGAAATAAAAGTGATTTGATATAGCTTGTTATGAACTTTGGAGATGAGTTGTAGTTAGTCATAGTCTGACACATTCCCTGCAGCTGTTTTTTTGTTTTTTTTAATCTAGAAAGTATCATAATCTGCCTCTTATCTTGATTTATCTTGATTTTTAATGGAGCCTGAATCAATTTTGTGCCTTTTAATAATCTTAAAGACACATAGTTGTAATGGAAAGAAAGCAATGTGGTGGAAGTTGAAGGTTATACCTCCCGGGGTATATATCTTGCAGTACTTCCTGAGGCATCACAAATATTACTCATCTCATCAGACGTATCCCATGCACAGCTGAACTATGACAAAATAGAAAGTGTATTTGTGCGTGCAGTGCGCTCAGCATGAGGTGCATAGTGCTGTGATAAAATAAAAACCTCACCACAGATACTGACATGCAGCAGCAACCACAGCGAATCAAGATAGCATGTCTTTTAATGGGTCAGCGTTGACACTATACTATACCCTGCTCATGCAACTGTTATTCTCTCATCTGCTATGTTAGCACACTTTGCACACACTCCTTCCAGGTGTTTTGCCTTGTCAAATCTTTGTGTTGCCTCAAAAAAAAGGCCAAACACTGAAGCTAATCCCTCTCAACTGTCTCATCAGCACTTTCCACAAATGGTGTAAGACAAAATAAACAAACTGGGAAACTGTACCAATAACAATGGCCACTATTGCCCCTATGGCCCCGCAATCCCGCTCAGTGAGTCACACAGGGAGGCAGCATGCACACTGGTAATGTGTCACTGTGAGCTGTGGTGTCACTGGGGCCAGAGCCCTTATATTCAGTCTCCTCCTCAGCCAGCACCAGCCGGGGGAGTATTCAGTTTCACACGAGGACAGAGCACCACTCAGCCACACAGCAGGACAAGACTTGATAGAGATGAAATTCCAAAAAAAAGAAGAAAAAAGAAAGAAAAGAAAACTCTGAAATTTGAGGCTTTCCTTTAGAGAGGAAAGTGGCGACCAGAGAAAAAAAGACGACAGAGATGATCAAGTTTGAGTATCCCTCTTCTTACAAAGATGCTCTTCAGATGTGAATGCTCGGGGCGTGACGTAAAGCGAGGCGACGCGAAAATAACTCCAAACTGTAGGACTGTGAGAAGAAGCAATGCGGAGGAGAGAGGGAATGAAAAGAAAGATGGAAACAAATGAAAGAGAAGACTTGCTGACTGAAGAGGAGGAGGGGGTGAAACTATGCTGGGCTGTGTAGCCCCAAGTGTTGGGAAAAAAAAATTCTAAAAGATGTTCAGGCACAAAAAGTGACTGATTCTGGCGATGAAAACGCAATAGAACTGATAAAAAGAACCGTCATTACTGTGGTGGTGAAGATCGATTTTCATTTTCATGCTGATAATATGAGAATATTCATATTTATTATAAGGAAATAATTATGACTCGTCTACATGAGATTGCTCTTCTATAGTTAATTAGATTGATGGGTCAGTTGCTTTGTGCACTGAGAGGCTCCATTCACAGAGAATAAAAACCCTGCGCCGCATTAGAGCCAGTGAAAGAGGAACAAAAAGGGAGAGTAGTAAAAGGCACAAAAATAAATGCTTCGAGCCATTTTTCATCTACAGTGTACCAAGGATTGTAACTTTTATCCATTTATCCACCCACACAACAGCACTACTCAGCTCAGCCTATACTCACCCTTCAAGTTGACATAAAATTGCTTTTACTGTAGAATAATTTGTGTGAGCCTGACTGTATATTGTTTTTTTCTCTCCCTTTTGCCTCTCTCCTCATTTCCTGTTATATACTCCTCCAGGTTTCTAATGACTTTCACCTTTCCTCACACTCTCCCTAAGTTCTCGTTTCTCTGTTTGAAATGTCACTTTCCTCTTGCATCTTTCTTTCCATGAACTAAGCAGCCCTTTATCCTTCTCAGCTTTTCTTCATCTCTCTCCTTTCCTTTCCTTTCCTTTCCTTTCCTTTTCTTTCTTCTCTTCTCTTCTCTTCTCTTCTCTTCTCTTCTCTTCTCTTCTCTTCTCTTCTCTTCTCTTCTCTTCTCTTCTCTTCTCTTCTCTCCTCTCCTCTCCTCTCCTCTCCTCTCCTCTCCTCTCCTCCTGTCATGTCGGTATCCATGAGGAACCCACCCCAGCGCCGGCGCTCTCTGGGTCCTGTTTCCCCCAAACGCATATATAGAAACCTGTCCGTCAGACTGAGGGGTGGAGAGTCATCCGTTGCTGGGGAAACAGACATGCCCAAGCACCTCAGCAAGTCTCCAGATGCTGTAAGATATTTATGTGTGGTTTTGAGGGGTCTGTCCTCTGACTTGGTTTCTTGATAGCCAATATTACCTGCCGACTGCTGTGTGTCTATAAATGAATGATCTCAGGCGCGACTGCAGCTTTGATATAGGATTTGATCGATTCTTACGTGTCCTGAGTGTCTCCTCCACTGCTCTCTCTTCCTTTCCTCTTCCCTCTCTCATAAAATAAATCTGTCTTTTGCTCTGAACCCTCTTATTCTCTCTCTCTCTCACCTGCCCACCCTCCTGTGGCTCTACCCTGTCTCTCCTGCTCCCCATTAGTACAAGACCCTGTGGGAGGCGGTGGAAAATGAGGACACTTTGGCTGTACAAAGCCTGCTGTCCAGAGACCACACCGGCTGTAGAGGAGGAGGAGGAGGAGGAGGAGGTGGGGGAGGAGGAGGAGGAAGCATGTGGGAGAGAGGAGAGAAGAAAGAGAAGGACTGGGAGAGAGAGAGGGAGAAGGGGGTGAACAGAGTGAGCGAACAGGGCCTGGTCCCTCTGGATGTGGCTGCCCTCACTCACAACTCCCCTCTGCTGCATGTGCTGACGAAGGCGGGAGCCAGGCATAACCCTGTTTGTAAGTCTTGTGTTTTACTGTAAAACACGATAAGCAGCAAAAGACTCTGCTGGGAGTGGAGAGTTTTTTACGGCGCCGCTCTAAGGTCGCAGTTCAATGCAAATCATGTTCAGATTCTGTCCTTTCTCTCGCCCTTGTATTTTCCTCTCAGTGTGCCGACCAGCGGAGTGGGCACTTAAGCTGAACGCTCTGGTGGCGCTGGCCAGCAAACGTGTGGAGGACAGAAAGAATGAATTAGTGAGGAAGACAGGGGCAGGGCCTCAGGCGCAGTCTGACGTCCAGAGACATATCCGCCTGTGGAGCCTCAGGCTCCAACTGTACTGCCGGATGAGGGAGAACTTCCAGAACACAGGTCAGTGGTCTTTGGTCATCTCGTGGCATTTCTTGAACCATGGCACTGGACACAATCTTGGTTACAGCGTTTTCTGCCTTTTTTTCCCCAAGTCCTCACTTGCTAGAAAAACAGGTATTCTGACATTTTCTGCCTCAAACAGCCGTCTAGCACCGCTGAAAAAGGCCACAGCGAACAAATATTTCCAACTTGTTTCTTAGGTTTTACTGATTTCCCATCTGGACCCTTGTAACTCCTGGCTGGCCTCTTGAAAGTCTCCCTCCATCCCATTTCATCTCGTTCAAAATTCAACAGATCGCCTTGTCATCAGCATTTCTAAACTCTCCCTTGCCCTGTTCTCCCTCCCTCAGCTGCCACTGGCTGCTTGAATCTAATTCAAAACCTTGGCGATGGTGTAAGTTTGAGTAGGAATCCACAAGCAGAATACCTCCAAGCCTTTGGTGCGACCTCTGCTCGCTTTCCCCGCTACAGTCTGATCAAATCTTCTCTCACACGTTTCTCCATTGATTTAAACTTTTATGTTTTTGTTATATTATATGCCTCTCTTTCATTGCCCTGAATAAATATTTCTGCTTAGTTCTCGTTTTATTCCTCTCTTAAGCACTTCCAATTTTCTTGCCTGACTGTTTTATGATCACAGTGTTATTGTAAGGTCAATAAGGGCCCGGCTCTTCTTCTCGGATGCAGTGAAATTAAGCTCACTCAATACAAAAAAAGAGTTTTGGCTAAATGCTTAAAATTTAAACTGCAAGTCTGTTTTTTAATCGGAGGCCTTTGACATTTGTTCACTCCAGGCCACAGTAGAGGTTGACCAAACTATAAAACACCTCAGGCAAGAATCAATGAGCAGAGCACAATTATATTTGATCACAACATCAAAATTTGTTTTAATGGGCTTATGTTACAGTTGCTGTTGTAGTAATAATTCACATAATTCACACTCACACCCAGGCAGGTCAGACTGCAGGATCAGACACAGAATACAGATTAAGTGTTATAGGGCAACACAGAGGTCTAAAGGGAAGTAGCTCCACACTTCACCAGCAACTCTGGTTGGTTAGATTGAAGATAATGAGTTTTTAAAACCTGTTAAACAGAGGCTGTTTGTCAGGAGGTGCCGAGCGCAATGACTATTTTGATGCACAATATTAATTACTGTAACTAATAATAAGAAAAATAAACTTTATTTATGAGAGCTGTTTAAAGTGTTTTACAAAAAAAATCAACTAGCACAATAACATAAGGGCAAATAGAGGGACAATTAAAATGGAAAGATAGCCGTGAACCAAATATGTAAATGAAAATAAAATCAGAAACCAGTAAGAAGAGTAAAATATAAGAGAATTGGTCACACACAAAGATATGTTTTCATTTGTTGTTTGGAAATGTTCCCTTTTTGGAGGATAGTTCAAAAAAGATGCACTGTCTATTGTGTTTTGCGTGAAATAGTGTCTTTAAAACCCTCACAGTAGAAGATCTGAGAGCCTGTGAAGGATTATATAATGACAGAGAATCTGAAATACAGTGGTCTCGAAACCATTAAGACCTTTAAGAATAAGCAAAAGGACTTCAACATCTTAGAATTTATTCTAAAAGAAAGTAGAAGCCAGTGGAGTGAAGATAAAATCATGGTAATATGTTCTCTCTTCCTTGTTTTAGTTAAAAGTCTCGCAGGGCAGTTGTGAATAAGAAATCTTTGAATTGACTGCTTTGAAAGAGCAGTGAAAAGAGCCCAGCAATAGTCTAATCTATTCATAATGAAAGCATGAATATGTTTTTTACAGCATCTGTATGGGATAAAGTAACTAACTCTAACGTTTCAGCTGTGTTGATGTGACCAAAGGCGCCACAGCTCTCTGCGGTTGTGTTGTTGTGGTTGTATTCTGTCATATTTCCTCTCAGAATGAACTGCTGCTCATTTTAAACACTGCTCTGTCTTTTAAACGTTTCACCCAGAGCTCCCCACTCCTCCCACTCACGTGTCCATCGTGGTGACCGGCACGTCCTCCGTGTTTGTAGCGATCAAAGAGCCAGAGGGTGACAACATCGGACTGATTACTCGCTACAGAGGTAGGTGGAACATTAGAAGATTGTGATATATTATAGATGAGTGGATGGATAGATGAATCAGAAGATAAATGATTTACTAAGAGGTGTGACAAAAACTACAGAGGCTTGATGTATAAATAAAGGAATTAATTGAATATTTCCAGTGTGAGTCCAACATAATCAAAGTCCCAGCATCATGAAAGCTGGCATGTGTAAAAGCTCTGTATTTATTTCTGCTATTTGGTTAACAGCTGCTTAAACGTCATGGGTAGATTAAGCGCAGGTACAGCAAGTTCCCAGCACTGTAAACAGTCAAATCCTTACTTCTCTCCTATGGGGGTTTTGAGTGAAGCCAGAGAATAATCTGTCAGTGGGGTTGTTTTGTGTTCATAGTGGAATGGAGCACCTCAGCCAGCTTCAAACGCATCCTTGCCTCAGCCCAAGTTACAGAGACCAAGAATCCCTCCTTTAGTATCAAGGGACTCACAGCAGTAAGTCATGAAGCACACACACACACATCCTTGTAGAGCTATCTTTGTGAGGACATAATGTATTCCCTAGCCCCTTACCCTAACCTTAACCATCCAAAACAAATTCCTAACCTTAACCATTACTCTTAACCTAACTTAAATCTAATTATAACCTAAAGTCTTAACCCAAGTCTTAACCCTCAAACAGCCCTTGGAAAAAGTGAGGACCGGCCAAAATGTCCTCACTTTCCAAAATGTCCTCACTCTGTTGGTTAAAAACACTTTCCGGTCCTCACAACGTAGTATGTACAAGAACACACTCACTCACTCAGAGGCAAGCAAACATTAGGACATCCATCGATACTGACTGCAAACACACACAGATATACGTACATGCAACCTTGTATCTGAATAGTTCAGGGACATGTTATTATGCTTACACATACAATGCACGCACAATACTGTAGCTCTTGACCTACACACACACTGTATGTATGCACCCCCCCACACACACACATACTCATAATCTACTCTCCACATAGGAGAACACTTAGCCTGCTCAACTTGCCTTACTTAACCAGATGAATTAATGATGAGAACAGCATGTGGATTCCTTTGTCCTGGAACAGACGATTCCTAAGGTTAATGCATGACAATAATTTGGCGGTCTGATGCTTCTCCAAATGCAGGGAGTGCATTACTTTGTGAGAGTGAGTGCCTACAATGTGAAAGGATGGGGCCCTCCACAGTACTCGACTCCAGTCAGCGCTGCCCCCTCCAGTGAGTACACTGAACTACAAACTTTGATGAATGTGGATTTGCTGCCGCGGAAAAAAAAAAAGGCTCCATTCTTTTTCTCTTTCTCCCCGTGTAACGAAATGACTATGCCGACATCAAGCTCCATGTGAAAGAAGTGGAATCCACTCAAGGCTAGTAGATTAATGAATTATTAAATCCTGAAGAAATAAAGATGTCGCTGTGAGTCAATGGGCCTCGTACTAGCGCTACTTTGAGTTTGAATTCGGCTGGTAATCTTTCTCGCATGCCATCTGCTCGCTCTCTATCTGCATTGCTTGTTGTTACTTTATGTTTTAAACTGAAATAAAGTTTTTTTTTAAATCACTGTATTTTTGGAATGGAGAAAAAAGCCATTGTGGAATCACAATTTAAATTGAAATTCGTCTTTAACTTTAAAGAAGGCAGAGTTTTAGCTCCAAATGAATCAGCTTCGCAACTTTAAGAGTTACAGCACACAGATGGTCTGCTGTGCTTCCTAATCAACCACGACAGCAAAAAGCACCGCTCAGGACTTTCCTGCAGACGAGCTCTTGATGTCTTCAATGATTTTCCTTAATTGAGTGAAAACGAAAGTGATGGTTTGTTTCTATCGTTTGCTTCCTGTGCAGGTTGGAGAGAGTGCATCGGTGTCAAGTCCCAGTTGCGAAACCACGAGGGCATAGTGAGGAAACTGCTGGAGGATGCCAGAGAACCACATTACAGGGGATACTGCATAGGTAACAACAGATCTTTGAAGATGTAACATGTACATTATCCACACCCAGGCAGTCTCTGCTAAGTCAGCATGTACAGTGTAGGTCAATATAACTTATATTTATTAATCGCTACAGTAAAGAAATTTACATATTTATCATTAAATGCAATAAATCTGCTATAAAAGTCAATTTTGCAAAAAAAAAAAAGCATTGTTGTGATGTTTCATAAGAACCTTATGCGCTCATGCTTGTTGCATTTTACCCCTACTTAACAACATTTATTATCAGCCATATACTTTAAGTGTCTACTACACTCATTTCACCACCGTCTCCCAATCAAATATCTGGTGCGTGCTCGGTGAATGTACTTTGGCAGATGAAGCGATTCTCTCTCCCATCTGATCCCGGTCTCCTTCACTCCGCAGAGAGCTTGAAGCCCCAGAGTCCCAGCAAGCGTCTGTCTGTGTCTCGAGGCATCAAACAACTGTTCCAATCCGCCACCAAGTTTGTCCGCCTCCTACAAAGGTAAGACTCCATCTGTCTCTTACCTGTCCCGATCTGCCTCGAGGCTACGGGGAGTGGCGGATCAAATGCGATTACAGTATCGTAGGCTACTAAATACAAGTCCAAACTCTCATCTATTACGGTTATTGAAAAAGAGCAGTAGCCACACTGGAGACTCGAGATCAGTGAGGGATAAGGGTTGAGATCAAGTGGCTGATCGAGGCGTCTCACTGCCACATATGTTCAGCAGACCACATTAAGCACAGAACAGTGGATAAACGGGACATCTCTTAAATGAGAAAGGGTGTAACTGCAATGAAAAGGAACCACCACACTGCTTTATAGAAGTGGTTGGACTCTGCATGGATTATTCAAAATGTGCTGGTTTGATGGAAAAGGCTTCATAAATATAGTCACAAACATCATTTACATAAGTGTTGAGTGTTATTATGTGCTGACGGTTATTTTAGTATGATAAGAATATTGATATATTTAAAAACAAGATGTTCTGAAAATTCTCTGATATGACACTGATCTCCTAGTAGTGGATGTCTTTTATAATCGACTCACAATGTCAACAGCATATGTGCATATACGTGTGTGTACGGTATATCTATATATATATGTGTGTGTGTGTGTGCGTATGTCATATATACAGAAGGAGAAAGAGAGTCAGAAATGTCTCTGGGAAGTAAAAATAGTCCGTGGATGCAGCACAGAACCAGAACAACCTATTTATTTCTTCTTCATTAGGGGCGTATACTTGGCAACCGTGTTCTACCACAAGGACAACATCATGTTGACAGCTGAAGATCAAATCCCGCTCGTGGAGATCCAGTGCTGCTCCACATCCATCACCCACGACTTCCTTTGGTTTGCCAAGGTGAACTGTCAGTACAGCACAACACACATGTAATCAGCCTACACACTGCTGGTACCTTGTCAATCCACCTGGAGCTCACACAGTAGATGTGTAGCCAGTGAATTGCTTTTATGAACATGACTCCATCCACTGTTTCTACGTATGTATTTATTTAAACAAGGGGGGGTAGTGTAATTTTTTGTGTGAATTGTAGTTTTAAAATCAAATATCTTTTTTTCTTGCAGTTGTCATGTGCATGGCAACAAGTGCCGTGGCTCCAGCAGGCCCTCTCCTCCGCACATTCGTCTCCCTCCTCCCTCCTCCAGAACAGGCACAACATTTTAAGAGCTGTTTCTCAGCTGCAGGTAGGAAGTTAAGCAGCTTTACTCTGCATGGTGAGAAGCATCAAAATGGGTTAATTGCCATTTTAATTACGTCTTTACATCTCTTCTTCCTCCCACTCTCCCCACTGCTGCTACTATTCACTATCTCAGGCTACATACCTGTACCCCCCACAATCCCAAGTTTCACTACATTAATCCCTAATTTCCTTGTATTTATTGAACCTGACGTTTCTGTTTTACCTCTCCACCTTGGTCCGCTGTCAGTCCTCCCTGGGAACAATGGACCTGGGCCAGGTGCACTACGAGCCTCTCAAGGACCGGCAGGGCAATGTACTACTGGTGACTCTGAAGGAGTTCCCAAACCCACCCAGGTTAGAAAGAGCCTTTGGTTTCTTTCTGTTAATCACTGCCTGATGGTTTTATTTCCTCCATAACCAGCCAACAGGATGAATCAAGTCTCAGAAATCTTGCTTTGGTTTTTATGGATGTTCTCCAACTCACCCATCAGCTGCTTACGCTCCTGTCCCACCCACTCATAATGAAAGAAACATTTTTTTTTTAAATCGACCAGGTTGAGTTTCAGTCGGTCTGCTACGCTGAATGATGTTTTCAGAATATCCAGCCTGTATGTTGTTTAGTGATGTTTCACTGGCCGCGCGATACTAAAATGACTTATTACAACTCAATGTCGGTTTCCATTTTGACCTTGACTTCTCTGCTCCACTCCCAAGTCCCCCCGACCCTCCGCTCCACTGGATGCCCCTCGCCCGCCTGGAAAAGAATCGCAGCAGGACCCCTCTCCTGCCTGAGCCCACTGCCATGGACATGCTGTATGAGAAGCTCAAGGTGAACCTGGGTTTGTGTTTGTGTAAAAGAGACACATCTAACATCACGGACATGCCCAGCAGCAGCTATGAGCAGCAGAATGTATCGAACACTGAGTGCATTTTGATTGAGTGTATTGACTTTGTCTATTTTGATTATAGAGCCATGTTTCTCTCCCCTGTGCAACTCAAATGACCCTGGAAATATACTGGAATTATTATTTACCCCCTACACAGATTAGTTTAACAAATTCAAATCAAAGTTAGACATGGGAAATAAAAGGCATATAAACGTGTCATCCTCAACGGCGTTAACTGTGTCTCTCTGTTCTCCAGGAGAAGATGTCCTTCCACCGGCACAGCATCCAGTGGGAGCAGCCAGGCTTGTACGTGGGCATCCTGAAACTGTGCAGCTCGGTGGAACAGATCAGGGTCCTGGTGCCCCAGAGGCTGCCCAATCTGCTCTGCCACACCCGGGTCCGACACAACGCCCACGTGTCCAGGTAGTAAAGTTTGAATGCTGTTTGGAAGCAAAAGCCTGTAGCTGTTGTTCTCCACATTCATCGCCATATTGCAAATCATAAATACTTACAGAGCATAGTGCACCACACTTGTCGCTGTCAGGTGTTGTAGAAAAATTCATATCCTCTCTAAAAAGCATATATCAAAGCATTTGGCAGGCAAATGCACATACATATATCTTTGTATTTTTCTTTTACCTTGATTGTCTCAGGACTGGCATCTGGCCTTGGTTTTTATACCTTTTATAGCAATGTTTTGTTAACTGCCTTGTTGTGTGACAGAGAGGAGTGGGCATGGCTCCAGAGTCATGTTTACACCACAGCCAACGGCAGTGTTCAGAACCTGCTGAGCAGCGAGGACGAGAGTCTGATGGAGAGCAGTGGGCTGGTGGAGTTCGTCAGATCCCTGAGAGCAGCAGTCACACACCTCCTGACGAAGCTCAACATCCCCCTCTACAGGGTAAAACTCATCCCAAACTGCCGCCTCTAGCCTCCAAATCCTCCCTTGGAAATAATTGTTTGACAAATTGTTCAGGAAGGCAGAAGACTAAAGTGAAGTTTGACAGTATTTATACAGTTTTATCATGAATTATAATTGTCTTCTGCCAATACAGGCATATTTATATTGAATTAAACATATAGACTTCAACAGATTCAGTTACATAACAACATTTTTATATATGCATCTGTTGCACTGCGTTTCTGTCTCTGACAGGCCTACCAGTATGGTGTGTACACTCGCGAGCTGCTGCAGTTTGGAGATAAGCTGTCCATGCTGCTGCTGCTGCCTCCCAGTGAGGACTTCAGCTCCAGTTACTGGCCTCTGGTGGGGACCAAGGAGCCCGGCCTCACTATGCCTCTGCAGATTTTTGAGTTGGGTAGGTGGAGAACGTCAACCCAGAGACGTGGGATCCGTCTCACAACAACAGCAAGTGCAATGTTTTTCTAACCTCAGAGATGCCACCGGCAAAAAGCATTTAAAAAAAGTTGTGATTTCTGCTGACAAAATCCATCAAGCTGGGATTATTATGGACCCTGAGGTTAAGACAAAACACCTGGCAGAGTAACCTTCTCTCACGAAAAATAGAAAGGAGACCTCAGGCACTTTTCAAGCAAAAAAAAACCAAACAAGACAAAACTAAACAAAACAAGAAAAAGAAACACAAGAAGAACAGAGTAATGGAGGTCATTTGAATGACAATTAATGTCTCATCTTCAAAGCAAATAGTTAAATAAAGATTTAAGACGATAGTGTTAGAAAACAAAATTAAATTAACTAACCAATAGGGTGTATTTTAACCTCAGTTTGGCTGGAAGGTGTAATATGCATAAGCCTCGCTGTGCTGTGCAGTATCTGATGTTTTGGTCTTTTGAAGATGAGCCACTGTTATTGTCTTTTTTATATAAATCTAATTAGTCTTTGATCCTGTGTCTTAACCACACTTCATTGTGACTGTAGTTTAAATCCATCTTGCTTTTTGACCCCTCTTGAAAACTCCCTCAGGTAAAGGTATGATAAAATGCGCTAATGAGTTCTGCCGCCTTTTCTCTCAGCTTTGATGTAGTGATTTGTCTTCCCTCTAAAATCTGGCTCATCCTGCAGTTCACTTCTGGACCTATGAACGGGACTTCCTGGCCCAGTACTGCCAGGCCTGGGTGAGGCTGGAGCTGGACACTCACCTGGCCCAGCAGGCTCTGCGGGAGGCGCTGGACACCAAGGAGGTGCAGGAAGCCCGAGAGAGGCTGAACCACATCTCCGAGCTTTCTCATGTAAGATCGTTAACAGCAGAACAACTGATGCAAAGTCACAGCTGCTGTTGCAAACTCCACATTGTAGTAATCTCAAAGCTTTTGCCTGCTCTTCTCTCTCTACATCTTTCCTTCTTTGATTAATATAGGTTTAATGAGGGAGATGAATAAGAGATAAAGGCTTTTACTTGGAGTCACCCATCAGTGTGCTTGATTAAAGTGTCCCACCAGTAATATATATATATTGTGTAATATTTCACCTGAAGACGTATCTTCAGGGACACGTTTGCTGTGACTAATTTAACTCTTTTACTGTTTCCAATAGCGTCTGGATGTGGTGTGGAGGGACGCCCGCTGGATTATGGACTGTCTGCAGTGTGTTCGGTCCAAGCAGTGGGTGGGGGCGGTGCCTCTCGGTCTGGTGATGGGAGGAGACCCTCCGCCCCGTCCTGATGGTGAGGAAGAGGAGGAGAGTTTGACTGCAAGAATGGCATGGCCCAGGCAAACACAAGCTCAGAGAGCCATCACAGGTACAGTAACAATGTGGATGGAGACATTTAAAGGAGACATACTATGCCCCTTTGGCACAAATTGAATCAGTTCCCAGGTGTCTTAAAGACATGTCTATGACATGCTTTGGTCAAAATACCCCAAGGATCAAATCACAGCTCCTTTCATCCGCTCAAAACAGCTCTGTTCAGGACGGCTGGTTTCAGTGCCTGTCCCTTTAAATGCAAATCAGCCACTGCTTACCCCGCCCCGTCCCTTCTACTGGTACCAGGTAGGGGTGGGATTACGTAAATTCGAAAACTAATGACATCATCGTCAGACAACCGAGGGAACAGCTCGTAAAACCACATGGATTTCAGCCTATAAGCCTGCAAACTACAGATTCTTTTTGTCAGTTCTCTCATTTTGGCAAGACAAATGTTAAAGCCTTCAAAAAGTGATTTTTCCATAATATGTCCCCTTTAAGTCTTTAATTATATTCTCGTGCCATTTTTAAGATTGAGGCAGGAAGTGTAAATATCTATCAACACCATAGCTACATAACACACACAGGCTAAAGTTACCAACCACATGGACCCTACAAAACTGTATTTACTATTCTTACTGACATGTCATGTTTTCCATGGATATTTAAAATGTCATGCTGAACCACAGGGATCTGTAGTGGAAATAAAGTGATGCCAACTGCTGTAATAAAAAACGCTACCTTGAATTTGCATATCTTTCATTACCATATGGTATGAACCATAAGTGCCATATGGCGCAGCTTCCCTGAAGCATCGGAAGCAGCTGTTGAATATATATTTGGCCAAACAACTGAAGATGTGTCCAACATTGAAAGTTGCTTGAGGGAAAATTGACGCCCCAATCCAGAGAACAGTGGGTTCGACACCATTTACATGAGAATCCGTCTCCCTTGTTTTGTCTAAATAATTACTGTTGTGACAAGCAACTGTAAATTAATTAGCTTTAATGTGAACAATGTTACAAAATGAACAATTAAGATTTTACCCTCTCTCTCTGAACTTCTTTTCATTCTCTCAACTCTTTTTCAGAGAGTTTCGACAGTGGGACTCCACCAAATGTAGTCACCGCTGAGGTCCCCACTCCGGCAGGAATCGTGGTCATCCCTGAAGAGGCGTTGATGGAGGGCGTCACAAAGGGAGGGTACCCTGTGGACATCACCGCCCAACCGGCCGTAGACTGCATTGGACAGTCTGAATTGGTATGTGCAAGCTCTGGACTAGAGCCTGCTGCTGTTGCACAGCTGGAGGTAGAGTATACGGTTCTGGACACACAGGAGTGCTACGGAGGGGAACAGGACTTTCCCTCCAGCATCACCGAGGTAATCCGACCGATGGAGATGGCAGAGCTGGTGGACATCTTGCCCACGCTGAGTCTTATCGAGGAGGAGACCCCCAGTGGCCCACCCACACCATCAGTAATGGATATGCTAGAGAGCTTCGGACTGGGGATTGGTGAAAACAACCGCTTCTTTGACTTAGGGAATTCAGACTTGATCGGTGGAGCTGACCTCTCACAACCCAACGTGCACTGTAACAACGGCAACGTAAGGGGGGCGCACAGTGAAGACACAGGGCTGAGTGGAGATGGTGCAGACGTGCCTGGTCTGAGCTGGGATTTCCCTCCAGAGGACACAGAAACTCAGCAGGCTTCCAGCAAGGGAGCGTGCCTTCCAGTGAGAAACCAGGTGGAATGGGACAGACCCTCCACCAGCTCTTCCTGATATTTACTCAAGTAACAGCACCATTTGAAATTGTAGTGTCACTTAAAAGCTCGGTGGGTTACACACAGTTGATTTCACGGAGAAACATTCAAGTTAGGATTTGTGGTTGGAAAATGATTTAGTCCCTAATCCCTGACTTTTTATCACTGTCAGGCAGAGTTTCTACCAGCTGTTGCAGGGGGGAAATTCAAGTGACATCTTCATCCAAGGAATAATTGTAGCTAAGAGTGGATTTAGAAAATTAAAAGAAAGATTACAGCACTAGACTAGTTCATGTGGTTTGCACACATCTGGACCTATAGTTGATTTTCTTCTAATATTCAGTCCAGTAGAGCATCTTATGTGTATGAAGTTTAAGTACCACTTTTTATGACTTGAAAATCAATCACTCACTACGGCGTCAAACTAAACTGCTGCTTGTTGGACCTGGTAAAATCATTAAATGCATACAGTTCAAAAAATTGGTTGAGAAGCTATTACTGTTGTTCTCTTTTGTTCGCCTCTGTGACCTTGTGCTATTGAATAACAAAGCAGTCGTGAGATGTTAAATCCTTTTCATTATACAGCAGCTGCTCTCAGTTGTATCTGTTATCCTGTTTTGACCAATGTCTTTATCCAAGGTCTACTTCAGCTAGAATTTACTGCTGAAACCCATTTGATATCTACGGTTTTCACAAACCCCTCACCACAAAGGTCTATTGAAATGCAGGTTTAAAAAAAACAAAACAAAAACTCTCAAACATTTAACTTCCCACATGTATCTACTTCGGAAAGTACACAGTCTAAAAATGTATGGTTGGTCTCAATTTTTTAAGGCGCACACAAGCCATTCAAATTCATGCAGCAATAAGTTATTAGCTCTACCTGTTAATGTTTTTCATTTGTCTGTGTTTCTCAATTGGTTTGTCTGTTAGCTGGATCACTCATAAAGTACTGAACCGATTTGCACAGAACTTGGTGGAGGGATAATGGATGAGGGATGGGCGGGGGAAGAACCCATTAAATTTTTGTGCAAATCGTGATCATTTACTTTGAATTTGGATTTTTTTCCCCCCGTTTCTCTAAAGTCTGTTGCATGTTGTTTGACATTTGCCTGATGAAGGTTGCTTGCTTGTTTACATAATGCACAGGAAGCACAGAGACAATACAGACTAAATCCACTGGACAAAACTATGGGGTATTATTAGCCACATGTGACAAGTGGCAGAGGGAGATGGTTTTCTTTGTTAAACCTCTGCTATAGTATAGTTACAGAGCCACACGAGTGAATAGACCTAAATGGAAGAATTGCTTTTCTTAACAGGTTAGTGTTTTTATTGCACCGTGTTCACATTATCAGGAAGGGTTACTCTTGGTAGGAATACAAGAGTTACATCGAACACCATAAACAAGTGGACAGCCACATTCTCTAAACGGTGATATGAGTCAAACTCAAACTGTTAGTAAGTGGATTTAAATTGGCCAAAGTAATTCTGTTTTTTTTTTTTAAAATAGTGCTTTCGAAATTTATATTTCCTCCATTTCTTGGGTAAAAGGAACACATAAGTGGCTATAACCTTTTAGTTTTACAGATGATGCACATCACCACGGTGTATACTCACGCTGGTGTTTTCATTTATTTGAATTAATTAGACTTCTCCCGAACTGTGTGGGTGTGAGCAGGCTGTGCTTCGTTGACATCTCTCTGTTAGATGGAGCAGTCTAATCAACAGGACTTTAAGAAAAGAACTTTTCACTGATTCACTGGAGGTAAGTGGATTGTCTGGTTAATCACATCTCCTAATGATGCAAAAAAGAAACAACAAAAAAACATGGGGACATCTATTATGCAGACTGAGGAATAACAGGTTAATCTAGTTGATCAATCTGTTGAGTGTAGCCTATTCACAGCTGTGTTAGCAATTGGCAACCTTTAGATCTGCTCTGTGAACTAATGATAAAGGGATGTATTAAAATTCAAATTAACTTAGTGCCAAACATCAAATAGTTTCTGATTAGGAGATCAAAGCAAAACCTTGTTTCCTCTTTTCTGACATTTAGATTAGTTTAGATTTTCAGTTAATCATTATTGCTAGTGCTACTAGGCCTAAAAAGTGTGACTCCACTGGTGGTTAAATCTGATTAGTTGTGTATTTACAAAGTAATTAATTCAAAGTCTTATCATGAACTTGAAACATTAGTTTTATTTTGAAAGTCTCTATTGTGGTATAGTATAAGGTCTATTTTGATTATTTGGTATCAGGAGTGTCTGTTGTCTTTTAATGGTCAAAATGACCTATCCTATAATAACTAGCCTATCACTTTTTCTTTCTTTTTTTGGTGCTAAAACCATGTTATACACAATACAATAGGCTCACAATGTAATATCTTATAGACACATAGATGCAATGAAAAATATAAACCAAATATAAATATACGACAAAAACAAATAAAACATTTCAAACAATCCAGTTTACAGCTGACCTCCCCCTACCTACCAAATCCCTGTTGATGCCGCCCCCTAGTGGCCGCAGCGATGAACCGCAGCACCGGATCCTGTCTGATGTCAGATTCATGCGCGACTCATCATCATAGCGTGATAATGATTATTACAAATAACTACAGCAACACGTGCATTGGTGGCCACTGTATTGTTTAAGGCTGTTTTCTGCTGAGAGCTCCTGTCCCCACTATGTGACAACTTCACCTGGCTGTTGTTACTGCAGGTTGTTAACTCGGCGTCACGGTGGCGGTGTCGAGCATCTCTGCTGCTGCTGCTGCTGCTGCACCGTCTGTATCTGCACTGATGCTTCCTCCGGTTTGATGGAAATTAAGTGACAGGTAAAAGCAGGAGGAAATCCGAGTCTCTGCGAAAACAAACGGACACCGTGTCCTGGGATATCGGCCGTCTGATCACCGGCAGGTTAAAGGCTCTCACCACAAAATCTCTGTTAGGATGTCATCATCTGAAAATGCTGCGTCACAGGAAGGTATGTCGACCACACACTAAGTTTGTCTTCAGATCAGCACTGAAAATAGGCAGGTCTACTATGTGCTACTACCTAGTCTATGAAATAGCCTATGAACAAACCCAAATGGGATTTTAAATGTTGATGCCTATGAATCAGGGGAATAATTATAAGATGATAAAATGTATTTACTCTAGCTGTGTTTCTGCCACAGCCTGTGAAGCATCACCCCCTGAGGTAGAGGCTGAACCTCTGAGGATCGTCCTGTTGGGGAGGACAGGAACGGGCAGAAGCTCATCCGGCAACACCATCCTGGGCAGAGCGGCATTCTGGGTAGACACCTCTCCCTGTTCGGTCACCACGCAGTGCACGAGACAGACCGGGACGGTAAACGGGCGCAGCATCTCTGTGATCGACACTCCGGGGTTCTTCCACACGGGCCTGCCCCCTCGGGAGGTGGTGGCCGAGGTGGGACGGTGTGTCGTCCTGTCCTCTCCGGGACCCCACGCCTTCATAGTGACCCTGCAGCCTGGCAGGTTCACACAGGAGGAGAGAGACGTCATGGAGTGGATCAAGGCAACATTTGGGTCCGGGGCCACCAGGTTTGTCTTGGTGCTGTTCACCTGGGGGGATCAGCTGCAGGGCAAAGGCATCAAGGACTTCCTGGAGGAGAGCCAGGAGCTGCGGGAGTTTGTCAACACCTGCCACGGCGGGTATCACGTCTTTGATAATAAGAGTGAACAGGGCAAGACCACGGAGTGCACGCAACAGGTCTCAGAGCTTCTCAAGAAGGTGGACAAGATAGTGGCAGACAATGGAGGCAGTTGCTATAGCAACGAGATGTTTAAGGAGGCGGAGACGGCCATCAGGGAGGCGCAAGAGAGGATCCTGGGAGAGGGAGCACTAACGGTGGAGTCCCCTCGCAGAGAGGCCAAAGACAGAGAGGAGCAGGGAGCGGAGGTGATGAGCAAGAGGGAGGAGGAGGAGAGGAAGAGGGAGGAGGAGGAGGCCAGAAAGAGGGCGGAGAGGCTTTTCTGGTGCGAGCTGGTGTCGGCGGTGGGGAAAGGTGCTGCAGAGGGAGCAGGGATCATGGGGAAGGACGAAGGCAAAGGGAAAGCTATCAAGAAGGTGAAGGTGATGGAGAGGGCAGCAGCTCTGGCCGCATCGCCGCTCTCCATCACCTCTGCTGCCAAAGCGGTGGGAGGGGCCGTGAGAGAGGGAAGTAAAGTGCTATACAAACACAGAAAAACATTCCTGCGCTAACGGAAACTTGCCGCCATTTAAAGGACAAGATTCAAGCACACAGAGGTGATAACGTGTCAAAGAAGAGTTCACTTTTTCCACTTCGTCTCATACATCTTCTCATTCAATCAGTTTTTGTTAAACAGTGAGACATTGCACCAGCACTTTAACACCATACTGTTCATTACGAATGCATGCATTTTTGTTGTGTGTGAGTGTGTGTGTGGGGTCTGTAAAAAACAAACAAAACAAAAAAAACACACCTCCGAATTAAGAGAAGTCACATGTTATAATAAAAAGTAACATCATAAAAAATGGTGTGCAATTAAACTTTCTACCAGTAACATTTAGAGTGTTTTTGTCAATCTAAGCTTTTACACAAATTCAATCCTCAAATCCCTTTTTTTCTGTACTCTGACACAATAAGACAGCTCAGTTGGGGGCGACAACCCCAGAAAACACAAAAAAACATTTGTTTCACTGAAACTTTCCAGCAGCTGTCTGTTCCATCTTTGGCTTCAATTTATGACATGTGAAAGTGTTTAGCCCTTTTTTCTCCCATGAAGGAATACACTGAAATACAAAAAGACAACAATGTAGAGGAGATAGGAAAAGTTAACATACTTGGCAATAAGGAAAAGTAATGTTTGCACATGATACAGTAAGCTCAGGTAGGGTCTAACATTACAGAATAGGAAGACACTCTGTGGAAGATTATAGTGTAGAAATTTACAAACACTACAATATTTGTCTTTACTGTGACAGACTGGGTTAGACTGACTGAGTTTGGATGAAGTGTGGGAAGCTTTGATATAAAAGGACTCCTATTAGCTGTAACACAGGAAACACTGTTGCCGTGTGACAACTAAAGCTGCACATGGTCTGACCGAGTGCTGGACACCAATGCTTCAACCAAGCTCAGGGACAAATCTGTGGAGTGACCGTGTGGGACAGTAAGGACAAATACAGTTTCAATAGTGTGACACACTTGTCTAAAATTAAGTTCCACATGAACATCAAGTGTACGGTTTGCATTTTATGAAGAAAAAAAATCCAAACATACATCACAAACGTCTTACCACACAACATAGCATGTGCGCATACGTACGTACGCACACTCGCAGACACACACCGACACACACACACACAAGCTACCAGTCGGATAGAAATACAATTTTGTAGAGGTGCACTCATTTTGGTCTCCACAGAATGATGTCAGACCATCAGTCCCGTTGCTAAATACACGACGTACAGGTGGAGGGCAAGGTCTGTGTTCAGGTGCTGAGCTGTAGCAGGCACAGAGAGGGGCGGCTGCACGGCGCAGACGTCTCCTTTAGATGGGCATGGGCAGGCTCATCTTCGCTTTACCTCGAACCACTGCAGGCGGAGGGGGGGGGGGCAGAGAGGGACAACACACCAGGGGTGAGAGGAGAGTTTGATTTCCACAGCACAACATTTTACCTTCTTCCTCTCCTGCATTTCACCAGCAAAGCCAATTGCAATCACTATTCCCTGTCACCTCACCGGCAGGATATTCATCCTCCTCTACAGGAAAAGCAGGATAGTTTATTTAACCTCACCATACACAATGGACTCTTCATGAAATTCTATCAATGCAAACACACAGCCAAGACGTGTGATTAGTAAATAAATGGATGCGTTGTAGTTTTTATTACTAATCACACGTTTATCAAGGAAAAATACCAAACATTTGCCCACACACACTAAATCTAGCTTCACTCTGTGTTGGCCGTGCTCACTTTGTTGTGTGTTGTCATTCTCCAAGAGGTTATGCAATAACTCAAGCTGGAGGAGATAAGAGTCTCTCTCCAAATCTGCTTTGTCATTCTTTGTTATTCTACAGACATTTTCAACAACTGCAGAATGAATTTGAAGCAGAGAATGAAACCCTGTATTATTAGTTTCTCCTCTTTGTTAGTCGTCAGAAATCACTTATATTCAGTGGTGCAAGAGTGGCTGGGTGGACACTTAATATCACACGATATATAACCCTTTGTAGTGTTGTACACTATGATGCTCAATAAACAGACTCTCATCAAGTGTAACTTCACTCTTTGCTTTCTATCATTTGAAAAACATGTTTTGTTTTGTTAATCGTTGCTCTATACAAAAGGAGTATAAATATAACAACAATATGACTGCTAATTAATTATTTCAGAAGAAGGTGGCGACTTCCACTGATCTCAAGGCATCGCAGTCGGCTAATATTTGCTAAGCTGAATCATCTCCTGTTGCAACAGTCCACACTCACCCCTTGTGATGTAAAGGTAGAAGAAGTCACAGTAGAAAATGGTCTGCACGACGCCGGACACCACCGCGATCTGGTCAAAGAAGCCCTCCGTGTGGTAACGCCACACCCAGTTGGCTATGTAGAGGGCTCGGTAGAGGCCCAGGAAGAAAAGGTAGTGGGTGGTGATGGACTCGGCCTCACCAGTCTTTGTGATCATGAAGAGTTGTGGCATTATGGCCACGGCCTCCAGGAAGATGGAGAAGGTCCAGAGGATCTGGGTGGAGGGAAGCAAGTGAGTGTCTCATGGAAATGTTGAGAAATGTAAGAGGCCGTGTTTCAATGAGGTAATCTAGATGTTTATATAAACCTCAAAAGTAAAACATGAACTAGTAATCATCACTCCAGCTGCAAACTTAAGTGCTTTGTGTCCCCGTCCTGTTTGGGGAGTTGTTTACCTCCATAGGGGTGAAGGCATAGTTCTCCAGGAAAGACAGTCCGATGACCGGCACCAACAGGAACTCCACACGGAAGGTGTCATTCTCTGAGTCGTATGCGTTCCTGAAGCGCATGTAGATCAGGTAGACGGTAGCGTAGGACATGGCCAGGAACACCATCTGAGATCAGTGTCAAGTGCTGATTATTGGTCTTGAACATCCACAAAAACACAGTGACATGGGGACATTGGTTTATTTTATACAGATGTATGTAAACATTTTGGGAACATGCATGTGTGTGTGTTGCGTGCGTACTTACTTTCATGGTTGTGTTGTAAGCAGAAATGAAGACTGTGAACAGGTCAAGGTACCTGGTGGTGAAGACAAGTGCAAACAGCACCTGAGATTTCCCAGAGATGCCTAAATAATAATAAAAACATTATTAACATTAAACATTAAAATAGATAGATTGTTTGATTAATTGCTGGATGGAAATTACAAAGTCATAGCAGCTGAGAGATGCATTATGAATAAGATTTAATATTGTTTTAATACTATCACACCCCTTCACTATTGCCCTATTTTATCTCACAGTTTTACTCAGATGCTTTTAGTTTTACTTTTATGCCTTCTTCTGTTTTAACTCTTTTATCCCATCTTTTCTTATCTTATTATATCTCATCTTATCTCCTTTTATTTATTCTATCTAATTAACTGCATCCTGCATTTTAATTTGGGTCCTCTTGGTCTCCATTTGTTGTTGGGTTCTTGTATTGCCTGTGTTGCTGTTATTGCTTGGCTGGTCCATCTCTTGTGGTTTTATGGCACTTGTTTGTGACTTGCCTCTTATACATTGTTTTGTCAAGCACTTTGTCAACTTGTGTTTTCAAATGTGCTATATACAGTTAATAAAGTTATTATAGCCTAAGCCTCAGGACTGGTCATGTTCTGTGTAGTTTGATGGGAAGGAGCAGGCTGATGATGAACCATAGGTGGAGCAGGCAGCAGATTGCTTTGCTAACGTTGCCACGTAGCTTCCACTTGTGCAGAACTAGTCAGCATTATGCAAACACTGCTGCTCCTATGTGACATTTAACTGATAACTACAACATGTGCGTGAATACAGAGCTGCTGCTGTGTCTGTATCTGTATGTATCTGTATCTGGATGTGTTTCTGTACTACTGCTGCGTGCAGGCAGTCATCATGATAAGTCAAAGTGCAGTGATGTTTGGTGTCAGCCTACCAGCACAGGATCTGCTCCTCCATATCTTCAACAGGAGGATGATGATGGCCACCAGGTGAGACACGTCGCCCGCCAGACGAAAGATATTCATATTGTTTTATGTTCCGCTTTGGCAAAAAAACAAGCAAACAAGCCGTCAGTGCAGCAGCTCTCAGGCCTCACAGGTCCTCAGGAGGAGTCAGGCTGGAGTTGGTAGTTAAGCTTCACACACAAACTCTAGGCGAGTCTGGAAAAACAAAACAAGACACAGAGAGACGAGACGGGTGGACAGCTGAGCAGACTCCCACGCTGCCCCACGGCTCCTCGGCTCGGTATCACACAGCGAGCGGGCGGACAGGTAAGACGTGTGTGTATTTACACCGCTCCCGGCTGGACACACGGAGGAAAGTTGATTCAGAGGAGGTGACGTGGCTGACAGTTCAGACACCAGGAACCAGCGTCAAGCCAACCCGGATCAAACCGACGCGACGTTTTCCGGTTCGTCATTTTCAAAGTAAAACTCACATTAGTCAACACGCTCGCTTTCGTTCGTCGTTTACCCATAAATAAAATCAAGTTCGTGTCCACGAAGAGGACCAGTCTCACCCGTTTTAAGTTCAACGCTTGTTTATTAGCGGGGTTTTTCTGCCAGGGAATTTGTAATAAGACGACGTCGTTTTATTTTGAAGGCAAAATCGCTTTA
Organism: Trachurus japonicus; assembly: GCF_045865225.1. NCBI lineage: Eukaryota > Metazoa > Chordata > Actinopteri > Carangiformes > Carangidae > Trachurus > Trachurus japonicus. Next base: position 24,181,059 of record NC_140914.1, on the reverse strand, counting down.
TATCCGGCGTCGCTCAATTTTCTCCAGCGAACTTGACGTTAATGGGAGGAATGGCTGGATATGCTTGGGACTGCAGGGCAAGCCTAAAGAAGAACTGCCCTTACAAAACAGCAGATGGCGATAGGCTGCAGGCAATTATCTATCTATCTATCTATCTATCTATCTATCTATCTATCTATCTATCTATCTATCTATCTATCTATCTATCTATCTATCTATCTATCTAGATCTATCATAAACCTAAATCCAGATGTATGGGTATAAAATTTTATTTGAAGTTAGATGTAGCCTACGTAGCCTATGTGTAATAGGACCTCATCCAATCACCACTCATCCCACAGCCAGTCTGAATTCAGTCATAACTAAACAAACATGGAATAGGCTAAAAAGCAGGCTAATTAAACAATGAGTTGTATTAGCCTAAATGTTGGACAAAACCTACAAATCTGACTTTGGTGATTTAAACCTCCACATTATGTTTCATGACTTACCTGGTTTGTTCGTGTGTCTGTCTGTCTATACAGACTTGTAGATGCATAAATGTAATAGGCTAAAGTTATCAGACTGTGTTGACTTGTTGTTTATGATCTAAGCAGATGAAATTAGTGGGTCACAGTAGATGATGTGTAACTGTGTGTAAATCACTTTGAAAACATCTCATTCCCACACTGGGAGTGTTGTTTCAAGTCTTCTCGAGCTGTGTGACATGCTGTTTGTGTTTCTGAGTGAGTTGTCCCTTTGGAATGAATATAAAAAGTTTTTTGTTGAAATGAAGACACTCCTCTATTTTAAATGCCACTTAGACAATCAGATGTCACTTATTCACTTTGTTTGGAAATACTAAAAGAATCTAAGCTGAATGCTGGAGACTTTCAATGTGGCACAATTGTGCTCATGCTTTTCAGTGTTTTAAAATACTCTCCACCCTCTCTGTCTTAACCGTTTTCTAACATTTCCCCTCCACCTACCTCTCTTTCTTCCTAATTCAGCTTTTCTGAATCACTGACAAAATCTAAGACAACTCACTGTCCATTTCTCATCACTGGGCGTCTCCCTTCCCATCAAATCCCACCGTCTCCACCTCCTCATTCGTCCTCCCTCTCACAGTAGCCTAATCTACAAATTGCAGCTGAATTCTGGCTTCGCGCACACATCCTGCTCCTCTGCATCCTACTCTCATATTTGATGCAGTGAAATCAGCACAGGGCATCTGAGATTACAGAGGAAACGCTTTCAGCCTACTTAGAGTGCATCTGTGGTGGTGCAGAGAAGTGAGGGGGCACGGCACACACAAACACAGGGTGCACGCAGCATCTTCATACACCCCTGAAGCATACAGCACAGAGCCTGGTCCGTTTATGTGTCACTAGGTCCATGTTCATGTTGGATATTACTCACAAGCAAATCTTTTTTGTGTTTTGCAAAATCAAAGAGTGATACAAGAACAATGAAGACGTGTGACTGTGAACCTAAGATGCAATAAATAATTCTCCTGAGGTTGATTTTATGTGAAAGAAGAAGTGTGTGAGAAGTACCAGGCAGAGAGCAGAAAAAGTACAGTAGAGGACATCCTCTGGACTGAGCTGACCCAGAGGCTGCTGTAATGAGGCTGTGCTGAGCAAAAGGTTATGGGAACTAATCTGACACCCAGGCCCGATTAGTAGCTATTAATACCTGCACACAGTCCGGTCTGCCCCGAGGAGTCTGTCTGCCTGGTCATCTCCTGCCTGCAGATGCTGCACTGTGTGACTGTGTGTGTACAGCCCTCGACCTTACACAGCCCATATTCTTTCTTTCGTTTCTTTTTTTTTCTTATTGTAATGGTACCAGGTCATTTAGTTTCTGATTCTTTCCAAAGCCACTGACACTCCATGGATAAGGCTCCTCCCAGCTGTGGGGACTGACACTGTAGTGGGTGAAAGCTATGATTATCTTTAAAGTGAGGGATGAGGTAATTAATAGGTGTAATCATTTTGACAATCATGCAAAGTGCTAATTAACCATTCCCTTTAAAGTTTGTGCATTATCACAACTTTCTAGTGCTTTTTTTTTTATTTACATCAACAATCAAAGGAATATTTAAGGCTCTACATAAAACGTCTTTAACATAGTTTGGATTGATATCAAAAGCTCATTCATCAGTAACAGAATTGCTTTTATCCAGCGCTAAGCAGACAGACATGGTACATTTTCCTCCATTTAGGGTTGTGTGCAGCTACAAAGACACATTCTCTGATGCGTGTGCTATGGTTAGGAGTAAAAATAGACAGAATTTAAGTCATCTCTTCAAAGTGTATTCAATGTCTGGACAAAGAGAAGCTCCTACCACAGTATGTCAGCTGCACAACAGTCAAAAAGAAAAAGAAAAAGAAAAAAGCTGCACAACAGTACCAGAAACAACATCTTCACTTGTCTGTGTTCTGGGTTTTATGCTTCAGATTGACTGACCTGTACCGGCCCTGCAGTTGTTCACATCATTTATGCCTGTCCTGATGAGTCCTTGAAATGTGACGCTAAACAGACTTCGTTCTGAAGCGGCATTATTGTGTTTGTTGCCCTCATGAGCTCAAAGTTTGTCTTCGCTGTTTACCTCACTGTTGCTGCCACATACTGTACCGTGTCTCCAGCCGCCCCCTCGTTCCTCCTCTGTGAAACTGTCATATAGGCAGCAGACGTAAGACCCACGTCCCTATTCAGGGGAAGACATTTTGAAAAGAAGCACCCCAACTGCTCTATAATTTAGAAGGAGGGAGAGCAGAGAGGTAGGGAGAGGGAGGGAGCCATGAGGGGGCTAAAGGGGAGCTGTGGGTGAGAGTGGTTTCCATAGAAACTGTTTTGCTCAATTCATATTTCTTATAACCGGTCCTCTGGATCCTGGATAAAGGAATTCTAAATTAAACCAGCAGATCACAGGAATCGTGTTCATGTTGAGCAGCAGTGAGAGTGCGTCAGTCTTCGTTAGCCAGAGGACTGATGGTGACTGAGCGCACACACAGGGACACTGGGATTGTTGAGGTTGTTTCCAGCTCTGTACTCATAGTTGTTGTTTTAGAAACTACTGTATATATTACTTCACAGGTGGAAAAGAATTAAAGTTGTATCTGTTACACTGAAAGCCAACACTAACTCATATCATGAACATGGTGCAGCTGCACTGACAAAGAACTGGACAATCTGTGATCTTTGAAATGAGGAGAGTTGAAAAGTTAAGGTAACTTAACACACTTGAAGTATGTGCAGCAGAGTTTTAGCAGCCATACTTGTTTTTAGGTAGATTATGTAATACATTTTACCTATAAAACAAACAAACAAACAAAACAGGTAAGTCATGAAACATAATGTGGACGTTTTGTCCAATATTTAATACATCTCATTGTTTAATTCCTTTTGATTCTCTGCTTTTTATTGTTCATATTTAGCTCTGACTGCATTCAGACTAGTTGTGGGGTGAGTGGTGATTGGATGAGACCCTTAGCGTTGCCACTGACCTGTTATTGCATAGATCCAGTCATTATCTGTGACATCAAGCTGAATCCAAGCGGTGCTTCAACCAAACTATTCTAGCACAGCATCATCATCATCAAGGCTCACTATGTCCTGAATGTGTATTTTCACTGCACTTTTGATAAGTGACTTGTTGCTTTTGATTGGTCAAAGGCTCTACTTTGTCACAGGAAACATGCCTGTTGACAGCTTGAACTTCATTGCAAAAGGATAACTGATGAACAACCCTCACACCTCGCACATAGCCACAATATGTGGGAAGTAACCCAGCGTGAGCTGAGCTGTGGAGCTGTGTAGTCTTAACTGTGTTGACTAACATACATTCACAGTTAGCTTGGTGCACCATCTGTCACAGGGGACTGGAAACCATCCATGACACAGATGTGAGGGAATAAATGTGAAAATGTTGAGTTTGTGTGTATGTGTGCGTGTTTCAATGCCATGGCAAACTAGCATAGTTTTCCCTGTCTCCCACCTGTTACAGCATCAGCTCTGTTTTGCCTCAAAGAGAGCCTGGAAATCATGACTCAAATGAGTCCTTGCTCACTTGCATGGGCACATCAGGCATATTTCAACACCTACACATGCTGAGAGTGCACAGACAAAGTGGGAGCCCCTCTGTTGCAGCTCATCCTTTCTCTCTTTCTCTTTCTCTTTCTCTTTCTTGTTCTCCTCCTCTCCTCTCCTCTCCTCTCCTCTCCTCTCCTCTCCTCTCCTCTCCTCTCCTCTCCTCTCCTCTCCTCTCCTCTCCTCTCCTCTCCTCTCCTCTCTCCTCCTCCATGCATCCATCCCTCTGTCTCTCTCACCCTCCCTCCCCCTCCAAACCCATGCTCTGCAGAGGGGAGATTGACACAGCATTTTCAGCTCGAGGTGTATGAGTACACACAGGAGAGAACGCACAGACAGGATTATAGTCAGCGAAGGAGGCAGCGGAGGACAATAAAGGATTAAAAGAGAGAAACAACAGGAATAAAAATAATGAATAAGCGATGAAGAAGAAACCAGAAGAGGAAACTAAAAGGGGAAAGGATCACAAACCACAGGAGTCTAAGGATGTGGGACCTTTGCCCTGGACAGTGACAGAGGGACCCTGAGAAGTGAAGCGGAGGCCCACAAGGAATTCAAAACTCGACCAAGTGACAGGAAACATCAACTAACTTGAAGGGTGAGTGTATCACTTGTCATCAGTCATATTAAAATAGCAAAGTATTTCAGTCTTGGCAGAGTTACACAGTAATAGATTGAGCGATTAAGTTTTATTAGTTGAATAAACTAATTTTACAACTTTGCTCTCTAGTTGACAGTTGTGAAGAGCTGCTCTAGCTGTGCTCACAGACACAGGAGCTCTCACAGATATCATAAGAAAATAAGCACTGCGTCAGACAGACTAAAGCTCGGGCATCATGGAAACTGCTGTGTCGTGTGTGATCAAGTGAACAGTCCCACTACTCCTTCATTCACACTAAATCTCTGGGGCACCAGTGACGCTCAACAAAACCAACACCTGGAAGCCTGTCAGTAGGTTACAGTTATAAAATAAACCTCGAGGCAAATATGTTGTTGCGCACTTGATCTGCTTCTAACAAATGTGACATGGTATGTCACATGCAATGAAAGTGCTGCTTCTCTTACAGATATTTGATCTTTTTCTTTTGTCAGTTACATTTGTGTTTTTGTAACTTGAAATCAAACCAAAAAGAGACGTATCTAAGCCCTCACTAAGGGAAAGGTTAAGCCTGGGACAGATTATATAAACGCCAAACAAAACTTAATGCTCTTATAGAGGAACTATCATACAGACTTTAATAAAATGATATTTTCAGTCCTCATAATGGACAGAGTAATTACAGAGGGAAACGTTATCTGTTTGTTTGATCTATACCGCCTTGATTATGTGAGTCTGAACTTCTGAACTTGCACTGTGGCCAGAAACTGACAAAGCTATAGAGCTGCATACAGGTTTGATATTGGCTGATCAGCTGCAGACACAATGGTGGTGACCTCTCTCAGTCCCTGTGTCCAGTAAACATACATTCAGGTCTACAGATGAACAGAGACACCATAGCTCCTGGGGAGGAAAGTTACTGTAAGTCTAAAATTAGAGAAAAAATTGAAAGAAAATTTAATTGCAATTTAAAAAAGTAAAAATAATTTCAGCTCCATAGCTATATTATTTGTAATAGTGTCAGTAGGATGGTAGCCTATATTACAGAATGACCTGATCTATGACCAAATCTATCATCTGAATTTACAATGATGTTTTGCTAAGATCAAAATTGGACCATAGGAGTGAAAAAGTCTAAAACCAAACCAAGCCAGAGGTTGTCTGGGATGTGATGACAGTGAATAATTCCCTGCATGCCTGACTGCTGCCCTGTGGTTTGGCTCGTGATGAGCAGAGGTGAAACCAAAGTTTGTATTGATTGTTTTTATGAGACTATGAGAGCGCATGAAAGATGTGAAGTGAACCTGAGCAGTGAAATGACCCAAATATGAGAAACAAATAAGATCACCAATCAATCTGCTGTTGATCATTATCTCAGGACATAAACACACAAAATAAAAGTGAAGTGATTGGGATTCAGCAGGTTAATATAACATCACAAATGTTTTCATTGAACAAGCTAAATTTATGTAAGATGTCTATTCTGTGCTTTTCAAGCCATGGGCTTTTAATAGTCATCTTTATTTTTGCTGCCATTATTATTAGGCTATTATTATTATTATTATTATCTATAAGGTAGACCATGTTACTCTACATGTTTTGCCTTTGAATACATTTGGTTATTTTATGCTAAGTCTTTTATAGACACTGGAGTTAATTTCCTGTCTTCAGTGACCAGTCATGAAGACCATATGACAGAAAGTGAGTCAGACCACTTTGTATAATTGCTCCACTGGACACCATGTCTGCCAGATATGGGGGGTGGGGGGAGGCTCTGGCATTCACACTGGATGTATAATTTCTTTTTGTGGCTGATGTAATAGTGTGTCTCATCAGGGATGATTACCAAAAGCTTTACAGGAAGTGGACACTTTTGCATCTTAATCCCAGTCCCCTGTCCCCTGTCCCCTCACCCACCCAGCCTGCTGGTCTTTCTCTTTCTCTCTGTTTTGGGATTAACAGTCAGGAGATCTCCAGGAAGTCGCTCATTACAGAACGACCCCACCTTTCTTATTTCAGTGTGAGAGATTACGTATGACTGACTATTAATCTGTGATTTATGGGATTAGGAGGGAGTTAGTGATGCAGAGATACAGTAAAAGACTTCCAAGACTTCCACACCGCAAAGTCTGACGCAAGAGTACGCACTCAGGCATGGAAAATATGGCCGCACTCACAGGATGTGTGTAACTATATGCAAATACAGATAACAGATAATCAGTCAAGTCAATGATTATTTCTTATATCAACAGATTTATTGTTTTCTCCAAAAACTATGAGAGGACAGAGATGGTACCTTCAGTTTCCCTGCAGAAAGACAGCCCAATTAAAGACATTCACATTACAATGATGAGAAACAGAACAATCAAATTAACAAATGAAGCAAAATTATTGTGAAAGTGATTTATTTGAAAGGTGCATCATTGTTCATAGTTTGTAATGAAATCAACAGAAAAAAAGTAAAAAGCAGACTTCATGTTTCTCTTTCTTTCACCTCATTTAAAATCCACTTAAAATCTAACATGGATGTTGTGTTGTGTAGAGTAGTGTAGTGTAGTGTAGTGTTGTGTTGTGTTGTGTTGAGGGTCTTACATCGTTTCAGTTCCATCTCTCCCTCACCCTCTGACTCATGTTATAAGAGCACTTAATATTGTATACTACCCCCCACTCAAAAACACAAACACACAGACACACACCACTGTGCCTCTGGTATCCTCTACCCTTCTCTCCATCTCCCAAAATGCCACAGGAGACGTGTTCCTATGGAAACTGGCCTTAGTCTAAGTCCCCAGCTTTACCTGGTGGTGACCATTAACTGGTTTGTATTGTGTGTGTGTGTGTCTCCTCTCTGCTGTCACACGTCAGTCTCTCCCTCTCCTGGCCTCCTGTTCATTACAGCCATCAACATCAGTTACTGTAGGCTATAAAAAAAAAAAACCTTTCGCATCACCGATGATGGATCATTCGATGGCAGCATCTTCCTTTTATACTGGAGGAGGAAGAAGTTGCTCCACAGCTGAGTTGTTGGTTGAGAGCCAAGGACACCTCTGTAAAGACACACAAAACATAAAACTATAAACTATACAGTCTGCAGACATACAGACACAGCTGTGGGATTATGAAAGAACGTTATTTTTACATAATTGGATACTAAAAATGACTGTAAACTGAGGGTCTCTCACTGATTGAAATAATACAAAATGCGTATATTTTGTACAGAAATGACAAAAAGAAACAGCTGTGACCTTTATATCTGCTTTACTTGACAGGGATCAATATGGAAGGAACATTTTTTTTTTAGGATTTACTTTTCTTTCTTTCTTTGTAGGTCTGGGCCAACAGGTTCATGTAAAAATGTAATTTAAGACTCGGGAGGAAAGTTGTTAAGGTACTGTTGTGCAGTGTGGGAGTTGTACACAGAAATGTAATTCTGAGGCCTTATCTGGCAGGAGCTTTGAAATAGAGACAAAGTCATCAGCAGTGTCTCAGTAGAGCGTATTGTTTACTATGTGAGTATGTGCCACTAGTGCTGAATCTTTTGGTTTAGGCTTGCTAGCCTGATTGACTGAGAACATTGTTAACCAAGGTTTATCTAAAATCAGTGTGCGGTCATGACGCAGATGAAAAACATTAACATTACACATTACACTGAGATACAATTTGTATCACTGCAGAATTGCAGAGAATAAGACTTAAGGCAGTGGTGCAGTCTGAAAAGATAATCCTATCACAGCTGTATATATTCTGAAGAGCGGGGTCAGATGAGGTCACAGCTCCTTAAGATATTTCACAGAATCAAATCAGGATTATGTCTAAATCCACATCTTTAGCTTGGTAAAACAAGACACAAGATTAGAAATACGGGCAGCATAATGTTTAAAAGTGATGAAACTGCATGAGATTAGGTTTTAACAAGAAGGATTTGCATATATACCCTCCTCTCAGTAACTCTCTGGAATGAGCTAATCCCTCTTTAGAAGATACAGTGGTTGTGTTACTTGTTGGTTTCTATGAGATTATAATAATTGATGTGTGCTGATTATGTTCTTGTCCCTGTCTCTTCAGAGGTCTTTGCTGTAATTTTCCTGATCTCTGGGAGCAGGACAGAGCCTGGCCACCCACCCCTGGCCCCTCACCGCTGATCAATGGTGCCATGGGATCAAACAGGGCCAACAGGTGAGGGATCTACAGGGATCTGGAATCAGCATCCTGTCGAGAAATCTACTCCTGAACTCAAGTATTTATGTCTAGATCATTTGGGATCATTGAACTCATAACAACTGATTAAACAAAAACAAAGAAATGGAAAATTACGACTCATTTGAAATTCTGACTGAATCTCTGAAGTGTTAATGCACATATTTTATTTATAGGGATGAAACAGCTACAGTTTTGAGTAAGTATCTGCTCTATCTTAAGTTTATCGGTCTAAGCTGTGTTGGAGTTGTGAGGAATGTCACAGCAGCTCTGTGGTAACCCAGTTTATCATGAAACAAAATAATCAGTTAGTGTTGTTGTTCAATGTGGAAATCTCCACATGGCCAGTGAGAATGGTCCTGGTTAATGTGGTGAGCTGGTTGTGGTGAGTCAGGCCCATGCAGCTCAGAGATATTTACAGCAAGCAGATTCTCAGAAAGGCCAAGGCCGTCCTACACTGTCCTGCCCGGCCTGCACACAGAGCGGCTGCCTTCAGGCCTGATGAGACTGAAGGTTGTCTCATTGTAGTCATGACCATTAAACGTGTTGTATTCATTCCTACCACCTCATTTCTCATACGGCCTTCAGTTGGTTCAACATCTTGTCAAGGCTTCATTTTGTTAGTTATTTTATGGGCTCTTTTTTTTTTGCTTTTATGGTTTTGTGGTTGTCTAAATTTTCTCCTTTGTTAGTGAGTAATTTTAAAAACACAGTGAAATGTGTTATGATACAGTGAGACAAAAAAAAAAAAACCCTTACAAAAACTAAACAACACATTGATTTGTTACCAAAAGGAACAATTTGCACCTTTATTGCTCTCTCTAATCAGTGAACGAATGAATGACTAAAAGAGAATGTGTTAACATTCATTTAGCCTACATTTGATAAGTAACATATAACAATGTCCAGATGAAAATGGCTTGCCTGACTGACACTGACTCAGATATAATCCAATAATCTGTGATGACAGCAAATCCTTCTCACATAGCTAAACTGAACTCACCTTCCCACCTGCTAATCCTGAATGTAAAGGAGAGGGACAGCTTCCTGTCATTTGTATATTCAGGTAACCGGGGGTTCGAGTGAGAGCCTCTCTGAGTGGTTATTTGTGATTTAGAGTTAACACAAGGTTTAAAACCAAGGTATTGACTCAGTAGTGTCCCCTCACACACTGGGGATGCCTTTCTCTTATTTGAAACCACCCTCATCCCTTGTACCCCTGATGAGTCAGGTATTATCCTCCTTCCGTTCTCTGCATAGTGTCTTTGTGTACTTTAAATGGTACACTGGAAAGTACACAAGGATCAGTAAGATTAATGGCTGCATAAGCTGCCTCCCATTCTTTCTTCGTCTTCCCTGTACAAAATACAGTTTGACTGATATTGTAATTTATTTTCTGCTTTGATTTGTATAAGTTTAGACGTGGAAACAAGATTAAACTCAAAGGCTTAACAGTGAAACTGAAACTGGAATTTGGGATAGATTTCTCCCTATATATTTCTGACCATCCCAATTAATAAATGAAAATATGCTTGTGTGTGTGTGAGTGTGTAGATCCACCATCACCGTGTAAACACATAACCACATTTATTTGTTAAATCACATCAATGCTAATCTCTCTCTCTCTCTCTGTTGTCGACAGGTACAGCATTGTGTCAGACATTTTACCAGAAGACGAACGCCAGAAGATCTCAAGCTTAGGACTCCACAACGGCCACAGTAACCCCAACTTCCAACTGCAATCAGCCTGTACCACAGACACAGAAGACAGTAGGAGGAGGTCGGGAGGCTCTGGTGTCGTGCCCCTCGCGAGGGGTCAAGGAGTGATGAACAACTACAACGGAAAGATTCTGACAAGAGGCTCCAGCCAACTACGGAGCCGCTTTGTGAAGAAAAATGGACAATGCAATGTTCTTTTCACCAACTTGGAGGAGAAGAGGCAGCGCTACCTAGCTGACATCTTCACCACCTGTGTGGACATCCGCTGGAGATACCTGCTGCTCCTATTCTGCTGCAGCTTCATGGTGTCCTGGCTTTTCTTTGGCATCATCTTTTACACCGCCTCCCTGGCACATGGGGACTTTGAGGAGCAACCGACAGGGAAGGGTGATGGGCTGGCAGTGGGCGGATTGCATGGACCCACCTCTGGACACGCAACTGGAGGGCAGCCACAGAGGATGCCCTGCATACTTCACGTTAATGGATTTCTCGGGGCACTCCTGTTCTCCATGGAGACCCAGACCACTATTGGTTACGGCTGGCGCTGCGTTACCGAGGAGTGCCCCGTCGCTGTGATAACGGTGGTGGTCCAGTCCGTTGTGGGCTGTATCATTGACTCTTTCATGATTGGTACCATCATGGCCAAGATGGCGCGGCCAAAGAAGAGGAACCAGACCCTCATGTTCTCCAAAAATGCCGTCATCTCCCTGCGCGATGGCAAGCTGTGCCTCCAGTGGAGGGTGGGCAACCTGCGGAAGAGCCACATTGTGGAAGCTCACGTCCGTGCCCAGCTCATACGCTCCTACGTCACAGCTGAGGGCGAGTTCATCCCCTTGGAGCAGATGGACCTCAACGTGGGCTACGATGAGGGCACAGACAGGCTGTTTCTAGTCTCCCCACTGGTTATAGTCCACGAGATAGATAAAGATAGCCCCTTGTATACCCTTAGCAAAGCTGATCTGGAGACAGATGACTTTGAGATTGTTGTGATCCTTGAGGGGATGGTGGAGGCCACCGCCATGACCACCCAGTTTCGTAGCTCCTACCTTGCCAGAGAGGTCTTCTGGGGTCACAGGTTTGAACCTGTGATCTATGAAGACCGGGACCGTTACAAAGTAGACTATGCTCGCTTCCACAAGACCTACGAGGTGCCGTCGACGCCTCCCCTCAGCGCCAAAGAGCTTGATGAGGCCGCAAGCCGGGCCTCTTCTGCTGCTGCTTCCCCAGCCTCTGCCTGCAGAACCACACGAGACTTGATTCCCAGGTCGCTGGGCGCCTTCTGTTACGAGAACGAGGTAGCGTTGAGCGGTGGAGAGGAAGAGGAGGACATCTTTGACTCGGCTCAGATCCCAGGGAAGGAGAAGGCAGAGGAGAGGAGGACTTCGGTTTCTGTAGATTTCCAAAACATGTTCCAGGACAATGCCACCATGACATCAGGCAGTCACAGCGTCATGTGTGTTCTGGACATGGACAATAACCAGATGGAGTTTGACATCCTACAGACTGCCATCCCTCTGGATCCTGTGACCTATAAGAGCGATCAAGAGATCTAAGGGGCTCCGGTGTCCCTCCCCCTTTTACCCACAAAACTGGACCAGAGGAAGGATTCAACTTTGGATCGCATGTACAGATGTTTCAACCCCTTTGCCTTGCCAGTGTTGGTTTGTATTCAATATGTTGATGTTTTTTTCTTCTTATGGGGATTTTTAAAAAAAAATTAAAAAATAATTTTCCCGAATAACCTTTGGTACATGCAACTGCACTTCTCGGAGAGCCATAACAACCAGCCGGACTGATTTTCAGGAGGACAATTCATAACCAAAGGAAAGCACAAGTCCAGACACTTGAGTCTTGTTTTAGAATTGTACTTTACTTGAGAGTTTCTTTGTCTCTGTGAATGTAAACAAGAGATTCTTTGAAAGCAATAGCACTTTTTGATGTACTTGATGTACTTCTCCTCCCTTTTGAAGAGGACTGAGCTCAAGACAATGGTCAGTTTTTAAGATCCACACTTTTCTCAAAGTGTGAGTTTATGCTTGATAATCTCCATGTTGTTCATGGGTTTCAGTGGTCATCCTGCCTGCAATAGTTCCCTGCAAGTCTGCCATTTGCACTTTTGTGACAATCTTTTCCTGACCAGCATAAACTCCCTCCTCCTTTTCTCTAGGTGTTTCTAGTAACGCGTCAGTGAGAAGTTGTTATTGTTGTTGATTTTGCGGTGCAGTATTACCAACAAGACCATTCCAAGTGCAATCAGTAAGTAAGTGTAGCAGAGGGGGTGTTTTATTGTGGATGTGATACAGATTCCTTAAGGCAATCAGTTTTCTTTCTTTTAAGTTCATTTGTTGAAACAAAACACAATATATATATAATAACTCAGTAGAAACCCAGATCTTTATAAGTTTATAGATTTTAATAATTGTCAAATTCTATTAATAGTCTATATATATATTATGATTAATATTAGTGCTATAATATATGAATATAAAGCATTTCTTTTATTTTATGTTATGAATTAAATCTTGGTTTGTTTCCTGTGGAGGCTGCAGCCAGTGATAACAGAAACAATACTGAGGGGTGTGTTTAATTCATGAGTGCGCTGTTGCTGTCCGCCAAAGGGCTGGAGTTGGAAAGTAGAACAGAGAGCGCCATTGGAAACATGGGTGCACACAGCCTCAGTGTACTCATTGTCTTTCCTAGTAGAGGGTGTGAAGCCACTGTGACGCACAACAGGAAACAAAGGGATAAAGGTTGAGGAGTCGAGCCTCTGGAAACGTGCAATAAGACACTGGATAGAGAGATTTGGATAGAGAGCATAAAGTCGAGTGAAACTGTACTGAGAACTGCTTTGAACTAACGGTTGTGTAACAGATGACATTCAAAAATCAGTTGCCCTGGGAGACGTAGATGATGTGGTACAAATCAGACAATATGATTCACATTGAAAGTACATTTAACTGATACTAAAATACATGTGATTAAACTTCTGGATCTTAAAGTAGACTCAAGCCAACAACTGGTAAATACGACTTGGCCATAATGTAGACAGCTAATTAACATATTTACCCCAGTACCGTCTAGATGGGACCCTGCAGCTGTCGGACCAGTTTACCTGCTGCACCTCATGATACTACAATTACTCTCATTCTTGAAAACCTTTCATTGTTTTATTATTTATTTTCCGCTGATTATATTGCTTGTACAAGTGTGTTTGTGTGTGTGAGAGGGAGACTATGCACAATGATTGATCGATGTACGTATCTCAGCGCCAAGCATTCAATAGTATTAGATCTCCAAATTCTTCATTGCGAAACCTGTTAAATATCAAAAAACATACAATGAAGCACATGTAAACAGTTTTATAGACTAATACACTGCCAGACAAAAGTATAAAATGTTAAATTTGCATTTGGAGTTTAAACCAAAGAAATGTATCATTAATGTGACTAAAAGTGACTTTTTGATAATGCATATGTATTGATCAATTTAGGCCACTGTCACTGAAACAAACAACCGCACTTGTTACCTTACAGTAACATTTTACTTTTTATTTGCTGTACATTCATTGTTCAGATATGTTTTTAACGTCACAGCTCAGTTTCTAGATGCAATAAAGTCCCAAGCAAAAGATGATCTCAATCTAATTCATCTGAGTTTAACACTCAAACATGTGCATGTGTAGTTTGATCAGATTCACGGGTGATACTGATCATATCGCTCCTGAATTGTGATTGGTGCATGGGCAGATGTGACATCACTGTCTTATTTAGCTGAAACTTTTTGACTTTCATCATCTCATCTTAGATTATTCACCAAGAACTTGATAAAGACTCATCCAACAATTTGAGAGTATTCAATGTCCAAGAGGTTTTGACTGGCAGTGTATAAGGTCTTTCTCTAACGCTGGTTTTGAATTGTGTATTTAACATGAGCACACAACAGGAGTACAAGAAAACATCAGTGTAAATTTGTGTAACAGACATAGTGTTTTGTTTCCTTTGCTGCAAAGTCTTCCTGCTTTGTATAAACTGAATGATTTTCCAACCCCCGCTCGGAGATTTAAAAAAAATGCACTAGGCAAGCTGTTGTCCTAACTGAAATAAGCTGAAAAGAAAAAAATATATGGTACAAAGCACTTTATTCTTCCTTGTATACATTTTGATGTTGCAAATAAATATTTATATAATTTTGGCTGTTTCTCCTTTTTGAAAGTCCATGCATGTAATGCTGCCTCTGGGCCCAAAGCGTGAGTGTTGAAGCGCCTGCACAACATGTGTGCTCATCTAGAGCCACTAGATGCCTCTGCAGTCATTTCTATCACGGAGAGCTTCAGCAGTGTGATAGCAACAGAGAACCTGGATCAAGAAGTTTCAATTTATACAAATGCTCTGAAAAAAAATCCTATAGAAAAGATAAATATGTTTTGGCCGGCACTTCCTGTGTGTGAATCTCTTGGACAAGGCTGATATACATTTTACACTTGCGTTATTACTCAACAAGAGATAATGTAACAGTAGCAGGCAGCTCAAAACATTATCACATGACATGCCATTGCACAAGTCCTGGCTTGGCTTTATAAATATGGCTTAAATTTGAAGATAATGTTTCTTTCATTTAAGTTTAAAGTGTATCTCTCTGTATCAAAGCAGCTGGTAATGGGGCACAGAGGTTTTCTTTTATATTTCTGTGAACTTAACAACACAGGCCTCTCTTACACTATATCTTGACTTATCTTTGCCTGGAAAGAAGACACATGTCTTACTTGGAAAGACACAGCTATACTCATCATTTTGATTTCCAAAATGTATCCCAGTGTATCATGTCATTTGAGAGAGAAAAAGAGAGAAATACAACACAGAGCTAATGGTTACTGTACAATATCATAATTAACGTTTCATGACCATTTAAACCATCATTATGTCAGTGACTTTTTAGAAGGAGGCCTGTACGTGAGTCACAGCCAAGGGTCTGTTGTTGTTTATCACTCAAAAGAGTCAGATGTCAACAGACACAGTTAATGGGTGTTCTTATGGCTGTGTTTACTACGTAGTCCTATATACCTTTATGCAATTTTACTCAGAGGATTGTGACAACACCAGAGCTCTGAGAAGAACTTGCATATATCCAGTTTTACTTCTTCTACTTCCAGTGTTTCTAATCAAAAACTAAGGTTTTAATGAGGTGTTAATTCTAGGCCCTAATTCTAGTGTTGTAATGTATTGATACAAATTAATATTGGAACAGACTCCGTACAGCTGCGATAATGATCATTTTTCTGCTCTTACAGGTGCAGCAAAGGTATAAGATAGAGTAAAGAAGAAGAAGTCAGTCAGGTGAACTCTGGAGAAATAAATACGTTTGAAACACCAAACATGGAGCCAGCAAACAGATCAGCTAATCATTTATACGTGTCAGGTTGACACAGCCTTATGACGACTTTAATGCTGGAGCCACAAATTCTGTTTCTCAAAACAATCAGATGAGTTTTGCTCATGGGGAAAACTTCACCTGCTGTTGGGTTTCTTTTTCCTAAAATGCGTCAGCACACAAAGCTTTTTTCAAAGTCTAGTCTTGGACACCTTCATCATACTCCTGGCCTCGGCCTGTAAAGTGAAGGTAGCAACTTATTCATGAAGTGGAGGTCAGTGCCCCCTGCTGGCCAGTCATTAGAGAAATGTTCAACACATACTGAGCTCTGGAGGCCATGTTGAGTCCAACATACATCACCATCACATCTGAATAATGAAGCCACAACTGTGACCAAATTATATCACATTTGATTACTAGTTTGTCTTGTAACATCTCTATGTTGGTCAAATTCAAGTCAGTAATGCTGCTCAGTTTACATCCTTTTGTTTGAAGCCAGTGATAAAAGTTTATTCTCCTTCTCGACCACTGGTTTCCTTCCACACAGTCTCAGTTCAGACTGTTCATCTTAAAATTCATCTCCATCTGAAAGCACCTCCTCTCCTAACACCTTTAGCATCCTACCGTGACTAAAATCCACTATTACCTTTTACCTTTTATCCCTTAGCTTCTATACCAAAGAGCTTTAGAGTTGTCTCCCACTTGTAATTCACTTTCAACAGCATCTGTTTAATGAATGAAGTAAATGTAACACCTCAAAACTGACATGGAGCTGGCTGGGAATCAGTCCCTGTACACTGGTTGTTCAGGGACAAGATGAACTGATGGGGGTGAAGAGAGGATAAACCTCAGTGCTGACAGACCCCGGCTCATCACCAGATGTTATTTAACCATCATCTTTGACATGGTGAACATCAATAGCAGCAGAACTGAGCTTTAACAAAAAGCACTGACAGCTGTTTGCTGCGAGGTATTTCCCTCAATCAGTATGAAAACCATCTTTTTTCCCTCGCTACTCGTCCCTGTGCTGTAATTAAATGATTTCCCTCCATCTCTCCTGTGTTTTTCTGTCTAGATTTTAATCAAGTTAAAATCATCCTGTGTCACTAATAAGAGACTTCCCCTTTCAGCCCTCATGATTGTCCTGTCTTGATCTTCCTTTAATTATATATCCTCTAAACTCTGACTGTCTGGTGTTGTTCCCATGCACCAGAACGCTGACAGCAGAAAGAGGCCACATGTTGGACCTCTGGACCTCAGGAGACATTTCTGTCAGTGGGTGAAAAGATGAAAAGAGGGGGAGATCAGGAGAAAAGGGGAGAGCTGTAACTGCAGGCCTCCGGGCTATGAGCTCTTAATTAGCGAGTCAGTGAGTGAGCGGGTGAGTGCGATCGGTGGGATGGTAAAATAGTGCCGTGTCGTGCTGGGCCACATCAGCTATTAGTGTGATTTGGGGGCTCCTACTGACTCCTATTGTGTATTGTCTCCCAAGTGAACAACCGAGGCTCAACAGTGAGCCTTTGTGTGGGACATTTAACTGCCTGTTAGCATGCTAATTATGGGATGTGTGTGTGTGTGTGTGTGTGTGTGTGTGTGTGTGTGTGTGTGTGTGCCAGTGTGTGTCCATCATCTTCTGGTCTTTTTCCACCCCTCCGTCTCTCCCCTGGGACTGACTTATACACTCCTCCAGTGCTTCTGCCTCTCTTCTGTCTTTCCCCAGGGCACGAATGCAGCACTGATGTGTGTGTTACTGTTGTGGGCCATTTTCAGGCTCCTTCCTGCTGCTTTGATCCTCTTCACTACTGTCTCCCTTTCTAAATCAGCGTCCTCTTTGCTCCCTCTTCTTTAATTTATCAGCCCCTTTTGATGCTGCGACGCTCGGATCAGTTTCGCTTCCACTTCAACATTTAAACATTATAAGTCTTTCTCACAGTCAGTGTGGGACATTATCCTCACATTTAGCTATGGAAAACCTCCTTCTAGAGACGTGCCCCTCTTTCATCAGGGACAAGCGCCTCCCTCTGCAAACTCTCCAGCCGTCTCGGGCCTGTTGCTGTGCCTCGTTTTCACCTGTCTCCCTGGCTGTGGCTGGATTACGGGTGTAAGATTACAGATTCCCAAAATATTTGTGTGCCATCTCAGAGGGTGGAGAGGAATGAAGCTGCTTTTCAATAACTATATCATAAAAACCTGTGTGAGAGGTTCATAGTGTAAGATGTTTCTGTCATTTTGTCCACAGCTGCTCAGTCAGGACAGGAATGCATGTTCTCTTTAAAAAATGAAAGCACCTCTTTGATAAATTGCTCTCATTTCAACCGTGTCATATAACTGAATTGGACAAAATGAACGTTTTTCATCTGTGAACCGTGATTAAAAGTCTCCTGCATGTTAACAGTAACAACAAACACTGAATCTCTTCAAGCTGGAATTGTAAAAGACTGTCTTCATCTCAAATCTCGTCTCTTGTGGTTTCCCTTTTGCCGTACAGATGAGGGCAGGGCAGCGTGTGGATCAAAGGTATAAAGAGTCTCTAATGTAAGTTGATGTTGGTTAAATGGCATTATCACAACTGATCGTGAGGGAACAGAGACAACGCTGAACAGTAACAAACGTTTCTCGCTGACCAAGACAAAGCCGGCTTTGTTAGCTGGGCCTGACGACTTGAACCCGTACACTGATGTTATTTCTTATCTGGACGCTCTCGACTGATGAATGTGAGTAATGGGGTTACAGAAAAGGTCCATCACTCAATCTGACATAATTGACAACCAATGTAACAGAGCGCTCCGTGTTGTAATGTCTGCATGTTCCCTGGGTTATGATACCTACACGGTCTGCTGCAGTATTTTCCTATTGGTAAATATTCATGTATTTGCTGTGTTCATAATGCAAATTCATATTCACACTGCGTGTCCTTTTACTTGGTAGGCCCTAATTTAAAAGATTGTTTGCTGACATACTAACTCTCCGTAGCTAAACTGACTACATCTGTCATGTCAACTTAAGTGGTCTCTCCATAAGCAGGAAGTTTCATGATCTCTGTAAATTATAAATGGACATGTTTATACTGCTATATGTCAATAACCTTAACACTTCACACTCTATGTAGTTTACTCTCACTGGGTATTTCATACATGCACTTTGGTTGGGCATGCTGATTAATGTTTGTCCTTTGGGAGCAGATGTGGTAGAGATGGATTTCCATTATTGACAACTTCAATGGGCAATAAAGTTTTTGAATCTTTGAGTTTTGTTTATCCATTGCATGTGTGAAAGCTTTTAGGTTTGGTGTAGGCTAAGTTCTTTTGGGTGGGCTCGTCGTCACACCCTATTTATATGTGATATAAGGGATAGTGTAGGCACCTATAGGTGGTACATGCACATGTGACTGTGTTTGCCTGCAGATCGTTGAAAATGCAGAACACGTGTCCGGATTCTTAGTTTTACATTTAGTTTCTTCCATTTCTGTCTCTGTGTTTGCATTGAGTGCATGTTTGTGTGGTTGTGTTTTAACCCAAATATCTACTGTGTGTGTGTGGTGTGTGTGCGTGTGTGTACGCGAGCAGCTGTGGGCCCTGTGTTTGAACCCTAGCTCACATGGGCAGAGAGAGGGAGGGCCGCAGGGCGAGAAGGCGATGGGAGAGGGGACTGATGCCCGACAAACTCTCCGTCTCCCTCTCCCCTTTCATCTCCCTCTCCCAGCATCAAACAACAACCTCTTTCATTCAGGCATCTCTGCGGCCAGCCACCCCCAGACCCTCCAGGCCCCCACCCGTTCACGCTCCTTAATTCAATGTTCCGAGAAAAACTCATGATTGGAAAGTGACTTTTTTTTTTTTTTTTTACCCTCCTTTTCCATATCTCATCCAAAGAAGCATCACCCCTCTTCCTGTGCTCCCCAAGTCCGTCTCATACCAAACAGCCTGAGTCCCGTGAACACGTAGGAAGTAAAGCCCAGGTCAACGAACAGGGCAGTGACAGAATGCACACAGCTATTAGTACAATTAAGATGCCAGAACTTAACATTTATATGATTCTTCAGTTCCTTTAATGCAAAATGAATTTAAAAGTGTCCAAGTTCCAACAAGTAGCATACTAGCAACATGTAGCCAATTTAACTATTAGCATGATGACATCCTTACCATGGAGGGTCAGTATCATATAAGTCTGAGACTACACTGAAAGCCTTTTTTTTTCTTCAAATAACTCTGGAAATCAGGAGAGACTCTGAGAGTCCGAAATACGTGATGTTTTCTTATGTAAAAATTAGATGAAATGTTTACGATTTTGCACTTTTTCTGGGTCAGCAAACCAATTTAAGTAAATGTGGGTCATTTAACAAACTTAACTCCTTTAAAACAAACAATTAGATTTCATTGAGGTGTAGCCCTTACACACAGGAATGCTTTCAGAGGACTCTGGTTTGATCTGCTCATCAGAGGTTCGTTCAAGTGACTCAACTTGCAAATCATAGCCTAGGCTGACAGTTTTTAAGGGGCAGTGCGTGGAGCTCTAAAATGAATAAGTTGTGTCCAAATAATGACACAAAAGTGACCAAACCATCAGAGGATCGATACATCACACTTGAGTGCCTAGAGTGATTGAAAAGCAACTTCATCACAGACACAGAACTTTCTAAATAAAGGACAAAAAAATACAATCAGCAAAAGTACTGACAAAGGAAAGCTGTCTTGTGGTGGTCTCAGGGGACAAGTAGCAGTTTCTTAATTATGTCTTGAGAGGGGAAACGCTTGAGGTGGGATCAAAAAATACCAACATATCACAGTGGATGACTGTCCTACTCACTAATAAATCCAAGTTTGAGATTTATGACTACAGCAGAGGGGCGTATAAAAGGACACAACTAGAAGAGAAAATGATAAATCATGTGCCAAACTGACAGTGAAATACTGTAGTGGGAACATTCAAGTCTAGGGGTGTTTTACCAACTCTGGACAGCTGTACTGACAATATCCTGACCAGAGAGAAGTACTGCTCAGTTCTTCAGAGAGATGTTCGACCACCTCTGTGGAGAGAGATTCATACAGAGCAGGACAATGACCCTGAACACACCTGAAAGCTTTGCAAGAGCCACTTTAAGAGAAAAGAAGATCAAGGAGTCCTGGCTGTCGTGGACTTTCATCCACAGTTACCTGACCTCAACCCCACTGAACATTCATGGTGGCATGTTGAAGACTGAGAAAGCCAAGTGTTTCTGTGATATCACAGGAAGCTCTTTGGAGCATTGTCAAATTGCCAGGCTGGAATAACATGGATAAAGAAGAACATACCAAGAAACTTTGAAATAATGAACGCCTTTCCAAGATTCAACAAATAGTAGATCTGATATCATTTATAATAAAACAGATCTTTCTTTTGGAACAAACTATGCAAAACCGAAGTATTACAACTAGTTGTCCAAGACATTTGAATCCCGCTGCTAAGATGTTCACTACTAAAAGCAAGAGAAATGTGCCTGTTCCTACTGTAGAAACATCACTGCAAAGTATAGACAGAGTTTTTTATGTTTTCATTTTCTCAGCAAAACTGCAAAAATTTGTTTAGCAAGATACAACAATTTGTAGAGGCTGTTTAAGACAGAGGGCATCATGGGTTGTCTCCTGGTTCTCCAGCTTCCTTCCACAGTCCAAAGACATATTCATTAGGGAAACTGATGACTCTCATGAATGAGCGTAAATAACTGCTTGTCTATCATATACTGCCACTTGCATGTCAGGGCGTATGCTGCCTTCACCCAGTGGGATGCTAGGATACACTGTGACAAGCTTTCAGCACGTTCTTCCTCTGAAGCTCAGTGAATCAGGTTGGATGGAGACAGAGATGCTCATTCAGATCAAAGCAGGTAGCACGTGTTGTCAGACGTGTGTTGTCAGACAGATGAAATGTTCCCTGAACACAACCACAGCATGATGCCACCACCATGCTTCACTACTGGGACAGCGTTGGGCAGGTGACGAGTGGCCAAACAGTTCATCACACCAAAGAATCTTGTTTCTCACAGCTATTGACTCTTTTACATGATATTTTTCTCTCCAAGCTTCTTTCACGTGTCTTTGACAGAGCAGAGACTTCTCCCTGGCTTCTCTCTCCAGATTGCTCGGTTCTCCCGGTCGGCCAGCTGAAGAGTACTGATTGTTCCAAACTTCCTGCATTTAATAGTCATGTGCTCTTGGGAACTTTCAATACAGAAAAATAGTTTTTTGTCTTCTCTCAATCTCTGAGCCTTATACAATCTCTGCAGGAAGCTCCCTCCACCTCATGGCTCGGGTTTTACTCAGATAAGTGTTGTTAGTTATGAAACCTCCCAGTCATTGACTGAATTTACTACAGGAGGTTAAAAAAATGTATAGAAACTATCTTAAAATGAGGCGGCAGTTAAAGGGATAGTTCACCCAAAATTCAAATTTCACTCATTATCTACTCACCCTCATGTCGACTAAGGGTTGGGAGAAGTTTCAGAGTCCTCCGTGCCTTCTCTGAGTGACAGGGGGGCTCAGCGCAGCACTGCATGTCTATATGACGGTAGCAAACGGAGCTATTGTCCCGAAGCCCCAACATGAGAAATTGTTCTGAAAAAAATTTAATAAGTCTATATTTTAAGTTTGTTTGTAGCAGAAGCTCCCAGTGTTGCTCTGCCGGAATCTCGCGTGATTTGCGGAGCCGTGAACTGGGTGGCAATGCAAATCGCGCGAGATTTGGACGGACCAGGAAGAGCAGTGCTGGGAGCTTCCACTACAAACAAGCTTAAAACATATACTTATTTAATTTTTCGGAACAATTTCTCATGTTGGGGCTTCAATACAAGAGGGACATTACAGACGAGCACTATGGAGGTATTTGGATGTTTTTTGGTGTGTCTTTTTGGACGAAGAAAAGTGAGCCCCGTTCGCAACCGTCATATAGACATGCAGTGCTGCGTCGAGCCCCCCTGTAACTCAGAGAAGGCACGAAGGACTCTGAAACTTCTCCCAGCCCTTAGTCGACATGAGGGTGAGTAGATAATGAGTGAAATTTGAATTTTGGGTGAACTATCCCTTTAATTAAGGAGCCTGAATATTGTGTATGTACGTTACTAACATTCTATTCTATTCTATTCTATTCTATTCTATTCTATTCTATTCTTGCATACTACAACATTATTACACATTATGATGATATATTTTGTGTGTAAAACCTTATTGAATCGGTATTGCACAAATAAGGCCCCACCAAATGGTATTGTGCATTTAGGACATTATGATTTTTTAAGATTATGATTTTATTATTTTAATTAAGATGTGTAATGAGTAAATGTATATGATCTAAAATTTCAAGTATACACTACAAAACACAAAGCACAAGAAGTGGATTTCATCAGTAACTTTCCACCACGTGTGTTTACAAGTGTGTGAGCTCTACATTGTTGTGCTCAGTGACCAGGATGTTGGGCTAAATTTGATGTTTAATGAGACTCTTGTTTTGTGTCCACGGGGAAAAACAGTCTGAGAATCACTGAAATTGAACAATTTTAAAAAGGCACATCATTTCTGTGTGATGATGTCCCAAACAGCCACCAGCCAGACTCGTTGCAGAAGCATCCTAACAAAGGACGCCCTTGTTGCCGGCTGAATTCTTGAACACCATTTTCTGCATTTTCCTGAAAATGACTCAATCTCCTCGTCCCTCGCCTCTCATTCCGCCCAATTATCATTTTTCAGGCATGTCCCCTTGTCCTGCAGAGATGGGCTGTTTGGGAGTTTCCAAATCTTGCCATGAAATCTGCTTGTATGTGTGTGTGTGGATATGTGATGCGGTTTTAATGCCAAAACACACAGACACATATACACACATTCAAACTGCATGGTAGAAGAAGTGGTGAATGCTGTGACTGATTTTGCTGTGAGAGGGACACAGGGGACAGTTGCGAGAGACACAAGGCACTATTGAGGACTCTCTTTCTAATTCCTCCAGCATCGTCCCTGTGTTTTCTTTTTTTTCTTTAGCCTCTTGTTGCTGTCACAGCTGCAGCAGGGCTGAGAGATGCCACAGCTTTAAGGGCTGGGCCTGGCTCATACTAAAGGATGTGTTACTGCTCAGTGCAGGCAAAGTGTATGAAAAGTAATCAATGTAAACCAGTTGCCAGAATAGGGGTTTCAACCTAATTTAACTACTTCACACAGAAGGTTTGAAAGTCAGTGAGCTATAATGAAGTTGTATCAAAGTTGCAGCCGTGCTAACAGCTCTATTATCTGTGTTAATGTGTTTTGACACAGCTCCCAGTGATAAGACGTTGATGTTTTGTGTTGTGGGTTTAACGTTCATCATGTTCACCGCCTTAGTTCATCATCAGTTCGTATTCAAACTAAGTAAAATTTCTGCTGATGGGTGTTTAATTGATTCTCCAGGAACTAGACAGGAGTCATCAGACAAAATATCAGAAAAGCTAAACACATTGTTGTAATCTATCCCATAGTTCTTGAGATATTCCAACAAAAGCCAAATGGGAGTCATCCTCTGGGGAGCATGAATCAAGGCAAATAATCTAACAGTGATAAGATATTTTACCCAGTGGCAGGTAGAACCACTCACAGACAGACTAACACTGCTCATCCTGTTTTAAAGCTAAAACAGTGGCAGCACAAATGCCTTTATGATGTATCGTTGCCCAAACGGACTGAACATAAATCTCCAACACGGTGCTGTGGCTCTGAGTGAATGAGCTCTCAGTTAGCACCAACAACTAGCTGCTGTGAGAGAAACCACAAAACATGAGGCATGTTCCTAAAGACAAGAGGAGGGAGGGGTGAATACCAGCAGAGATCAGCCACAGGTAACTAAAGTCTTTCTCTCAGTTTCACCCGGGACCCTCACCCTAATACCCCCTCTCTCCCTCTGCACCACCACCTCAACCCCCATATATCAATTTCCTTTAGATGTTCCCCCTCACACAATTGAAGTAACTAGATTCTTTCCTCTGGCTGGCCAGTGGAGATATGAAGCAGAGCACACAATGGGCCATTCACTAAGGCGCACACACGCACGCACGCACGCACGCACGCACACACACACACACACACACACACACACACACACCATCTCATCCCCATCATCCCCAAGACTAGCACCAGTAGTGGCACTGTCTATTTCTTAAAGCCCACACACATGTATGTCCCTCTGTAACATACATGCCTGCACGTAAGCATGCAAACACTCTCTCTCTCTCTCTCTTTCTCACACACACACACACACACACACACACACACACACACACACACACACACACACACACACACACACACACACACACACACACACACACACACAAATAAGTAAGTCAGAGAAAGGCAGGACTAACACAAAGACATAGGATCGTTGATGCATTGAGCACAAAGGCACAGATGTTCAGCGGGGCCTTTTTAAAGGTACACAGCTGCATTAATTACTGAAGAGGGGTGAGGGGTTTTATGGGGGGGGGTCAAATATTTTTGGTACCCGTTTCACATTTCTCACTATATATGGAGGAATCATAGAAGCTAATTGCTTAAAAAGAACAAGCAGCCTGGGTTCACTTCGTGCTCCACTTACAATATATTATTCTGTGTTTGATGCTGACCTTTGACCTCTCAGTGGAAGTCAAGCTTGAATGCAACTTTTATTATAAAATATAATACCGAGTTGATTATTCATAATAACTTAATAACTGCAATAACAGTAGCCCACCGGATCCTTCTGCAAGCTCGACTGATTCACTTCAGTGGCCAAATACCGACACACCTGCTCCGCACAGGTGCATGAAGGGAAACAAAGACTGGATGAGAGCGAATGAGATAAAGGGTGTGATGAAGGGGTAGACAGTTTGTCTGTGAGTAAGACAGGGATATAAACCGATACTATGGTGACTCAAGACTTCACATACACAGAATTAAATAAGTTTCACTTTTGCTGCACACTCTATAACACACTATTTAACATATAAGTAGCTAAAGTAAAAACAGTGTCCCATACACCAGCCATGTGTCAAGATATAAAAGAGCTTTATATAGTTCAAAGCAAACATGTACCAAGAACATTTTATCTGATTACATTTAATTTTAATAAATTATAATCATATTTTTTTCTTTTTTGTATAATCACTACAAAGTATGTGCATTTGTGCACTGCATTGCTTGGTTATATAGATTTACGCAACATGAACTGGGACAATATAATGGCGTTTGTTTTTCTGGTCCGACTATGGGGCCAGTGGGCTCGTGGTCACAGGGCCACATGGCCCACTAAAGGCTTCTACTGACCCACAGCCTGTTGACCTGTTTGTGTGTGTTCGTCTGCCTCACAACAAACCACATCATTGTCACATGAGCGGACAAGTTTACATCAGTTGTTTTTTCTTTTTACCGCCTGTTTAGATTCCTTTGCCGCTGTGTTGTAAAATGTTTTCTACAGTATCAGGTTCAGAATAATGGTCGTCTGATCACTTCACTGCATTTTGAAGCAAGAGTTTGAGGTTAAGGAGTGAGTCTCATCAGCTATGTGATTTATATGTGCAGTGAAACAAAATCACTTATTTAGTAAGAAGAATTATAGAAAATCCAACATTGTTATGAATTTCCATAAATACTTATATGTTTCAGGTTTCAGACACATGGCAGAGTAATAAGCTACTTCCATCAATACAGTTAATTCATGCCATTATTGCAAAAGGTGGGAGCAGATTGCAGCGTAAATCATTTGCTGATTATTACCTTTTAATTAATTTGTTTGATTTTTAAAAAAATTATAATTATTATTTATGTATTCATTCTTTTTTTTTCTTTTTACAAAAAGCCTAGGCTTTTGCATTATTTTACTATAGGACCTATTTATTTCACGTTGTGGCGATTTTGTTATTTTCCTTATGTCTACCTCAATGAATATGTTTAAAAAAAACTAAAACATTTTTAAACAATTTAACCTCAATACAAATGTATGCATATTGGATAAAGAGTGGTCTACTTTGTGCACTAGAAATAAACAGATTTTCCACGTAATAGCTCCGAAGGCCAAATAGAAAAATAGATGCTGAAAAAACAACGATCTGAAATAAAACTGGTCAATAGTCCGTTTGTTTTTCTAAACGATCCATTCATCTCCATTTGATTAATTTAATTTCTATCTGTCTGAACTAACTTTGTGCACAGTGTCAAGCCATCCATTATCATTGTGAGGGAGACATGTTCACACAAAGGAGACGTTTGAAGAAGATGATAAAATGAAATCTTATTCTCTGCACCGTTTCCTCACTGATAGTTTTAACAAAAACAGAAATGTGAGTAGAAAATTCATGTTTGCAGCTTTTTGTCACGGCGCCAGTCCGCACAATAATGGCTCAGACATAAAAAACACAATTCCGGCTTTATTTCATCAGGCAGCGCCTCTCTCGAACATCTTCAAGGAGTCTCATCGAAAAGCCATCAATTCATATCGCTATATAACTTTGTTAGGCCTCTTCATTTCCTATCATTTCTGCCCATCTTCATTATTTGTGCACAAACACGCGCACTCACACACGCACGCCTAAACACTCACGTCAAACCAAGGCCGGGCCGCAAATCCTCAGCTGTGCAGCGGGAGCGAAATCCCCGGAGTGTCTCTGTGATGGTCCCCGGGTTAAAGCTCCAGGAGCCGGCCAGTCCCGCAGCAGCTCCCGGGCTGAGGCTCCGCGCTCCTGGAGCTTTTTTCTCTTTATGTCAGAGTTTGAGACTCGGATAACGAGTGGCGGTAGAAGGGGAAGACACAAGCCTTTCTGCTTCTTTTCTTTTCTTTTTTTATATGCACAAAACTGCTTTTTGTTCCCCCCTTTTTTTTCATTTAAGGGGGAAGGGGGTGCTCGTTTTGATCACATGATTACAATTCACCTGAGATAAAACAAAGGGCGCAAAGAAAGGAGGGGAGAGGAGGACTGAAAGAGGCTGAGAATCAGACAGAGAGATGCACTCATGGTTAGGATTCCCTTATCACAGTCAACATTCATGGATAATGAAAAAAGCGGTGATTTTTGGATTGGGGGCCAGTGGGTCGCATGGCGGGGATACAAGGGGTCATTGTTGTGAGGAACAGCGCTGGTGTTTGTATCCGTGCAGCCCATAATGTCCCCTCTCCTCCTCGATGTGCAGCTCACCAGGACTGCTCGGCTTAAACGCTCATGATGTAATTATCAAACTCACACATGGATCTGGGACGCACCGTCGATTTAAGGGCCTTAATGATTACAGTCTGTGATGTGCAGGTGAATAGAACGAACACACCAATGCAAAACTCAGTCTACATTATATACACAAATACAGCTAAACACCTGAAACACGCTCACTGCATTAAACCTTGGCCTTTAGAGATACTGCGTCAAAACATAGATTTAAATGTCATTGGTTGTGTTTCTCCACAAAACCTGAACAACATCACAATATATAATTTGCTCCACTAAAGTTTTATTCTGGACACATGTGTAAACTTCAGCCGAATCAGCCCTTATCCCCTCGTAGGGTGCAGTGTGCCCCCTTCTTCTCCCCTCAGCTTTGTTCATTTTTGAATCTGTCAGATATGTTGTGATAGGCCTACTCATGAAATGAAAACCGTCTTATAAATTATAGTTTTTAAAAAGTCTTAAAACGTGACGTCAGAATGTTTTTCTCGGATAGTTGCGTAAGACACTCCTGACATTTTGGTGCAGAGGCCTATACATTATATTGGCGGTCTGGGTCTTCATTTTAATTGCCCTATATATCGTTAAGATGCTGCAGAGAAGCTGAATATAAAATGATTAATTTAATTTCAGAAACACACTTCATCAACTTCCTCTCAAGTTCAGTGTCCAGTGTGATTTCTCTGGTGTGAAATCATGACATGACAGCTGCACTCTAAATGTAGCTGGTAATGAAACCATATCATACCATATCATAATCATAATCCAAGGCTATAAGAGTATAGGTTCAAGTCTGGTGCGTAAAAGTTCATGCGCACAATTTACGCACACTTACTTACAGACTCATTTGAAATAAACAAAAAAAAGTACCCAACATTTTTTTTCCGTCGTTTTCCCTTTTTTTTAGAGAGAGAGAGAGAGAGAGAGAGAGAGAGAGAGAGAGAGAGAGAGAGAGAGAGAGAGAGAGAGAGAGAGAGAGAGAGTAACCAATGAGAAGTCTCCGACCCTGCATTGGCGCTGCTCCTTTAAGGCTCGTCCTCCTCACTGCCTTTTTGTTTTTTTCTCGGGGCCTCATACAAGGAGCTCTTTAAGCCCCGGCACCGTCACACAGAGCAGGCATTCATACCCGGGGCAGCGTGAGCGAGGGGGCTGGGGAGCGAGCGTCACTTTGGAAACTCGGGAACTCACGGATTCTCGTGCTAAACCGGCGACCTCCTTTCTCATTACTGAAGTAAGGCGCTTAGCATTTCCATCTCTTTGCTGTGCTGTTGCTGCGGCTGCTCTCACTCTGTTGGAGTCAGAGATAAAGCCCCAACTCAGAATCAGAAACCAGTTCACCTCCAATATTAATTAACACCGCCGTGATCTTTATTTAACTTTTAGGAGGTGTGAGCTGTAGTTCTCTGATTTGTTCATTCTGAAACTTCACTGTTACATTTTAGGATTTTTGTTACTAAACCTTTAATTGGTTATAAATCAGATGCGTAATGGCGAGGGTGGTTTTTATTTTAAATTGGTTTAATTTGAACAAGATTTGGTTTTATTTTCATGTATCATTTATTATCATTTGTTTTCTCATTTTATTTCCTCTTTTCCTTATAAATCAGTACAGAGGATGTTTTCTGTTTGACTGACAGGGGAGACAGCATCATACTGGGAAACTTAACCAATAGTGTTTCTTTTAGAAATGTACAACTCAACTCAAAGACGAGCTTTTGTAAAACTGACTGGCAACAACAACAAAAAACTTTCAAACAAGCAAATTAAGGCCAACTTATTGGCAAGTCGAGCGGTGTTAATGACTTCACACAGCCGAAATTCATCCCGCACAGTAAATGCGCTCAGTATAATGTAAATGAAAAACAAATAGAAACAGATGAATCAGTGACAGGCGCGTCGACAGGACAGACGAATCCTTTTTTACTGGGTTGTTTGTTTCGCATCTGTTTGTTAAAGAAATAACACACTTCATAATGAACATGTTCAGTGACGAAAGGAAATTATCACCAGTCAGTCAGGTGATTCCCGATCAGTACTTAACAGTGCGAGCACAGTCAACACGTGCGCAAAGGAGGCATTTTTTAGTGCCTTGCGCGCGATGTGCCACCTGCGCATCGTGTGAGTCTCTGTGGCACGGGCGACACGGTGACTGTCCGTGGAGTGGCCGCTCAGACCAGGTGGCAAACGGACATCATCATTCATCATTAATGCGCCTCGGACAGATGGTGTCGCTTTGAAGACACAAATACAGGCTGGGGATGGAGAGAATGGAGAAACCTCCCGACACCCACTGTGGCCCCCGGTAGCCTAGGAGCCTAGGAGCCACACCCTATCTGTCACTGAACTCTGCAATAAATTCAATCTGAAAATGATAGTCCTTTATAATGCATGGATACATTCATGGTCAGATATAAATTTAGTTTAAAAGACAGGGAACCAAAAAAATAAAGGTGCAGTAACCTGAGGGTTAAGTGACTATTCTACCACTTAACCTGCACAACAAAACACCGACTCTTTACCTGACAGCATATTTCACATAATGTCACAGGACGTAGGCGAGATCCCTAATTTTCCTGCAACTTGACACCGAGGTTAAAAAAGAAAAAAGAAAAAGAAAAACACCAAACCAGTGCCGCTGGTTCACAGGAAGTTCGCTGATTTAGGACGTGAAGTTGGAGGCTGGGTGTTGATTTAATGGACAAAACAAGGACACATTTCACTCCCGCCGATAGACCTGCCCCTGTTTTAACAACCAGACTGTGTCTAATTCACACACGCGTACTGACACACGCACGTACACGAGGTTTATATTTCCAGCGCCATGGCTATGTTTATCCAAGGAGCGCAGAGTATAAATCCAGGGTCTGTGCTGCTGCGGCCTCCGATCATTACAACACCTTCTCTCCGGGGAGCTTGGAATAACTGCAAAACCTTTAACAGCAGCTTTTTTTTTTTCAGGAGCAGGATATATAGTCTACTTACACTCACTCACATTAAAGTAAGTGAACTCACGCAGACACAGAATAAAACACTTTCAGAAATGGACTCTGACTTTTGACAGGTTTCTGTAGCATTATGACAAATCTTGACCTGAAATGAATTAATACCAGAAGCTTAATGGGACTATCTCAATTTATGGTAGCTATGGAGTTCTATATTGTTTTGTAAATAACTCTATTAGGACAATTAAAAAAAAAATCACTTAAGCCTCTACACAGATGCGTAAAAGAAGTGTTTATGGGTGAAACTATCTGAGGAAGGACGATGATCCATTCAGGCTTTTAGATGGATAGAGAAACTCAAAATCACACCCTGTCCTGCCTCAGTGTTTTAACCTGGATTAAAAAAAGTAGACACTAACCAGATTACAACACCTCCTCAGTGGTCGGTCCACAGCTGTCGGTGCAGATTTGGTTTGGGCTGTCAGAACTGACTTGGTCCCTCTGCTGTTTCAGGTCTCTGCTGGTGGATTTCAATCGGACGCGGGGGAGAGAGAGAGAGAGAGAGTGAAGGGGGAGAAGTGCGACGTGGTGAGTTTGGCGCAGACCTTTGTGCATTAGCAGGTAAACTGGGGTCCAAGGTGCGCACTGAGCCGCCTATGATACCAGCAACACGGATGGAAAGAACTTTAATGTGGAACCCTCATAGAGTTTTGCAGCGGAGGCTGAGAGTAGAGACAGACTGGCAGTTTATATTATAACTTCGAGGAAATCAGAGGGACAGATCAGTCAGCAGACAGCCGCCCTCCGTGTGCCACTGTAGGACAAATCATCACAAGGATCCGTCAGGTAGAGTAGAACTTTTTTAGGAACAGACCGTGCGTCCTCTGCGCTCCTGGAGGCGTGTGAGAGTAGGAAGATGTCCAGAGAGGAGCAGAGTTTATCGGAGGTTGAGCTTAGTCCCGGGATGTCGGACGACAGTCGCTCCATGTCTCCCGGTCACTCCTCCGGTGCGACCGGCGGCGGAGACTCGCCTCTCCCCGGGCAGCAGCCGCCGCAGCTGGCGGGGCTGGACGCCGTGTCGGCGGGACTCTCATCCGGCAGATCCGACGACGAGCCTGAGGACGACCGCTTCCCCGCAGGAATCCGCGAGGCGGTGAGCCAGGTGCTCAACTGCTACGACTGGACCCTCGTGCCCATGCCCGTGCGCGTGAACACCGGAGGCAAGAACAAGCCGCACGTGAAGAGGCCCATGAACGCCTTCATGGTGTGGGCGCAGGCGGCGCGGAGGAAACTGGCCGATCAACACCCGCACCTGCACAACGCGGAGCTCAGCAAGACCCTGGGGAAGCTGTGGAGGTGAGGAGACAGTCCACCTACTGTCAGCTACTGTAATGTTGTTGTGATGATGATGATGATGATGATGATTGCTCAGGAATGCACACATCAGGCGTGTAGGCAAGGCAAGGCAATTTTATCTGTATAGTACAGTATAGTACAGTTTGTCTCAAAGGGCTTTACACAGCATCATAACAACATCCCCTGCCCTTAGACCCTCACATCGACTGAGGAAAAACTCCCAAGAAAACCCTTTTAACAGGGAAAACGTTGGAGAGTGTAGGGGGCAGAGGCTTTGGAGATGCTCTAAAAAATAATTTAAAAAAAAGGAAAAATAAATGTAAAGGCAGGTAAATGTTCAAGCTAAATCTTTGGTTTTCAGGAAGATCAGTGCTCTGTTGGGATCAGAGATTATTTCAGGGTGGGCTTTAGGGGAAATAGCTCCAGATTAGCACAGGGCAAATGTCAATTTTAAGAATGGATGCAGCCTGTTTATAGTGAACACACCTACTCCCCACCAGTGACAACAACATAGAGTTTAGGCTGTGGATGGCAACAAAGTGAGCTCAATCAGCTGATGTATTCCCATCATTTCACATTCCACTCAATTCACACTCTCATTTTACAGCTGCAGGTATCTGTGCACATGCAGTAGCTACTTATCCCTTTGTTTCAACTTTTGCCAGATATAATTGTGACCATCATCCTCTTATGAAAACTT
Organism: Trachurus japonicus; assembly: GCF_045865225.1. NCBI lineage: Eukaryota > Metazoa > Chordata > Actinopteri > Carangiformes > Carangidae > Trachurus > Trachurus japonicus. The sequence continues at coordinate 24,147,931 of NC_140914.1, read as the reverse complement.
TCCCAGCTCTGATCCCATGCCTGCAAAATGTAGACTACATGTTGTAAATCAGTTGTAGGCTATGTAACGTTTATGAGAACAGGCCACACTGTCTCATGTCCCACTTTTGGTCACAGCTCAGCGGATAGAACCACTATCTGTGTGTCTGCTGTGAGTGTGTCATGGTCACATGTTCCCCAGATCAGGCTAATTTCATACACTGTTTAATTCTTGGCCGTGTAGCTGGAACAACTGGCTCCCGAGGGAATAACAGGGCGTTTCCAGGGCCATTCAGCTAATGCTGAAAGTTCAGCCTTCAACTCTTGGCTCGTTTAACACATCAGAAGATGTTTTTCATACATTTAAAAATGACCTAGCTACCTTAGTCAGTAAATCTCTTTGTTTATATTATGCAACAGAAAAGTGTTTTGTAATCTCTAATATTTCTGACTGAACTGAACAGCAAGTTTCAAGTTGCGTCTGTTTTTCAGGATCCCCCCTTCTTTGCTGCTTTTCCTACCCACTATTTGCTAACAAGAAAGGTCAAGAAGGTTAAATTCGTTAACCTTGTGGGGAAGGAACATTAATTAGATTAGAAGACCTAACCTTGGGCTCGGGCATGATTGGCTAATTAGCCCAGAAACATGACGAGCAAGGAGGCTGAGGAAGGTCAGGGTTTTCTCATGCCATTCCTGCCAGTGGCAGTAATAAGCAGCTCAGTTCCATGTTTGCAGACAGGATGCTCCTATGGCCTGAATGATTTCATTACTGTCCAGCAGTCAAATGCCCCTGGCAGGACAGGTCTGATGTTACATGCAGCTGCGCAGATGCAGAGAATGAATAAACCACCTGGGAGAAAAGTTTACAATAAAATGCAATGAAAACTGACCAAACAGGCATGAGATGAAATCAATGATCTAGATGAGGCATGTCCAAACTATTCCTCAAAGGGCAGCGTGGCTGCTGGTTTTTGTTCCAACCAACCAAGAGCACACAGTTTGACCAATCAGTTGTCTGAAGATTGGGATCAGTTGATTAAATGAGTCAAGTCTGGTGTGCTGCTGCTTGGTTGGAACAAAAACCTGCAGCCACACCGGTGCTTCGTGGAATAGTTTGGACATGCCTTATCTCTATCGTTGACATCCTCAAGTATTCACGTTATTGTTAACGCACACTCTGAACGTTCTCACATGTCACATTTCTTTATATTATCAAATGAAAAGTTGAATTTCTAAGCACCTGACATTAACTTGTAGCACTCTGTAAAACGTTTTACCGAACTGAAACTCAACCAGACTACCTGCTCATTTCTTTTCTCCAAGACTTCTCAATGAGAGCGACAAGCGTCCCTTCATCGAGGAAGCAGAGCGGCTGAGGAAGCAGCACAAGAAGGACTACCCTGACTACAAATACCAGCCACGACGACGCAAGAATGGGAAGCCTGGCTCGGGGTCAGGGAGTGAGGCCGACGGCCATTCAGAGGGTGAGGTCAGCCAACCCCACTACAAGGGCCTCCACCTGGACGTGGCCCACAGTGGAACCAGGACCCCTCTGGCAGACGGGCACCACCCTCATGCTGCAGGTGGGCTGCAGACTCCCATCCACTACCCTACTGACCCTCCACCCCACCCCTCCAACCTCTGTTTTTAGATTAGTCTGGAGTCAGCTGGAGAGCTGGTGCACAGACCTCAGGGTTGGTTTGAATCTGCTCTAACTACATGTTTTCATGTGTCTCTACAGGTCAGAGCCACAGTCCTCCCACACCTCCCACCACTCCCAAGACAGAGCCTCAGTCTGGGAAGGCAGGGGATGGAAAGAGGGAGGGTGCTGGGATCGGGGGCTCCCGTGGCACAATGGGAGCAGAGGGGGGCTCAGGTGCTCCAGGATCTGGGAAACCTCACATCGACTTTGGTAATGTGGACATTGGTGAGATGAGCCACGAGGTGATGGCCAACATGGAGCCGTTTGATGTCAACGAGTTTGACCAGTACCTTCCCCCAAATGGACACCCGGGGGTTGGGCAGGGAGCAGGGGCAGGTGTAGCTGCAGCGGGTTCCTCGGCCTCGCCGTACACCTATGGCATCTCGTCAGCTCTGGCAGCGGCCAGCGGACACTCAGCTGCCTGGCTCTCAAAGCAGCAGCAGCAGCCGCAGCAACACCACGGTTCCTCTGTGGGCTCGGACCCATCCAAGGCCCAGATCAAGAGCGAGGTCGGAGGCGCTGCCGGGGGTCACTTCGCTGAGGCCGTCTCGGTGGGTTCCCATGTCACGTACACGCCCCTCAGCCTCCCTCACTACAGCTCTGCCTTCCCCTCTCTGGCCTCCAGGGCTCAGTTTGCAGACTATGCGGACCACCAGGCCTCAGGGTCGTACTATGCCCACTCCGGCCAGGCCTCAGGGTTGTACTCGGCCTTCTCTTACATGGGTCCCTCCCAGAGACCCCTGTACACCCCCATCACTGACCCGGCCAGTGTGCCGCAGTCACACAGCCCCACGCACTGGGAACAGCCTGTCTACACAACGCTGTCACGGCCATGACAGACAACGAGACCTCAAGGTACTGGTGCAGGTTCGGCCCCCATGTCAGACCCAAGGAGCAGCATCAGCAGCAGTGCTGGTGGCATCAGAAGTCAAAGTGGTCTGGGCCCGGGGGATTGGGCACGCACCAGGGGAGGAGGAGGCTGGGGAGGCAGGATGGGAGAAACCCCGCCCTGCCCTTGAGCTTGAAAAGTGGTGCTTTTGAGGCGTGGTTGATCATTTGGGCCGCACAGTGTAGCAGTCAGAGAGTGTGTCAGCCACCACCACACAAGTCAGGCTCAGATCTTTCACAGCACAACACCGTCAGCAGAGGTCAGAGGTGGAGAAGCACCACATCCCCATCGGTTTAGTTCCTAGTCCACACCCCAGAGGGGAACAGAGGGGATCAGCAGTGACAGGAACCATGACAGTGAGAATCAACATCTAGATCTGGGATATAAAACCTTGATGTATCACAAAGGTTGTGACTGAGAGGGAGACAGATTCAGTCTCTATGAAATGTTTTTTTGTGTGTGTTTGTGTGTGTGCCAGAAGGATGGAGTGCCAAACCATTTGGCTGTGGCCCATTTATTTCTCAGGCAAGAATGAGCTTTTATCAGACAGATGTTAGTCTTGTATTGCTTCTGGAAATCAATACAACAAACACTGATGACATTCTGTTGGTTTCTGAGGCACATTTGTCCCTTATTTAATTCAAATGCTGCGTTCACTTCAAATGCCTTTTGTACACACCGTGAACATGCATGGAAGAGAAATGCCATAAAAGCGTGTTGAGTTTTGTTGAGTGAAAAGTGTATCAAGTCAAAAAAAAGAAAAAGATGGCTGACAATTATCAGGATAGTTTATAAATTGTACTTGAAATTAGAAAATGTACATATACGGATGGATACAGATATGAAATATTTGTAAAATGACCAAAGTTTTGAGACCAAAACTTTACACATAGAGAAGAAACTGATTTTACAGACGTTTCTCCCAACGTGACACTCAAAACTACCTTATGTTATGTAGCTAGCTAGTCTTCTCTTAGCTGTCCAGTTTTTTTTTTTTTTATCAATGTGACATTTCTTAAAAATGTGTTGTTGTCAAAGCTTACTGTTGAGTTTTCTTTTCATAAAGGCACTGATGAGTGTGATGATTTTAGTTCGTATTCGACGTATTCATGTAGAACATTCATGATAAAAGACAAATCTATTTATACTTGGATCATTTGTTTTCATTGACAATGTGTTATAGAGTTATAGAAGCTCTTGCATCTTTTTTTTTTTTTTAAACAACTGACTGTATTAACGTTGTCATTATGCTATTTGCCATTATTATCTCCACTGAAAGTGTGCACCACTGCCTTTTCCTTTTCCCTTGTGTGTTGTTTAAAAAGTGTGTTTATAGAACAGTATTCAGTGTGAAATGTCACATTTTTATTGTGGTTGTGCATCTTTTTTTTTTCTTTTCTTTTTTAAAAAACGAAACAATTTTAAGACAGATTCGGTGCGGGTGATGCCAACGCTGACAAACAGTTGCCAGAGATTGAGCTATAACACAACCTAATATTAAATATAAAATGTGCCTTCTAATAATAATACCTGTTACTAACACATAGAACAAGCAACAAGCTGTATTTTGTTAAATCCTGTTTGTGTCTTTCCCAATTTTTTAAAACTATTTATCTGTTTTTTCCTCATCTTTCTCTCTCCTGTGTTTCCACGTTTTGTTTCTATAACGATGCTCCTGAACAGACTGTATTATCGCTGAAATATCCTTATCACACTACTAGACACAGATCTGAACCATATGCATGCAGCACTGCTTGTTTTAATTCACGCCCCATGTTTTCGCCTAATGCCCATTTTTTATGTAAGTATTTACCTCCTGCACATGAGGCAGAGTTCATTTCACATCCTTACTGCGCTGCGTCATGTTTATGTGAATTTTACCTTTCTTATTTATATTTGTTTTATGTTGTGTGCGCTGTTCTTCATACCTCTCCATCTTGAAGAAACCTTTCTGACTGTTACTGCCATTTTAGTATTTAATCTTTCCAGCTGCCAGCACAGAAAAAGCAACACAACTTCTAAATAACAGCGGGAGCGAAAGCCTGAACATGTGATGATGACTAATGATCTTTTACTCTCACTTGAAATAAAGCTGTTATTCTCGCTTCAATACAAGTCTGCCTCTTGAAACATTTTCACAACGGAACAAATAATGGAAATAAAACATCTCAATGTGAATAATAACTACATTATTAGTGTAACAATAAACAATAAGCTGAATGTCCTAATTAAAACTAATTGTCCCCAATTATAGAAATGTTCCCATTGTTATGAAAGTGACACATACTCATCTTCTCATTACTAATTACACAGAACAACAGGAGCACATGCCTTCGTGGCATCTAACGGCTCAGGCCCTGTTCACATTCTCAACATAATCTGTTCAGCTAACGGATAATTCACTTTAGCCGGCTGCGAGGCGGCTCACAGCTCCAGCAGTCCACCACTGACCATTAGTAGAGGTGAGCTGGACATGAACGATGGTGCCTCACATGTGTGGCCACTGAGTAAAACTGTGGCGATGTTGTGTTACGTTACAATAGTAGCACAAGTGTCATCAGATCCACATTCACATACTGTGGTACCAAGTTGATTACTGCAGCTGAAAGTTAAACTAATCCAGTCTCAGAGGAGGGCTGTGTATGCCTATATGCATATCTCAGGTTTGTTATAGTCCACATTTATGTGTGCATGTGTGTGTGCGTGTTTGTGTATTGCAGGTTAAGCCTGACTCCTAATTCCCCCTCTTTAATCGGCTGTGTGATACTTTGCAGAGACAAAGAGGGCCATTGAAATGGGAGCCGGGGGGGAGGGAGGGAAACAGGGCAATGAGGGAGCCTTACCCATAACTGCCTGGCCTGTAGCTTCACCAGGATACAAAGGGACTCTCATACACTCGCTGCACATAGACCCTGCAGCCCCCACTACCCACCCCTCCACCCCCCTCAATGTATCCCCCACACTCAACCCATCCACTGAGGAAAAAGAAAAAAAGGAAAAAACCTCCTCTCCGTTTGGAGCTGTGATGGGATTAAACCTTCAAAATATGAACAAGAGAGTAGACGTGAGAGGAGTTATATATGTTTGAGTTAAACTTTAGAAACTGCCACAGCAGCTGTCAGCCAGGAGCCAGAGATTTTGTGTTATCAGACGTCCATGGAGCCACAAAACTCATACAGAAACATTTTGCTGCACTGTAAAATCTGGCAATTTGACCGAAGTTATAAAAAGCTAGAGGACTAAATGCCTAGAAAATGTTTATTAAATATGTCCGCCAACAATTTTGCTTACATGTAAAGTTAACTTCAACTTTAGCTATGTGGGCTTCATTTGTGAAGTTTTTCCAACTTAAACGAGACAAGGAAAATAAAAGTCTTCTTTCTAAATGTGATAGAGTTCATGTGATAACAGACAATTGTGTTTGATGAGAAACTCTGCAGTAAAATGTATTTTATTGTACTATAAGAGTTATTATTGTCCTCTTGTAGCTCGGGTGGTTATTAACTTTATAAAGACGCAATTAGATGGCTCAGAGTTCAGATGTAAAGCAGACACAGAGCTACAGTTACAGTGCTGGACTCAATAGAGACATGAGTTACACACAGGATCTAAAAATACAAGATCTACAGAATTCATTTAAGACTCCATCACACACACAATTCAGTGTGCAACGGAAATCCCATTTAAATCCAGTAAACCAATGTGAATATGACATGGTTGTGCTGAGATTTAAAAACAAATGCTGTTAATGGGCTCAACAGGTGAAAGAGAACAAGCGCCTAAAAAGACAGATGACGATCCAGCGGTAGTTGCATGAGGACCAGGACCACTGTTCCTGAACTGGATGGAGGTGAGAGCCATGGGGAGACAATGTGAGTCACAATGACAGCACAGAGGAACCAATGAAGACAGATGAGACTAAAGGACGAGCAAACTACGTGGAAAACAGAGAGGAAAGAGCAAAACAAAAGTCAGAAGATATGAGTCATAGTCTCAGCTGGGGAGAGGGCGACCTGATGGTGGCCTCACTGCTGCTGCTGCTGAGCGTCACATGTGTTGCCCCCTCCGCTCCGTGACAGGAGCGCAGCGTCACCCTCACGGATGAGGGCAGTTTTTCAGAAATCAAAATCACGACTGTGTGACTGCTACACACAGTAACAGACTAGACTGGCTTCTTGCTACTACTGGTGTTTTTCACATTTGCGAGGTGTGTAAATGTTTCTGAGTTTTATTTTCACCACAGGAAAACATGCTACTTCAGCTTGCTGTTTTGTTACCTGATGTCTTCAGGTATCGTCTGCAATCACAAACACACTGGATGTATAATCCACCCATCCGTCCACTAGAGACTGCAGCATCATCACACAGATTCTTCTACGACAAAGCTGTTAATCCTCCCCTCTCTCTCCCGCCTGCACCGGCCTTCATTCTGCGACAGCCCATTTCTGTCAAACAATAAACCGACTGTTTGGCTGCTTTTTGTGCGTTTTTGTCAGACTTTCACACTACTTACCAAAAACAGAGGAGAGAAATAAAAGTAACACTTTAATGTTGACTGCTTGACAGATCATCAAGTTCATCTTTTATTTAAGATGTCTACTACTACTAGAGGTTCGTGTTTATCTTGATTATCACTGTTAAATAGGATGGACTGATTCTGGGATGTTCTCAAAATCAGTCTACTAAAATAATATGACAATTTGCTTTGACAGATGTACTAGAAATATGCAAGTTTGTATGAAACTAACTCTCTGAAAAAGTAATTTTCAGTGACCTGTGGTGCTGCTGTTGTATCTCACCCAGTTTTACACAGCTGAAAGACCCAATCTCCGCTTAAATTATGTTAATATTTCATATCTAAAAATTGCTATAACCTAAGCCAAACACAATAAGCTAAGTGCACAGTGGACATACTGACTAACTACTAAATAGTCTCGTATTTCCATAACATTTCTATGGAAGTCTTCTTACTGACTGACTTTTTTTTCTCATCAAGCTGTTTGTCAATTGGAGAATTACAATTAATTATAATTAATTACTTTTGAGCCTCTGATTTATTAGTATCACATAATGTAGAGTTAGAGTAACTTTAAATGTGTGCAGTTAGTAGTGAGTGTGAGTTTAAATAACATGAATGAGACACTGTTATTTATACAAAAGGGTTTATTCTAAACTATAAAACAGTTATTTAACACTAATAACTTCCTCTCTTAATCTCCTCAAACATGAAATGGAATAATAACACAGGATTATTTCGTAAAAAAAAAAAAAATCACTCATTTGCCTTAAGTTACATTTCCCCCTTGTGGTTGTTTGATATAATGAAGCTGCTAAAACAGGAAGTACTGTAGATACTAACTCTGATTTTCACTTGAGTTTAAATTCCTCATCAGTTCAACCGAAGCATCATCGTCCTGCACACCGTGATGATTCTTACGGTCCTTTGAGTGTCGAGCACAGGTCACGTGTCCAGACTTCATCAGCTCACTAAGTCACTTGACCATCGTGTGTTTTCAGGTGAAGGTATAAGCAGGTGGGTGGTGACAGCATCGGCCTACAGACTCCTCTGGGTTTGTGCAGCTGACTGACCTGGTCGGATGGAGGGTGTGAAACAGCACAAACTCTTCTGTTAGTGCACTGGACAATCTGTTTAATCGGTTATGATGAGCTCGTCACAGCCCCAGTCCTCATAACTCCCGTCAGGAAGGTACCGGCGGATGATGATGGGGATCTTTCTGCTCCTGTTGGAGGCAAACAAAGATGGACAGTAAGTCACTGAGAAGCCCAGAGAAAGACAACAAGCTGCTCTTAAAATAACAATAAACATCAACCTCAGATGGAGCTATGGCCCTAAATATATAAAACATAAGAGATCATTCAAACAATAAAAGCCATTACTTACTTGAGCTCTTTCATAGCTATTTGCAACGGGTCTGTTTCTCCCTCCAGCTCCACCATCACTGGAGCACACATCCTGTTGAAAACAAAGTGAGACACGAATAGTTGATGCTTAATTATATGTAATTCACAAAGCTCCTCCGTTATCATAGTTTGTTGATGATGCACTTACGGTATATATCACATATTACACAACAGCTCAGAATTTAGATACATATACAAATACAGACAAACGTTAAAGATGCTCCTCTATGGATTTACTGAACATACGCACAGGAGTCATTTCAAGGAAATTGCAGGTGAATGTGATGATACGACCACAGCAAACAATTAATTCACTTCATGTGCTACTTCTTACACTTGTGTTTACAATTTCCAAACAGTTGTGGACCAAAGTAAAAGCAGAGGAATGAGTGTTGGTCCTTCACCTCCTGTGACTTATGACCATGACACAGTGAACACAGAGGGCAGGAGTGTAGACGGGTGTGAAGAGAAAGGTCAAAGATCAGGGGGCCAGATCTGAACCCAGGACATTGTGTGGACACATCAACCAGAACAGTGTTTCCATTCACTCACGCAATCTGCAGAGCTCGTGTGCCCAGCACTCTGGCCCTCTCGTATTTGGTCATGTATGGTGTCGTGATCCTCTTCTGGTTGGCCTGCTGACCCTCTCCTGCCGGCAGGATCTGCACGTTCTCCTGATCCTCCTGTTCAGAGGTGGCAAAGTAAAAAAAAACAAAAAACAAAGTTTAGAGTTATTGAATTTGGAGCAAATGACATTGTCACGGAGCAACAGTGAAAAACGCTAGCAACAAACAAAATCTAATTCACAGGTGTTCGGTGAAGTCATAAATATTAAGATACAGGGCTCCAGACTATCTTTTTTTTTTACTAGGAGCACAGTAGTCCCTGACTTACAATTTTAGGAGCGCAAGCAGACAATTTAGGGGCGTAAATCGACTTGCAGAGCAAATATTAACATTTCCTTTTCATTCATGACCCTCACACACATTGGCCTGACACCTGTAATGACAGATACCGGATTCTTTGAGTCGCCCCTTCTATATTTCACAAGTGTTTAAAAAAAGAGAGAGAAATGTACTGGTTGCACATGCCATGCGCAAGTAGAAAGTAGAAAATTACTTGTCCTGTCTCCGAAATTTGGGGCAAAATGCCCCCATCCCCAGAGCCCTACTGAAATAGTAGTTTACAATACATAAACTTACATCTTCCGCGTTTTCGAGGTCATCCAATCCCTCGTCCTCCTCGGCATCATCAAAATCTCCATCATCGAAGCTACAAATGTGAGATAAAACACAGTTTAGCCGAGGCGCACAGACCCGGGGTCAGTGTGAGGCGCTAACAGGCTAGCCGCAGCTAGCTGTGACGTCAGCCCGCGTTACGTTTAGTGAATAAAAAACAAATAACAAAACTCTTCAAACCCGTGTGTCGGTACTCACTTGTCTTCGTTGTCAGACATGGCTTATTTTGAAGCTCGAGTACGTCTCCTGTGGTTTGTTACGGCTTATAGTTTCTCAGTCACACACTTCTTGTTGTCAACATGAGCCCACATGAGCGGCGCCGACTTCCGACTTCCGGGCGCTGTCGGAAAATATTCCGGGTGGGTGAGAGGAACATTTGTGTTTCGTTCCGCTTAATTTGGAAAATATGGTAGAACAGTGATGAAAGTGGCATTCTTTAATTAAACGTAATAAAATACAAAAAATATAACTGTGTTAGATTATAAAATAGGCTAGATGATAGTATTACTTATATAACGTATTCTATATTATATTATGTTTACAAACATGTGGAAAATATGGCTGGATCAGGATGCATTTGTTAATGCAGAGTTTTTTCTTCTTTTAATACAAAGTATAAAACATGGTTCAGCACTATTGTTTTCAGAGACTAATGAAGAAACCAGCTAAAATTTGCTGTCCAGAGACACAGTGTTTGACCTGTTTAGAAACTCAACTCCTAGTCAAGTAGCCTACTTGTTTTGACAGGATCCAGAAGACGTCATCGCAAAGCAAAAATAGGATAAAGATTCTTTAAAAAAAATGTTATGTTGTTAATAATAGACAATGGTTTCCTGAACAGCTGAGCTGTACAGCAACAGCAGCCTATTATTTTGTGGCTGCATTTGACAAAGCTTGTCGGCTGGGTTTCTGTGGTCTGGTCACTGTGATGGAAACATACACAAAGATACATATTTGCAGGAAGTTCAACCCCTGTGGTAAGTATCATCTCTATATCATCTTATTATTTTGTTTTTGCATTTTTTTGTGTGGGAGAAAACTGGAGCGCTTGGAGAAAAAAATTCAGAACTTGCTCTGGCCTCTTCAACAACATGGCTAGAGCCAGTGCTGAATCACTGTGGACAGACAACAAAGTGAACTGTGCCCCTGTCACAAGTTTACTGTCCAAGATGATACTGTACTCATTCCAACAACATGAACGACTTCCCAGATGTGATGTCTCCATCCAGATCTCCTTTTCTTCAGTGCAGACCCAGCTGAGTAGTCTGTGATACTGGCCTGCAAAATTTGACAAAGGCAGCATCCGCACTGGGCTGCCCTGACCGGACCACAGACCGGTTTGCGCCTCAGTTCTTCTCCAGGTCACTGAAGACAGTCTTGCTGATCTTCTGTACATCCTGTAGCCTTGTCTTATACAATGAATCCTTGCAGTGATTGTTTAACCAAATCAACTGGCATCTCCATAAAACAAAAAAAATGAAGTCAAAGTTTTTTTTTCTTCTAAAATTCGTCTCTCAGGGCAAGGCATGAAAGTTTCATGAATAAATATTTATTGCATACTTACATATAACTAACACAAGTATGTAATAAGAAAAAGAAACATAAATATCGGTTGTATATAGCAGACGTGCAGAGTAGATGGATGAATATTGAAGAGAAGATGTATTCTGATGGGAATGAAGTATTTGCAGAGATGTGTTTATGAACTAAATAGGTTTTCAGTTGATGATCTCCCTCTCTGATCAAATAAACAGTTTATCATCTAAAATTATTAATGAGTTTACTGCCTATGAGAGTTTTGTATCTGTGTAACATTTCAGTAGCTGTGATAGTAGGTCAGCTCTTTTTGTCCATGGAGTCTCTGCTCAGCATCTTTAAAAGTTTGATGGGCTTGAACTTTCCTTTTGACTTCTTTAGTTCTTTTAGTCCGTCTTTCTTGAACTCTGAGGAGAGACAGAGCGATGCAGTTTAAACACAAGCTACTGCTTTTCATAACAGTCCAGTAATTAAATCTGATATTATCATATAAAATATGAAATATTGAAAAAACACAGGTTATTTTCTCACCTTTGCTCTTTAGTGAGGCTTCCCAAAGTTCATCCTCTTCTCTTTCCCTGAATAGAAAAACAAAGTTACTTTATAACATAAAAATCTATGCATGTGGACTGTGGAGGCACCATGTATTGATTTTTCCCTCGTACCTCTGCCTGTCCTGATCCAGGCTGCTGACAATCTGGTTCCTCTGTTCAATGATGGCGACCAGCTCGTCCATTAGCTCCTGCTCTCGACCTCTATCCTCCTGACTCCAGTCGCTCTCTGAATGTGCAGAAAATAGTCAAACAGTTTCACAAACGAACTAAACCAAAACCTTTCCTTTGCTCTGCATCACATTCATTCAGTCATTCAAGAGACTCTGTGGAGAGGGCTCAGACCAGAAGGCAAAATTCACAGAACTGGACCATTTTAACCTCTGATTGGCTCGCTTCATTTGCTGCATCATTAGCATAAGTCATCAATAATGTGGACGTGTAAAGCCCTTTAAACATGTCAGATGGTTGGTCCAACATTGTTCTAATTATAAATCCCCTCTTCAAAGATAAATCATTGTTATTAAAGTCAGATATGTACGTTGATGAAAGTGACACAGTACAGTATGATTGATACAGACCAGGTTTATTAAGGAGACATCGCAGCTCATACTCCACATCTGCCTGTCTGTCCTCCAACTTTTTCTGCCTTGTCCTGGGGAAATGCACAAAAAACAAAAATCATGAAACTTCCTGATGCGCGGTCGATCTTTCTCACGAATAAACATAGTGAGAATGAAAAGTAATGACAAAAATGACACATTAACAGAGCCCTGTGTCGTTTACTCACAGATGAACCAGCTCTGTATCTCTGCGCACCAGAACATGTCTCTCGTGGATAAGAGAGAACCACTCCATCAGCATTCGCTCCTCATCTTTAGCTGGAATATAAGAAAAAAAGGATGGACTATGGCAGCAGAAACAGAGAAACCCATATTACTCTGATTACATTCTTGCACACTGAGTGATTCTGTGGCAGGAAATAATTTGATGTACCGTTCTTGCAGCCTCTCAGATTTCTTTCCAGTTCAACTCCTCTTTGTTCCAGTGTCTCCAGATGTTTATTCAGTTCCCCCATCTCCGTCTGCAGGTCCTCTGCAGAAACACATTGGTCTGTCTGCACCTGTCAGCAACACAGATAAATCCATGTGCATCAGTACAATTTATACATAATCCCTAATGACCACACCTCATAACAGCCTCTAAAATAATCAGTGTAGACAAAACTAACTGAGTATGAGCATAATCATTTATTGACTTATTATTGCTTGTTAGCTTTTGAGGTTGAAGGCCAGCCATCGTACCTTCCTCTTGATGAGTGGGAAACCATGTCCAGGGGCAGGAGCCCGTTGAGATGGGGTGTCCTGGAAAGTCTTTGACTTGGGTATTCCAGGTTTCCGATCAAAAGGGTTCTCTTTGCAGGCCGGCTAAACACGGAAACACAATTACAGGGTAATTATACTATTTGATTGTTATGTTGAGTTTTCATAAAAGGTATTGAACCAGCTTAACCTGAAACCTGCTGTTTATTTTAGTGTTATTACTTCCATGTAGCCTGTGACTGCAGCTGCAGCAGGACGTCTTCAGACTAGATGTCTATGTTAGTAAGGAGCCATGAACTCTGGTCATACCTTACTTTTGCATGCTGTGCTGGATTCATGTGCCTCTGTTAGATCCACAGGCACTGAGGAACCCTGAGAGTGGTCAGGTGTAATAACTGGCACAGAATGACTCCTGGTTAAAAGGGGACCCTGTGGGGCCCCTGCAGCTGTTTCAGTCACATCTGGTGGTGAGTCACCTGTGTTTCTATTTTCATCCAAAACCTGTGAACCCAGCTGACTTGTGTCAGCTGGGTTCACAGTCTCCACTGTGTCACAGCTGCCATTCTCTGATCGATCAGCGTCCACTGAGGACTGAGTCTGGTCTTGAGATTCAGGTTTCACAGCCTCCTCCTGAGCGTCTTCATCCACATCCTCAAATGGATTTGGAGGGACCACTTTTGGTCGGTACCAGTGGCCCCGCAGGTTGGAGACAGATTTGGATCGAGGAGTTGGTATTGGGGCCGGAGCGGGAGGCAGCTGTGTCCAGGGTCCGGGGTGGACGATGGCCATCCATGGGTGGTTGGTTTTCACTTTAGGACTACCACTGGTTGGGCTGGTGCTACAAGAAGAGAGACGAGATGTGGTTTTAAAGGTGACTTCACAACGGAGGAAGGACTTCTGAGGAAATCAGATATTATTTTTGAAACTTTTGCCTTAATTTGTAGTTGACACAATTAATTAAGTCATAAAAAACATTTCAAAAAGAGATGTGTGATACTATACGATGTAAGAAAAACAAGAAAAGACCGTTTGTGCACCTACATGTGAGATGAATGGAGTGGAGATTTACTTTGACTGGATAAATTGTCTGCACAAAGAGAGAAAAACAAGGATTACTTCACTATTTCCTCCTCTTGTCTTAAGAGATATAAAATAAACATGGGATTGCCATCAATTTACATAGCACTGAGAACTAAATTTGAACTAATGCAGTAAATGATATTATACGTAGTTGCCTTTTACCTGTTGTCTGGGAGGTTTTGATCCTGGGTGCAGGGACAGGGACCACAGACGGGTCTGCCGTTCGCCTGGGGGCTGGAACGGGCTGAGCACTCCCTTCTGTCGACTGCACATGTGGTGAGGAGAGCTCAGACGGCTGCTGAGCCTCTGTCGCTTCCTTCTCACCGTCTGCAGGTCCTGCTTTTCCTGCTACTTCCTCCGTCCTGTCTTTAACGCTGGGCAGGGGAGGAGAAGGAAGTCCTGGCGTCTTCGCCATGCTCTCCGGTCCGACAGCTGAGCCGCTGTTTTCTCTGCTCCTCTCATGCAGATCTGTTTCCTCCATCTCTGGAGTTTGACAAACCTGTCCGTCCAGTACCTCTGTTGTCTTAGTGTAACAAGGGACGCTGGTAACAGGCAATCCACCAAGAGATAAATAACCTGCTTGAAACTCACATCTTGGCTGATGAGGTTTAAAAGGAGTACTTTTACTGTCTGTTATGTGGTGAGTGCAGATCAAGGAGCCAGCATCACTTCCCTGTGTGTAAGACTCAGGTAATAGAGTGCTGTGGCACACTTTGCACCTGAAAGACAAAGATGAAATGTGTTACTGTGAAAGCATCTAGAATGTATATTACAGTAACAGAAAAAGGCCTAAACAATGTTTAAATATCTCACAAAAAATTATAATCCAAATGCACCAGAAACAAAAAAGTGTTTTTCTCTAGATGTCTAACTGAGTGCAGATAGATTCTCTCAGATAAAGTCATACATGAGCAGGAAGGTCAAGTCACTTGAAACACATTAGATACGCATTCTTATGTGTGAACTGCAGTTTGTCTCCACCAGGTCCTAGACCGTTTGGATATATCTGGATCCCACCCACCAACGGAGGAAGAAAAAATAAGATCAATAAGCTGCTACCTTGTCGACTGCGCTCTTACCTGAAACAGCTGCGATGGCAGATCTTTCCGTCCACCAAATGTCTCTGTATGAGGTGGACAGGCTTGAAACACAGATTACACACCGTTCGTGGTCTTGTGTTGAATGACGGATCTTTATCGCTTTCCAAATGAGTCGCGCTCTGAAAAGAGAAGGGGAACTTTCAGCTGAAACTGTTAATCCAGCAGTTTGAGTTTGAGATGACAAGGCATGTTGACACTGGGATCATATGTGTTAAAATGACTGCGAGTGTTTACCTTTAGGGCTTTAAGACTATCAGGAGATGAGAGCTTGGCAAGATTGTTTAACACAGTTACATGCGGTGACCTCAAACCGGCAGGACCTGCTGCAAAGTCAAGAGAAGTCGTAATGTAATGTGAATCACAAGCAGGAACTTAAGGTGCAACTTCAGCTGTAAATGTGCTGTGTTCATTTCAATAGAGGAGGGGGTGTGTGCAAAGAGCCCAGATACAATCCTATGGACCTTTAACAATCAAAGCTGCTTAGTGCACAATAAACCCCTGCTGACTTTCGGCACATGATTGAATAAAAGCTTCTGATAAAAAAGGGCTGTGAAACGCCACACACCATGAGACTTCCTGTTGAAGAAGCAGTAGTATTGTGAAAGGTAGGTGATGACGCTCAGACAGTCAGGCACCTTGGTGGAAACCATTTCCTTCGGGTCCAGCAGCGCAGGGATGCCAAGTTTTGTTTCTGCGACCTCAAACGCCTGCAGATCAGAAACCATAGAAAAACAGAATGCAAGTGGATGCCTGTGGAAATATGTTGGTATCTTTTGTTTTTTAGTAATGACAAACACAGATGAAAGACACATGGCTGCATTGTGGCTTAAACACAGAGAGTTAAATGACTCACCAGTTTGTTATTTTGATAAACATTATCTTTGCAAAGGGAGCTAAAATCACTGGGGAGAGATGGAGAAAATGGAGATTGATTAAATGAGGATGAAAACACAGTAGCAAACAAAACAAAAAATGTTGCTTATTGATGAATGACTCAGACACAGAGCAAAGTGCAGCTCTTGATCAGATACTGTTAGATTAGATGATAGTTCAGCTGCTGATTGCAAAAGGTAAAAACAAACTGACTAATCTCATTTAATAGGACAGGAAAAGGTTAAGGGAGATTAAAGACAGAAGAGCAGATTAGTCCACCACAGTGTACAACAGGTTGTGCTCTGCTGCAGATTAGTATCAAGTCTGGAACAGTCACAGTCAAGTCGACAATCACATCTCAGGGCACAAGACAATGTGTTAAGTGAACACAGCATCAACACCTTTACCTAAGTAAGACAAACAAACAATGCACATCACTGTCAGTGCCAGCCTGTCAGAGGAGGATGAGTGTGGTACTTACATCAAGTCAGGCCGGTGTTTGTGGATGATGGCGCAAAAGGCAAGTCCATCTCTGAATGAGGTTGACATGTTCTTTACGTCCACGTTGTGATAAGTGGAGCATGTGTCACGGCACCAGTCCCGCAGGTTGTTCGGCGATGCCATGGCTTGTGTGAGATTAGACATTTGGGCTGGGTGAACATGGCAATTTATAAGTGAGATGAGATCAAGAGGTAACACAGGAAACGAGCATCTTACTACCCTTGCATTGCAACCACTTTTTTTCAGAAAACCTGCGGCTAAACGTGTGCAGCGGGTGGCAGGGAGGAAGTCGCGTTATTACCCTGTCATGTTGCCTTTTCTAGATAATAGAAACCAAGGTACCCGAGCACCTAAAGCGACTTCACAATGCTTCTCTGTCTCCAGCCACAACTTGAGCCCCAGACGGTTTCCCTCTCCCACGGCAGCAGCGTCACCTCTCCCCACAGACCAGCAGCCTCTCAACCGGGGAAACCGTCGTCCAAATCCTCCGCAGGGCTTCGAGGACTTGTTCCGGTCAACTTGTTGGAAATAGTTTGATGATAGTGATAGTTTCAATCAGGTCCCGTTACTTGCGGCTACTCCGTTGTTGTGCTCCGCGGTCAGTGAAGTGCACAATAGCTGCCGCTGGAGGGAGGCACGGAGCCGCGGCCTCTATAATTAGGAGGGGGAGGTTTCTGGTGACAAGCAGACTTGACGAGATGTTTTGTCCTTTATACTGTGTTACAGATACATGTAATCAAAACCTAAGTGTATCACGGCTTCATTAAAACTGGATATTTGTTTATTTAGTTATTCATTTCCCCACAGTGCAGTTTGATCAAGCAATAGCCCACCTGATGTAAAACATTTTGTTTGTTTATTTGTTTGTTTTGTTTTTTGTGAGCATTTTCATTTTATTTTCAACATCACATTTTTTTTTTAATGTTTGGATACTTCCATCTCATTTCAACGCTCTCATTTCGGGAAGTTTCTTAGGCATCAGTAAAGCTGCCCATGTTTAAAAAGCACTTCCGGTCTATCAAGTTGAATAAAACAATACTTGACAAATAATAGCATTGACGTGTAAAATCTACTCTAGATAAAATAGGCCATGAAATAAATGGCTGTTGCTTTTAATCTTTTATATTATTTATGATACACCAACCTCGCCACGCCAACTAGGTTGCTTACTTTAATTTGGCAGGAATTAACTTCCGGTATGGTTCTGCTTTTTTCGCTTGGCAAGTTCCTCGTCATAGAAATGCAGCTACTAGAATGATTATTCTGCTTTATATTTACTTTTTATTTTTTTATTTATTTTTAACTCATTATGTTTTCATGTTTTCTGTATTGTTGTTGTTTTAAAATACGCGTAAAACAATAAGTAAATGTTGAAAAACGTATAAATTACAAGATGTGGTCTATATTATTTTATAATTTATTTCACAGAATATTTTGTTGGTATTAGTTATCCTATATATTCAATGGACATTAAAGGTATACAAATAAGACAAAATCCAGTTTGTGTACAAATCCACGTCGAAACCATAGAGTTTACTATAATGTGCAATGTTTTCTATTCACTCCAGATCTACGTCGCCTCTGGTTTACGTGCTCGTGCGTCCCTCGCGAGACCGACGCGCTACATAAATCTCGCAGTGATGGCTGCGCCGCCTGATGCCGAGAGTTTGGAGTCTCGTATCAGTGAGTATTTTAAACTTATCTTACTGAGCCAGCGTTGTCTGCAGACCTGCACACTCACACATTATTATCCGGAGATAGTTTTTAATGAAATGACAGCCGAGCTGCAGCAGCGCGGGTCCCAGCGAGAGGGGACTCGGACTCGGACCCTGCCGTCACATCCAGGATGCTAACCTAGCTGTGGGGCTGCTGTGCCTGGCAGCTGTCAACTCACAACACAGCCAGGTGCAGCTTTAGCTTTACGGCTCGATAGCCCGACCAGGCAGTGGGCGAAGCGACCGCGACGGCCCCGTCTCTGGTCGCAGGGGTGAAATGATGAAATAATGTCAAAGCGCTGAGGCGTCAGGAGAAAGTCCGAGACGAGACAGTGGCACAGAGCCACCACGGACAGCCAGCTAGCTAACGTTAGCACCTGCCCTGTTTATGACTGTGCGCGGTGGCTGCTGCTGCTGCTGAGGGTATGTGGCACAGACTGGATGCATTTTAATCATGCAGCCACTCGGGAAGCCTGTGTGCACTCTGCGACTTTCTTGTGTGCTTTTAATTCAAGTTTTGTCTGTTAAAAATTGAGGCAGTTTTGACAACAACAACATGCTTAACTATTGTACAAAAATAAAATAAAATCATGGATGTAAATATGCAAAAACAGAATCAAATCTCAGTCTAAAATATACAGTTATTACACGCATGCAGCTGCCAATGTAATCCTGTTTAAAATTAATACAACATATTAAACTGAAAAACTGGCAAATTAAAAAATGTGTGCAATAAATCCTACCTTCATGGGGGTCGTGGTTCTGTTGAAACTATTGTGATTTTGTTTATAAATTGTATTAAATTGGACTAAGGGTTGTTTTCAATTCTGTCATCCCCCATTGATACAAATAGGCTACATTAGATTGTGACAGATGTACCTTAGTGGCACCTGAGTGTTGAGACTGTAACTGAATGGGTAGAGGTGTGCAATAACAAAGAGTAGGAGTAACAATGCAATAGCAATGCAAATTTTAACTCTTGGAAAATGTGCTTTTAATATAACAACAGTAGTGCAACCAAAATCCTAGACCGAGGTGTTCTGATATCATCTGTGGTTTGACATCCCATTCGTTGACATTTCAGACAGAGCCACAAACCCACTCAACAGAGACACTGACTGGAGCAGCATCCATGCCTTCTGTGACCAACTCAACAATGATTTGGAGGGGTAAGAGAAGCACTGTGTGGCCAGGACAGAGTTTGTGGCTAATTTTTTTATTATGATATTATGATCTGGTTGTTACTGAGTCAAGTTTAAGTCATTTCACTTGGGTTGTCTTCCCTGCTTAATATAAAGTTAATAAATAATAAAAATTATTAATTAAAATTTAGTTCTCTCTGCTTGTTACAACTGAAGACTGTTACGTGTGTGAGATATTTTGAAAAGCCATCACACAAGTCACACTTTCCTCAGAGGTGAGGAAAGTTACGTCACGTTTTCTGTTTAGGAAATGAAACAATCCTGACACTTCACAGCAGTTACTCTCAAGTATTTTAGTAATTATTTGAGGGTTATATAGAAAATGTGCTCTGTTGTATCTGTATTCAGTATTTTCTTTTCTAACCATGAAAACAATAATGAGAGTGTGACTAATGTTACAGACCTCAGCTGGCCACCAGGCTCCTGGCCCACAAGATCCAGTCTCCACAGGAATGGGAGGCTATGCAAGCCCTGCTGGTGAGTTCAGATGATACTATTACTACTAATAATAACAGTACATTTTATGTATAGAACACGTTTCATGCAAGAAATGGAGCATAAAGTGCTTTTTTTATTTTTATCATTTTGTTTCATCACAAGGTTCTGGAGACATGTATGAAAAATTGTGGAAAGAGGTTTCATAATGAAGTGGGCAAGTTTCGATTTCTTAATGAACTCATCAAAGTAGTTTCTCCAAAGGTAAGACTTTCCTATTGTCTCTGTGTGATATATATATATATTTTTTAAAAATATTATTAATGTACGTGTAAATCACTGATGTTGTTCTCATTCTCCCACCCAGTACCTGGGCTCACGGTCACCAGAGCCGGTAAAAAAGAAGGTCCTGGAGTTGATCTATAGCTGGACACTGGGGTTGCCCGATGAGGCCAAGATCTCCGATGCCTATCAGATGCTGAAAAAACAAGGTGAGAGTCTGTCTGTCTGCTTTCAGATAAATGGAAAATGGCAACTTCTGAAGTCGGTATCGGTCCCATTGCTTTGACATTCATAATGGCAGGGCTCCAGACTAACATTTTACACTAGGAGCACAGTGGCCCCCAATTCAAATTTTAGGAGCACAAGCAGAACATTTAGGGGTGCACACTACAAAGCAAAGCAGGGGGGCCCTGTCTGGAGTCTGGAGCCCTGAATGGTCATGGAAATGAAAGACTACAGTAATAAGAAAGGTTGACAAGCATTTAACCCTTTGGCCTGTTCTTCTGTTTGTAAATCAGGTATTATCAAACAAGACCCAGAGCTACCACCTGACAAACTACTGAACCTCCCTCCACCCAGACCCAAGAATGCTATTTTTGAAGATGAGGAGAAGTCAAAGGTGAGCATAAAAAAAAACACAGTTGTGTAAAAAAAAAAATCTTTTGCAGCATGAGAAAAAATGTGACCAGACTGTTCACTCATATTTCACCATGTGAACTTTGGCTGTCTGCTCCGTCAGATGCTCTCTCGCCTGTTGAATAGCTCACACCCTGAGGACTTGAAAGCCGCCAACAAACTCATTAAGGAAATGGTCCAAGAGGTAAACCTCTTTCCTACTCCTTTTATAAATTGCACTTTCCTGTTATACATTAACTACGCTGCCACTTTTTTTCGTAGCTCTGCAGAACCCTGTGTGTGTGATTTTTAACAAAAGGAGTAAAATATCAAAGCGCTGCACTCATGGCAGGAACATTAACTGAGTGAGGAAATGGGTCGGCTGCCCTGAGGGGGGGAGGGTTGTGTGTCACTGGCAGAGTGAACCAGCAGGAGTTGAGGGTAAATTTGTCCTGATTTATGTGATCGGAGGAGCTGCTCTTTGCTTTTCTCCCTGGACTTTTCTCACAGCCTCTCTCTGACCCTGCTGTTCTTCAGCATTTATGATCATTTTATATATATGCACGTGTTTGTGGTTACAGCCTGCCGTCTGTGCCATCTGTAAATGCATCCCATGTCTGTTTAGGATCAGAGGCGGGCAGAGAAAGTGTCCAAGCGGGTGAACGCCATCCAGGAGGTGAACGAGAGCGTCACTCTGCTGACTCAGCTCCTACAGGACTACGACAGCACCAACCAGAGCAACGCTGAACTCGTACAGGTGAGCTGTGACAGACGCCGCTAACTAGAAGGAGATTTGGTCAATTCATTTATCAAATCAGTCATTTGTAAGCATTTCATCTGATGTGTGTATGTGTGTATGTGTGTCTGTGTGTGTGTGGTCAGGACCTGTACCAACGCTGTGAGAAAATGAGACCTACACTGTTCAGACTGGCCAGTGACACAGAGGACAACGATGAGGCTCTGGGTGAGTGTTGACTTCATTCATCTGTCATTAAATGTAAAGTGATGATCTCCTCTTGTTTATTCACAATTTACATAATCATCTTTTAGCGTCTTTGCTCTGTATGTTGTGTATTTGTCCTGAACAGAAAAATACCTCATACCTTGTAATGGAAAGCTGTTGCCAGTCAGTGTTACATCATCCATCCATCCATCACCACTCTTTGTTTCCGCAGCGGAGATCCTGCAGGCCAACGACAGCTTGACTCACGTCATCAACCTCTACAAACAGCAGGTGAAGGGCGAGATAGTGAACGGCAACAACACATTAAACGCACAGAAACAAACAGGTGGGTGAGGCAGCGGGACAGCGCTTCGTGAATGTAAATGGATTTAGGGAGACGTACTTTGCTGTCGTTGGTGTTTCGATGTTGAAATGAACTGGCTTGAATTCGTCCCTCAGGAGGAACAGCACTGCTAGACCTGTCAGGTTTGGACACATCACCCCAGTCGCCGCCATCCTTCCCAGAATTTCCCACCCCAACAGATAGCCTCAACGCCCCCTCGCAGGAAATGGGGATAAGTCTCCTTGACGATGAGCTCATGTCACTCGGTAAGAGCACATCAGACATCACACACTTAATTTTTTGTTGTTGAATTTAACAACATTCGAAATACATTTTATTCTTCAGGAACACTCTGCGGAGGCTATTAGGAAAAGTCCCAAGTTTAAATTGGAGAGAAAAGTTAATATTTTATTATCTTCATCCTAAATGGAGCTGCCACTCTTTGTGCTTCCCACAGGCTTAAGTGAAGGAACGCACACCTCGAACCCTCCGTCACAACCTGAGGACTCCACAGCCTGGGACTCCTTCCAGGTGAGCGCAGGGAGAATTCCGTTAATATTATAACAAACATAGTTTCTAATTCCTGTTAGAGAGCGTAACAGCGCTTAAAGCAGATATCAGTGGAATGTTTTTGTTAATATAAGTCCTAAATAGTCCTATTTTCCGTCAGCAATCACTTACATGAAGTATTTCAGCCTAAACACGAGTCTCTCCGTCACTCTGCTCTGCTGTAACCCGAGGAGAAAATTTTCCTTGTGGGATACAAGTGTTATCCAATGAGGGGAGAGAACGGCATGAAGGGCTGTGTGTGCAGCCAAGGGATGCGCGTGAATGTGGCGACGTAGCACGAGGACCAATTGATGCCTGACAAGGGCGGGGGCTGCTAACTCATGGTGCGTTCAAGGAAACTCGTACTTTGTGATTTTCCTTCCTGTGAAGTCATACCAGTTCGATCTGGTACGAGTTCACGGGTCGGAAGTAACGAGTGGCCGTTATAGGGAACTTTCACAGACAACAGGACGGTAAAAACACGAGCTACGGGTTACCTGGAACGCTACCAAGTCGTAGTTGTGACTTGAAGCTGTAACTTACGGTTTCAAAAGCCTGCCTTGAACGCAGCATTAGCCGAAACGGCCGTGCCAGTGATATCTGCTTTAAAGGGATACTTCCCCCAAAATCAATAATTCACCAATTGTCTACTCACCGTCCTGCCAAGGAAGGGTTGGGAGACCTTTCGGAGTTATCAAAACGCTTTTAGAGTTCCAGGGGGGGTCCGGCTGGCAACGGGTTTTCATATAATGGCGGCGGATAGAGTTCACTTTTGAATCGTCCAAAACACACACTATGAAACATCCAAATACCTCCATACTGCTCGTCCGTACTGACCCAAGTGTCCTGAAGCCGCGACATGAAAAAGTTGTTTGGAAAAAATGTATTTGATGTTTTTAGGCCTTGTTGTAGTAGTAGCTCCCAGTGGCTCTGTTGATGTTTGTGCACATGCACGAGATTTGCTGCGAGATGTTCGTTCGTCGTTGTTAACCGTTGGATGTACGATGTAAACACAGAAGGGCATCTTACAGCAAATCTCGCGCATGTGCACAAACTGGGGATTTTGGAACATTTTTGGGTGGCGCTACCCACACATTAAGCTCTGTTGTTCATTCATGATTAATCAGGCTTTCCAATGATATAAAATACAACACCAGTTGGTTTTACTAAAGGGGGGAAATGACTGAGTGAAATAACGTTTCGGAACTTTTTTTGTTGTTGAGGAATTTAGTATTTTCTCACACGCTGTCTGTTTGCAGTCGTCTGACAGCATAGACACGGACACCCCTGCAGCACCCAGTCTCCTCCTGAGTCCAGACCCACCCTCCCACTCTCAGCCCCTCTCGTCCGGCTCCACCCCCGGGAACTCGGCCCTGGACGAGCTGGACCTACTGGGGAAGACGCTGCTGCAGCAGTCCCTGCCTCCGGAGGGCCTGCAGGTCAAATGGTATTTAACAAACACTGTTCCTACAATGTTGCATTACTCAGGAAACTGCGAAAACTCAGGAACAGCCCGCAGACAGCCTTGATATTTTCTGTTTGTTTTGCTCCGCTTCAAAGCGAGTCAGTCAGTCTATTTAGAGTCATGGAGATATGATGTCAAGAAAGATAATTTTCTCATTCACAGCTTGTTCTCCTTTACACGCGACAGTGCCGTTTTCAAAGGAAGGCACAGAGGCAGTGAAATATTCAGTCTGACATTAAAAAAGTGATTGCTGTTATGATTTTATCAGTATCTCCCTTTTAAATTGATTTCAGTTCAGACTGTTATAGTTGAAGGGCACAAATTGTTGATGTTTTTGCTTCTAGGGACAAACAACAATCCAAACCAACGCTGAGAGATCTGCAGAGTAAGTCTGGGGCCAGCATCACCCCCGGCCCCATCCCAACCATTGCCTCTGAAGATCCTGCACCTCATCTCAACTCTCAGCCCGGCCTCGGAGCCACGTTGCTGGACATGTCCCCGACTCACTCTGAAGCTCCTGCTGCTGAAGTCACCCTGACTGATGTTTTTGTACCGCTAGAATCCATTAAGCCCAGTAAGTAAATGGAGGTCACTTGATATCTGTACGCTCCTGCCCACCTGGGAGTATGTTTGTATGGGTTTATTAAATAAATACCCTTCTCCTGTTTCTCTCTCCATCCTTTTTACAGGTAGTCTGTTACCTGTGACTGTGTTTGACGGACACAGTCTGCGGGTTCTCTTTCACTTTGCCCGCGACTCGCCTCCGTCTCGGCCCGATGTGCTGGTGGTGATCATCTCCATGCTGTCCTCGGCCCCCGTCCCCGTCACCAACATAAACTTTGAGACGACGGCTCCAAAGGTCAGCAGTGAGAAAGTTCACAGCCTTTGTCCTCCCATTGGATACAGTGTGTTAGCTCCTCAGCTGGCGTTGATAAGAGCTCACCTTGTAAAAACATGATTATGAAACCACTGCAACTTGATACCGTCTCAGTAAAGGCAATGTTGTTTTCATTTGTTGACTGCAGTCTATGGCAGTGAAGCTGCAGCCTCCATCAGGAACAGAGCTCCCAGCTTTCAACCCCATCCTTCCTCCTGCCGCTGTCACACAGATCCTGCTGCTGGCTAACCCCAACAAGGTAAGAGCCAACTATCTACACACAAGGGGGCTGGAAGAGAAACAGTGAAGGTGCTTTGATGAAAATCACTCCAGACTACAAAGTCTGTCATGTCTGTTTTAAATGTGACATTACTTTGAACACTATCAAAGTATCTTCACAGCAGAGTTGTATTACATGACACGTTTGATCAGCCGACACCCACAGCCAGAATGTCTGAGAAGAAATAATACCTGTAAAAAATATCCTGCAAACTTTGTAACTTTTCTGTGTGCGACAGATTTCAACTCCTTTCAAGGTGGATCGGACAGTGGCGCTTTCTATAAAACTGACTAGAAGAAATTAAATGACATACAAATTATAAAACAAATGGTGAAAGACAAATTATATCTTGCTCTTGCTCTGATTGGTCTATTAAAATGTGGAACTTGTACATCGTAATGCCACTGACTAGTCAGTTTTTCCTTTCCGCCAAGGTTCTCTCTGGACATTAAACCATGTACCTGTCCATCTCTCCTACTCTGTGTGTGTGTCTTTAGGAGAAAGTGCAGCTGCAGTACAGACTAACCTTCACCATGGGAGAGCAGGAGCACAGCAAGAGCGGCGGTCTAGAACAGTTTCCTTCTCCGGAGACGTGGGGGAACCTATAGCATTTAAACACAACCAACCTGACAGACTCTCTGCTTTCAGACTCAGCTTCCTTCTGAACCAACTCACTCTGCATAAGCCCCTCTTTTTCCTTTGTAATTACATTGTACTTTCTTTGATTGATATTGATTGTTTTCCTTGGATTACGCTCATGCTCAGTCCGTGTAACGTGTGTATGCTTTGCTCTAAATGAGTCATGTATGTCTAGGTCTAGTCTGCTGTATGTGGCTGCTTTAAAACAAACCTGCGACCGCTTCCTCAAAGTCGTTGCAGTCTTGTCATCTTTTGAACAAACAGTGCTACGAAGGAAGAAAACTACAACAAATGTGTGGGTATTTGCTCATTTGGTGTGCTTGTTTTTGTTTAGTTTTCTTTCCAGCTCGGGCACAAAGTCATTTAAGAATCCATTATCAGTTGCGTTTACCTTCACCTCTGCATGCTCTGCCAACACCGGACACACTGCTTGCAAAATCCAGCACACCCGGAGACAAAGAACATAAACATTACATAGACACAGGCCATCTTAGTTTGCAAATCAAAGCTCTACTTAATCAACTTTTTGTGACGCGTTAATATAAGGTATTTCTTTGGCGATGACTGAGTCCACTTTTTCATTAAGTCAGAATTGTTTTGTTTCCCTGTCTCGTCCTCATCTCCTGTAAAAAGCAAATATTACTGTAACATCAGAGTTGTGTATTATCTGCCATATGTGCCTATTTTGCAGTTCTTAATTTACATTTCAGTGCAATTTTGGACAGATTTGTTTTTCTCATCTGTTACATGTCAGTTGTATTAGGTCTGCAGTTTGTCTTGGACATACATCATAACCTTATATTCTTAATATATTCAGTAGGATATGAGTTAATTTTTTCTTTAGCTTGTGATTTAAGTGAATATTTTAGCATTTATCGGGTAAAGGTGATTATCAAACACTTGAGCATATGCAAACTGAGCGGCACACAGGTGCTCATGAGAGCAGTGTCTGTCTCCAACATGTCCAACTTGTTTCAACAGTCTGCGATGCATGTCAGCCACGCTGATCACTTCCTCCTCCCCCCTACAGGCTCTGTCACATTCCACTGCACTAATCTCCAATACGACTGCTCTGTAAATATCAATGACGGCAGTTCTGTTGTGTACATTTGACTTGTGCAATGTGCATGAGCATAACACTGGTAAAATATTCCAACTGGGTAATAAAGGTTTTTTTTTTCTCTGTGATCTTGTGTCTGTGTAACGGTTTCTGGCTCCTCAAACAGATACCCAAAGCTCTGATCCAACTCTACAATGTCAGCGTCAAGGATTTCAAGACCACACAATGATACACTGAAGAGCTTTATTAAACATAAGAACAAACTGTAAAAAGGGACTTGCTACTAGGAAGATATCAATTACAGCAGCAAAGACTCCACCACATTGGAGATAAACTGAATAAGGCTGGCTATGGCAGGCTGTAGAATAGTTTGTTAGAAAGAAAAAGAAAAGCTCATTTACATGCACATGACTCAAACTAGTGTAATCACTACACAAAGCTCCAGCAGAGTTGCCTCTACAAGGCCTAAATTAATATCTATGTCTGAAAAGCAACAACCCCACTATAGAAGAAAAATATTGAACCCCTTGCTCAAAATACATTAGGGTCCTTCAGTAATTCAAACTGATCTTGTAGTGTACAAAGGTTCAAATCCAAAAATAAAGATATTGACTAAAACTGAAACAAGCTTACGTACAAAAATTAATTTCAGCACCTACCTTTGGGGGAAATCAGGTAGTCTATAAATCCTCTGTAGCAGCTCACATTGAGAGGCTCACAATACAAAAAAAAGCATGTTTTTGTACAAAAATCCTATTTTCAGGACAATCGAAAGTCTAAAGTGAACTAACACATACAAGCTTCTGTAGAACTGAAAAACTAATGGTGATTAACTTGACTTAAAAAATAAAAAAGTCAAAACCACAGAGGGATGACCACTTATAAATGACCTGGGAACCCGTCTAAATGGTTTAAACCCAGGTTAATTCTGACAACTCCACTCAGTGCACCAATGTGTTGCAACCCTGACAAGCTCTTGACAGGAATGTTGATGAGACATTTCTGACTGATTTTGAAACTGAGTGTAGTGTGTGTTGTGCTGAGTGTGACGGACAACATTACTTTCTCCCTGAGGGAGGAGGCGGTGGTGGAGGGGCAAACTGAAAAGGCGAGTGCCCCATCAGGCCCATCATGGGCTGGGGAGGGTTGAACTGCTGGGCCATCAGAGGCTGGGGGGCTGACGACGGGGCGGGCACCTGCCCCGCTCCACCACCGCCTGAACCAGATGTGGCCCTGGAGCTGCTGCTGCTGCTGTTGTTGTTCTGGTACTGGTCGTACGAGTTGGAGGTGGAGCTGTAGCTGCGTCCTCCGTCCCTGCTGCTGCGATCTCTGTACGAGGAGGACGAGGAGGAGGTGCGGTCTCCGTCCCGGCTGCTGCCACCGCGGCTGTCTCGACCGTCGCGGCTGTAGTTGCTGCTGCTGCTGCGGCTGTCCTTGGAGCTGCTGCCCCCGGCAGAGCGCATTCGTCGGTCACACTCGTCCTGGTACATCAGGTTGGGATTGTTGGAATTGGAGCCGCCGCCACGGAAGCGGGAGCGGCCACCTGGAAATGACAGGAGAGAGGGAACAAATTAAGACTGATTGTGTATAACAAGTCCACACTTATCTGAGCCAGACCGACGTGTCCCTCACCTCCTCCGCCTCCTCCACGTCCGGTGTCGACCAGCTGCAGCAGTTTGGGGTTGATGGCCTGTCGGGCCTCCTCCAGGACCCGGATCAGCTCGCGGGCCTGGCGGAGGTTCCCCGGGGTGAAGAAGGTGTAGGCGGTGCCTTTGTTGGTGCTGCGGGCCGTGCGGCCGATGCGATGGATGTAATCCTCTGATGAGCTGGGATAATCATAATTGATGACAAACTTGACATCCTCCACATCTTGACGTGAGAGGCAGCGGTGGGTTTGAGAAGGGGGTGGTGTGATGGGATCAGTTACAGGGATGGAAAAGAGAAAAACAGAGTCAGAACAGAACTGACACTGGTTGAGAAATTGATCAAGTCTATCCATTCATGAATTTTAGGTTTTGTGCTTTTGAAACTGGCAACATTCAGACAGACAATACCTGGGAGACAGCCATTATCCTCTGAAAACATCACTTACCTGTCCTGTGAGCAACTATTTGTAAGATACACAATTAGAAAATTAATTTACTTACCATGCCAATTACAAAACAGGGCTCAATAATCTAGTATAATAAGTAAGTGCTTGCACACATGCAAATGGGGTTACGTGCAGCCAAAGGTACTGATCAACTCAACTGAGTGATGAAAACGTTACAGTGGTCTGCTCAAGAATTTAGACAACATTAAGTAAAAAAAGGAGTAACCAATTGTGGGAAGCAAGTGAGCCTGAACTTTAACCTCAACATTCTTGTTTTTCAGACACATTCAGCTAATATTAATGGTTTAAGAATCAACTGAGAAAGTTCATTTCTTTTAGAGAAAGTCTGTTCATACAAATTGGAGGTCTGTTTCTCATTACAGTTGACAAAGGGCTCAGAAAACACTGCTGATTACATAGAGGGAGGGTTTTGTTTTGGAAGCATAATGATGAAGGCTGGCAGAGGAGAAGATGAGGAAGGGAGGGAGGGGTGAGGCTCCGTACTTACCCTTGTCAGAGACTTAGTGATGACTTACAAAGTCACCCCCGCTGTCCCCCCTACCCCTCACCAGTCCTGGGAGGTCTGCAGGGGTAGGAGGAGAGCGCACAGGACAAAAAGCAGTCCCTTCTCCCACCTCGCCACTCCTCCACAACACTCCCAAAGCTGGACACCGTGTGGGCCAGAGCTCCAGCCGCACTGAGCTGGGACGCCGTCCTACCCTACTGCTATTTGTGCCTCTTCATGTCCCCCAGACTTTCACTGAACTGGAGACGGGACTGCTGCATTATGCTGTAGAGCAAGGTGATGGGTGTAGAGGCCTTTACTGGATTATTTCATGTAACCTTCAAGGACTCACTCTGCCATTTTACTGGTAGGTAGAACGGCAGATTTTCTTGCAGGCTTTTTTGGGGGGTCTTTGATTGGTGTAGCTTGTTCCCAATGCCCAGGCCACTTCCAAAGGCAGTGATATCATAGAGCCCAGCTTCTCAAATTTAGTAACAAGAAACAGACGCTATGGAGAAGATGTGTGGAAGCTTTCTGTAACGGGGATTTGACAGTGGGCTCCGCTAGAGAATTTGACTCCTGGCAGTTTGTGCTAGTCCTTATGGGTGGGGGGGTTTAGCAAGATAGTCATCAAAAGCTGGTGAGTTGTTTACAGACATAACTGGTGGTTGGGTATGATACACAAAGAAAAATTCAAAGGACACACAGTGGGTTTGGGGATAAGAGGCAAGAGGACGAAAAAGGACAGAAGAGGTCAGAAAAGGACTGAGGAAAAAAACACAAAGGTAAGAGTGTACAAGATAGGAGGCTGGAGAGGGAGGGTGGTAGAAGGGGGCGGTTGGTGGAAAGGAATCGAGAAAATAAATGAATGAGAGAGGAAGAGAAGAGGGAGAGAAGTGGTGACGACAGAGAATGACAGCAGGAAAAAGAGAGATGGTGTGTGAGAAAGAGGGAAACCAGGGACAGAGAAGAACTAGAGTGAAAGAGCGGGAAATCGATTATAGATAGGTGGCTCCTCCAGGCCAGGACTCCTGCCAGCCAGGACCAGACATGACGTCCGCAGAGGGAGAGGCCGGCCGGCACAGCCAGTGGTGGGGGGTGTCAGGGGCTGGCATCAGGGGGCAGTTCAGAGGGGAGCCTCCAGCATAGACGTCCATGCTCGGCTCTGGCTGCTTCCCAACCTCACTTCCTGGCAGTTGTCTGTTTCTCTGTCTTCTGGTAGCGCACCACTGTATCTCAGCTTCGCAAAAACTTTTCTATCGTCTATTTAAGAGTAAGATCTGCAGGACTAATTTAGGTATAAATTTTGTCGTCCAAAGTGTGGTATTGGGAATGGGAAAATCTATCTCCTCGAGGGGCTGCGCGGCAAAGTTTTCGTAATCCATATCCCATCAAAAAATAAATACGGATATTGAAAACTTGTCAAATGTCACTGGGGGAATCTGAATCGATCTAATGCTGTGGTGCGTCACTGTGATGATGGCATGGGAAAGTCGAGCCCGGCCTCCTCCACACCGCCCTCTTCGCCCTCTCACCTGACAGCCGCCCCCGACCATAGGATCAAATTTGGAAGCCCAGCAGCATCCCGCGCTTGCCTCCCCCCCCTCATGTCGCCCAGGGAGCCAGTGTCCTGGAAGGGGGGAGAGATTTGTTTGCGGGCACTGTTCTAGGTTTTCGGCAGAGATGGCTGTGTCTGGGACTGATTAATCAGGCCGTCTCTCTCCCCAAAGTCAGCTTTCGATTTGTCATGCCTAGGTCCGGCTGCAGGCTCCCGTGGGCCTGTGTGCTTCTAGTTGCCGGAAGAGAGACTTGGAAACAAAAAAACAAACAAACAAAAACAAAATGAAAAGAAAACAAATGAACATAGAATTAGGTTAAAGGTAGATTGCCATCCTGTAAGGGGCTACTTCTCTAGCCTCACCCCTTACATCGTCACACTTTATTCAACATCATTCCTACGTTTGGTGTTTCTCAGTGTAATTCAACAGAGGAAAGTGCCTAAGATCTGCACAGGAAGTCCTGCTTCAAACATGATGCTTGTTAGATACACCTGTTATCTCGGAAGCATCATATGCCGCTTAAGAAAAGCAAATCGGTATGTGTTTGTGGTTGATGTTTAGCCGTATAACTACTGTAAATAAACATGCAGTGAAAAGCCTGATTATTATACTAATCATTGCTCATATTATTCTTATATTAAATGGTGGAGTATCTTGTGTGTGTACCATATCAGTGTTTGGTTATTCTGAGGAAATTATTTGCTCTGCACTTGAGCACACAGGACATACCCAAACCACGTGAGGCCACGTCAGTAGCGATGAGGATGGGAGCTTTGCCGCTACGGAACTCTGCAACACCAGACAAAATGATAGATAAATGAGAGCAAAGAGACAACGTCCAAGAAAAGGGAACAATATTGTAGGTCACTGCAGTTTGAATGTCAGTGTGTTAGTACCTGACAACACCCAGTCTCTCTCTGGCTGACTCTTATCTCCATGAATACACATGGCAGGCCACCTTAAGGAAAAACAACAGCAACCAGTCAGACATTGTTTTGACCGGTTCCACACAGAACAATATTACAGCTGGAATGAGTTAATTTTTACGTAAAAAACTGGAGCTTGTTGATGTGTGCATTCACATCTGCTACATATATATACACTCACCCATCACGTCTCATTCTGCGTGTGAGGTCATCACATCGTTTCTTGGTCTCCACAAAGATGATGGTTTTGTTCTCTTTTTCAGCCATAATCTCCTCCATCAGCTGGATCAACCTGGAAAACGAAAACCAAGTACATTCTGCAATAACTACAAATTATCCATGTAGGTGTCCACCTCCCCAGACAATCGTTAAATCCAGGTGAAAAAGTAGGAAAGACAGAGTGTAAAGGGAAAAGAGTGAGAGGGATTAAACAAACTACATGACCAAGGCAGGGAAAGAGTGATCGGCTGCTTACTTGTGATCCTTCTCACTCTCCATACAGACATCAACGATCTGAAGGATGTTGTGATTGGCGCTGAGTTCCAGTGCTCCAACATTGATTTGGACATAGTCCTTCAGGAAGTCCTCTGCCAGCTGGCGAACCTCTTTAGGCCAGGTAGCGCTCCACATCAGGGTCTGTCTGTCAGGCTGGGCAAAGAGCACATCAAATTAACAAATAATCACAGACACGTAATAAATGACTGTTCAAACATATGAAAACATAAAGCATAAAACTATCACAGCAGGAATTTCTCTGCTGCAAAAAGACTAACACTGGTATTGTTTTAAAAATAATTTCCGACATCCTCTTGTCAACTTTACCCTGATCTGATCCACAATTTTGCGAATTTGTGGTTCAAAGCCCATGTCCAGCATACGGTCAGCTTCGTCTAGGACCAGATATGTGCAGCGCCGCAGGTTGGTCTTTCCAGCCTCAAGGAAGTCAATCAAACGACCTGGTGTGGCAATGCAGATCTCAACACCTGAAGGAGATACACTTGATATGAAGTTACGCAACACAAAACCATGTTAGTGTTAATCCAAACAGTGAACACTCCCCACCTCTCTCCAGGTCTCGGATCTGGGGTCCCTTGGGAGCGCCTCCATACACACAAGTGCTTTTGATGCGGGAGGACTTTCCATAGTCATATGCCACCTGCTGGACCTGCTGCGCCAGTTCTCTCGTGGGAGCCAGAACCAAGCACTACAAACCACATGCCACAACACACTGCTTTTAGTTTTAAGACACTTAAACGTTGCATGAAAAACTCTGATAATCCAAAGATAAAGATTTCTCTTTACGTACAATGGGTCCATCTCCACGCTCCAAGTAGGGCTGGTGGTTGATGTGCACAATTGCAGGCAGGAGATACTGACAAAATAAAAAGAGGAGAGGAGAGTTCAGTGGATTTTGTCGCTGTAGAGTTAACTAGAACTGAATATATAAAATACAGGGATAGGGAAAGATATGTATCTCACCGATAAGGTCTTCCCAGAGCCAGTCTGAGCGATGCCCACCATGTCTCTCCCGCTGAGGGCCAGGGGGAAACCTTGAGCCTGGATGGCTGTGGGCTCCTTGAAGTTCTGCTGCATCAGCACATCCATTACATATTCTATAGAGAGAGAGAGACAGGGTTAAAGTGATGAGTCCTATTAGCAGCTGGTAGCTTTAGAGAAGTTTTTACTACTGTATTACACAATTTTGTATGTCCAGACATCCATGTTTGTGCGTGCTTACGGGGAAACTGTGCCTGATGGAAGCTGGTGACAGGCTTTGGGCAGCCCGAGCCCCGAACAGTGATTTCTTTCTTCCTGCGATACTCTTCAAGTTCATACTGCAATCACAAGACAACAAACCTCACAAACCCTCACAGACCAAGACAGAGAGTGCTGTCACAAAACTTTAAAAAACAAACAAACAAAAAAACCCACTAGTTTTAAGGATCATAACAGGAGGTTTGCACCATGTGAATACATCTGAATACCCTACTGTGATACTCAGCAGCAGGCACACACACCTGGCTCACTCGCTGCACTTCAGTGTGTTCAGAGTAGAAGTTCTTCTCAAACTTGGGGAGCTCGTCCAGGTCCCACCTCTTCTTCCGTAAACGGTCCCCGGGGTTCCCAAACTTCTTCCCCGGCGGGGGTCCACTTCTGCTGGACCCGAAACGAGGGCTCCTGCACAAATCACGAGACACACACACACTGCACTGCTCTGTTTTCGACATTTTCCCGGGCGAGAGTTTGCAGAAATCAACATGGAAATATATAAAATACTTTGTGCTAGCATTAGCTCACATGCTAAGTGACAGTGTTGACTGTGCTGCTGCTCACCCTCTGTCACGGCCACGGTCTCTGTCTCTGTCTCCGTACGAGCCTCTCATTGTGAAGACACACTCTCCTCCGGCTGGTCAAGCGCCTCTGTCGTGTTACTGTTTTATCAGCGGACTGTTTTATCTCGGAGAAGTTACTGGGCTTTCTCTCTCTCGCCTGTCGTCACCGTGTCACCGGGGCCTCGCTTGAAAAGGACTGTAAGTTAACGTTAGCTCATTATAACCGACGCTAACCTCTACTTCAGCCAAATGTCAGCGCTAACTTGGAACAAGGGCTAAAATAAGAAACTGCTGCTTTCTTTCTTACAGTCCTGTTGAAAAAACAAATGAGATGAACTCCAACTTCCGTTCAATTAACACAATAATAAAACGCACCTGTGACTGACTGTGCTCAGCTGTGTTGTTGTTGTTAGCTTAGCGTCGCTCAGCCTGCGAGCAGAGGCAGCTGTGATTGGCTGGCAACGAGAAAGCCCCGCCCCCAACCATGATTGACACCCATAATATTACCATCTACCACCCATAAATATTTCATATTTGTATTTATTTTACGTGAAAATACATCTTGCGCGTTTTCCCAACATGGATATCCACCCCATTTTAATTTGTAAACAATTAGTATTTGATTGAAACATTTATTAAATTGGTCATATTAAATTATGTGTATCTCATTAGCAGTGTTGAGATTTATACCAATCAAATGACAAATGACACTGTACAAATATTTCAAGAAAAATGTATATCTTGTATATCAAAAATGGTGCATTATAATTATCATCAGTGTGTACATGCAAGTACAGAAGCACTCATTTACCAATAAAATGTCCCATTCTAAATCACTGAATTACTGTCACTGCTCTATTGGTATGTAAGCAGCACTTAAATGTATAGGTATTTATAGTTGTAAGTAAATATTGACACAATGATAATTCTTATTATGAATACACAATAAGTACTTGTCTCTTCAGTTACATCATATCACAAATGCCAATTACAGGTTTCCAAAATCTAAGCCTGCCAAGTAAGTGGTAACTGTAACAGTCAGATAGTCTAAATTTAGTCAAAGTGAAATAAATACCATTTTCTTAAGAGTGCTTATAGTAGATACATTTCATAGGGTTACAATATATTCCACACTGTTGTGACAAAACATGGTAGATATGTCTTGTTTCAATTTGTCATTTATTTTCTTTTCAACACCAACAGAAACCAATATAGCATCAAAACATGAGATATTACCAATATACAAATTAAAAAGGTATGTAACAGAAATATATCAAGAGAATATATGAAAATTAAAATATTAAAAAACACAAAAATATTAAAACAAAGCACTATACCAAGCAACGCCATCATAGCCGTCATCATCATGAATGTTTTGCAGTGCTCAGTTTGACTATTTACAGCATTCTCTTCTTTCTGGTATAATATTTACTGATTCAAAATATTCAGCTTTACATGAACATCCAGCGTTTAAATCATGTAGTATCAAAATTATCATTTGATAGTGTTTTCAATCGAGACGCTTCAGTTTGATATGCTGTTGCCTCGGGGCAAAGCGTAAGGCAGTGAATATCACTTTTTCAATATGACTAAGTTAACGTTAAATTAATAGAATAAATTCACTCAACTTTTGCCATTAACAGAATCGCTGCTGGCTCAGCAGAGGAATACACAAGTGATGCATTACTTATTAGAGTGCAGGAGGTGGTTGGAGGAGGGGATGTGGGTTAGAAGTCACAGCTGAAAACCAGCATTTGTATCCACTGGTGGTGGATTGCACAATTCACAAACACTTCAGACCTATATCTTGTTAGAATATAGGACTGAAGTGACCTATATTCTAATGGATTATGATTCATGATTTTCTCATTATGAGGTTGACGTTGCACTGTTGAAGATTCACAGCCATTTGGTTGTTAATTTTTCACCCGAACTACATTCATTACTCACAAAGCCTGTGCTGTACGATATTTACCTGCAGCCGATCGAGTAGAGTAAAATCTGTTTGGGTTCTGCTCTCAATATTAACAAAAAAATTAAAGGCAGTGTTTGGCCTTGTATAATGTGTCCAAATTATCTACCTAAGCTTTTATACTGCTGTGCTCTGCTGTTAAATATTTAGAATCACAACCACAAACAACTTTAACGCCAGCTGCTGCTACAACACATATTAAACCTAGTTGATGACAATATGAACAACCAGCTCAAATACAGCTCATATTATCTTAAGGAAATAGAGGGGGATGGAAGGCAGGCTCAAAGGTTTCTCCATTCCCTTGTCTGACGCCATGGATCGATATTTTAAGCTTGCATCTCTCATAAGTAGTAACTTGAAGATTTCTGTTTTGTTATCTTTGGCGACACCTATGGCCATCCATGGCAATTACAGGTTTGTTTTTAAACTACACTTGATGTTGGTGACTTGTGTTCCTTGTGATGTGGCAGGTGAGTTTAAGAGCTAATTTAGTGATAGTGACTTAAACTTGGTCATTTAAATGAAAATCTCCAAGATTGCCACTTTAACATATATTTTCTTTCTGTCCCTTTAACACTCAGTCCCTTGGGTAATGCCCATATGTTTCTATACAGGATGTGAGCACAGTCAGATGTAAAGTCTTGATCGCACTGACACATCTTTACATGTCCTTATTTGTCTTAAGTGACCCATGTCCTGACTCACTCACAGCTCCTCCAGCAGTGATGCCATTATAAACAGCACCAGCAGAGGCAGGCTTGATCTGTGCTGTCTGTAATGCCCTTAATTATGGAAACACAATCCACAGCAGATCACATCTGGACCGGGTCTGCAGGAAAGTGTTACTTCTTCAGTAATCTGTAATCTGTAATCTATGTGGGCGTTGTCCTTCCGCCAGTCCCTCTGCCCACACTAATAACTCTCCTCCAGCTGTTCTCTCTGTGCTTCACAAACAATAACATTGTGGGAGGAGCTCAAGCCACAGCCACAGTCATACGGTTACACTTGGGATTCACTTTTTCATATGAATCCGCAACAAAATGAAAACATACACTGAATATTTGCAACATATCTGGAATAACAATTTTCCAACATACTAGTCTCGAGTTATACCTTCAAGGTCATACAACATTTAAATAAAAAAAAAATATTTGCGATTAAATCCTTATATATTAAAATGAAGCCTTGCAATACAAAGGCTATAAATCAGCTCTAAATCTGAAGACAGTGTCTCATTAACTGAAGCTCAAGGTACTGCTCCGTCTATTTGGCAACGTTTCAGTAAGAGGCAAAGTTGGCAGAGGGGCGAGGAGGAGTGTGCATTAACAATCAATACAAAACTTGATAATGAAGGAGGCCATGTGTTTCAGGTGAGGATGGCACTTGTGTACATTTGATATCTGATAACGTTTTTTTTTTTTTGCCATAGTGTCTAAAGTGCATCATAAGGATGCTGGATAAAAGCAGAGTTTATTTGTCCTGATCCATATTTACTGTATGTATCCACAGATCTTGTCAGTAATGGCCTTTACGATATCAACATAAAAGTTCTGAACCACCCTATTCGTAAACAACATGTCTGTCCTCTTCATGCTCCCTCTGTCTGCTCTTATTTCCTCCAAAAACACTTTCCTGCAGTCTACTGACCACTATGTCTAAATGTGAAAAAGAAAACCCCCAAAACACAATCCGATCTTCCATGTTCAGGTCGGAAAAAAAGATCAGATTTGTCACACGGCTGCTAAAAATTCAATATGAGCTATGGGGCTAAAGTGACCTTCTGAGTGCATGTCTGAGTCTCAGAACTCATCATCAGAGCTGAGCAGCAGGGTCTTTTCATTGTCCCCGCGGGTGCTGACGTTACTGTGGCTGCGGGAGAGAGGGGGCCCCCCACTCCGGTCCAGTGTGGACTGCTGGGTGTACTGCTGATAAGCTGGGGAGAAGTTATGTATGGCATCCTGGACCATGTCGCCTGGATTCATGGTCTCCTTCAGGCTGCTGGAGATGCTCTTCATTGGGGCACAGCGACCTGGAAGTGGGGAGAGAAGGTGACATATAAACAAAAAGACAGAGCAGGGTGGAAGGTGTGGGAGGGATGAAATGACAGAAAATGAATGTTTCCATCAAGTTGTCAAATTAATTCTTTCAAGTGTTGGCTAAAAATACTTTTGCAAAAGATCTGGACAGGTGCAGATTTACCATTTTCCGTTACTAATTTGTTCTTATCACCTACATTTTTAACAAAGAAATCTTCTCTGCTTCTAGAAAGTGGAGGCATGTTTGACAAGAGAGGCCTGAGAGAACAAGAGGAGACTCCTAACCCTGAACATAGACTAAACAAAATGAA
This sequence comes from Trachurus japonicus, assembly GCF_045865225.1. Lineage (NCBI taxonomy): Eukaryota > Metazoa > Chordata > Actinopteri > Carangiformes > Carangidae > Trachurus > Trachurus japonicus. The sequence continues at coordinate 24,109,097 of NC_140914.1, read as the reverse complement.
GCCAGGAGAAACAAAAAGTACTAAGTCACTGACCGCAAAATGAAAATAAGGAAACAAGACAACAAAATACCCACAATTCTAAACGTATCAATGGATTTCATGCTGCACTTGACAGTAATGAGCATTTGACCACAATGAAAACACAAAAAAGCAAATAAAAGGTACTGTGATTTACTACACTGTGGCAGACAGAGATGAAAGATGACTAACGTTAGACCTACCGTACTGTCCATAGATAGGAAATGAGCCTTTGAGTGCAGCACAGGGAGGAAGAGAGAAAAAGGAGAAAAGGGAGAGAAGGAAAATGAGAAAGTCAAGATAAAAGTGATGGAGCCGAAGAAAAGAGAAATGTTTAAAGATATTTTAAAGAGTGTTAAAGATGGGAATCAAAGTAAAGGGTTGGACACAGAGTGAGGTCAGTTCAAAGAGAGGTAGAAATCAGACTGTATCAAGAGTTATGTGTGAGTTATACACCAGGATTAGATTGAATAATAAATTACCCTCACAAACAAGCACAACTATTCAATCATTATTCACACATTTGACTTTACTTTTCCTCTCAAACCAAGAAATCACACCTGCTTCTTAAAACCCTAAAATGCACATACAGACATAAAGACACACACACACATACAAACATATTAACATGCAGTCCCTTTACCGTATGAGTCCAGTCTTTTATCCATGTAGACTTTGTAAGTAAAGGCATGGCGCAGAGCAACAGCAGCAAAGAACATCTCAATGCAAATGATGAAGTTTTGGTAACCGGCGGCAACTGTTCCCTCGCCCACTGAGAAGCCAGCAGAGCTGATCTGAGGGATGGCTCCACACTTCTCCAGGATGGCCAGAAGCATCCCTGAATCATACAAAGAGAGCAAGAGTGAGAAAATACAAACCATACAGAGAGAAATTAAAAAGGAAGCTGTGAGCAACATTTTTTATCATGGCTTTCTCTGACTATCTAAAAGGCTAAGGCCTGGGTGATTTTGGCAGCCGCCTTGGTGGAAGCCTGTGTGCGTGAATGGGGGGCCGCTCAGAAAAATCCATTACTTTCAATGTAGCTTACAACCCAAAACAACACCGCAACAGTGCCTTTTTTCCCAGGAAGGCTGTATTTAGAAAGATGGCGCCCCCAAGATGTAGAATGTGTATTATAGAAGAGAAATTTACATTTCAGGACTATGTTCTTTTATTTGAAAATGGAGCAACAGAACATGTGTTTGTTGCACTTTGCCTGTCCCTATCAACACAACCAAGCTATATCCATGAATAATGAATCATAAAAATATGTGCGAGAGTTTTCACATTGAATAGCCTATTGTGGACTTTTGGAAGGAGTGCGCATAAATCATATAAGACGGATTTAATAGGCAAAAATATGTGATGAAAGGAAAATCACAGGACATGTCTGTTCTGATGATACAAGTCAGCAGTGTAAAACTCAAGGATGTGTAAGCCTCCCTTCATATTTAATAGAGGGGGGACAGTATCTGACAGTGATATTTCCAGCTCTCAGGATGCGTGTGTGTGTGCTTGCTTACCCTGCCAGAAGGAGAGGAAGATGACCGACTTGACCATGAAGAACTTGAGCACGGGGTTGTATGGGACAAGCAGTTCACGTGTGGCAAAGTAGAAGAGGAAGAGAGCGTAGAGCGACAGACTGACGGAGATGTTGTAGATGATGGTCACGTACAGGTAGCCACTAGCAACACTGGATGAAAGAGGGATTTAAATGTAGTGGCCATACCAGACTGCACAGTAGAGATGATGAAACTTGATTTGAACTCATTAAAGATATGAATACTCTGCATTCAGAAGGTTCAACCAATGCTGCTCAGCTTTTATAGCTTTTTTTTAACAGCACTGTAACATAACACGGCGAGACAGAGGTAGGTGTGTCTCGAGCCGATGTTCATGCTGTGAATGAAAGTGGTTTCAAACTGCAGAGGAAACTTACTTGAAGTCTCCATCTCTGTATTTTCCAAAGGCCTGAAGAATGACAGTGATCACTGCCATTAGGGGTTTCACCACACAGAACTGTAGAGTCGCCTGAGGAAGTGATTGGGAGGCAAAGAGATTGACTCATACATACATACATACATACAAGGAAATGTTGATGAATGTTGAACACTGAATCACTCATTCAGTAAACACCACTGTTACTACGTATTTTTTGAATGTGTAAAACCGTGGAGTATTGGGTACAACCATTAAAATGACTAATGCAGTTTAAAATCAAATCAGGCTTCTAATGATTCAGAATGAGCTCTGGATACACACCAATCGAAGTCACACTTTGAATAAGTTTGGCTTGATGGACTATCAAACCCCCCCTTGAAAAGCTCACCCTTTATGATTAAGGGCAAATTTTCTTTTCTTTCTTGAATTTCTAGAAGGGGAGAAAATCATAGAAGCCTTGTAGCCTTGACTGTATGATGTCATGTTTTGTCTGTTTTTGGTAGTTGGACTACAACTTTGGAGTCAGTGTTGTTCCCTCTCATAGTCATATATTAGAAGAAACCTTGCACTTTACTTGATCTCTGTTGTCTGTTATTTTATTCAAATTCCTAAAATATGTGTGAATTATTAAAACAAACCTGTTAATAATCCTATTAATAGACAGAACTTAAAGCAGACACTAGGTTAAAGAGTTTACCTCTGAAAACAAAGTCTTTCTGAGTCCACTCAGTCACCTGTTTTAATGTTATGGCCGTTTGTCATACACATTTATGTTGTGTTTAGCACAGTATCATGACAGCCACGTGGCTGGGATGTCTAGAGCACTTCAACCAATCTTAACATCTCTCCAAGTGGATCTCAGTCATACTATATGGATATGATAAATGAACAAAGAGGCTGTTTAGTACCTGTTTGCAAAACCTGAGGAATCCAATGGAGTAGGTCTTTCCCCACAGGCAACAGGTCCCATACATACAGCTTGACCTACAGGGAAGTGCAGGTTCATACAGGTGAGACAAGTTGGAGAAGTATGCCAGCTATTTTAACCATGCGAACAGATTGAGAAAAACAGGGAAGGTAACGAGACTTACTCGATAGGTTTCCCTCTGATCTCAGCCATGATGGCACTCTCTCCCCCCAGATACTCGTAACACAGACTCAGGAAGTTGTAGATGACAAAGGCTGCAGAAAAAATGTTACTGCATTTGTAAGGTGACCACTCAAATTTACAAAATCACAGACATTTGAAAACCCTGAATGTTTCTAACAGTTTCCTGTAACATACTCATACATAATAACTATAGCAGCAGTGGTTTAATTACATAGCCATTCAATTATAGTTATACATGAAGGTGTTGTTGTGTTTTGCTGATTCTTTCTTTCAGAGCTGCTGAGCTTTCTATTTGAAGGCAGAAAGGTGAGTCATCCACGGAGTTGGAAATGACTGAGTAATGGTTGGTATGGTATGGTGGTGTAATTATGTGGTTTAGTGGTGAAAACAGCACTAAACCAAGCTCATGGTCACGTCACACTGCCACACAATAAGGTTCAATGTTCACATAGCATCATGGGCCTGAACGTGAGCTAGCAGAGCCAGGTGTATCCCTGACCCCTTACTATTCTGATACATAATCAGCCTAATCAATTCAACTGGCTTCCCCAGCTGTTTTGTGCTACCTCGACAAATCTCTGATGCAGACTGAGTTTTAACTGACTGTACGCACAGCTTCAGATATGAAGACTATGCATCACTGTCTGCATTTAAACCCCACACAGCCATTCAGTTCTTGGTATTCTCATGAAAAAAAATCATTGTAATCATATATAATACATACAGCACAGTCACGCCACTTTGTGTGAACTGGTTGATAACCTATTGTCTGTTTAGCTGAGAAGTAACACATCATTTGAATGAAGCAGGCTGGACTGCACAGTGATCCCAGTAATTAGTGTCCCTGAGCGCAAGGGTTTTTCGTCTGCTGCCTCAGGTGATCTCAGGCTAAATTGAGAGTTGCCCACAGACACCAGCTCCCCACTGCCGTAGCTCTATTTACTGTTCAAAGTGGCTGAGTTTAAAAGTAAGCCTCTGATGGTAGCACGCTGAGTGACAACCCCTGCCAGAACACAGTCAGCACAGCGCTGGCTTTGTTAATGTAGCGTTATCACTGACACAGTACTTCCTCAGTCTAAAATGTACTGTTGCTGCTTTTAGCTTGAAAAGGACTGCTTGTATAAAAGATTAAAATAATCTGACGGTGCATTTTGAGAGTATAAATATCCTAGATTGTTAACAATGAAAGCAACAACACATACATGTTTTTCTTGTTAATCTAAACTTAATCTAAACCGTTGATATTTCCCTTTACTGAAACTAACTGAACTAGTGTCAAAACCAATATCATTCACTTTCAATGTGCTACTCAACTATTTATCCATTATCCAATGTGTACTTTACAACAACATAACTGATTAGCAGTAGATGATACTAATGTGACTCTATATGAAAAGCAGCAGTTATATTCAGTATCAACATACAAAATGGACCAAATTCCAACTCACACTAATATAAATCATATTCATATGTGCATTGGTGCAACCAACCATTATTTTCATAATCAATTAATTTGTCAACTTTGCTTTTAATAATGAGTCAGTTTATTATTTACTTTTTAAAATGTAAGAAAATGATGAAAAGGAGATCAACAGCTCAAAACCCCAATTTCACTCAGTTTGCAGTGATACAAACACAGAAAATCAGCCAACCATCACAGGTGAAAAAGCTGTTATCACAGCAACTTGCATGTGATAATATATTGAAAGTGCGTATACACACTATCATAACCACTGCATGTTACGCAAGTGCCTGTTTTATTCTCAGATTCTGCAATGACACCCAGAAAGCACTGTCAAAATATTTTCATTTCAGGCTGGTAGGATAAAGAACAAGGTCGTGGTTTATCTTCTCACAAGTGAGACGCTTTTTAAAAGTCTTCCCAAGGATTTGCTCGTTTTCATACAGTTGCTAGGCAACAGGTTTCCCCCTCCCCTGCAATCCCAACAGGCCACAGAGACATGAGAACAAAGATGGCAACCTTTGCAAATGAAGACACTGCAAAGGCCATCTGCCACTGGGGTATCAGGGCACATAAATTCTCACACCCCTTTTCTACTGGGAATCAAAAGACAAACACGGAAGCACAAACCACCCACTCTCAGATCTGTGGCGAATGCTGGCATGCTGTGTGTCTGTCAAACATGGCAGCGTACAATTCAGACTGTAAAAGAAAGTGCAAGTGAACATGTTCATTGTGCTGTGTTCCTCTATCCACGCACCTTCGTAGCAATCCCGGACTGTGTCAAAGTACACATAATACTCCTCGTTGGTGAAGAACAGAAGGCTGAGCCAAGAGTCGAAGGCATAGATGGGCACTATGAAGAGGATCCTAACTATGTGCCTCTGTTCATTTGGAGAGCTGTAGTAACGTAGGTGCATGTAGATCTAAAAAGAACAGAGAGAGAAGAGGTGAGAAAAAACAGGATCCATTAAAAATACAGTGAGTGATCATGTCAGACACTTCGTACATCGCTATTATCTGACCAAGAATTTCAAAGAATAACACGAGTACCTACACATATATACTACAATCAATTTACTGCTGGCTATTTATAGTATTTTTTATTTCTTTTTATTATTCTATGACATATTTGGTGCAGGAATGAGTCAGACATTTTTCCAGTTGGTAATAACTTTATGTGCGTATGTGTGGATGGTAAATGAATGCAGCATGGTCTTAAGGAGGCAGACTGTATAGACGTTGTATGTTGCTATACAGAGATGCCGTGATTGATCAGCCACCGATCATTATTACCTCTGTGATCTGTAGATCAGTACTGATGTGTCCTGTCACTTTAAAACCTAAAACCACCTGTGGTTGATGAGAGGAGCATGGTTTACTGTGTAGTCTAGTCCTTCCTCCCACATTGTTCAATGCAACAGTGCGTGACAGGCCACCAAAACAAAACATGTCAGCCATGTGGAACTTTTACAAAGAGTGTGAGACTGACACAACGTATGCCATCTGCAGCGCATGCCAAAAATGATTGATATCAGCTGTGGAAATGATCGTTATCAACATCAGCGCCACAAAAAAACATGACCTGGGGCATCCCCTAGCACTGCGCTGTCACCATACTGCTGTGTTTTGGATCCCTTCTTGTGCTGTGAATCCACAACAACAGCAGGTTTTCACTTTTCACTTAATTTTAACTTGTCTACATCAGCCTTCCATCATTTGCTGAGGGATCAGCTGGAACATTTTTTCTTGATGGCATCATATTGACTCGGTGGGATCTGGCTCTGACAGAGAGAGAGAGAGAGCTGCTCATTCTAGAAATACTGCATTAGCTCAATTAAAAAATAAAATGGGGGAGACTCAGACAAGAAGATGCGCCGAAAAACAGGCATAGGTGCATAGACACATGAGAAAATCTAATCTGATTGGCTGTCAAAAGTATTTGTTTAATCAGGGAGCACCAACTGTGATGCGGTATCTCACACTGATTTGCACAAGTTTGCATGAAAAACTACCAATAAATGGTATTAGACCTATATTATATGTGTACATGCATGTATGTTTGTATGTATGGAGATGTGTGTACATATGGATGTTTATGTGGATATGTAATGTATGTGTATGCAATGTGTATGTGGATATGTGTAGGTATATGTATGTATGTATAATTTCTGTACTCAGTGTATATGTAATTTATATTCCTATAATATATATTATATTATGTTACTGTAACATAAGACAGGTTTAGGTAGTTATTCATTATTTAAGGAGAGGGGGTGGGAGTTTATAAGTTTGACTTCTTCTCACTCCTTTTCAAATATGTATTTTCTATATCTCATGTTTAAATGTTTTGTCTTATTCTCTTTTTTTAATTTCCTTTTTCAAATTCGAAATAAACATTTCAATCAATCAATCAAATGGGTCGGAGAGACTAACCACTACCTCATAAAACCTGCATGTGTGCTGTCATCAGGCCGTGGTCTGTCTGCACAGGTCAGAATACAACCAGTATACATTTGTCTGGAGCTCTGTGTGTCTGCACCAACATGTTATGCACTGTCGTTGGGGTTGTTTCAGGTAATTGATACCGGGGCTTTTATCTCTCCTATTCAGAGCAGCAGACGGCAGGAAGGACAGGGTGGGCCTTTGTCAGCGGCGGCAGCATCTCTGTCTGCACCACCCGGCTCCTTTCCACTTACACAATGCCCCACCTATCACCTTTCCTGGATTGTAAACAGACACACACCTTGGGTAAAATGACAAAGAGTGGGTGACAACACACCGAGCAACATAGTGCACTTTGCTCACAGGGCTTGTTGCTAGGTTACCCTCTTCCCTCCTCTGCACGCACACACACACACACACACACACACACACACACCCATCCCCTGGTCTTTGATGATGTCGTAGTTGAGCCCGGAGCACCTGTTGCCAGAGTAGCAGAGGGCTCCTCTTATAGCGTGTACGTGGAGAGAAGCAGCAGCAGACAATAGAAGACAAATCACTCATCTAACCCTCCGAACCTCTATTGTAACACAAGGCCTGATGAACTAACACAAACAACAAGACAAACACCACTCATCCTCTGTGCTGCACCACACTAACACGTAACATTTCCGCTCTTCAGAGAGTTAGATCACCACTGATTATGTTACACAGGGAGCTAAAACACAAACTGGGGTTGATGAACTGACACATCTGGAATGACCCAATGTCTCTCTCTCTCCAGTCAGTTCCTATCCTCTCTATGATCAAAAAAAGTTTAATATTTAAAAGGAGCCTTGTCCCGACAAGACGTAAAACCTGTGCGTGCATGTGCAAATAAAAAGCACTAGCCTTTAACAGGGCCTCATGGAAAAATGCTCCTGAGTGTGAATGCGTGGACTGTATTTTTGTTTTTCTTTGCGGGAAAAGGAGCCATTTGTTGTCAGAGAACCCACCTTCACTACATGGGGGTTACAGAAATAGAGCAAGAACTGTGGGTAGACTTGAAAGACCATGTGTCAGATTTAGGTTTAGTCTCAGTACTCCAACTTCACCTCCTTGCTAAAAGGTTGCAGGGCTACAGCAAGAAAACCAGTGGCAGCACTCACTTACACTTTGTATTAAGTCTTTATATAAGGCTTTATCATCTTGAGTATCAGTGGCATTTATATTGATAATGATAGTGTTAAATAAAAAACACACTCTCACTGATTTCAATAAGACCAAACCACTGACAGCTAGGTGAGAGTATTACTTTAAACTCCTCCTAGATCTACAAGCTTTCTCTTATACTGTATGTACTGGTAGACAAACAACTATGGCTGTGGAGAGAGAACCTGAAATCTGCATTCAACCAATGTCAGGATCTTCTTACCTGGTGACACGTGATTAGAAGAGCTGTCCAAACAAAGAAACCTGATATAGTTTGAGCTGTGGAGGTCATGAGGAAAATTGGCTGTTCTTGTGTGACCACCGGGGCCTCTGGGACCATGGAGGAGTTGGCGCCCAGCGGGGCCAGGGTGGCTGGGGAAGCCGGGGCAATACCGACTGGAGAGTCATTCCCCAACCTCTCCGACAGGGGGATGTCTCGCCGCCAAAGTTGACTCATCATCTGTATGAAGAAAGAGTATGAAATAGATTTCGTAAATGCAGATGCCCTTCGTGTAAAATCAGACATATTCAGCCTTATTTCATTAAGCATTGGACGTATTGAAACAACTGGTCAATAACAATCAGCTGTAAAACCTTATGTCTGTTATAAAGCCCAAATGAAAATGTGTAAATCCAACACAGGCCTGCATGAGTCAACATCTGCTAATGTCAGACTGATACGAATAGAGATACAGAGCAAAAAGTAGGACAGTGCACAGATCTACACTGTCTATCCGCTAAGACTGCGTGGATAGACAGGTGAAGTGAGATCAAAGCGGAAGGAGTGAAAAGAAGAGGAATAAGGTGGGTGGGTGAGGAGAGGCTGACAAAGAGTGTAAAAAAAAAAAACACACACACCAGCACACGTTGGTGGGTTGAGGGGGTGGAGGGGGGGGTTGAATCACTCAAACACAGCGAATCAGTGTGACAGCAACGAGCTGAAGGCTGCTGACCCAATTTCTCCCCTTTTATTTCTCTGTGTCTTCCTGAGGGCCGGGGGAAGTGTAGTGAAGCTAGAAATGGCACCAAACACAAACATATTTCTCCAGAGTAGCGAAACACATAAAGTCTAAGTCTAACACCTTTCCACAAAACAGCACCAAAGTGCAGGCTGAACACAGTGATGTGTGTAACCACGGGTAACAAGGCTGATCGTTGACATGAAACTAAAGTGGAATAAACCCTAATTCTCTAAAATGGGGACCATTATATGACAAGAGTCATAGACTGGAAAGATGGGAGACAGTGAGCGGCATCAGGTATCATTTTTGTGCTTCACTTAAATACCCATTGTTAAATAAACTAAACCAGCTGTGCAGCACTGCATCGTCCAAAACCAACTCAGTCGTCTTTTTTAGATTATGTACTATGTCAGTGCTGATGATGACACCACATTATTAGCATGGGAGGATATCACACGTTAGAAAACCTCCACAACTCAAAGTATCAATAATATTCATATAATAAGTGTTAACAAGACAAGTGTTGTGTAATGCATTACCACAGCATGGATTTGGACAAACAGAAACAACATGAGTCAAACTTACAAACATCAAAAGCATCTAAAGTCTGCTGCGTGTCCCTCCCAACCCTGTTAAGTCACTGCACATCTCTGTGTACTTGCATCCCTGCAACTACGTCAGCGTCTTGGTGTGGATAACAGGAAGGCCATAATCTAATCATTCACAGAAAAACTAATTCCACAATGACTTTCACCCCCCACCTCCTTCCCCCCTTGAACCAGCTAAATATGGGTTCAATATTGGCACTCGGTGTGCTCATGGACAACTCATTCTGCTCGTCAGCTTACAGCGTGTCACACACCACAATGTGTTAGATTACTCAGAAAAGGAAACTGCAAGGAAATCAAATAGGACAGTAGGCCTACAAAAGGCTCTTGAACACTGACTGTTTTTTGATTTCTTAATTATTGGGAAGGAAGAAAAAATACCAGTGAGATAACTAGAATATAAATTCACTGGTTTGTCATATTTTGACATTGGTGTCATCCACTCTACTTTATTTTCCTTTCTCTCTACTACAAAGCAATCATGTAACCTAACATCTTGTGCAATGATATAGGTGGCAGTTCTACTTTGACACAAGACACCATGCACTTTTATTTGATTAATATCAATTAGACTATTTAGCACGTACATTTAGCAAATGTACCAGAGAGGAGAGGTCTTACCATTTATCATGGCACCTTTTTCTTACATAGCCTAGCAGGATGAGAGACACAATTGATTCTCTAAATCAATCAGCCATGAATAGATATGTAAATGACTCAAGTTGTTAAACATAAAACTGTGATAATAAATCTACGGATTCTTTAAAATGTATTTATATAAAGTGATGCCTGTTTTTCATAATAGATGTATACACTGGAGATGATCACAAACACCAGGCTGCACCCACAACAACATGGCTCGGTGCTTCCCAGTGGGCCACAGACAAGCGAGAGAGGCAACTCATCAATCCTGTTCACTGCACCCGTGGGCAGGTTTCAAAACATGCATTGTACTTTGACCTCAATCGATTCAGCTGTGTTTGTGACGGACCATCATCAAGTCCACTGTCCTCAGGCTATAAGAGCTGCATCATGACACATAGCTACTGTAAAAGCATCAGGCCATTAAGGTAGTGTTCAATCAGAGCCAGTGGAGGCAACAACTGGGCTACTTAGCCTTGACCACAAGTCATTTCCCTTTTCCTTACAGTGGTGCTAAGTGTTGCTGTAACAGGACGACACAGAGCATGTTTCCCACCGTCCAACCTTTGTAACTGTGGACACAACAATCCGTGCTGGATTTTAAGAGTAATGGTGACATCATTTTTTATGCTAATTCAGTGGGGGGTGGGGGTGAGGGGGCAATATATTTACATCAGCAATATATTTACATCAGCTGATATAGAGGGTCTGCGAGGTAAGACAAACAAAGCGACAGGAAAAGATGGTAGCTGTTGTTGAGAGTTGTGGCTCCATCCTGCTGCTGGACTCACTCACCTCCTCTGCAGTTGTTTGATCTGCGCTGGTTTGAATCCAAGCATCAATTTTAGCTCATCATCTCAAGGCGACTGCAGATCTTCTGGACTTCAAAAAGTTATATATAGGAGCCCGGTAACCTTCAGACGAAAAACAGCCAAGGATGTGGTCCCCGCATCGCTGTTTAAAGCCTCGGAAACTGGACTATTTTTTTTATATGCAGCTGTAAAGAGTCGGCAGCAGCTGAGCCGTAACTGCGCCGTGCGCTGCGAGCTAACGGTAGCTAGCCGTCCTAGCCTGGCGCTAGCCTGCTGTGGTTTCTCCCCGGAAAGTCGAAAACAAAGAAATATAACACGCTCTTAAGAAGCAACGCGCTACGGTTCAATGATAAAATAACTATGACAAAATCACGAGTATTATCTTGCCAGTTTCCCTTCCAGTGCCGACGAGCTGGACACCGTTACTTCTTCCACATCACCAGCACCAGCAGCAGCAGCAGCAGCAGCGGTAGCAGCAGTCACTGTACCAACAGCAGCAGCTGCCAGCAAATAGTCCGCTCCCGGCGCATGCGCACTGGGCCGTTTAACTTCACAGGTACTTTGCTATTCAATATGATGTAACGTTGTTCAGGAGCACTACAGTACATGTACACACAACACACCCCTTTATACATATTATAAAAAAAACAAAAAAATATGTTACACAACAGAAAAGAAAGAGAAATGAGTCAGCAAAAAGTTGTGAGCAACGTTATTCGTTTTTATTACTTCATAAAATATACACAAATACTGTTGTAAATAAAAGTGTGTTAAACAACTGTACAAGCTATCAGTACACAATACATAAAGTGAAGTCCCCGTCGTCGCAGCCTCTTCTCTACCATCCCCAACCCAACAGTTACAATGCCACTGGGTCATGGTGGCCTGTACAAAGGTAATTACACAGTACACTGCTATTTACACATCCCTGCAATTGCATCAGCTGTTTTCATCTGAATGACATCATCAAGGTTGCTGGAGGTTGAAATTTCAAGGTGACATCAAACTATTGGTGTATCATTTTTGCAGAAGGAATATTGAAAGCCCTATGTATCACATGAGGTGGACAGACAACCTTTGAGACAGAACAGAAGGCAAAAATATAGGATAAAGATAATTCTAATAAGTTATAGGACGATGAAATGAAACAGATAAGAAGAAAGAACAGAAAGTTACTTCTGACAAATAAAAAATAGTTTAACATAAATACCAAAAACAAACAAAATCATACAAAGACAACATGAATCTTATATTCTGAGCAGGGATACACTGCACCACGTTCTCTCTAACACACTCTCACAGACATGCACACACATAAAATGTTGGATGACCCAGCTGGCAAAGCAACAGTAGCCCATCCCACATAACTAATACCTAAACTTCTGAACCCCGTTTTAGTCATTAGTATGCATTTTTCTACTTTACATCTTAAAACAAATAACCACATTTTGGCTTTACATCAAAATAAAAAATATTTACAGTGGAGTAAACATTTGAAAAAAGAAAAGAAAAGAAAAAATCATTGGATGCCCCAACCCCAAACTGTAATCCCCATCAGAGCCTCCCCACGCCCCAATGACCTCCAATAAGAAAAGAATAAAAAAGGTAACATTAAGAACTATCATAAAAATTGCAGCCACTATTTGTTAGCCAAAACGGGCAGCTATGGTCTCTGGTCAAATACGCTGAGAATTTCCTGAGGAGCTTCCCTCAAGACTTGGGAGTGTGTCTTTGCAATATCTATGGTCATTCTTCACCTTACCCACTCACATTAAAACCAAACAAGAACACGCAATTCAAAAAACGGGGGAAATCGGGTCAGTGGAGGTTTTGGTGGCTGAGTTTTGAGGGACAGTACATCATCACAACATAGATGGATGAAGGGCAAGCAAGGACCAATTGCTACTTCACCAGAAACGTTACTCTACAACAGCTAAAACATCACTTACTTTTCCTTCCAAAGTTATCTCTCTCTTTCTTTTCGTCCACTACCCTTGCACCTATCGCTCCCCACCTACCTCTTCATCTTTTAGCTGTTAACATCTTTCAAATGTAAAAAGACAGGAAACCCAGAACGGGCTCCAATTTAAGACGTCCTCATAAAAAGGTAAGACGACATTCACAGAAAAAGTTGTTTTTGCTCTGTTGAAACTGAAAAAGATAAATCTTTACTAAGCCTATATCAATCACAAAGTTGACCTTTGAGGAGAAACATGCGTGTGTCCCTGATACCTTTTTGCTTCTTTGATGCCCGTTCCTTCACATTTGTCAGACAGAAGGTACTGAGGGAATGCTTCGAGGAAGAGGGGAGCAGGTCTGAGCAACCATGGAGCAACAATGGTGTAGCACTGTCAGTCGTTTGCATTTCGTATTGTGGTGATCCAGGGTTCAGTAAAGAGGGTCCTTGAGAGAGTGCATGTGGGATGCCATCATGTACTTCCCTGGATCTTTTAAAAAATTTACCGTCCAAAATATCCATGTGTCCATTGGCAATTATCTTGAAATAAGACAAGGTAAAAAAAAATAAAAAGGACAAAAAACCGGAGCCATGAATATACCTTGCAGCCCTGAAACAAGAGGCGGATAATTAGTTATTTGATCAGGTAAGTAATGTATTAGTGTATTTCTGCGGTCAGCATGTGAACAAATGAGTGAAACTAGACCTCACCTGTCAGTTTCATGTGCATGCAGAGCCAAAGCCTTCTACTTGCCCATGTGCTCGAATGGCACGCTGACCTGCAAAACAAACAGACTTAGACTCAAGAGGAAGCATTACACACACATACAGCAGGCACAATGATGACGGTACACTGAATTAACATTGGTATTTTGTCATGATATGGACATCACCCAATAAAACCACAGTTTTAAACACACCACTGTAAATACTATTGATTGTTTCAGTGTTACAAAGAGTTACGAATCTGTCATATCACCTACATCTGTTACTAAAGGTGTAGCAAGTCAGAAGTGAGCCATGGTCTTATAGATGTGTTTCAAAACCATGTGATGGATTGCAAGGTAAAAAACAAAATCCCTTCATTTAGAAAAAAAACCTGTTATTATGGTATTATTGAGTCACATCACTCAAAAAGATAATTTGAGTCCTGAGGAGCTGTCATTAAACCAAACGAGTTGTGTGTTTTCACCTGTGATGTAGAAATTCTGGACTGGTCATGACGGGCTGTGAGGTCAGAGGACGATACGTTGGCGGGAGCCCCGCGGTGGAGCCTCATGCTCACCTTCCTCTCCCTCTCTGCGCGAGAAATTGCACGTGGCGACGTGTTCCCTGAAACGATGCATAAAATTGAGGGTTGACCACATCTGGTGCAGACATTCGAGACAGAAATCCCTGCTATGTCGGAGGAATTTAGCAATTTAGAGGGAAACTCACCAGACTGTTGGACCCGCGAGGCAGGGTTGGAGATGGCCTGCTCCGGCCCATTCCTCACTCTGTTGGGAGCGCTGGGGTTGGGACCAGGGGGGAGGCCTCGTGATGCAGACCCTCTGGGGGCTCCTCCGATTCGCTCGTCCCTCTCATCTCCCGGTCTCCTGTCCCGATCCCCATCCTCAGCTGTCCGACTGGCGCCCTGACAGATGAGAGCAGTTACATTAAAGCTATTCCAATGAGAATAAACCGTCTACCATATTCTGTGCCATATTGTAACATGTTTTTAAGTTAGAAACACTTCGTCATAAACTCACAAATTTGAGCATGTTCCAGTCAAAGACATAATCATAGGAGAAGCCCTGTCGGTGGAACAGATTCCTGAAGAGTTGCCGTAGGTAGGAATAGTCCGGCTTGTCGTCAAAACGGAGTGAACGGCAAAAATTCAGGTATGTGGAGAACTCAGCTGCGGGAGAGGAAGTAATGACAAAAAACTCAGATTACAACACAACATAACAACATCGCTGAATCAGTAGTAACCTTTGACTTTGATTAGATAACATTTGCATTGTTAGGGTTCAATTTCACACGAAGGAAACCTGACACTGCTGCTGCAGCAGCTAGTGTCACAACCACAGCCACTGGTATGCTGCAGCCTCGGTACACGCAGGCAAACACAGACACATCACTTACAAGGGTATCCTTTGCAAAGAACCTCGATGGGCGTGGACATTTTCTTCTCACTGATTCGCTCATACTTCTGTCTCTTGGTTGCAGCCTTGAGGCCCTGCCAGGGGAGGGAGCCCAGGTTGAAGTACATGAGCACATAGCCCAGAGACTCCAGGTCGTCACGTCTGGACTGCTCTGTGGACAGCAAAAAAATAGGGAGACGGTATATAAGAGTGAGAGAAAAAAGCTGCAGGATAACCCCTAAGTGCAGTAAACAAAGGACCATTCACCTAAACCCCATTTACAGTTTAAAAAGATAAAACCACTGGCCTCTTCAAACACACCTCTCAAAGGAATTATACAAAGTTACAGGTTTCAGGAGTTTGTAATGGCCACATAATAGTCACCAACCCATCAATGAAATGCAGCCGATTGTCAAAAGATGAGAAATGACTTCCCTTTTCCATAAAAAAAAGAGGCCTATTGGCTCTATTGTGGAGACATTAAGAGCTTTCATGTGATACTGGGGTCTAGTGATCTTTTAAGATGTCACAACGACGATTGATTTTCCTCCACATGACTACAGATGGAAAATAAAAAGAACGGGGGTAATTATTCTATTCTATTTCAATATCTATGTATGAAAGATAATGGCAGCGCAATGAGGTCAATTTGTGCTAGAGATGTGAACAGTTTCCACTACATGTCCACTTTGTACAGAGGAACATGTCGCCTGTTAATCACACAACACCAGAAATTAAAGTTGCTTATTGGAGTGGAATAAAATGAGCTATTCTAGTGTGTAAGCAAGGTTTGGGCATCACAGCACTCGCTGCCATAACAGACTGATCAAGCTCCACATTCAAATGGGTTTCTTCATTTTAACACTTAAAACATCGACTCCTGAAACTGCTGAAACAGAGACAGCTCTATCCCGTCAGAGTTTCAGCTAATGTCCTCGGTTGTTCTGCCAACCATCCTTTGTGCTCATCTACTGTATATCCCTCAAGTTACTATCCAAGCCAAAGTCAATATTATAAAAACAAAATACAGTGATAAATCATATCATTTATTATCATTTTGTACAATAAAATGAGATAGGGTGTGTGTTTAAATAGTTAGACATGAAAATAGTCTGCAAAATGTTTTATGGAGCATTACACTGAAATGGAAAAACCACTACAGGCCTGCTTTCTATCCCAGTTGGCATTTCCTTCATTCGCTGTGTCACGAGCTCTGTTCCTTTGCATCCGCTAAATGATCTGATAGGGTGTGTATAAACAAAAACACTGATAAAGAGATGAGGAAGATCCAGAATCAAACAGAGCAGAGCTAGTTAAACAACTGAAGAACCCCGGATTTAAAAATCACTGAATATCATGTTGCCACAAAAAAAAAAAAACTAAAAGCAAAAAGAAAAGCGATCTGGAAACTTTTTTCAACAACAACTGGTGAAATTTGACGCACTGTGTGCGTTGTGTTAAGGGAGATCTCATAAGCCGGCCCTGATGTATCACATTTAAGGTGGAGTTTAGAGGCAGCTGTCAAAGTGGAACTACTGTGTCACCCTGATGGAGCAGAAGACTTCGTTTGCCTGTCACTCAAAACACCAACAAATACTTACAAATGTCCTCATTTCTTTTCCGTTCGACAGAAAACAACAAGAACCGACCTATTTCCTTCTGCTTTACATACCATTACCCACACATTTAGACCTTGCTGCCATGGCAGCGACGCAGGATGTAAACAAACAAATCACAACACATCTGAAAGGAGCTTTCTAGGGCCAACAGACCTGCCTGAGAACATGTGTGAATAACAAGGTCAAGCAGCAACAGCAGTGCTGTCATGAGGAACCTAATCCAATGTTCTGCAAGACAAGTGACAAACTAGCACCACTTCTTGATGCTCAACACACACACACACAAATATAGCCTTCGTCTTACCGATTCCAAGATGCGTGTTGATGGAGGCGTAGCGCGCCGTGCCGGTCAGGTTCTTGTTCTCCCTGTAGGGGATGTGCTGGTGTGTGCGGGCATCACGGTACTTCTTGGCCAGGCCGAAGTCGATGATGTACACCAGGTTCCCCTTCTTGCCAAGGCCCATCAGGAAGTTGTCGGGCTTCACATCCCGATGGATGAAATTCTTGGAGTGGATGTACTCGATGCGACTGATCTACAGAGCACAGGTGAGACAATGATTGATAAAACGGTCCGGTTCTGCAACACAGAACACCAATCGTTCTGATAAAAAGAAGAGAACCTTGTGGCACTTTCATGGTGACATTAATACGCAGCCACACATTAACATCATTACATGTTACTTGCTGTCAGGCCCGGCACTTTCCTTGTTTTCCAGTTTTCTAAACTCACTGAGCAGCAGTAGGTGCACTCAATGCATCAAGACCTTGAACAGACTAAGGCAAAGAGGACAGCAGGATATATGGAGACAGGACACGACAAGGTGACGACCCCTGGCTATAAGTGGACAGTCCAACACCCATATAGAGGACTGACACAGCAACTTGGCTGCAGTTAGAACGAAAGGTTTGTTGAGTTGTGCTTCAGAGAGCTATCCATGAAATGAAATATCTAGGCCAAGATAAACAGAGAGGCCTGAATCCTGCAGTACAGAGGATGCACAAGAGCAGTGGTGACCAAAACATGTATAATCTTTAAATAAGCCTTAGGGGAATCATGTGCAATGTTTCAATACACGAGTGTGTGCGCCAACAAATACAAGTTATTCAGGTCATGCACATGACCTAGTAGGATCTCAATACTACATCTCTGTATTGTGCTTATAAACAGAACTGTTTCACTTAGTGAGATCTTGACTGAGGGGACTGTGAAACTGTCCTAATTCTAACACCCCCCAAACTATTCAGAGACAGGACATACCATCTGGTCTGCCAAAAGCAGGACAGTCTTCAGGCTGAACTTCCTGGAGCAGAAGTTGAAAAGGTCCTCCAGACTGGGACCCAGCAGCTCCATGACCATCACGTTGTAGTCCCCCTCTGCGCCACACCACTTTATCGAAGGAATGCCCACTAGAATACAAGTTTTTTCAACCAGTTATTATTCACAGTTGATATTGTTGCAAATATATGATCATGTATGGTGCATCAACTCTGTGAAAATGGAATTACATCACAATGTTGAGAAAATAACAGTGCTTCAGACATAAAGAATTAACTGTTGACATTTCCTGTGGGTTTAGGAGGGAGTCTGCGTCTGGAATATTATCCGTGACAAAACATTTTGATGTGGAATGCGTTGAAAAATCAAGCCGAGCATGTCAAAGCTGTGTTCACTTCCTACCTCCTCCTTGCATCATCTTGTAGAACTTGCTTTCGATGTGTAACTGCGGGTGTTTGGTCTTCACACATTCAAGCTTGATGGCTACCTCTTCACCGGTGGCGATGTTGGCACCTGACGAGACACACACAGAAAACAAACAATTAAAAAATAAATAAATAAAAGTACAACCACACATGTCTGAGCCATGACAACTTCACCAGTACATGTGGCGATGGATGAATGTGAAGGAAAATCTGACTCAGTGCCCAGATTAAAAGAGAAATTAATGGTAGAGTATGAAAAGAGACTGTCCAGCAACTAATGTGGAAAGAACCTGAGCATTTGGACAAAATGGAAATATAGCAAAGGCATGCAAAAACAGAAAAAATGTTGTCCGTTTCCACTTACCAAGGTAAATGTCTCCGAAGGAACCACTCCCTATTTTTCGCCCTAGCCGGTACTTGTTCCCCACTCTCAGCTCCATGGTTGCGAGTCGTCACTGTCACAACACACAGCACAGATATGGTTAGAGGAGGGCAAAATACACATGACACTAGGGTAGTTAGACCTCTTCTTTACTCTCACACAAACATTAAAGAAGAGGAAAACTCAGCTGAATGTAACATCAGACTATTTCCTCGACTTTGCCCGAGTGGTAGAATGAGGGACGATACCCTCAAGAGCCAGTCAGCTGCTCACATGACGACCGTCAAGGCCAGACATGCTGAACTGACCACGTGTTTGTGTGAGAATGTAGCCTAAGCAGGGCTAGTTGATCAGCAAACAGCTGTCTTGCCTCCAGAAACACACGATTAGATTTGTAGGATGGCTGGGAGGGAGGGGGAGGTGGCTGCACCGAGATCAACAAACACAGGGAGGAGAAGAGAGAAGAGAAAAAAAAAAAATACAGCAAAATGCTAGTTGCTTCTTGGAAGAGGAGTGGATCAGAAGAACCAGCGGCTGCATCAGGACTTGGCGCACACGAGGAAATGAAGTGTATCTTCTGAGCCGAGCTGCACGTGATGCTGGAGCAGGATCATCATTTATTTAGTACTCGCCCTACCACGCCACATTGTGCAGCCACTGCAAAAGCAAGACTAAGCTCTCTACTGTTCTGAGCTGGCACTGCCAAGGGAGGGAAGGCATGAGCAGCCACGGCACGCTGGCTGACTTTATCTGTGTCAAGGCCCTCAGACAATTCTGTGCAATGAACTTCAGGAGGCAAAAAAAAGTGCTGCAGAGAATCATCACCAGCATCGGCGCATTTTTCAAAGAGATTTTTTTATTTCCCAAGCAGCAATTTGGGTTCACTACGTAAAAACACACCGTGCCCTTAATAGTAACAGTGAACGCCTGTTCCCAATGGAGCTCAGCTGTGTTTTCAAATAACAGTTCATGTCAGCCTGGGCGCTATTAAATAAGTACACGTCACGTGCTCTATTGACAATTCAGCAGGGACGCATATGAAACGTACCGTGTCGTCTCTCCGGATCTCCGTTTTGTACTTTCAATGACCTGAATCTACATCCTCTATAGAAAACAGCAAACAGTCTCATGACAACATCTCAGAGAAAGTGCAAAACAAAGCATTCTCAGACAACCCAGGTTTTGTGGCCATGCCAACTCAAGCAAGCAGAACACAGTCATCAATTCTGCAGAGCTGGTCCTCTGCATTCAGCCTGCTTACACCCAAACATCCCTCTCTCACAAAGTCACAAGCTGCTATAAAACAGTCATGTCAAATATACCACCATCTACTGACTCCAACACATACAACTTGCATTGCTCCGTCCTCATTTCCAGTGACAACATCAAGTGACTCAACACACCAAAAGACATGGGGCCTATAACTCTGTTGGTCGTAGCTGACTGGGGGACAGCCGGCCATAGTAGATGTGATGGAGGCAGATGGATTTGGGTTAATAAAGGGTTAGGTTTCATTACACCAAAAGGCTGTCTCGTGTGATACAGTCAGGGAGTAACATTATAAATCAAAAGACCACAGTGCAAGTTGCATTGATTAATTAATGTATGTTTGCAGTATGTGTCCCTATGAGTTTAAGTGAATATTTCCTCATGTGTTCAATCTAAAAAAAAAAAGCTTTAGGGAGGATGTAGCAGTGTGAGGATATGTAAGATGTTTAAAAACTTAGCAACAATGTGAAGAATGCACTAAATGTTGTTTCCAAATTGGCCCCAAGTGAGGAGTAGCAGGTGGTACTAGGCTGTCAGACACTTGGAAAAACAACATGTGCCATTGTAGTAGTAGCTGCCTGAAAGATGGGGAAAGTGTTGCTTCAGTTGGAGTCCCCAAAAGTGTGGCCGATTTAGTATTTCTAGAAATAACACAGACACACTCGTGTAGCGGGGGTCCTGGGTGGAAGTGACAAAGTTAAGTCCGAGAGGAAAAAACAAGTGAGAGACTCAGAGGATTTCACAATCACACGTAGAGCCGAGCTGAGCGGTGCTACGCCTCTCACAACCAGACAGCTGTCAGTCCACGGCCAACTCTGGGCTACAAACTACACACCAAACACACGAATCAATACAACAGCGACACAAACAACACACAATGTATTTGTTATGTGCGTGTACTGGCGGGTTTCCGACTGTATTTTTCAGGTCCTGGTTGCTAATCTTTGAGAACCGAGTCAGTTATGATTTACGATACCGGACCAAAAATATCTGCTATAATATTACATTTAACAGCGTTTGTTAACAGTCATAACGCTCATATCGACTCATTTGCTTGAGTAAAATACGATAGTAATGCTAGAAAATAAATAAATACCAAGCGAAGGCATTAAGGTTAGTTAGTGTTAGCTGCTAAGAGTAGGCTAGTGGAGAAACGTTAACGGTACCGTGGTACGTGCTGCACCACCAACATTATCAAAAAAATGTTTAAAAAGCTATATATGTGTGGTTATATCGGACTTCGCCACATTTTCTATTATAGTTACAACCAACCGCACCCATGTACTGGACCAGCCTGTGTAGATAGCTATCCTTACTACTCGCCCCCTCCCCCTCTCGCGTAAGCCGTGAATACAAGCCTCTAATTCGGCCGAATCAGGCCGCTTTTCCCCCTCGGTTTCCCCGGTTCCCCGACCCGCCACTCACCCGATACTGGGTTCGTCCGAGAGCTGGTTCGGTGGAGCTTCTGATCCGATGGTTGTCAGCCGGACAGGGGCCTGGGTAAAGGAGGATGGGAGCGGATTCTGGCGGCTTTCATACCCCCAGCTCGGAGCTCTGTCGTCGGTTGCACTCCCTGTTGATAGTCCCTGAGAAGCTCGAGCAGCAGCAGCAGCAGCACGGGCGGCCGTCCTCCACTCGAGTCTGTCTCCCCCTCTCGTTACTTAACAACACGCCCGTTCACCACGTCGATGATGTCATCCCCTGGATGTCAGGGCACCGTCATTAAAGAAAAACGTCACACGCAACTGCTCCTTCCTCCAAACATTATGACCATTAATTCAGCAATTATCAACTTAGTCTAATTATCAAGTGTCTAATTGTCACTTCAAGCGACAATTCTGAGTTTACACAGTCAATCCGGTCTTGTTTGCCATGCACTACACAAACGAATATAACATGATATTCAGCAATAATGGTATTTATCAGTTTGCACAAGTGTCTCCAGTGTGATTTCTTGGCAAACATGAAAACTGATTTTTCCACCAGTACACACCTGCAACTCCTTTATGACTCAATTTGAGCCAATATTTATTTGGATCAGGGTCCTGTCACAAAACTTTTCTCTGGATTGAAGAAATGATCTGTAATATTGCTTCTGGGGCCAGTGGTACCCACTACACACAATGAGAAGGAAAATAATTTCATACAGTAAGCAGTGGCTTACTGCAGGATGACGTGGGTGTTAAATAGGATTGGTTTGTGGATGGTAATGAGAGGGTGACAGATGGACATCCTGGCTTGTTTTGCTGTGGCCCAGTCTGTGAACAGTCATTCCACCTGAATGTACTTTCTCTGTCATACTCATCGCTACAACATGCAGTACCAGGCATTGCCTTACATTGGGAAGCACACAATGAGGTCAGGTTAATAGATAGTGCCACACTGTGTGACATCAAGACCTAAACGGATAAAGGACCAGTGCGTCAACACAGAACAAACTCCCAAGTGCTTTTAAAACACAAATTTCACACACAAAATAAATAACAAAAATGAACACAAGGACAAATGTAGAAGCCAATACTTTCATCTTTATTAATCTTGTTCTCATTTGTTTAAATAAATTTTTCCTTTGTAAAATCTCAAAACGAAAACACTGAACAGGAGTGTTAAAGCCTGTCTTAATTTAAAACGAATACACAACAACAGAACATTAAAAACGTACGGTAACTCTTACTCTGCATCTGTAAACAACCCGCCCCACCCCTCCCTCCCACTCCACACAGTTTGATAAGATTTGGCATGTCCATTTTCTCAACGCATATGCCTTCAGCTCTTTGTGTCATTAAAATGTTCTTTTTTTTTTTTTATTATTGCAGGTCGGACAATAAAAAAGACAAGTCTGCTAAAAAAACAACTTCAAATGAGAAAAAAGCATTAGTGCCAATATTTCTTAACACACAGTCAGCAGTATATCGAATGCACTCAAAACATTTTTGTATAGACCTTCTGTATAGTAAGCAGCCTTGCCCACATTATGACAGGCAGTAACATGCACACACACATTATCCTCACATTCACACACGCACAACAACTGTGGTGGTTTAATCCACTTACTTGGTCTCAGTCTCACTCATACTCATGTCCACATAATGTGTATGATACTGCACGCAGTATCGACACATGGAGAAATGCAACAAAGCCTCAAACTGCCAGCAATTAAACATTTATCACTGCAACAGTAACAAACATGTTCAAGAGAGAATAACAGAGAAAGAGTGCGTGAGATACAACAGTAGGAGGTCAGCATTTTGAAAACAGAACAATGACATTTTTCAATATTTTCACTGTTCAAAAAATTAAAACCATACATACAAACAAACAGAAAAACAAACTTAACATACACAGTAAGATACAGTTCTGTTGTCAATCAGAGCTGTTTGCATGTGTTTGGATTCGGTCTCCATCGTTAAGGGGACGTGAATACAAACTGCACTTGAACCTCACATCATGTAGTAGTTTTAAGTTCTCTTATACGATGAAGGTAATGCTGTTTACAGTGCCCATCTGTCTGAAGGCTTGTCTGTATTTGGTGTGTGCATGTGTATGTAAATCTGCTGAAAAGTCCCCTATTTACTAAGCACATAGCAATCCAGTCAAGTCTCTCAGACCAACTGACTTTTCATTCTTTTTCAGGTTTCAAGTCTAAGCAGTTGAAATCTTCATCTGTGGAAAAAGGCTGTATACACATCTAACAGTCCCTGCATTTGTTTATATAATAGCTTAAGTCTGGCCACAAGAATGTGTGTAAGCATGTCTCACATTTCTGCTTTGTGTGTGTGCACATTAATATGCATACCATGTATATGTATGCACATGTGGTATATGTGTAGTACATTAATATGCATACCATGAAAATGTGTGTGTGTGTGTATGTGTGTGCTATCGGTACATATGTATCCCAGTGTATGTTGTATCAGTGTGTCCAAACCTACACGTGCAAATGGAGGGGGCTCATCAGATGGAATCAGCTCCTCCTCCCAGCAGGTCGCCGGGTAACAAAGCGGCAGGGCTGTCCATTTGGTGCCTTTCCTCCATTTGCGGTGCCCCCCACAAGCTGCTGCTGGGGTAGCCAGCAGTCATGCCCCCCCAAAGCCCAGACCTCCCAGCCTCTACTCCCCCGACGCCTCCTCCCTCCCCAGACCCATTGGTGCTCCACTGGGAAAATATCCCCAGCCCAGGTCCTTGGGCCGAGGAGGTTTCTGAAGAACTGCCTGTACCATCGAGACTTTGCCAGCCGGAGCCGGACGACCGCACGCTACCTAGAACCGCTGCTCCGCCTTCTCCTCCTCCTCCGCCGCCATTTCCGTTTCCACCTGAAGCCGTGCCTGCTGATGCCCGCTCACTCCCTGGGGAGCTGCCTCCACTGCTGGCCACAGTGGTGCCCGTTCCAGATGAGCCCTGCGTCCCACCGGCCGCAGCCCCTCCTGAGCCGGCGCCCTCTGCCCCTCCAGCCTGGGAATGTGCAAAATAGCGAGCGACTTCTTCCTCACTCACGAACTCCGCCAGGATTGTGGTGTTGCCCAGAACACACCTGAGAGGAAGTTACATGTTCGTTTTTAGATCGACAGCAACGTGCTCAGTGTTCAGTAAGTGTGTATTAAGGAGGTGACAGGTTAACCTACATGTGCAGTGCACCCTGGGCCTTGGCTGCTTCCTGCCGGCTGTTGTAGCGAATCAGAGCACTGCCCTGGGTCAGGCCAAGGTGGAAGGTCAGCAGGGGGCCATGCTGCATGCAGATAGTCCGCAGTGTGGAGCCATCGATCTGTAGGGAAAGCATAATAAAGGTTAGGTGTAAAAGATTTAATGTATGTGTGTGTTATGTGAGAAAAGCTTGAGTAATTGTCTGCAAAGTTAGCAATTACAGGGACAAAGAAAGGTCAGAAAATCTGTGGGGTTATACAATAACAGTTATATGTTTGAAGAAATGTGAATTAATAAATAATGAGGTGAGACTATACTGGCTTTACTGGTCTGTTATCCTGTTACAGTAAGATACACTAGACATGCACGCCTATGTACAAGAAGACTGGATTCCTGTAAAACACTATATAAAATTTCGCCTAGACTTTCTAGAAATTTCACATTTCCATTTCTATCCTGTTCGTGTGGCAGTGTCATACC
The DNA here is from genome assembly GCF_045865225.1 of Trachurus japonicus. Taxonomy (NCBI): domain Eukaryota; kingdom Metazoa; phylum Chordata; class Actinopteri; order Carangiformes; family Carangidae; genus Trachurus; species Trachurus japonicus. Next base: position 24,083,733 of record NC_140914.1, on the reverse strand, counting down.
AGTGTCATTTGTGCAGGCTCTAATTGATTAAATGGCTCATCCAACTTCACAATCCAATTACAGACGGATCACGCATCATTCTGTCTCATTTGCATAAGACAGACTGAAGGGGAATACAGATGAATGAGCACAGGGGGTTTAACGCTTTGAGTTCAAACCCTGACAGTGTGTCTGAGAGGCTTCTTTTCTTTACAACCATGAAGACTTCCGCTGTGGTGACAGGTTATAAAAATGTTGTAATTCTACGCTGTACGTACAGTTTACTTATGTGACATCTTTACCTGGATGACTTCCATTTACAGACAGTGACAGAGTGCTAACAATCAAACCCCCTGAAAATTGCCCCTTTGGTATCTTTTTTCTCACTCTTTACCTGAGGCGTCAGGTTGCTCAGCAGCAACCAGCAGCTGCCTCTGGAGGCCACACCGTCACTCCAAGCTGAGCCTTCAAAGACAAACAGAAAAGGAGTGAGAAACAGAAAAGAAAACAAGAATGAAACAATCATGTCACAGTTGATGACTGAGAGATTACATCAAAGATCAACTCATTAACATTAAGACAACTTTCTACAAAGTTTCATGTCACTGTAGGCAGACCAGTGCACAGCCAACATGTCGCTGTCGAAGACTACGTTGACAAACGGTTAAAAAATAATAAGATCTTTTCTCGTAAACAGTACCTGGCCCAAATCTTGACTCTTGATTAATCCCACCCCCTCCCCAGCTTCGGGCCAACCGTGGGCCTCCACTACCCCAGGGGGAGGGCGAGGTCTGCTTCTGATTAGTTAAACCGGGAGGGGGGCGTGGCAGCTGCGAGCTGTTGCGATTGGTCTTCCACAACTTGTTTTGTCCGATGGGCTCTGGGGGCCAGCTGGGCTTGTACTCCGAGTACTTTCCTGAGGAGGATATGAGGAGGGTGGGAGAACGAGGGGGAAAATGAGTTTTGACAAACACACCACAGAACTGGGAGTGGAGAGTTCACAGTACGGCTAACCTCCGAGGCATCTTTGCAGAAAAGACACAACACAACTCGAGCAAAATCCAACGTAAACACAATAATAGAATATCAATAAAGTAACAGTATATCACGATCAATTATTTAAAAGATACCTGTGCTGTGTGCATTGCTGAGGGGGCTGTCTGAGGCACTGTAGGGCCAGGCACCAGGTGAAGGCAGCGAGGTGTTGAGGGAGGGGTTTGGCCCTACAAAACATTACAAGTTTAAGTCAACCAGAGTACAGATGGAGTACACAAAGAGTGCGTGAGCTGCACTGTTCATTGAACCTTTGATCTACGACTTCCTGTCAATAAATAGTCAATTTATGAGACAATAATTCTAGGCCAGCAATATACAAATTACACTGGGTATAAAAGTGCATGGACAGACTGTCTATGTGTGTTTAGAGGTTGCAATTCATAGAAGAAAAAATCATATCAATCATAAAACAAGGGCAGAATTTCTTTCCTGGTCTGACAATATACTCGTACACAACAAAAAGGTTAAATGCTTATAAAATCTCTTAAGGCAATAAGCACAATGTGCTCTTAACATGAGATAAACAGGCCACTGTCACAGGTGCTGACAGTGAGTCCATTTCTGATTTTATTGCTGTTGGCCCTATAGATTGTTCCATAGTCAGACTAGCCATCAGGGGCACGGAGAGAAATCAATTAAAAAAGGGCAAACAGTGTGGATAAAATCAAAGCATCATACTAAAATACTGGTATGGCCAATTCTACATATTAAACTGCACATGAAGACCATCTGCAGTTGAGGTAAATAAAAATCCTGCTTACTGTTAAGAATAAAATGCTACAGTTGAAGATATGAATCTTTTTGAAAGAGCAATGATCTATTGAAGAAGTCCAAGACTTGGCTGACCAATGGTGTAACTTCATCACTCACTAAGTCATGGACATTTGCGGATGTAGTGCTGATCCATGGCTGCCCCAGTCAAAAATAGCTTAAGAATCCCCAGTAAGCCCCCATCATCTATTTTTTTGCTTTTAATTGAGGCAGAATTCAAACTTCTGTCAACACAAATCTCATAGTTTTGGAGATATATTTACAGCCTAGTTCTAAAACCAACAACTATGTTCACTGAAATATTGGGACATTTAGTTAAATACCTATGTTGTCTCGCAGTAACTGGTGGTCAGAGTCATTGAGGCTCGGGGGTCCTGGGGAGCCAAGAACACTACCAGGAGTCATGTAGGGATCGGACTCGGGGTCCCCACTACTCTGGATCCCCTTCCAGGGCACACCGGGCTGGAACTCTGTCATTGGACAACAGAAAACTTATTGACTGATTGAAATGATGAAATGCTATCATGCTGCTGCTATTTGTACATCATAAGAACATAACCACTCCCGTGGTTGTGGCTATGTTGATTCTTCTGGATGTCTTCATGTATTGAACATTTAATCGGGCCTCCTCTTACCTCAAAGCTTTTAATTAAACATTGGTTGTAGGATTAAGAGCGAATTAATATTATCAGTTCTTGTTCTTTCTTTCTTTAGGTAGTAAAATGTTACTTGCTTATAAATATGGAGTACTGTCTACATGCGAGTCTGAGGCTGTTGGTCATGAGGTAGCAAGTAGCAGAGAAAGACATATTTACCAGGAGGCCAGCTTGACGTGGCAGGTTTGTTCCCCATTTTACTACCAGGAGTTCGGTGCCAGCTGTCTGCAGAGCCCTGTGGGGGAATCCCTAAGCCATCACCGCCCAGCATTTCATACTGGGAGTAAGGGGATCCTCCTCTCACCTTTATAGAACTGGGTAAAGGACCTTCAGAACGGCACACGAGAGAGAGAAATAAGGTCAAACAGATTGACATGAATATGTTTCATATCATATTCAACTGACACTGTGAACAAAAGGTGATTGCCAGTACAGTTAACACCAGATTGACAGCAGTGTGGGAAGTGAGCTTTGCCAAACTGTGAAATTTGTCTTTGCAAATATCTTGTTATGAACCATCTGTTGACCCACCATTCTTGTGAAGGGTTGTGTCAGGGGGAGAGGGAGCTGGGGAATGTCCCTCCATCATCCATTTGAAGCGGGACTGCTGTCCTCCCGTGTCTTTCATCCCTCCCATCATGGGACCGAGCTCAAGTCCTGACAGGTTTCCACCGGGGGCAAGCCCTGAGTAGAGGTCAGTGTTAACATAAATTACACAGCTACTGGACGCTGACAGGTGAGCATACCTGCATTATCCTGAGGCACATTCCTTTGACTTCCGATCTCCAAAAACCGTAACACAGGATTTTACAATGCTATTTTGGCAGCCTAACCAACCATGTACACAAAACCTTTCATCAGATTCTTACAGAACTGATTGCATATTTTTTAACCCACAACAACCCACATTAGACTCACCAGAGTACATCCCTTGCGTTTTGGCATGAAGGTCTGATAAGGGCCCCCCCATTCCAGGATGCGGAAGAGAGTCTACCATGGGCTGCTTGGACAGGCCTCCTCCCAGGTGAGAGGGGGACAGTTTGGAGCTCCCTCCTCCTGCAGCAGCTCCTCCAACTCCACCCTGCTGATGCTGTCTCTGCTGCTGCAGAATAGCCATAATCCTTGCCAGCTAAGAAGGACACGATTCAAGAAAACAAATCGCTATTAGAATAAATGCAAAGTACACCGAATGTTCCCAAACTGTCTTGATAAATAAATACATGTCATATGTTCTCAGGAAGGATGTATCACAGTTACATTGGTTGAGGATCAAAAGGTGCCAATATCTCTGACCGAATGTGTCATGTCTGTGTGGAGAACATCATCATGCTCACCTGCTGTGGGTCTGGCTGCTGCCTGAGAGGCTGTGGCTGAGGGAACTTCCTCTGGTTCTGCAAGAGCTGCTGCTGTTGCTGCTGCTGTTGTATCAGGAGTTGACAAGCCTGTGAGGAGGTGGGGAGAAGATGGATCAGAGATGAAGGTAAAAATAGCAAATAGTGCTCAGATAATTATACTGCGAGTGCTCGCAAGGGTGGGATTACTACAATTTACCATGTGATTTAAGATTTATTCACACAACAGCAGTCTGCGTCGAAATATTTTTCCAATGTAATTTATCAATCTGTCAGGCAACAATCTCGGATTTAGAAACGTACCAGATGGAACTGCTGCATGTGGGGGTAAATGTTGCTGAGCATTGCTAGCTGCTGTGGGGAAATTTGAGGGGGGAACACTCCTCCCCCAACACCACCGACCCCTCCGACACTTCCAACGCTGCCAACACCTCCTACTCCTCCAACCACTCCACCCACACTGCCACCAGGAGAGGGCATCTGCTTCAGCATAGGACCCGGCACCTGTAGGCCACAGGAACTGCTTTATGTAGTGTCGTCGATGCAGACACTTGGCGTTAGCGGAATATGAGAAACGGTTGTTCACTCGAAATGTATGAATGATAAAACATATTTAAATCCATCAGTTACCGATTTCAAAACTATTCTTGCACATCATTAAGTCAGTACAAGGTGCATGGGATCACAAACTATTGGCTGGGCACACTGGACAGTGTTATTGGTATCTCTTCAGAGGGCCTTCAGCTATTTGTCTAAATGACAAACTGAAATGTTAATAAAGCAAGTAAAAACTGTGTGGGGGAGATTTTGTTTTCTGAGACTTTTTCGTAAATGAAAACAGAATTGATTGTTGGGTCTTTGCTAGAAATGTGCATGTCAACAGGTGAGTACTGATTCCCATTTTAAGCAACTGCACCGCATGACGGAAAGACACTTCAAGATGCAATAAGGGCCAAGTGAATTAGACGGCTAATGTGTCATCTGAGTAATGCTGGGGAAATTGAACCTGTGAAATATACACAGGTGAAACAGTACTAGGAAACAAAAAGAATGAAGTCGATTTCATTATACCAAAACATTGTGTTCATGGCCTCTTAGAAGCTGCCAAGCCACAAAGTGTTCAGGAAATAAATGATTCTGTTCAGCAGCTAGCAAGTCATACAAACAACACTACTACCACATTGACATGTAGGCTTCCTGCATATCACCTATGTGATTATGTTAAGTCAACACTGGCAGGACTCAGGAGACCCTCCATCTCTCTTGCATTCAAATTCATCCTGACTAATAGCATCAGAGACGGCAGACAACAGACCTGAGCAGACAGGAACTGATGAGGCACTTGAGCACGTAACCCCTGGGAGGGATTCATCTGATGCATGCCAGGTTGGTGCATCCCTCGAGGCTGAGGCATCCCTCCGCCACTGCCAACAAACACTCCATGGCCACCCATCTGGCATTTAATGGAAACCAGTCCACCAGTTACCACAACTCACACTTGACATGGATTTTCACAGCCACATATCATATGTTGTTGACATGAATATCAAAATAAATACACTCGACTGCCAACTTTAAAAGTGTAAGTGTAAAGTGTAAAAAGTGACTTAATAAAGGTTAGCATTACAAACAGACTCGCACCTTTTCACCGTAGGGCCCCATGTCAACAGGACCCATGTCTTTGGAACTAGGCATCCGGTAACCTCCACTTCTTCCTCCCCTTCGCATCTCTCCATTATAGTCAGTTATTCCTCTCTTATCTCCTTCCATCTTTTTGTCATCACTTGGGTCGTCGCCCTGAGGAAGAACAAAGTCATTTAGAGGCCTCGCGCTCATTTTGGGATAGCAACAATATAATCCATTCATCACAATGAAATCATCAATGAGTAATTTTAACTGCTAATTCTTCTTTAGTGACTTGATATCTTACCAGAAGACCCATGTTTGAAAACTGCCGTGACACTGGGTTCATCCAGCTGTCGCCGCCTCCACTCTGAAGAAAAGAAATTCAAACATTTTTCTTTCAGTCAAAAGCAGAAAATAAAAAATAAAATTGATCCGTCGGTATTAGGGAAAGATACAAAACAAAATTGAACTACTTAATTTTTTTTATTACACTGAACCATAAGATTCTGCGTCACCCTGTTTGTGGGTCTGAGAATGTTCCCTACCTTCATGTTGCCTCTCTTTCCTCCATGAGTCTGACCCCAACCTCCAGAGTTGAAGGAGGAACTGCTTCCCTGGGAGCTGGTGCTGTTCCAGACCCCCCCACCACCATCATCTTCCTCATCCCAACTGGGGTGACGGGAGGCTGAAACGGATCCTTCTCCTTTCCCAGCCCAGCTTTCCATTGACTTGGTGCCTTTAGCAAAAACAAAACATGATAGATTTGGAAGTTCTGGTTTGAAAAATTTCCATTCAAACTGAGAGATGTATAATGTTGTTTTGTTTGAGGCTTAGCATCATGTCTTGAAATGATGAGGTAACCCCAGAATTTAGATCTTGTAATGTGAATCAGTGCTCTTACCAGGTTTACCAGGGTTGGTTGAAGAGTTTCCCCAGCCAGGCGTTTTGCTGGGTTCATCTGGCTCCCCCCAACCTGACGCTGCTTCTGACGTCTGACCCCATGCAGCTGTACCATTATCCACATTTTGTGAACCTCCTCCCCACATACCTAGACATAGGATATTGAAAAACTAGCTTTTAGAATATGCCAAAGAAAAAGTGTTTATTGTGTGAAACTAAAATCAAGAGTCAGTGTATATGTATAAATATATTTGTGCTCAGCTGCAGCTGTTTCTGATACATGAAATCAATATCCTGCACAAGCAATTGTAAGATTGCAACATCTCAAAGAAAAGTTTTTTTTTTTTTTTTTTAACAATTCAAATTCTGATGATGCACTACTTTGGGTGTGGACTTGGCAAAAAATAACTTATTTATACAACTTATTTGTAATGATCACCCATGCTTACCCACTGCAGTGTTGCCAGGGTTTGTGTCCCTATTGTGCTGCAGCCCCTGCTGCCTCCTCGGTGGCTGCTGCTGCTGCTGCTGCATGGGTGGTGGTGGTGGGGCCGGTTGACTGTGGCTTTGGCTGGGCGCAGCACTGTTTTTGTCCCACAAATTCACATTCTTGCTGTTGTAGCGGTTTGGGTCTCCCCAAGCTGAAGTGCCGTCATCAATTTCCATTTTACGACTGATAGACTGAGGAGAGGGTTCTTCCCAGCCACTAGGCTCCAGGTTATCCCCCCCACCTCCAGAGATTTGGGGGATCGGGCCAGAGGTCCAGCCCGCACTTTGGTTCTGATTCTTGGATGGTGGACCTCCACCTCCGACATTTGACCGGCTGCTCCACCCTCCTGGCCCGGGACCTCCTGGTGGCTGCGGGCCCTGTGATTGGTGCTGCTGTTGATTTGGGGCTTTCATTGGTGCCACTTGGCTGTTTGGTATCTGTGCTGATGATGTGTGGGGCTTAGCACTCCCCCAGTCCTGGTGGGATTTGCCACCACCCACATCTCCCCCTCCCCATCCTCCACGCTGAGACCCCCCTTCATCAATATTGCCCCAGGAGGATCCCTCATCAGAGTTGCTTCCACCTCTGTTTCGTCCATCTCCCCACCCACTTGCAGGTATAGAGTCTCTCTGGTCTCTCTGGTCTCTCTGGTCTCTCTGTCCCCAGTCTCCTCCCCAGCCACCTGCTTCACCTCTTCCAGTCCCCTTCCACCCCCCTTTCCCTTTATCCTCTGGACCATCTGTCCATCCACTACCCTGTTCTCCAATGTCTCTCCTGTTTCCTCCTCCTCTGTGATCCCTCCATTGCTGTTCTTCAGTCCCCCATCCTTTCTCCTGTTTTTCAGGAGGGAGATCACCCCAGCCTCCAGCTGCCTTTCCTGGGTTGCCCTCAGCATCTCCTTCTGGCATCCCTGGCTTCCTTATAGTGCTACCAGGCATGTGAGGACCACAGGTGGATTGTGTTGCACCACCATCCCAGCCATCCTTCACTGTACCAGCACCAGAGTTTAGGCTGGACGTGTGACTGCCAGAAGATGGATCATTAGGTATTGAACTTGTGTTGGATGGGTACCCGGGGCCACGACTAGCGGTAGTGTTCATGGTTGCTGATGAGAATGCAGAGGAGGATGAAGTGCTTCTTTCATTTCTGCTTCTTCCATTTCTGCTTCCTGCTCCTGTTGCGGTGTCCAGGTCCCAGGCCACGTTCTGCCGAATCTGGGTCTGCCCCCAGCCCATGTTGGACAGAACCCTGGGGTCCAGGTCAGATCGATTGAGCATGCTAAGTAAGGCCACGTCAGTGTTGGAGTTCTGTTGGGAGCGGTGGTGCGCAGACGAAGCACGGTCCTGGTCCTGACTGCCACCACTCCCTCCTCCACCACTTCCAGCTATGGAGCCTCCTCCACTAGAGGATGAGGGTCCTCCACCTCCAGTGCCTCCATCTTGCCCTCCTCCTTCACCCCACTCCCCAACTGCCCCGTCCCCACTTTCCATCCCTTTCTGATTGTCCCAAGCTTTTGTCATAGTTTCAAACTTTGGTGTGGCAGAGTCCGGCAGAACGCTGCCACCAACCCCTACGCTGCTTCCACTACTGCTGCTGTTGCTGCTCCCGTCTCCTCCCCTTCCACTTCCTATTGCTAAGTTACTTGAACTTACACCTCCCGCTGTGCCACCCCACTCTGCATCTGAACTGCCTCCTTCCCACGCTCCCTGAGATACCACTGGGGTATTTGAGCCACCATCGTTTCCCCTGCCCCACGCTGCCTTTTCACCCTGACTACCAAAGCCCCACACATTCCCTTCCTGCCCCTGAGTTCCAGTTCCTCCCCCCCCCCCACCCATCTGCCTGTGACGCACCTGCACCGAGGTCGGAGGACGCTGGAGGCATGGATCTCCAAGAAGAAGTGGCAGCTAATGCGGAAGAACCAGAAAGGTTACCGTTCCCGTCTTCGTCGACACCAGCCGGCCCACAGTCTCTCTCATCACCACCTTCTTGATTTGGTCCTGCTCCTCCTCGTGCTCCCCCGCTTGAACCCGGATCCGCCCCTGGGTTTCCTAAGTGCTGCTGTGGTTCTGCACTCCTGCCCCCCACAGCTGTCTCAGTGTGCTGCTGATGAAGACCGGTTTGATTCACAGATGAAAGAGGGTGAGTGGTGATGAGGGTGGTGCTGGCAGAGAACGAGGAAGCTGAAGTAATGGACGAGTGTTGTGGGGGGCTGTCACTAGCCGAAGTCGACGTCCCACCTTGCACCAGAGCAGGCCAGGCAGAGGGGTTCATGTTGGGGTTGAAATTGGCACCAGGGACACTGCTGCTGCCACCCAAAGGGCTCTCCTGAGGCCCAGGAAGAAGATGGGAGACTTTGGAATTGTAAAATGCTGCTGATCCGAGCCCTGCCTCCACCTGAGAGGAGGAGGAAGAGCCCCACACACCACCACTTGACGGAACACATTCATTAAGCGAGGAAGAGGAGGGAAGAGGAGAAGAATGAGGCGGGGAAGGATTGTCCATGTTCCCTGTTCCTCCTCCTGCTGCTCCTCCCTTCTGCTGGATGTTTCTCTCACTCCATGAGGCACTACTGTTGTTGTTGTTACTGGGGCAGTCCTGCTCCTGCACCCCTCCTCCAGCCATATCAGAGCTCAGTTTGGCCCCGCCTAGGATGCTCGGCCAGTCCTCCAGGTCAGTCCCATCCACAATCACCTTCCCGCAGCCCTGAGAAGAGGACTGGCTGCCAGAGCCTGCCCCCCATGTGGAATTTGCATAAGTTGAAGTAGTAGTAGTAGAAGAAGACGACAGAGCAGCGACACATAATGAGGATGAAGAGGAGTTGGGGGGTGAAGGGGACGATGAACCCGGGTTGGAATCTATGTGAACAAAATTGAGACCAATAATTTAATTGACAACTCAAGCACTGACAATACAAACTAGTGAACAAACCAACTGGTGGTCCCAGTACTACAGCTTACAAGTCCCTATATTGAATATGTCATCATTGTCATGTGTACAAGTTTAAAACTATAATATTATAACATCAATTGCTGGATGGTGTACCACTATAAACCCTGCCCATGGCTGCTGAGTAAACTTAATTGCTGCTACTTTAAGACACAAGTTTACCACAGTTAGTGGCATCATGTGTTACTAGTAAATGTTATCATCTTTTAGTTTGGAAACAGTGACCCACCCGTGCCTCCAGCTGTGCTTGCATTGGGGTTATCTGCTCCCTGTGAGGAAGCAGGTGGGGTGGCTGCCCAGCCACCGCCTCCTCCTCCTGTACCCCCTTCCCCTCCTCCTCCTCCGCCCAGCAGCATGGAGGACAGCGGCGGCTGGCCCCTCTTCAGTAACACTTTATGGTCCTGCTGGCAGCGAAATCTCGGTGGAACCTCTCTGGACATGTATCGCTGCTGCTGGGAGCTCTGGCTTCCAGAGGGAGAGGAGGAGGGCTGTCCGTTGGCCACAGCAGTCCGCTGCTTTGCATTGTTCCCACCACCAGGAGGAACTTGTGCAGAAACCCCAGCTGCACCAGGACTGGGGGATGAGGGAGCAACAGGGCCAGGGCTGGGGGACACTGAGCCTGGGGTGGCAAGTGGCTGGGGGCAGGAGGGCTTGGCTGATTCTGGCACTGAAAAATGCAAATAATAAAAGGGTGTGAATCACTGGTATACTTGAAAATTGAGGCATGCACATGTACAATACAATTCTATGCAATAACAAATTCCCTGGGTCACCACAATACAAAACACATATCACAGTGGACTGTCCTAGTAACAAACAAAAAGAAACTAAACATACCTTTGATTTTCTGTTCTGGCACCTGAAATACAAAGAATATTTTAGTCTTACATAGGGCAGAGAATTTCCTGGTGGCAAATGATAAAGAACATTTTGTTTTCAGATCACTACATGAATACAAGTATGAGGGAGAAAATCTGTTACAGAAACCAAAAAAGGTCACATTTGATATTCACCATGTCAAAATCACACCCAAGGAAAATTGAAAGAAATTTAAAAAAACAAACAAACTTCTATTTACCAGAGTGAATATTCAAAATAGCCAATTAATAGAGAGTATCAGCTCTAATTCAACAAGTGAGTGGTAATGAACTGGAAACTGCATCATAGTGACAATTTGCAAAATAAAAACACAGGCAAAGGTTGGTGGCACTGTTTACCTTCTGAGAGGTTTCCCTTTTCTTTTTATCTTCTTTCTTCTTTTTCTTGTCTTCCATGAACCACTGTTCCCTTTCCTGATTCTCCTGTCTGTGAGGATACATGTACACATTCAATTATTAATGCTACACATCAGGCCTCACTTAAAGTAACTTAAAACTCACAAAATAATAGTTTTTTCACACATACACCACTTTGTTACAATTAATATTATGATCAGATCTGTGCCTGGTAATGCACCTACACAGTCTATGTTGTTAGGAGTGTAACGTTAACCTGGGGCAGGCAGCTTGACAACAGCCCGTGGTAGTCTAGCTTCTCACTGCATAATTCATTAACCAGCAAACGATTGCAATTCCAACCAACAAACAACACGGGCAACAGCCAAACACACAAGTGACTCCAAACTCTACATTTCTGGAAATGTCAGGGCCTCTTGCAATACAGACTGAAAAGGCAGCATGATCCAGATCATACTAGCTTTAATGTGTGTGGATGACGGGATCTATCCGGTGTTATCAAGGACAAGCAATGGCTGACCCAACACCTACCCCCCCATAACCCTGCAAAAAGTAAACATATGTGTTTGAAATATGCAAATAACACAGCCCATACCCCCGCCACGTGAGCCTGTTTGTGTGGAAAGCAGAGCATGCTCCAGAGAGCTGGGGAAAAGCTGGACAGTGTTGTGTGTGGGGAAGCAGAGGGCTCTCAGATATCAGAGAGCTGTAAATACGACTGGGCCCAGTGTGTGTTAGCTAAGCTGCACGTAATTAGCACCATGTCATACAGCGCTAATGCAAGCTAACCTCACAACTTATGGCTTTAACCCCTCTCTGGATAAACAACCAGCCTTTCACGGTTTGGCCTGCGTAATGTGTGAGAAGATGTTTTGTAGTAGCATTAAAAGCAAAACGACTTGGATTTCGGGGTAAATACGAGGCCAAGAAACAAATAGCTGCTAAGTACGGTCCACCAGAGGAGCTTTACTCGAGCAGGCGAACAGCTAATGCTAGTCGACTTCAACGCAGCGGTGAGCGCGGAGCCGCGACCGAGGACCGGGGTGTCGCGGGGATAAGCCGTCCCAGAGCCAGGTGCCTCTGTCGGCGCTCACCTGTACGCAGCAGACTGCGGACAACAACAGGCACGTCACACTGGCTACAGACATGGCCCCATGTTTGCAAACACAATGCATTCCCCTTCGTTTACACGAATGGCCTTTTTGTCTCGTAACTTCAGCGGGTACAAAAACACCGCTGACAGCAGGTCGGTGAGCGCACGGCGAGCTGCCTCGTCGGTGCCCACGGCCGACGGACAGACGGACGGACAGGGCCAAATTAAACGACGAACTTCGGTGACGTTTCTTCAGCCCTGCGACGCACAACAAGCGAAGCTCCTCTAAAACTGACAAACCCAAACGTTGTTGGCTGTACGGCGGTAGAAAATTGTTATAAACGACATTAGCCAGCACACATATTATGAAAGCTACCAAAGCGCACAACGTTTATGTAAAAAAATTAAAAAACTCACCTCGGGAATCACGTAGGACATAAAGTGCTTCTGTGCAAAAATTCTTGCAGACCTACCGCTAGCAGGCTAGCACGGCAGCTAAGCCCAGCGAGCGAGTTCTTCGAGGCTTCCAAGGCTAAACTGAATAAGAAATGACATCACCGAAAGGCGAAATGTTAATCGTAGAAAAAAACGAGGAAAGGCGACTATCCTTTATGCGCGACTGGAGCTCTCAAGCTGTAAACAAAACGTGCATAAACCCTTGATGACTGTCAGACGCTGTATGATCGGTTAGTTTACTATCGGCCATTTTGCTTCTGTGTGGAGGTTTAGCAGCAGCATATGATATCACCACCAGGCTGCTTGTTGATCAGAGAGGGGAGGAGGAGCGGCGCGCGGCGCCCTGGCCGCCAGAGGGCGTCCGGTGGCCACCGGAAACATGACGTCATGCACGCGGAGCATGAATAAGTAAACAAATGGGTAAAAATAAATACATAAATAAATAATTAAAGTAAAAAAACTAAACTAAACAAAAAACGGGATAAAACAAATTGGACAAATTGAATGAATACATTGATATGTAGGCTACTTGTGACGTCCTACTTTAGTAACTGCAATTTTAGTTACAAACATTTTAAAATCATAATTCATTTCAGTGGTGAATTATAATTAATCTTCTTCGTTCTATGAATAGGATAATACTAAAAGGTTTTTTTTTTCCCTGTCCATTTCTGTCGCTTTTGGATAATTATTTCACTATTTTAGAACAAACAAAAAATCTTGTCAAGTTCAGCTGGTCCACCAAACAATAAGATCCAGTATTTAGCGTTTTTGATCACCAAGTGAAGTACAGCTCAGTTCATGTTGGATTCATTTATTTTCAAACTGGTTACAAAACAAAGGAAACAACTCGGCAGTAACAAAAGAAAACCACTTGGTCATAGCCAACTAAAGCTTCTGTCGTACAAAGTAGTTTAAATAAAAACGCAGCACTAGCTTACCTCAGTCATCTATAGACCAGCTAAAGAAATTCCAGAAATTAACAAATATTCTCTTTTTAAAAAAAGTGTATATAACTATGGTTATATCAGTTTGATACTGTGTACAATTGATATATAGCCTACTGCTAATACAAAGTGTGGATGAGCAGATTTGCATTCTCCTCAACATTTCTTGCTACAACATACTACACTCTCCTTCACCTGTACCCTTTTAAAGCACTTTGTGTCCTCACAGCTTGACTTTTCACTCACAAAATAAGTCAACCACCAGTGACTCAAAGCATGCCTTAAAAAAAGAATATCATGTGTGATCTTCAAGCCTAATTTTGACAGTGTACATACAAAATAAACCTTTATGTATAAAAAGCTGTCTGAGTAGAAAAAGAGGCAGGGCATAATTCATGTTGACAAAAACAGCTATTACAAATAAGTCTGTGTGGAAATGTTTTTACATTTGATTTCATTTTCACCATTCTCCTGTTTTAGCCAGTCCAGCTCGGCAATGTGGATGAGAATGATAACATTTGGCCTAATACCTAAGCCTAATAACACATGGGCCTAATCTGGCCTCCTTGGAGACTCCATGTAATCTTGGTAGGATCATCCAACCCTAAATGTTAATCTTCTGTAGATAGTTGACATCTTTATTCAAAGATAGTTTGAACTTTGAATATACAGTCCACACTCCTTATCTCTCCTCTATTGCAGCCTATCCAGTTCGACCCATGCTACTGCCCTCTGCTGGTTGTGTATGGCGTTGTGAATGGCTGTCAGCAGCTCATCGGTGCAGCTCCAGGTGCTGGGCTCCAAGGTGTAGTAGAGCATGGGCAGCGTCTCCAGCTGCAGCTCCTCGGCCTGGCACACTTCCTCCATTACGCTGTCCTCCCCACAGCGTGGAAAAAACTTCCTGTTATAAAAAAACAGGTAAGAACATACCACAAACTGCAAATGAAGTAGAATTTTATTTGATTATGGTTTATTTTAACACACATCATGAATTGTGTGATGTCCATAGTTAATTTGTATGAATCTGAGTAAAGTGCCATTATGCAGATATAATCTAATGCATACAAAGTGTAGCACTGAATTTACTGTAGCCTACTTGTTGAGCAAATGAATGTGCACCTACCTCAACTTCTTGTGTTTTTTGTTCTTTGGGCGGATATGGATGACAATTGGGTAAATCCCCTGTCTCAATAAGCCTTCAACACTGGCCAGTCCCAGCTCCAGGAGACAGTGCTTGTCCTAGACATTGATAAAATGATGCACACAGCTATGAGTGGTTATTGATTGAACCAACAACCATCCTAATTACATGTCCTTAAAGGAGACCCAATTGATGAGGTCAAACTCAGCATTAGCAAGATCAAACTGTGTGTGTTTGTGGAACAATGAGATTAACTTTTGAAGATGTTTTGTCATTACTTGGCTAATGATGTCCTGTATTGACTGCAGCCGTATGCCCAGAGCCTGCTCTGGAGTGCAGGAGTCCAACAAGAACACACTCTTGTCCCGTCTCTCTGAAGCCTGGATCGGTTCTGCAGAACAAAGGAAACATGTATCATATATGTCAAGAGGAATCATCAACTCTTTGCGTTCATTGCGTTTGTCAGTGTTTGGGGTTTCATGTGTGTGAATGAGGGTGTGTACCTGCCGTGCACATACCTGGTGGACAGGTGTTGAAGTTCAAACCAGACTCTGCAGGTTGCAGCAGTCTCTCTATGAGACCACGGGAGAGGAGAGAGGGGGAGAAAATGACCGGTCGCTTCGTCTGAACCTGAACTGGCTGCACTAAACTGTAAGGGATGAGGTGCTCCTCATGACCTGAGGAGACAGGTACACACAGAGGCACACACATTAGTGTACAAATACACAGACAGAAAACTAACACCTTTATATATATATTTAAAAAAAAAACTATTTATCACACAGATTCAGCGTTGCATTCTGAAAACACTATGACTGGATCTTACGTTTGCTGAGCGTGTAAAGGACCGGCTGTGTGGAACCAATCCCACGGCCATTGGGATCCACCGCCTTGACCAGTCGTACACGGTTGGATGATTTCTTCAAGAACTGCATATAGGAACATGGATAAAAATAAATACCCATTAGTTTTGTTGACTGGTGTTACAGTACCAGCTCTGTAATATCAATATCAGTAGATTTACAACCTTCTTCTTGAAGTCCTTTTGATCCAAGGCCATTTTTCGTAGCCTTACAAGTAACAGTTGTTGTGCCCTGAAAAAAGTTCAAATCAGGTTGTTTACAGTCATAATTCTGTATAATTAAAATAAATACACACGATTCAGAGCTGCTGTGAAAAGCCCTAAAAATACCGTCTAAAACAAACCAGGAAATCAAACTGGTTACCTGTTGTAGTTGGGCATGGTTCCTGCCTGCTGGGGCTTGGCTGTGAGTGGGTCCACAAGGGAACAGCGCCAGTGGTATTTTCCATTGTATTTTGTGTCTGTGACATGTATAATATCATCACAGGACACCCCCAGAGATGGTGGGTCGCCATGGGGCTCCATATTAAGATTGACACGCACATAGAAAGAGTCGGCCCCCATGAAGCTGGGCGACAGGAGCTGGGAGCAAAGCTGTGAATACGCTGACAACGAGAAACAGAGGAAGAGACAGCTTAGTCTCACTACATCAAGACATGAATCCATCCAACGTTTTGTGTCATTGTGAGAGTTTTCATTAATTTTTCATATCTCTTAGATAACAGACTCACCCTCTGGGTTGCTCTGGTGTTTGAGTGTTGAAGGCTCCGTCCACCACTGCAGAGAAAAGTGGGCTACCTCAGCAGTGCACTGTCCCAGCTGGATGTTGCCTCCACCAAACAGAACCCGCTCCAGCTGGACAACATGAATCCAAAGCTGAATGTTATGTTACAGTCTTATGTTCTCACACCACATCAGTCTTTTTCCTTGTCTTATTCTTGATTTCATGTCCACTTTTTTTGCAGCCCTGGAGCTTTGGAATACAAATATGAGCATGAGCTGAAGCGTACCTAACTTTTGAGCAGCACATATTCAATCAGACATGATTTATTCACCACGCAGAGAGACATACCTCCAGCAGCTCGCTGCCCTCCCTCAGTCCACACTGTTCTGCTGGGGAACCAGTTCTCACGTGGCTCACAAAGATCCCTGTTCGGTTTCCCCCGACTACTGTGATATCATCAGCCAGACTGGTTCTTCCGTGCTTTGGTAAGGCAGGGGGACTTGAAGACGGGGAGGAGGGGGAGGAGGGCACCCTGAGAGATGGAAAAGATGGTCAGCCATGTGATGCAAATCTTACAAATGGGATTATTGATATTAAATGACATTTCTATTATTCTAAATATGCTATAAAATACATTGTGGTTGTGTATTGATACTTTAAGAAATACGATTCTGCAATCATGTAATAATCTTAAAAGATTCATTGTTGCACCAATATTCACACCATGGCCCATGGGGTTAAATTGATCCTCTAATGTCACGTTACATTAATATCTATTAAGCAGGACAAGTCAGTGTTATAAAGCAGTACCTGGGAACACTTGGGTTGGGTTGGTGTGAAGAGACTGCAGACAGGTTGACCAGGTCAGGGGGGAAGAGATGAGAGTGTAGGGAGGTCCAGGAATCCCACAAAGAAAGTTCAGTGGGCTCTCCTTAAAACACAACCCAGAGCCCCATAAATTAAGAATAACACGAGAACGCAAAACCTGACTGTGTTATTGTACTTTGATAGCAAATGACTGAAAACAAAAGACAAAAGCAGATCAAAGTGAGTCATCGTTGTACTCATTTGTTTGCAGAGTAGATAGCGATGGCTGTTCATGCAAATCCTGACAGAATCAAATGTAGCCTACCTGTGATATTATCATTTTCATCACTGCCCCAGGAGTCCTGGTCAAACCTTTAAAGAGCAGAAAAAGAGATGTTAATCAATTGTTACAAAGGTAATAAAGAAATTAGTAAGATAAAAATGAGTGCGGTTACGTGGGGCTGATAAAACTCACTCTGTGTTGACGCGTCGGTTGATGGAGTTCATACAAGGAGGGAAGGGAAATGTAGAGAGCCGGTTTATTTCTTTTTCATTGTCTTCTGTCTGAGGGAAAAGAGGTGAACAAAAAAGCACCATTTGTGACTCTTTCTTTCTTTCTTTCTTTCTTTCTTTCTTTCTTTCTTTCTTTCTTTCTTTCTCTCTTTCTCTTTTGTTCAAGCAGTTTTAGTGAGCAGGGCTGTGTTGCTATTACTTACTGGACACAGGAGATTCTCCTCTGAATTAGAACAAGAATCTGTGAAGGAGCAGAAACATTGTTCAGACAAGTAGTCTAAATTGTGCTCAAGTATTTTCCTTTGTATTACAAAACCCAAGAATCATCTTCCGGCTGTCAGTGCACAGGACTCACCCTCTGAGTTTTCATGGGCTTGGCCTCTAGAGGGCGTCTGTTGAAAAGACAAGCAGAAAAGACAAGTTAGCATGGTGTGACCTCACAGCTAATTGTGCAGACCTGTGCTAACATGCCAAGAGTTGCATAAGAATTGTATTACAACATCTCTAAAACAATAATAAGATCCAAGTCTGGTTGAAGAAATGCTCTTTGCAGTCCAAAAGCTGCATTCCTTGCATAGCATAAACAAAACCAGAGAAAACACATTTGTGCGGCCTCTAAACAGCTGTGTTGAGTGAAAATGAGCCCTTACAGTAAACAAAGTGGCTCCACAGTCCACAACATAAACAGCAGGTAGGCTACAGCTGCTGTGATTGACAGCAGCAGCACATTCCTATGCAGAGGACTACAACCCCTGATTTAATTTGATTGAAACATTACACTGTTATCGTAATTGTCTCATCCACTGAGATGAAAGCTGGCTCTGACCTTTCTTAGCACCGGCTGGTTGTTGTTGTTGGGCCGGGGGCTCAGCTCCAGGTCGAGGGAACAGCACGGGCCGTAGCACTGGTCTTCACTGCACAGAGACAGGCGGGACTGGGGAGCAGACATAGAAAATTATATAGTATGTATGGTAATGTTGTGTGGTTGCAGTGGACGGTCAGTGCTGCAGCCCCGACTTGCTGTATCCCCATGTTAACTCACACAGTGCAGACAGGGGCTGCTCTGCTCCCTCTGCTCCTGGTTTCGCTCTCTCTCTCTCTCCAGGTCCCTCTGCTGCTGCTCCAGGTTGACCTGCAGCTCCGCAATGCGTTTACGCAGGCGGCTCTTGTCCAGCAGACAGTCAGTGTACTCCAACTGCAGGCTGTCTCGACTACGCAAGGCCTGGTCAAAAAAAGGTGAAAACCGAAACGAAGGGGGGAAGTTTGCATGGTGTAAAAACTGTCGAAGGCTGGGTGGAAGGAGTACAGATAGACCTCCACTGACCTGGTCTCTCTCCTTTTCCAGTTCCACGACCTGGTTGAAATAGGACATGCACCTCTTCTGGTCAGTCTCCCAGTCCAGCTGGAGAGTCTTCACCTTCAGCTGCAGCTGCTCACACTGCGACTCCAGCTGCAAAGACACAGTACAGTCACTATTCAGAGGCAGAAAATTCAGATTGATGGCAGAACAAAGAACAACAACGCAAATTAAGCAAATTAAAACCAGATTTAGTGTGAAATGATGAGTGACAACTGTTCACCTTGTCCCTGTGCTCCTCAATGCTCTGTTGTTCTCTTTGTAGTCTGGTGATGATGTCACAGAGCTCCTGTCTCTGCTCTGAAGCCTCCCTGCGGTCATGCTGCAGCATCTCCATGAGAGCCTGACGTGGAGAACAGACACAACATTTTTTACATCATAAAACACATCAATAACAGATAATAAAAACTCTTGGTGGTACAAATTGCAAAAGCATTGCAGAAATTCAGATACAATAGAATCAAAAACATACTTTGACTCCAGTGGCAGGAACTGAGTCGCCCCTCTGAGGTTCGGTCCTCTCAGGTTTCTGAAACTCGCCGTGGTGCGGTGGCTTCTTTGGTAAAGCAGAACCATTTGCTCCATTCGAGAGCAAACTGTTTCTTTTAGCTGCTGTAGTTTTCTCTGGATCTCTGACTGTTGTCTGCTGCTCTGTCTCCGTCAACCTGGACTTCAGCTCCTCCACCTGGTTGGAGACAGAGCAAAGCAGCCATAAACACACATATCCTGTCATTTCACAAAGTAGGTTTTTGCTTTTCTGCACCTGGCATTTGTTGCACTGCTGTAAAGCCTGTTCAAATTCAGTAACATGGCTTACATGCTGTGTATCAACAATAAGGCTACTCTTTAAGGATAGAATCAACAAAAAAATTATTTCGCAACCAGGTGGTTCATATCTCCGGGGCATGGTCGACATGTTGTGACAGAGCATGGAATAGATAAAACGCAGGCTGATTACATCTGCATGGCTGGAGTGCCCTGCTTTCCTGAGGTCTGATGTTGAAGTTGCATGCCAGCTGAAGCAGTTTCACTTCAGCTGCCTCAAGCACTATTTTTTTTCCCACCATATCACTCTATCAAACAAAACATTTCTTTTCCTTAGCACTGAAACCTAAACATGTCCTTAAAATAGCCCTGCATGTCTCTGCATAGAAAGTGATCGAAACTGTTTTTCTGGCATACATACCTTTGTGTTATATTAAGTTTTATGGTTGCCATGGAGCACTTACAACAGCACCTTCAGTGAACAAATTGAGGGACTTGGTGCAAGGAGATCACTATTAAATCACAAGCTGAGCCCACAGCGACATCGCCATCTCTGCAGCAAGTAAACAGCAGCTTTTATACTCTGGTGACTCATGCTCTCACTTCCTGCTTCCCACCGAGGGGCCTCCAACTGCTTCAGTGAAGTTTCTCAGGTTGTGGTATTGTTGGACAACTCGCAGGTATCAATATCTCTTAGTTAAATGAGTTACAAGCACGGCAGTGATCTCGAAAACATCCCTCTGTAACTCTCCTGAGGTGGAACTATCTGCACGGCTCCCGTTTTTACCCACACTGCACCTAAGTGACTTACCTGCCTCAGTAGTTCCCTCTCTCGGGAGGAGGCCTGGCCTTGCTCCTCCAAGGCCCTGGAGTACTTCACCGCCTGCTCCAGGTGTCTGTCCTTCAGCTTACCCAGCTCTCGGCTGGCCAGCTCACAGTCCTGACGCAGCCTTCACATCACAAAGTTGCCAGATGACACAGTCTTAATGTTTCTCAATGACTCAGTTTTGTGTAATAACTGCTAAAAAAAAAAAATAGACTAAAAGCAAAATAGATCTATTAATTGTTGTTGCTCATGAGTTTGAATTCAGACACTGAAGCTGGGTGATGGAAGACTATTATTTATCATACATTATTACTACTACAAGTCAGACCGACCTCTCCAGCTGCAGTCTGTCGTGACGTAACTCCTGCGCCTTGCGCTCAGCTCGGCTGCGCTCCTCCTCCGCCATCCGACAGCGCTGAGACAGACGGCGCTCACACATGCGGCTGTTTCGAAGCTGCTCCCTCAGTTTCCGCACCTCCAGGAGCAGAAACTGGGTCAAACCCTCTGGGCCTTCCTCATCTGTTTGTAATGAGGGAGGGGGGAAGAAACAGGTGGATGTGATGAGGTCATGAGGGCTGCTGGTCAGTGTACGGAGATGGTTAAGTCACAAAGCAGAGAGGCTTGTTTTTAATGTGTGAGGAGACAAAGCAGGGTGTAGCATGTACCTGTGTGACCTGTGAATCACTGTGAATTGTGTTTGTTTAACGTGGCTGGCCAGCAGTCATTAAGACATCGCAAAAGCTCAAGAATTGTGGTATCAGGGGCGGTGTTTAGCTCAGTAGGTAGAGCAGCCGTCACTGCAGGCGGCCCCGGTTCAGGTCCTGCATCGACCTGCCCTTTCCTGCATGTCCCCCCACTGCCTCCCCATTTCCTGTCTCTCTATCGACGGTGCTTTCCATTAAAGGCGAAAAAGCCCCCAAAAATATATATATATAAAAAAAAGAATTGTGTGTTCAGTTTTGCAGAGAGATCTACAGTTTTTAAAGAGCCTGCATTTCAGCTCTCTTTGCTCACTGTGTGGCCTTTTACTGACATTTGAACATCTTTTGTGTTTATCATGGGCCATTAACCTCACACAATCTTCCTTGTAGATACCTGTCCCAAAGATGACTGTGCATTTATCGTTACCGGTTAATTAATGATTTCAGTCTTTGGTTTCTACCATGGTTTCTACTATTCGTTGTACTTTCTGATGTCTGCTTTATCGGTTTCACTGTTTTAACAGGCGTAGCCTACTTGTAATTCTGCTATACAGCTGAGCTGATTGCTGATTGACGCTTTGCTTCTCTTCTCCGTCATTTATTGCTGTGTTTTGTCACTTTGAAACTCTGTTCTGAAAAGTGAGATATAAATAAAGCTTTTTTTTAATGAAACCCAGCAAGCGGAATTGAAACAGCATCTTTTTCCAATTAATGAGTAAATATGTATCTTCTCATACCACTGTAACGGGCTCTTAATAGGCTTTTTATTTCACAGCAGCTGTTTTGCCTGCTTACCCAGTATGAGGGAGCAGCGCTGTGTGGCCTGCTCTCCGGTCAGCTGTGTGTACTGCTCAGGGTGGTAAAACTCAAGTGCCTCCATGAAGGCCTGAAGACCTCGCTGGCCCTGAACACGCAGAATGTCCAGCAAACGACCTGATCGACAAAAGAGAAAGAAACATGCTCAGAAAGAAATGCTGTAATGAACAACAGGGACGATGCCCACCAGAAAAGCAACAAAGTGATGCACGCTCATGTAAACTATCACAACTGAAATATTAGGACCACAAAAACGCTACCTCTTTGATGTGAGCGTCATTAGCCCCTGTGGTTATACAAGTATTTCAAACATGAACATGATGAATGACCGGCTCTAGCATGAGCTAACTCAGTGGCCATGAAACAACAATATTTGCTCAGTATTGGACCAGGTGCTCATCCTCATCCCGTCTTTACTTGCAACATCTGCCCTTCATCTTTATCTTCTCTCACTCCGCCTTCACACTCCCCTTTACTTAGCAATGCCTTTCATCTCACTCTCTGCCCGTTTCTCTCACTGCAACATTTATCTTTACCACGTGTTCCTCTCAGCCAACAACCCGCAGGATAATCATTTGCACATAATGTTTCTTCTCTCTTCGCAAATGAAACACACGGTGTATTCTGTGCAACCTATCAACCAAGCATCCTGTAAGATTGTAGAGTTTCCTGTCGTCCAATCAGTATATCTCAGTAAAAACCACATCGCCTACACAATGTTGATTGATTTTGCATGTGGATTTTGTTATATCTTGTAATCTCTTATTCCCTTACTATAATATTTTTCTGCACATCTTTGTTGATTTTAACCCCTTGTGGCATTTTTCTATTTTACGTATCTACATATTCTACCTTGTTTGTTTTACTTACCTTCCTACAATGTTAACTGTTCTACTTCCTTGTATATGTGAAAATCTACTTTACAATAAACCAGATTATGTTTCTGTTTCTAATTCAAAGGATGCCAAAATAAATATTCACAATTCCTGGTTGCGGTGGAGACATGTGCGTACAGATAACTCTCCAAGGAAAATGTCTATCATTATTATCAGGCAAGTTCAGGAGTGTTTCTGTTTGGTTTTTAATCTGAGATCATTATATTCCCAGAGGGTGTCAGTCACACTTGATCTAAAAGTATGTGTATTTATTATCTGTTGGTGTTAAAACTCAAAAGATGAGCCAAACCAGCAGGCCAAGCTACTCTGGCTGCTCTGACTATGTCGATTTACTGAATGAATGAATCCTTCTTCCTCTCACCGGCCTTGCTGATGCGCAGCGGATACTGTGTTGAGTTGAGCACCTCATCTTCATCCTGTTCATCGATGACCTTGCACTGCCGCAGGTACGGGGTGAGTTTGGCCGGGTTTAGGATACGCGTGAGCTTGTGTCTCACTCCTTCCACGCGATCCCACAGCTCCTCACAGCGCTCCTCTGTCCAGGGAGGAGAAGATCTCACCTCCTCCGGGGCTGTGTCCTCCTCCTCCGCCCAACCCAAAACACCTGTTCAAGACATTTCAATCAGAGTACAGTCAGCGGAGTTGATAGGAAATCCTAAGAATAACAGTGTTATACTTGACATAGACACTCCATCGTGTCCTGGGCCTCCCTGGGGACTCCTCACGGTGGGACAAGCCCGGAACAACTCCCCAGAGAGGAGTCCAGGAGCACCTGAGGACCTCAGCTGGCTCCTTTCAATGTGGAGGAGCATAACCTACTTGATCCTAATTAAGCTTCATTTCCTTAAGATGTACTATCTGTTGCTATGAGTCATGTCTCGTCCATGTGACATTTCAACCCTAAAGACCAAATTTAGAGACATATCCTGTCCAAGACTAAATATTGTTCCCCATGGAGAATTTCACTGGAATTTGTTTTTGTCTCACTGTGCTTATCTGTGTATCTGATACTGTTGGCCATCAAAAGTGGGTCATGTTACTTCCATGATAATTTCATGATTTCGTAACTCTCTATTTTCAGACTTTATGACATTTTGTTGGTGATCCTCTTTGTCCAACAGCGAGTGCCTTTATCATAAAAGACATTCTTATGGATTACTTTAGGCTGATGAACTGCATAGTGGAGGAATGAGATGAGTGTTCCTTACTGGAAATCTTCCCAGACATGCTGAGAGGGATTTACTCCCTACGACACATGAGTCTGACAGATGAACAGTTGACCTGAAGCCAACGTTCTGACAGACAGGTTGGAGGTGTTGCGACTCACGTACCATGATGGAACATGAACTCAATAGTCAGAGTGGGTTCATACAACAGCAACAGTGGTTTTAAACTCTGTTTAACTGTGATAGAGCAAAGGGTCTGCTATTATGAGGGTCATAAACTCGAAAGAGACACACACACTTTGAGTGGGTCAGAGTGCAGGAATGAAAATACTGGCATGACTCATGTTGCACACCTAAAAACACACCAGGGGACCACAGACAAAGGCTTTCTCAGCCCCATTCACTTCACACTGTAGGAGACACAGAGAAAGTGAAAAAATAAGTTTAACAAAAACACCAATTTAATGGAATAAGTGATCATAACAACAAAGTGCTGATGCCATTATCAATAATGTGTTGGAGAGAAGGTTTTTCCCAGCTTTTCAGATCCAGCGAGGAATTGCTGAAAAACTCGCACTATAACAACACCAGCCCCCCAAAGCCGTGTTGATCTACAGGAGGAATCCAGCGTCTCCTCTTTTGTTGGTTGAACAAATGTAGTGGCTCTGCTAAAATTACAGACAGGTCAGGTCACCAGTTTCCTATCCATCTCACTGCAGCTGAAATTAGCAGCGTGCATTTCCTCCCATGTTATGATGCTTATTCTCTGTATGTAAAGACGTAACTCTGGGCCCCTGGTAGGAAACTAAATGAATTCAATTCCAAAGAAAAGCATATAATTGATTAATGGATGTGACCCTTCAAGTTTTTACCCTCTCTGCTGTTACACATTCAAGTTATTTACCAACACTGAGAGTGAGTGAGTGTGTGCTGCTCTGTGCAGCTGATCAGCACTACACAGCTACCAGGCAGGTCGGGACAGGTCTGGATGCTCTGGAATCTGTGCCATTACTCATAAACAGTCTGTTGAGACATTGTTCTGATGTGATTATCTCTCATCTTCTGCAGCTCACATATAACGTAATCCCAAAGACTCAGAAACTGAAAAATTATGGACCATAATCCATATTCTTAGAACTAAAGTTCAATTTAAACTGTAAGAATTAAATAAGGTAAACAAGAAAATATGAAGTGCAAAATAGAGAGCTTGCTTTCTATTTAGAGGAAATCATAAAGACATAAAACTTTAGGCTACATGTGTTATCTCCTGGTAAGATGATGGTATATTTAGATCTTAAAAAAGAAGACCAAGATTAATCACTTCTTCATCAGAATTTCTCAGATGTGTGTGATGTGTATCAAATTTTCTTTAAAAAGATAAAAAATAAAAAAAAGATTTAAAAAAATTAAGATACGTTGTTTTACAAATTACTGTTAATTTGGAGAAAATACTTTTTTTTTAGAGGAATGTCTCGAATCATGGTGTAGATATAATAACATGATAAACAGCTGAATCCAGTGGGTACACTACATGCTCCATTGTAGAACACACCGGCACACGGACACACGTATCACTGATAATCGATGATCAATAATAGGCTACAGCACAGACCTGTTGCTGTGTGAGGATAATATTGAACCGCTGCAAGTCTGTCAATCACTTCCTGCCGGTGAGACGTTATAGAAGATGATTTGAAATGTTGACTTACCGCTCATGTCTTCAACCTGCGGATGAGAACAAGTGGGTAAATCACAGTCAAGTCCTCCTCCTCATCCCATTCAAGTCCGGAAACCAGCCAGGAGTGAAACCAAAGAGGGAGGTCAAAGAGTTGGAGGGAGCGCGTATATGCACAGCTCCTCCTTTTTACGCACACCTTGGCACGCTCTGCTCCTACTTCGGTCAACCACCACAACCAGCCAATAGACTTGAGGAAAACAATTCCCGCTACATAATGATTCACAATTGGCAATGGATTTCCTCTATTTACCTCGGACTGCTGATAAGATTGGATGAAGAGATACGTGACCCATAATGTCGGCACAGAGGAGGCTTTCAGCACTAGATGGCGCTTTCAGCTCATTCCCCTGTGGCCCCCAGTCTCAAGATTATAACATCAGTCCTGTCACCATGGCTGAACATCCAGTGAGTCTAAAAAAAAAACTAAAAAAAACTGATAAAAGCTCATTTCGGACTGGTCCCACAAACTGTGAATGATCTAATTAAGGCTGGACACAGATATACAGTATCTTTAAGAAACCATGACTCATTAACACTGTGACTCACTTACCATACACTTCCATGAGCAAAAAATAGCGCCCTGCTTGTGAAACTATACAGTACTGACTGGACTCTGTGCCCCGGAGAGGAGAGCAGATTAGTCACCAGTGCTTTCAAATGAAACCTGACTGATCCCCATACATCAAAACGCTGTGACACAGAGTTTCATCATCATTCACTGTTATAACTGCCAGTGGGCCTTGCCCTTGTGATAGTGCCTGCTCATTCACTTCCCACTAAATAACTGCAATTAGCACAGTGTTCAGGTAAAACAAGCTGACTCATGCTGTTTGAAGTAAAGTCTACTACCAATTAGCTCACTGGTACCTGATATACTGGGTTTGGCTTGGAAATGAAACCAGGAAGTCACATCGAGGTGAAAACAAGTTGCAGCAAGTGCATCTCATCAAAAGTGCATGATGCAAATTGTTGTGTTGATCATACTGGCCACGCTGCAAATCCATTTGGCAGCAGGTGGAAGATCTGACAACTTCTGGGCATCAAATGAAATAAAGAGGGAAAGAGAGAGGGAGTATGGGCATGGAAAGCAGAAGAATGTGTCTTTTTCTTGGCATGTGGACAGGAAATGTCAGGCTACTCTCTGCCTCTGTGTCTCCACTGAGCTAACAGGCCTCCTGTTTGGGGTTTCTGTGCTGCTGCTGAGACACAGAGTGGGCGACTGTAGATAAGAGACATCATATAATATGGACTCATCCGCCCATACATCACAGGAAGTGTAGTGATAGGTGTAGATGCTATGGGTGAATTCTCTCTGAGTAAACCGGCTGAGTTTTTTTTTAGTACTGAAACTAATACAGACATTTTCACCTCAGGCCTTGGTCACACATACTCTGTGGTAGGTTGTGCAAAGAATAGCATTGGTGACATCATTTCATTTTACCCACTCTGAATATGTGTAGTTGTGGTATACATACTGTAGGCAGAGACCCTGTGACCCCATGTGTGTTGTTAGTGAAGAAACCATGTCTGTTTCTCTGGTGCCTGATTTTTAATGTGAGTCATATACATAATCCAGTTTCTTTCTTGTGTTTTTATCTTGTGCTGTGTCTTAAGTTTTGACTCATGAAATCACATTTCTGTCTTTATTTTATCACCCCCCTTTTCCCCTCTCATTTCTTCCCTCCGTCCTTCTTCAATGTATTATTTTTTCCCTCTCCTCCTCTCTGCCTCGATGTCTGTTGTTGACTTTGTTCTTCAGACAGAGCGATCCTTCCTCCAGCAGTCTGTCCAGGCCCTGGTCTGTGGAGGGAGGGAGAGCTGCAGTGGATGAGCATTCCTGTTGTCTCTGAGGTGACAGCGACACAGAGGAGCCTTTGACGGCGGCACTGGACTCCACAGTTTGCTCATGCTGGAATGTGTGATATTGTGGCAGCCTGGTTCGACAGAAATAGACCATGCAGAACTCTTTAAGTGCAAGTACGTGTTCTTTTTTTTTTTGTAGCTCAATTATTCCTTTCGGTTGATTTTTCTTTTTTCTCAAGCAACAGGTGATGCATTAGCTTTTGACGAGCAGTTTCAGAGATGTATCTGAATGATGTGTCAGGCGATAGTTGATCCAGCAGCTATACTACTATTTGACCTCGGGGCAACAGGAAGTGGTTGGGACTGATAACCATCACTGCTGCTCCACGCAAAACACGTATACCTCATATTGGTGTGATTATTATAAGTAAACGCCTGAGCAAATGATGAGCTCAGACAGCTGAATTCATTTAAATGCGCCCACACGTAAAACTATTCAACTATGTACAGCTCAAGACAGCACCAGTATCTGTGGGTTTCATTTCTATGTTTGTTCCACTCTGCTCCTTCCCAGCACACAACAGGCCTGGCTCTTCACCCAGCAGCTGACCCCCTATGGCTCCATCTATGACTCAAGCCTGGTGGCCGCACAGAATCGCCTCTTTGTGTCCGTGAAGAATGTGCCTTTTTTTTTTTTTGGAAAACAGAGGCCGGGAACCAGAAGGACGGGGGCATTGGTAATTGAGACAGATTTAAATCTCGACATGTGATTTATGCTTCCTTTGTAGGCGGGATACTGTGACAGCATCTCTCAGTATTGATCAGGGTGGTGGTCCTGGTGGATCCTCATGATGAGAAATGAGTACCAGGCACCAATGAAATTCACTGTAGTTCCACTTTCCACTTGTGCTGATGATTTTGCCATGAACCACTGGTGGTTTGTGCAGCTAATACTGTAGCCTATGTCCTCCCATTCCCAGTTGTGTCTTCTATGGCAGCACTAGCTTAATAATATTGTGTAACTAACCCAGTAATGTCACGCAATTTCCTGTTTAGCACAGAACCAACAACAATAACATCAGAGGGTCAGAGTGAAAACATTCTTAGTGAAGCAAACATGAAGCTCTGAAAAACAATGAGTGGGACAGAAATATTAAAGGATTAGCTGGAGGCCACTTTAGGGAGTGTTTGTTTACCATTGGATCAGCTTGAATAACTTGACTTGATTTCCATGATCTGCCGTGCTGTGTGAAATATTTCATGTCACCATGCAGAGCTCTGTCCACTGGCCTAAGTTTACATACTTTTAATCACTACATTGTATATTATCTGTCAGGGGGGGAAATGTCTCTGGTTTAGAACCGGGTCTGGTATTTACAATCAATTCTTTAGCTTTAAGTTTTCCCAAACAGACACAAGTCTACTCAGGTTCCACAGTGGTCCTTCACGCCATGACAGCCACATAAGCATGACACATGAACAGTCTATTGATTGACCGAAGAGTCGGTATTTTTCATATTTAAATGAATGCACACACACACATACACTGTGACTACACATACATGCATGCACACTCACAGGCACACACACACACACACACACACACACACACAACTTTGTGGTGCCAGTGAAAACTGACGCCCCTTCCTGTCACTCTCCTTCCAGAGCAGTGAGGTTTGCGTCGACGTTTGAATTACAGGGTGTAGCATGGCTGTCTAAATCTGAGCTCCACCACACATTTCAACTGCAGACATAGACAGCTTTACCAACCACTGCACATTACATTTCCAGATACACAAACCGTTTTAAAAATGCATCTATTGCCAACCACATACTAAAAGTTGCCCTGGAACAGGATCAGGGTCACATATAGTAATGGAGCAGTCACGATAAGCAAAACCCGTCCGGCCCCAACGGTCCACAACGTCTGTCTGAGTTCATGTGTGTGTATAAATTTAACCTTCCATTTCATTGTGGGTGAAGGTTTGCCCTAAAGTGTGATGTCTGAATTGGCAAACTTGGAGATGACGTCCACATTTTCAATTATGGGACTCACATTCGCCTCCTTCTTCTCACCTGCTGCTGTTTCAGTCACCAGCAGTGGGGAATGTGGGGAATGATAACAATAAAGTGTGAGGGGACATTTATTTTCTATTTCAAGCTTTACACAACAACATATCTGTGCAAAAACAAAAATATCTTCCCATTTTGCAATGTCAGTTATTCATGAGGATTGCAGGAAGCCATCTAGTTCCCTAATAACCCCCCTGATGATGTTTTGTCTCCGTTTCTATGTCCAGCTCCATTAGTATTGATGTGCATGGTTTAACTATGAATACAGTATGTGTGGAAGTACAATGGCTGGTTTCAGTGCTCATCAGTTCTTCCAGACATCATCATCTGTTTCCCAGCCAGGCCCCACCACACAGGAACAAGGGATTAACCCTCACTGAGCCCCCACGACTCCCTCACAACTAATGAAATTTCCAAACTTTATTCACGCTTCACATTCGTTGTGATCTGCTTCTGAATCCCCCCCACCCCCCCATGTCTATAGCATCAGTCTATCAACCTGTGCTCTGGTGTAGTGTTAAAGTGCTTTTTCGACCATAATGGCATAACATTGCTTCTTACAGCCCAACTTGCAACGTCTTTGTCTTGTCCATTAGTTCTCAGATTGGTTGATTGCAATTCATTTTATACAACTGGTCCAAAGGCATAAACTATCAAAGGGAGTTGCTCATAAAAACAGAAAAGCTTCTGAAACCCTTCATGGCTCATCATCATGAAACACCTGGCACCTTGTGGGGGGCCACCATGAATAACACTGATACATAGGCTACAGTATCAGCAAACAAATTAATATGTAGGCCTATATTACTCAGGACTAGTCACCATTGATTTCCAGATCACATGGCAGGTTTTGGGTTTGTCATTTTTTACATCTTGTGATGCCAATTGCAACAAGGACTTGGAAACAACATTTTCTGGAGACTGCTCAGCATGACTCTGAAGTTGGCAAAAAAGGCCAGTCAGTACAGTGATTCAAAAAACAACTAGCAAAAGTTGCAAATACAGCATCATATTTATGATCCCTCACTGGCTTCCCACTTGAAAATAAGTTGCCTCCTTTCCACACAAAAGCGCTGTCCTGTTTCATCAACCCTCTCCTTTGTGAAGCAAGAGATAACACTCATGATTTAACTCCTGAAAGATTTTGAAGGTAACCATCACTATCATGTAAAAGCTACCTACTGTATGTGTAAAATCACGACACAGCAGAATGTATTTAATACATAATTTGTGTAGCATTCAAACACTTGATCCTCCTGAGAAACATTCAAGAAGCAGAAACCACTCTGTTGAGGTTTAAAATCACGCTCTGTTGTGGACCATCAGACACTTTCTGACTCTTAAATTTAGACCAGGCTTCTAAAAACAAAGACGAACAGTCCCTGCTCAGTGACTGTCAGAGAGACAAATGTCTCAGCTGGTGTCTGTTTACTCATCCTTGTGTTTTTTATTGCTGCCTACAAAGCACTGAGGACCGTTGTTACAATACTCTATTGTCTCTGGCTCCGACTCTCAGCATCCTGGCAGGTCAGAATCCATGAAAACAGCAGCGCAGTCCAAAAAAAAGGACACTGGATTGAGTTCTGTTATTTACCTCTTAACCCAACCCTCCATGTATCAACCTGACCACATCACTCTCCCCCATCTTCAACTGATCAGTCCAACTTCCTGAGTCATGTTCTCTAAAGGCACATGTAGGAGTCTGACCTGGATCTGTCCTCCAGAACTGGGGACAGACTCACAGAACTAACAATAAACACACTTCCAACCTGGACACCCATCGTGAAGAGTGATGCTGTGAGTGAGAGGGAATACCTGACCACTTTTTAAATTGGATGAGCCTATTCAATGAGCTGTTGAACACTAAATGAAGTCTCTTGCTGCCTCTCTGATTTGTGAGAAAGTCTTTTCCTGTGAAGAAAACATGTTTCTGTTTCAGAGACTTCTCATCCTGTTTGAGTAGCACTCTTCCTCACCCCTCCCTCTCTGTCCTCCTTTCATGCTCACAGGCTTTATATTTCTGCGTCCTGTCTTCTTTTATCCATGTTATATCTCTGTCACTTCTCTATTAAATCTGAAATAATGACACTTTCACACAATTCTTGATAGTTTTATGGTGTGTGATGTCCTGTTACTGCTCTGTCTCTCTTTGGTTTTCTTTCCTTCCAGCTCACATTCTCTGCTCAAGGGGACAGCGGCTGATACGCTGCAGCTGCTGTTAACAGGAGCTGAGCTGCTCGCCCTCCCAGGTTCACAGCAAAGAAGATCTCTCCATTTCTCATGTCTGTTCTCAAGGTCCACTCCTCCTCTCCTCACATCTCCCTCTCTCCTCTCGCCTCCCCCATCCCCCTCCTTGGAGCCACCTCGCTCCTTCTTCTTTTATCTCACCCCTAAGTCAGCCCAACCTTATTTTTTTCACTCTTTTCCCATATGTCGCTAGAAATTCATCCTCAGCTTCATCTTCCTGGCTCCAGTCTGAAGGATTGCTCTCCTCTGCTCATCCTGAAGAATCTTCTTTACTATCTTTTCCCCCCATCAGGATGCAGCAGCTGGTGCCATCAACAATCGCTCCTCCATTATAAGTGAAACCGCAGATGCGCCTCAGTCATAGCTGAAATCTGAAGTGCTGAAGTTTTTCATTTTTGAAGTGAAGTTTCAGAACCAAAGTGAGTTTAGAGTTTGTTCAGTTTTATTTTTTGCTAAATATGGTGACTCCCACACACTCACAAGACCGTGCAGTGAGTAATTGTATTTTTGTGTTATAGTATACCAGCCAACAATCACATACTGAGCCACTAGTGAACTTTTCACAAGAAGATGTGTATTTATTCATTAAAAGACAACTTATTGCTCAAAACTATTCGCTATAATATAATAATATAATAACTCTCTGTCTCTGTCTCTCACATTATTCTTGCATGCCCAAATGAAGGCTGGTGATGAGTGTGTTTTTGTCAAGAGTGAGGTCAAAAGGGGTCAGAGAAAGAAGAAAGGTAGATGACACCCATGGTGGCTATTAAGAGATCATGTTTACAGAGTGGAGTAAAGGTCAATGTGTGTGTGTGTGTGTGTGTGTGTGTGTGTGTGTGTGTGTGCGCGCGCGCGCGGGCTCCATTGTTTACTTCATATCTCAGCTCATGTTTAAACATCCAAGTTCAAGCTGACAAAATACAAAAGCCATGAACGTGCATCTATATCCATATTTAGTCAGAAGCACAGGACAGTGTGGGAAGAGTCGGTCCAGTTTACTGTTGCAGCTTCAGCCTCATATGAGAAAGTGCTCAGAGTCTTTCTTCATGGCTGAGATCAGACTGACACTTTGATTGATAAACCTCAGCTGTCCTCTTACTCCTGTGTTTTCTTTATCCTTAATGTTCATCAATTACAGTATAGCTACTCCTTATACAATCTGTGTTGTCAGCACATGATCTACCATATCCCGCAGACCTGTCAAGCAGCTGCCCATCACTTCCTTACAATTTTGCTCGCAAATTTCACATGTGCTCAAAGGATGTTAAAATTGCTCTCTTTTACTGTACAGCACACCTCTGGTGCAATTATAGCAAAGGTAAGATGAATAAGATCAAGGTTGCGTATAATGACGCCCTTCGAATCTTGCTTAAGTACCCATGGTGGGAAAGTGAGAGCCATTTGTTTGTGACCTGTAATGTCCCCACATACAATGCCTTGCTAAGAAATTGTATTTATAAGTTTATGTGCAGAATGTATTGATCCAAAAATGGAATTATGTCTCTGACTGACCCAACTCAGAGTAACACAAAATACACCTCCATGTTTTGGAAATACTGAACAACTGCACCGTTTTTAGTTTGTGTGTGGACAGACAGTGTGCTGTCTATATTGTTTATCTGTTTGTCTGTTAGTAATCTGTTGCCTGTTTCTTTTCTCTCTCTTTTTTTTATTTTATTTTTTATCATTATTGGATTCGGGGTCTGTAAAATAAAGCTATCTATCTATCTATCTATCTATCTATCTATCTATCTATCTATCTATCTATCTATCTATCTATCTATCTATCTATCTATCTATCTATCTATC
This sequence comes from Trachurus japonicus, assembly GCF_045865225.1. Classification (NCBI taxonomy): domain Eukaryota; kingdom Metazoa; phylum Chordata; class Actinopteri; order Carangiformes; family Carangidae; genus Trachurus; species Trachurus japonicus. The sequence goes on along the minus strand of NC_140914.1, from coordinate 24,049,976 downwards.
CATCCATCCATCCATCCATCCATCCATCCATCCATCCATCCATCCATCCATCCATCCATCCATCCATCCATCTATCTATCTATCTATCTATCTATCTATCTATCTATCTATCTATCTATCTATCTATCTATCTATCTATCTATCTATCTTACAGTTACTATAGATTTACGTAACAATCTGATGTTGGTGACTATCAGCACCATTCACTGTTATGTAGCAGTTCTGGAGTCCACCCTCCTCCTCCTCCTCCTCCTCATCTCCTTCCAGTCCACTTGTCAACAGCAGCACAGAGCCGCCACATGTCTAAGAGGAAACATACGGTGCTGCTGCTGCACACCGCAAACCGAGGAGGACGAGGGAGAGAGGAGATGGTGAGGTCGCCGCTCTGCGCTCAGACCGCGTCCTGACTTCAGTTTCATGGTAAGTTTGTTTTGTAATTCATTTTTAAAATAAAGTTGTAGTGGAACTTGCTGAAGGTGCTGTGAAATCAGCAGCAAGAGTCATTAAGGGTGAGTTACTTCACACACTTACTTTAACCCGGTCTCATTGGCTTTGTATGTAGCGCATCTCTGCGCGTAAAAAGGAGTGCAGTGAGAGCAGTCGCACGTCTCAGGCTATAATGTTTAGCCAAAAGTTGCATTTGAATTAAAGGTGTTTTCTACATCACTGGGCAGACAAAAATAAAATCTTTGTGGGTATTTAAATGATTTGGATGAAGTAACCACTTAGCCTATATCACAGTCACAGAAACTACATGATGTGAAACACATACATCAAACCAGGAAAATGTAAACTAGTAAGTAATTCTCAGCTTTAGAGAGCCTGTGTTCAGGCTGCAGGTGCACCAGTCAGAAGACACTGTCATGAATAAACTTATAGTATGTCATGATGAAAAAAATCAAAAATCCTGACAAGTAGGAAACAAACTGCATCGTGGTGTTTACAGTGGAGTGACTATTTTAGTCTGAAGTCCTCCCCCACGAGTGCTCATGTTACCCCCTACCCTCTGTAAATCCTCTACTTTGACAGTACTTCCCATTGTTTAAGGTGGTGATGGGCCCTGCTTAGCTAGAATGCACATAGGATGTATCATGGTAAATGGTTATGGTAATGTCTTAACACATGGATTACAGCTGACTGAGGACCATGAAGTTTGGTTGTGACTGAGGTGAGACTGTCCAAAAGTTGCAGACATCAGATCAGTGTGTTGGTGGGCCTGTCAGGAAGGAGGGGAGGTGGTTGTAGAAACTGACTGTCCTTTAGCCACTACTTTAACTACTGCTGGCTGCCCCTGCAGCAGTGCAGAGCTTTTAGTGAACCCTGGCTTAAAGATTTCAAATATAGACATTGTTTAGACGACACACAGTGAAAAGGAACAAGCTGCAACGCTTTGAAAAGCTACTTTTATGTTTGATTAACTGCATGTTTGCTAGGTGGAAGTTTAGAGAGGGGACATTTCCGTAAGCCCTTTGTTATCAGAGTTTTGAATGGAATAAGATATGTTTGCACTTCACTGTTACTTGGCCTCATTTCCCCTTTGTCCTATTGACAAAAGTCAAATACATAGAAAAGGATTTTCTGAAACTAATGGCTGATGCCAGGAGTTAAACACGCCCATAAAGATGAATTAGTTTGCTTAGCCTGCTGTTGTTTTGCAATGTTTTCTTTAAAGTCCTTGCACATTGTGAGAGAAGTCATTGAACTAGCTGAAGAGGTTCAATGTGCAGTGAATTCTTATCTGCAATGTTTTTTCCTCTTGTGTTGTGTCAACAGAACATTAATGAAAGTGTGAATCGCAAGTTCACTTACAAGTCACGGTGGTCATTGTCCTATCATCTGTTCACAGTCCCACAAGTTATCACAGTGGGATATCAGACATCTGAAGCAGATATCATCACATTCAGAAATCATCACAGTCACACACACAAACACACACACAAACACCCTAGCAGGCCTAGGAGTGTGTTGCCACGTTGCAGCAGCAGCAGCAGCAGCAGATCCTTTTAAACTGAGTGCATGTTGTATTTTGTAGCTGTGCGTAATGGTCAGGGTGTTCCGACCTCAACCACAGTTTTCTGGTGTCGTGCAGTAGAAGGACCGCGGGACTCTGGTCCAGTGGAGGAAGTGACCTCAGAGCTGACCCACTGCGACACAGCCTTGTGATTGAACAGCCCCTCAAATGTCACCATGGAGCCTGATTCTGCAAGTTGTGGCTCTGTGGTACCAGATGTTTGACTGACACACCACATCTGCCTGCAGGAGGGACAGTGCAGAGAAGGGAAGGCAATGTGTATGTTTTTGTGACAGAAGGACAAACAGAGAGATAAAAGGGCGAGACTGATTGAGGTTTGAGCCTAAAATAGAAGACATGGAGAAAAAAAAACACAGGAAAACCTGAGGTAAAAATGTGTTTCTCATCAGTGTCTTCAGATCCTTTATTTGATGGCCATAATAGATGGCGTCCGGTCTGTTCTTCCCATTGCACGCTGTTCCCATTACACTTTCCAGCCTGACTGCCTCTGTCTCTGCAATCAGTCGGGCAGCTCACATGAAACAGGCTTGTTTATGGATGTCTGCAGGTACAGTTCACTGATAAATTACATCTAAATCTTTCTGTGTGTTTCAACGAGGCCAATTTTCTGAGTTAAGTTGGTTTTAAGTGGTGGTATTATGACACTTTGTTGTACATGAAGTGGTCTGAGTTTAGTTGCTTTTAATGCTCACAAAACCAAGGAGGAGGAAGAAAACCATATATAAAATATGGGTCTTGACAGATATAAAAGAAGGAGAACACAGGCCAATGACCACAAAGAGCTGTGATGCCAGATCAACATCAATCAGGTTAGATGAAAGAAATTAAACGAAGCAAATCCTGCTTTGGGATTCAGGGATAAAAGTTGTAATTGTGGTATTTATCAATTTGGAAACTGATGTTAAACTCAGCACAAGGCAGTTTCTGAAACAATCTGATTTTATCCAAAGTTGCAGTTGAGACAGACAGTGGATATTTATCCCCCTGTCTCTCAGCCTCTCGTGCCCCACAGGCCATAATCACTTCCTTAAGCTCAGTGTTACGAGTTGAGGGATCAAGCGTGGTCAAATCCACCCATTCCCCTCCTCCTCTTTGTGAATGGCCAAGTTGATAACTCCTGTTTACACCCATACTGTACCTGCATCATTTCCTCCTTCCCTATTGTTCTCTCCTTCCCTCAGGCTAATGGCAGTGAATGATGGGCGATGGCCACTCCTGTGCATTCGTCCTGGGATTGTGAAAAAACTGGGATTAGGTGCAGATTTAGGGAAGGTAATCTGAGCCGAGGCCGGTGCCCAGTAAGAGTGGCACCATCACCCTGCTCAAGTAAATTTCACAGATCCAGCTTGGCCTGGCAGCAGCCGCGACTAGTTCAGTGTCTCCAGGAGCTGTGACATAATCCAACCGTGAGAGGTCACGTGTTTGGAGCTTATCAGTGCTCCCTTCACCCTGAAGTCATTTCTTAGGCAGGAGGAAGAAGGAGTGTCCCGGAAAAACACAAACACAGGTTGAAGGAGAAAGACTAGACACATCACATCATTAAAGTGTTACACATTTTTATTGAATGAACAGAAACATTGAGTACATTTAAAATTTAAATTTGGATCAAAAAGTTATAAATTTAGTCTAGTTTAGTCTAATTCCAATGAACATTTGCTCAGAGACTTTTCAAGTTGCATACTTTGTCCACTTAGCCCAAAACCCAAACTATGATGGAAAAAATATCACACTGGAAAAGCTGGAACCAACAGATGTTTGGCTTTTTGTGCTTTATTAATTTGGCAAATGATGAATAAAAAAATAAAATAAAATAAAAAAATCAATATATTTTTTGGATATGTCTTTGTCAGTGGAGAATTGATAAACAGTCAAAACAGTAACAGTGCTGCAGGGCGGTGCTGTTGACTAATAATGACTAATAATGGAGAGGTCTTGTACTGCGTATGACTCAGGCTTATAAACTACAAAATAGACTCCTCTTGGCGTAGACTGGTCTTAAAAAGTCTCCAGACTCCTCAGGCAACAGAGACAGAGAGAGAAACACTCTGAGCATCAGTCAATCCACAGTTTAAGTTGCCTGACACGTTAATGTGCGTCTGAAGGCTCCTGCTTTATTCCTTGGTCTAATGTGTAACTCACACCTCTCTCCTTTTCTCTCTGTCTGCTCTCTTAGTTGGCCTCAAGTGAACTGAAAGAAAACAGAGACCCCCCCTCATCCTCCCCCCTACCTGGACACCATTGGAGAACTAAGTGGATTGAAGAAGGCAGAGAGCAAGTGAGGGAGTCAGAGAGGGAGGGAAGACAGAAGGGATTATCAGTTAATCCTGTGCACGGACAATCCTAAAGGAGCCTTATCGTTCTTCCAGGACGATGCAGACAAAACAGTTGATGGATTACGGCGCTTTGCTTCATTGGCCTTTTCAAGAAAGAGTTCTTCTCCTTTTTCCTTCGCTCTGATTGGTTTCATTGCCCCTCAAAGGACCGGGGTCTCGGGGTACAGAGGAACCGGGAAACGGAGGATAAAGAAGTCTGGCGACAGACGTGGTGTCCCACGGACAGAGAGGTGCACACATGGATAAACCTCTTTAGAGGGAGACTTCGCATGGAGGTGGACCCCCCTGCTCTCCCTGTCCCACTGGCCGAACTCTGAGGAAGACAAACGCAGAGCAACGCACTGGATGAGACACACAACATCCTGAGATCTACTGAATACACACAGAGAGGAGTCAGTTAAGCGACAGAGTGGACACACTTGTTTTCCGAATGACTTACTCTGAAAGCACAGGAACACAGAGAATGAAAGATACATCATGCATGTGTTTCATCAGAGCCTGAGGACGGTGCAGGTGGAACACTGAAGTAAGGAGAAAACCTCAGTAGCACCTCAGACATAAACTAGTTACTAATCCATAGAGGCTAACCTGACAGCCAGACATAGTGAGAATAGGAACCACTGGGTAGGATTATAATATCTAAAATATCTGAGCAATATCCATAATATCTGCTAATTAAAAGTCTGAGTAGTTAGTTAGTTCATTTATTGTCCCTCTTGGGAAATCCAATATGCTTCGGTTTCCTCTTCATGTTGCAAGTAAAACACAGTTGTCTGACAAGAAGACAGTCCTCCACATAGATATAAAGTTAACACGGTGTAAACATCAGTGTGTGTTTCATCACTTTTTTCACACAAACCAGCTGAGCTGTTTGGCTGAAAACACATCACGGTTATTTACAGTTGTGGCTGGATTTTTCAAGTCTAAACTATCATTTGTTGAAGCAAGTCTAAAGGAGTTCCCAAACTCTGCAGCCACAGAAGCGCTGGTAGCCAGAGGAGTTTGTAATTCATCCTCTTTGTTTTTTTGTCAAGACTGTCAAGGCTGTTGCTGAGCAGAAGTGAACTGAGCGTTTGGTAGCTTTGGACAGAAGTACAGAACCAGCTGTGCATGAGAGGGGAGGATGGTGGGTGGGTTGGGGGGATGCAGACGGGGACTTGACTGACTCTTCATCCATACTGGCATCTTTCAGTGTAGATCCAAAAGGGAAACCGTTGGCCCACAGTGGATGAATAGCTGGCTGTGGCCGTGTGGAGAATGGATTATACACACATTCTCTGCCGACCCAACAACCACATATTTGCGTTTTCTGTCCTCACTGTCTTGGCATTTTAATTTTTGTTTTGTCTCTCTGGTTTCACAGTGGACCCCGCACTGGAATTCAAATCTGACTGACATGTGATGAGGCGCAGTCGTTCCAAATTAAAGGGAAATTACACACGTTTTCTGCCACCATGAGTCTGGGAAAACTGCCAGGGATTAAGGGCCTTGTGTCTGGCTCTCAGGGGAAACGCCGGTTCAAGAGCGACCTCTCTGTGGACATGATCAGCCCGCCGCTCGGTGACTTCCGACACACTATGCATGTTGGCCGTGGCGGGGAGGTGTTTGGTGACACGTCCTTTCTCAGCAACTACGGTGGCATCAGGGAACCAGGAAGTCCAGACTCGTCAAACAGCTCCAAGACAACCGGGTTCTTCACGCGCAACTTTCGCCACGTACGGAAGAACTCCGGGCCATGCCCGCGTGGGGGCTCCCGGGACTTGTCATCCCCACCACCGGACATCTCACCCATCATCAAGAACGCCATCTCCCTGCCCCAGCTGAACATAGACTCCCCCAATGGGTGCCTACAGAGGATGCTGTTCCCCAACTCTATCAGCTCGACGGATGACTCCCTCTGCACATATGGTGAGATAATAATATAGATAATCACTTCCAGCATGAGACAGGGTTTATGTAAAGCATCTTAGCACCAAGATCATCTTCATCTTCTTTAGAAAAGTGAAGCAAAGAGGGATCATACTCCAGGATAATTATAGATAACAATCAGATAACAACAAGTCAACTTCAAGTGTGTGTGTGTGGATCAACAGATCCCATCTACATCTAACATAGCAGTTCACACATGAGTGAGTTTTCCATGAAATGCTTGGCCGAGCCCATAGAACAAGTTTGTCTGGGCATATTTTCATGTTTATACTGGACCAACACAACTGGTGACGTTTCCACAAACTGCCCAAATTAGTTTACTTCAGCTTTCACCTGGAACCTGTTTCACAGACTCTGGGTAAGAGGAAGAGCTTCATATTCATTCATTACTGAGCAACAAGGCTTTGTCATAGGTTTTTTTTAAGCTTTAGTGTTTTCCCCTCATTTTGCATTATGATGTGTAGCTGAGTCCATACTCTCAGGATTTCCATATTTCTGTCTTAATTACCTGCTGTGACAGCATGGCTGGCGGGTATTATTTTCTCCATTTATATGTCTGTGTATGTCATCATGGCAAAATGTGGTCTACTGAAGCAGAAAGCACCACTGAGTGATGAGTACTCTGGCTGGTGTTTCTCTGTCTGGGGACATATTTTGTGTCACAGCTGTACAACATACACAAGTCACAAACCTCCACATGTCAAAAAAACTTCATAAGTAATAGCTACTTGACCCTGCATGAGATCCAATGTCTTATGAGCTGGGGAAACTGTAGATGTAGCCTATCTATGATCCGTACTGACATGGGGAAGTTGACAGTTTGGTCGTTTATTTGTTTATTTGTTTATTTATAGGATCCTCATTAGCTGATGTCATGACATTAGCTATTCTTCCTGGGGTCCCCAATGCAATTTTAAAAGAACATAGTACATACTCACATTCATCGCTGTTACAGATCACTGTAACACCCCGTCATCATATGTACAAACAGCAAACAGTCTGTCTAAAATATATTATTAGGTACAAAGAATACATCATACATCACATTATAGTACCACAACAGTTAAACCCACAAATAAATTCCTATAATAAATTATAATACGTTATATATTTCTTACTCATTGAATTTTCAATTTATTTAAATAGTCTTTTGCTACCTTTTAAAAAAATGTGTTTTGAGTTAATATTTTTGATATTATTAGGTAATGTGTTGCATCCTATAATGGCTCTGTATATTACAGTATGTTTTAAAAAGTTTGTTCTTGGTTTAGGTGCCAGTAAATTATCATATGATAATGATCATGAGGTCATGAGGCCCTCACGTCATTTTACATAGTAAAATCAGGTTTTAGGATTTGGATAAGAATTCCATGTGAAAATGAGAAACATTGATGTTTCAGCAAACCAATCAAAAAGGTTCCTTATATTACATGGAAAATTACTTAGATGTGTCACCCAATCAGAAAAACCAATGACCTATTTATTGGTGTAGCAGCAATGTATTAATCACCACGAATAAGGGAAATTGTTGCAATGACACATTATTACAGCCTCAGTTCACTCTCCAGCCGCTGAAGCCACTGAAAAGAGATCTATAAATGTCAGTGAACACATAAATAGAGGGTGAGGTTGCCCTCCTTTCAACATCGTTCCCACATTCCCCCAGGACAACCAGAAAACAAGCCGGCTTCTTCTGAGTCATCTGGGATCACCTTGACAACACCTGTACACAGTTAGGTCTATAAACACAAACACACACAGCTGGTTTTGGAGAAACAAAGGCACTCATTGGGCATTTCCTATCATCTCTGTGTGCATGTGTGACTGCCTGAATGTGTAGCATAAACACACCGTCCATTACATCTGCTAACCAATCAGAGCTTATCAGGCAGCAGCGTTCAGGGTCTGCGTTGGAAATCCCCTCTCCGCCTCCACATTTCTTACTCAGTCCATCAGGAATTTGCCTAAACTGCATGATGGAGTGGAGCTGGTACAAAGAGACAGTGGGCTGAGGCATGATGGGTGCTTTTTGTAACAACATGTAGTTATTTCATCTTTCTTCTCAGTTTCACTTCACATGAGTTTATTACGTCAAGTCAAAATTGTAACCCTGAACAGAAACATGACCAAATAATCCAGTAGGCTACTGGTTTATAAAATGTTTTTAGCAAAGTAAATACTTTTTCTTTCTTACCCTCTTCCCACATTTTAATCTGTTTTTCAGCCTTTTGTTAACTGAATCTCACCTGTCTTGGACTCCATGGGATCCTCACGTCACATTTGTATTTAAAGCCCATCTGTCCTGTCCCCCTCCCTTTAGTGGCATCAGGCTGCTCCTGCCTCCCTTGCTTTCTGCTGTGTCACCTGTAATATTAAGTGTGCAGGAGAAAACTGTCCTACTGTCCTACTTCTCTTCAAGTGGAGTTGGTGTGGAAAACGCCTGCAGCCCCTGCTGGGTTGTCACACACTGCCACCCTGTGCCCAGGGACGTGAATTGCAGTTCTTTATAACCCTGTTTACTGTAACAGCACTAATTCAGTCATTCTCATTATCATGGGACTAATAAAGGGATATCATTTTCACTCATTTATCTAAATATAATGCTTTCCCATTTAACCATTCATACACCAATGTCACATTTGGGACGAGTTTTGGGTTGAGCATCCAGCCCCAGCATGTGGACTGGGACCGAACCACTGACCTTCTTGTTAGTGGACAACCACTTCTCCCTCTTAGGCCACAGCCGCCCTACATGACATTGATTTCACCCATTATTTTTGTATACATACACATATTTGAATTGTTATTACATTTTATTTATATTTATTCTATTTTATCTTATTTCATTCTGTTCATATTTGAGTAGTAATAATTTTATTTATCTGTGATCCTTTCCAAGTCTTATGTATAGCCTATCACATTTTTCATAGCTTTTTCTTTATCAATAAAGTAATTCTGATTCTGATTTTGAATAACTGAGTATGGTAGACATCTTGTTTTAAACAGTGAATTACAGGAAAAACAATCAACACAGGCAGGTTTACCAGGATCTGAGGATTGAATTTAGTCGACTAAGATGAAAGAAATGTAAGACAAGCTCAGTCCTTGTTATCTGATTTACATCTTAGTTCAAGGTGCTTGTGTATAAACAATTTACACTTTAACACAACACAGAGCTTGTAACACACACGTTGGTATGTAGTTCAGTCATTAGTCATTAGTTCAGTTCAGTGACTCCAGTGTGATCTCTCCTCCTGTCTGTCTGCAGGACTCCAGTCTGGATTCGTCACTCTGCCCCGCCTCTCCCGCCTTGACCGACAGTTCCAAGGATCTCTGCCAGACAGTGGTGGCCTCACACTGACACGTTCGGATTCCCTTACCTCATTCACTTTTGACTTCGGCCCCTCCCTCATGACTGAGGTGCTCAGCTTGATTGACAACCCCAGCTGCCTTCAGACGTCCAGTCGAAGCCAGGCAGCCGGTGAGGAAGACAGAGGAGGTGAGGAAGATGAGGACGACGTCTCTCTAACTGAGACTCCAGTGCAGAGCCCCGGGGTGACTTCGCCCGACCTTTCTTTGTGCAGTGGGTCGTTGAGGGGGGGCATTAACAACAGGGGGCGCTCTTGTAGCACCAACTGGACAGAGCAAGAGGAGGACAGGAGGTCTGTGGGGACAGCTGATGCGTCCCCCGTGTCTCCACTGAGAGTGGAGCCGGTGATGGAGGCAGAAAGGTTCCAGATGGCAGCTGACGTGTTGTCTCGTCATTACGGCGGAGGGTCCTTAAAAAAGGGAACGAGGGTGAGCAGCAACGCAACCTCTCCTGCTTTTTCCTGCAGCAGCAAAACATCATATGCCTTTTCTGAAGAGGAGGAAGAGATCAAAGTCTAAATGTTGAAACTGTCTCTGGAACAGACTTTATTGGTCCAATGAAATCATAGAAACCTAAGTTATCGGTTCTGTTATTGATTTGTGTGACAGTAATTGTTCCCTCATGGAAATGCCCACTCCTCCCCCAGCTCCTTGTGTGGATGTAGTTGCTGCAGGACAGATGTTTGACGCTGAACTTAAACCTGGGCCACTGCACTACAAGGTTTCTAACTAATTATTTAAAGTTTTATAAAGATGAGTTAGTTTTGTTTGTCATCCTTTTGGAAATCCCACTTGTGTTTGTGGAAATTGTCAGGAAATGTAATTGGAAAACAATAAAATACATCAAAGTTACAACAGAAACCAAGCATGTGCACACATAACCAACAATATAAAATTGCAAAAAATAAAATCAAATAAAAAATTGTGTGTTGCAAAGCATATTACTATGAACAGCAAGAAAAACAATGCAAAACAAACATGAAAAACATCAGAAAAAAAGCAACAAAAATGTTATTGTCACAGCAATGAGCTTTTAACACTGACTTGTAAGTAGAAGGATTTAAAAGCGCTTAAAAACTGTCACAACTCCACTAATTACACTTGTATGTTTCACTTTATTTGAAGGATTTTTTTTCTTTGTTTGTTGTATGACTCCTCCCTTACCAGACACATGACATTTTAATCACTGAAACAAAGATGTCCAGCATGTGCAGCTGTACTTTCATTATGTTTCAATGTAGCCCACACAATGTTGTACAATTACAGCTGAAATCCCTCTGAAGTCTATGTGATGACTGTACCTGTAACAGGATTGTTTATCAAGCATTTACCACTGTCAGACTCTTTTTTAAGGAACTAATGTAATAAATACATAGGCTAAATACTGTTTGGAATTTCTGCTTGCATTAGCCTACTATGTAAAATCACTTTATATGACACAAGAAGTAAAATTGGTTGTTGTGTGTGGATATATTCTCTGGTTTCTATTGTGTGCAAACTAGGCATTGCCCATCTTTAAATAAATAGATACAAGCAGTAAAAAAGCCTGAACTGGTGTTAGAAATCAAGCTCTGTGTACCTCATGAATTCAGTGACATGTCATGGTATTAGTGGGATCATGTATAGAGGTAGGCTATTGATGGTAATGATGGGTTATGAGCGACATGGTGGGCCAGTGATTAGCACCTCAGCAAGAGGGGCGTGGGCTCCATGGCTGCACTTTTATTCGATCACCCTTAGAAAACCGGATTCAAGCAGCGAGTCAATGGCCCCAGAAGGGCCCCAGACTAGGGGCCATTGACTCGCTGTTTTGGTAAGCAGCCGGATCCAGGGCGAGAGGGACAGGCCTCTGTCAAAATAAAAGCACAAGGCTAATAAAATGCGGTGAAACTCTTAAATTTAAGGAATATAATTTACAAGAAAGTCCCTGAGCCATTAAGTTAACTGTTTGCTTTTACTGTATTACAAGTTAATGTCTATTTTATAAGTTTTGTGTTGGTGAACACTTTTACTTTGGTGAATTTGGTGATTTCTATCTCTGCTACAGAAGGGAACCAGAAGGGTCTTCTCCTCTTCGCCTCTCTTATGAGCCTGGTGACGCGAGGCTACCTCCGGGGCGAATCAGCGCGTTTGGGTCATTTGTCATCCAATCGGATTGATTCATGATACCTGTCAATCAAAGTCACACACCTGGCAGCGCCTGTCACTCAAACAGCGACAGACGCGCCCGCGTGCATACGGAGCAGACAGACAACGTCAACAACAACAACAAAGACTACAAGACAGAGACAATGGCGGCTGCAAAAGAAAATGAAGTTGTTTCTTTACGAAATAATCCTTTCACGAGGCGTTCGCTGGAGGAAAAAAGGATAAAGGAGCTTGGACCGGAGCAACCTGACTTAAAAATCCAGCAGCAGGCAAGTGTGGACGGAGTTAGAAACGAGGCTTCTCCCGTCTGTGTTATGCCAAACACAGTTGGCTAGCTGGATGTTAAGTTAGCAATGCTAAGTTAAGTTAGCAATATGTAGGCCTACTAAATTTCCATCACAACCTTACAGAGATATCTTGTCACTGAGGCATAAAAAGGCAAAGTGAAGTCAGGTAATTTGGGACATCGGCGTTTTATATCTTGGACTCTGAAGCAGCCAATCAAATGTGTTACTGCACTGGTACTGCAATGGGCCTTTACATGAAAAGGCATTTTGATTAGTCTGATAGGGTGGATGAAACTAAAGTGTTTGTTTGTGGTGATGTTACAGTTTTTAACAATTCTTAAAACACATGTTTCGAATCCTCCTGTCCTTTTCTTAGAATTGTAAACACAAAACTCTTTTCTCACACTGCATTCACAAAACATCTGATTCTTTTTGAAAACCAAACTATCGCCTCAAAATAGTTTTACCTGCAAACGGTGCAAACCGAACAATGTTGTCAGATCTTGCTCTAATTGCTGCTGAGCAGTCAATAGCTTACACACTACACCAAAAAATCGAAAACAGTGTTTAGGGCATGTAGCTCATGGAGAAATGTTTTCTGATCACACTACAATATAGCACATGCATTTTCCGTCTCCAAAAAAAAAAAAAAGATTTCACAACTCTGTGGATTGTAGCATTTAATCTGCTTTCATCGAACATAAACTAGTAATACATACTGTGAAAAATAATACATTCCCTCATCATCCTGAAATTGATCAATACAGAAAGTCTACAGCCTATAATGCAATGTAAGTTGTATTGACTGTACACAATTGATCACGCAGTCATTGAGCTTCACCTTCACCACCCCAGCACTTCATCAACATCATGCTACATTTGTCCTATTTTACACTTCACGTAGTGTAATGGCATTGTTTTGATACAATGTTCTCCTGCTGGGGTGTGAACATAGATGTCCTCCCACCACAGTATGGCAAAATATCTGTAATATAGGCTAATGTGTGTATAGTAACTTTCATTGATAAAACAGTTAAGTACACTGTACCTGTTGTCTTGTCTACAATCTCCAGATTATGGACACAGAGAGTCTATGTTTGGTTGGACCCTTTGGCCTGATTCCCTCATTGTCATGCCATATACAAGAACATGGCCTATGGAAGTAGCCTAAACGTAATCAGAAATGACCGCTCTTTGTCTTGTTGCACTCTGAACTGGCTTATATTGGTTGTCACATCATGAGAATCAAGTGTGATCAATTTTGAGCCGTTGTGTTTGACGGATGACCAATTTGTTCTATTTAGATTTATATTTTCCACTTGTTGTTACCATTATGAGTCACAAGTCCATCACAGTGACAACTGTGTTTTATTGCATGAGAATGTGTTTAGAGGTTTTCAGTAGTAGAAGTAATGACTGAGATCTGCAAATAGTGTTTTACTAAGTGAAGATAGTTTGTGCTTTTGTCAAAAGGAAGTTCAATTCAGTGAATGAGTTTATATTAATTAGACAACTGAGCAACTGATTCACGCAACAGAAATTAATGTTTTAGCAATTCAGAAACACTAATATATTCTCACAATACTCCTTAATTTCTGTGGGAAATGATCACAAGTGAAGACTAACTACTTAACAAGATTTTACGATTGTACAAACAAAGATTGTAAAAGTTATTTCTAAGTGGTTTTCATGGTAATTTACCAAATTAAGTGTCAAAGTCAAAGTGCCTTCACTGTATGACTGCTTTATAAGATGGATGAAGCAGGATTTGATGAAGCAATATTTGTGACTTTCCCCTGGTGTCACATGGTTTGCAGGAAATCAAAACAGCAACAGTTTAACTTTCACTTTCTCTGACCTTAAGGCCTCTCATCACATCTGATTTATTTACAGCAGGTGTGAGGGATTTCTGACGCGCTATGTCACGTACTGATCAGTATATATAGGACAGAAACAACAGCTAGGATTCGAAATGAGACGGATTCATCCACACAGACGACAGAGCTGAGAAAACACAAAACAAAGGTCAGTTTGTTCAACATTTCTTCAATGTGTTGTGTGTAAATAATACACAGCGTATTAAGAAAGGAGTGAAGGTACTGTACAGTCTTATAGCAGAGATTGACTGTTTAAACAAAAGCTTTCATACTGTGATATTTCTTTCCATCTTTTAACTGCTGCTTTGCAGAGGTTTGAATGTGCACACTTGATGTGTGTTTATTTTTTTTCTCACCTTCACATTTGATGTTTTTTTTCCCAAGTTTGAAATAAACTGAAATCAAATCTTTGTTTTAAATATTTAATTCTCTTTTAAATCATGGATAATATAATAATAATATATATAATAATATAATATGAGAAGAAACAAAGGTGAAAATTAGTGTTTTGATGTGATGATGCATGTTTTGTTTGGGTGACAGAATGTTTTCTACTTTCATTTTCGATTTCGTTAAACGACAGTTTGCTTACAATTATAGTGGTTTAGTTTTCACATGGAGGGGGTAAGACGCTGGACGGATTAATAAAAACAAAAGACAACAAGGAATTTTAAGTAAAATGAAATTAGTTGTGAACAGAGGAAAGACAGATTAGGTTTGAGGTTTAAGGTCTTTTTAGATGAAACTTCCTGTGCAGCCTGCTGGTGATGAGGATGGGACATGTTGATGAAAGTGAAAGTTTAGATTAGTCGGACGCATTGTTTGAAATTGAAAGATGCTGAACTGTGTGTGTGTGTGTGTGTGTGTGTGTGTGTACTGTATATATATAAAGTAACCTTTGACCTTTGCTATACATATGCAGGTGCAGGTGAGACAGTCCACCTAAGATTCGTTTCCATTCACCATTTTAATCATGTTTGTGTATTTTGAATTTTTTTGGCAAAATACACAAAAATCAATTCTCACTTGTATATGATATGTATTTATTATACACATCTTATCATATATAAAAACCATATTGTATCTTATAATATTATATAGGCTATTATGTTTGTGTTTTGAAAGCATCTTCAATATTTGAAACATTCCACCTGAGGTTAAACCTTCATATTAAATCAGAATCAAATATCTAATTTGTCTGAATGGCTTTTACTTGATCAGGTGATGAGATGGAGGAGGAGACACATGATGACACAAGAGGGAGAGGAAGAAGAGAGTCTGAAATCAAACCTTTGACATCATCTGTGAAAGATGACAAAGGTAATATGAAAAATTTGAAAAGAAGAAAAGAAAAGAAGTGTGACTGTGATAGTGATTGTTGGATTTTTAAGGTGACCCTCTTCCATTTTCTTTTTTACAGAAGACATGACGGGAGGAGGGCTGGAGATCAGTGCAGCTAAAACCACGGTAAAATAGAAGAATAACATCAAACAGCTGTATGTTTCGTGTCAACAAGTGATTCCTTCTCTAAATTTACAAATATAAAAATAGTTATATCTTCCGACAGCAATCACTTATATAGAGTGTTTGGTCTGAAACACGGGTCTGTCAGTCACTCTGCTCTGCTGTAAGCCGAGGAGAAAACTTCCCTTGTATCCTACAACCTTTATCCAATGAGGAGAGAGAACGGCATAAAGGGGCGGTCCTCTCTGTGTGTGCAGCCAAGGGATGCTGCTTTAATCTGACAACACTTTAACATGTTAGTTTCATGTCTGAATGAGCACCTGGTTCAGTCACAATGGTAGTCTCACTGGGCCGGAGCTGGTACCATTTCAAGGACTGAATATGGATTCTGGCTGGCTCAGTTGTGTGTTGTTGCGCTTCAACTTTGACCTTGATTCCCTTTGAAAAACATAATAGTCTCAGTATCAATTATATTTTCAGTCTAAATCAGTGACTGAACCTGGTCAAGCTGAAGATCCAGAGCAGAACGATCCAACCACAGGAGAGTCTGACATCAAGTCTGCAGCATCTGCAACCAATGAGAAAGGTAACATTTACATGAACATCTGACTGAAGAAATCATACACTCAATACATTTCATTTCAATTTCAGTTCATCAAAATTCATAATGTAATCACTAATTTGGAGACTTGGATCCTTTAGCAGGAGAAACAGGAGGAAGCTTTTTTATTTTACATTTAAATTAATTTTCAAGAAAATTATAAAAGTGTGAAAAAAATGTTTCACTATTATCTCTGATATAACATTGAGATGTTCTTTGTGTTTCAGTGATGCCCAGTCTCACACTTGTGTTATTTGGTGACACGAATTCTATTGAGGTCGGATCAAATAACATGTTACTTGACCACGATGAGCAAACACATGAGGAGCAGTTTTCATCCAGTCTGTATGATCTGTGTGGTCGACACATCTCCATCATCAACATGCTTGGTCAACAAGACACTGACAAACTCCCTTTATATCAGGGAATTCATGCCTTTCTCCTGCTATTACCAAATGATCAGCTCAGCAGCCAATACAGTTCAGGAGTTCAGTGGTTAGAGAAAACGTTTGGCAAAGAATCACTTGATTATTTAATGACAGTTGTGACCCATGAGTCAGATGACACTGCACTGACAGACCTGAATGACTTCAGAGGTTTTGATGAAAAAAGATTCCACACATGTAAAAAAACTATGAAAGACGTAAATGAAGTAATAGCACTGATGGAAAAAATATATGTGATGGTCTGTGAAAATGATCCACACAGTGGACTGACATGTGGAGAGAAAAAAGAGCATGAAGAAAAGATGGAGCTCAAAACCCATGAAAAAGAAAAAAAGAGTGATTCTACAGTGATTCATCCAAACCAAATAGGTGAGATTTAGAAACTTCTGATGACATTTTACCAATATCAAAATATATCATAACATTTAGAGAGGAATTATATTTACACAGGAAATAAACATTTACCAATATTGATCTTGTACAATCTTGTTGTTTTTACATTGTGCTGCAGCTAAAGAGAAGGAGCTGAACAAAAATAAGATAAAGGTTAGAAGTTTGTTTCAATCTTCACATTCTTCATCTCCACAGTTGTAGTGAACAAGGTCTTATTAAATCTCTATAAATATCTTGTTTTCTTAGAGTGAGCCAGTAAATGAACCTGGTGATGAACAGTCAGAGGAGCAGGATGACAGCACAACAGCAGGAGGAGAACTTAAAGTTGTGTCTGAAAAATCATCTGCAGCCAGTGAGAAAGGTGATGTTTTAATTTTTTTTATTATACAGTAACAGACTATTTTGTTAAAATCAATTTAAATTCTGTCATAAACAGCACTCTACTATAGTAATATCGTCTTTTTCCCCAAAGGACAGTGCTGTTTTGATGGGAAGATAAACCTCAATATATTTTATATGAAACAAATTTAAACAGATATTGAATTGTTTTAGTGGGTGAAATCCAAAACCTTTTTTTTCTTCTGACTTCATACACAGAAACACACAGCTCTGCTAACCTGCCAGTGGTCCAGGCCAGCTCCGCTAACCAGGAGTGTGCTGCTCAGAATACAGAA
This sequence comes from Trachurus japonicus, assembly GCF_045865225.1. NCBI lineage: Eukaryota > Metazoa > Chordata > Actinopteri > Carangiformes > Carangidae > Trachurus > Trachurus japonicus. Next base: position 24,032,423 of record NC_140914.1, on the reverse strand, counting down.
CAGGTAATGTAGCGACTATGACTGACTAACTCACACAACCACTCGTCAACAAACCCAACTGGGGGGTTTGTACTGTACACTGGACATTGATGAGGGATCTTTGATCGGTGACTAGTGATGGACAAAGTAATACTCATTATCTCAGATGCTCCAACCAGGTGAATTTAAAGCAGAAGTAAGCGATCCGGTCGTTTTGGCTAACTTCCTGTCAGCAGATGGAGTTAGCAGTCCCCGCCCTCGTCCCTACGTCACCACATTCACGCGCATCCCTTGGCTGCACACACAGAGAGGACCGCCCCTTTATGCCGTTCTCTCTCCTCATTGGATAAAGGTTGTAGGATAAAAGGAAAGTTTTCTCCTCGGCTTACAGCAGAGCAGAGTGACTGACAGACCCGTGTTTCAGACCAAACACTCTATATAAGTGATTGCTGCTGGAAGATATAACTATTTAAAGCAGAAGTAAGTGGTCCGGTCGTTTTCGCTAATGCTGCGTTCCAGGCAGGCTTTTGAAATCGTAAATTACAGCTTCAAGTCACAACTTACGACTTTGTAGCGTTCCAGGCAACCCACTCGTGTTTTTCCGACCTGTTTTACCGGTGAAAGTCACTATAACGGCCACTCGTAACTTCCGACCGGTGAACTCGTACCAGATCGAACTGGTATGACTTCACGGTCGGAAAAATACGAGTTGCCTTGAACGCACCATAACAGTCCTCGTCCCTACGTCGCCACATTCACGGCGTCCCTTGGCTGCACACACAGCCCTTCATGCCGTTCTCTCTCCTCATTGGATAAAAACTGTAGGATACGATAAATGTTTTCTCCTCGGCTCAGAGCAGAGCAGAGTGACTGACAGACCCGTGTTTCAGACCAAACACTCTATGTAAGTGATTGCTGTTGGAAGATATAACTATTTAAGACTTATATTAACACAAATATATCACTTACTTCTGCTTTAAGACTTATATTAACACAAATATTCCGCTTCTGCTTTAAAGGATAATTACCTTTTTTACAATCTGGACCTTATTTCTAGCATAAAATACGATCATTTACTCACCCAGATAACTTTGGTGTCATTACAAGTCGTTCCGACGAAATACAGTTGTGTTCAAAATAATAGCAGTCCAACATCACTTGCAAGATAAATCACTGATTTTGTTAGAATTACAACTTTTTTTTTTCAACTTTTTCTAGAAGGTTTAGTAAAGGTATAGAAAACCAACAGACCCAACAGGCATGACGTGCATGCTGCTGATTCTGTGAAACTGAATCATTTACTGAAAGGGGCGTGTTCAAAAAAATAGCAATGCCAGGTTCAATTATTGAGGTAATTGATTATGTGAAAAAAAATAGGTGTTAAACAGGTGGCCCTTATTCAAGGATCAAGGCAACTGATGCTGCATATGCTGGCTGTGCATTTGTCCTTGAAAAACAGAGTAAAATGGGTCGTTCAAGACACCGTTAAGAAGAAGAGCATTCTTTGATTAAGAAATTAATAAAAGAGGGGAAAACCTATAAAGAAGTGCAGAATATGATAGGCTGTTCAGCTAAAATGATATCAGGGTTTCCCCCAGAAAACTTGTTAAGCCCGGTGGTAGGGTGGCACCGGCAGCCCATCGGCGGGCCACCGGTGCCCAAGCGTGTTTTTTTGTGACAGGGGCCTGACCCTGACCATTGACTGATGGCAGGGCCCTGTAGGTAACAGATTCATTAATGGAGCAGTAGCATTTAGAAGGTGTGATTCCATAAGGCCTTAAGATCAATGTTAAAAGTTGACTGGAAATTTGAAAATATTATCATAAACATTTGTTATTATAAGACATTTATGTAACATATTTAAACACCTATAGCAGAGTCTTACAGAAAGGCACTCTTGAAATAGCCTACTGTTCAATCAACCACAAAAAATAATAATAATTACAATTATAGCCTAAAAAAATATTTAAATAAATAACATCAACTCTTTGCATTAAAAACTAAAAAACTACTGCCTAGTGTCTCCATTGTTGAAGTGTAGCGTTATTTCTCAGATTTTTTTTTCTTTTCTCCGAGATTTTTTACATCTGGAGTCACGTTACAGAGGCTACACATGACGTACTGTATAATACATCCATGACTGTACCACGCTCTTTTTCCGGTCAGTCGTCATGGGAACGTGACACTCACGGATCTACTGTTTAGACCAGAGAAGACAACGTGTGTGATCACAAACGTTACGAGCTGAAAAATGAAACAATGGATCATTTTCACATCAGGTGAAAGCCCCGCGGCTCACAGGAGTCCGGAGCTCTGACGCTGCAGGGGACGACGTGCTACCAGCTACCAGCTACCAGCTAACAGCCATGCTACAGCAGCTGATTGAGCCTCTGGAGCCGCGGCTCCGCTCACGTTAACGTGGACTCGGTGCGTTCCTCTCGGTCAGCTGGTGAAGCAGCGGGCTGATGAGCAGGATGTCCGTGACGTGTCCCGTTATGCGCGACGAAGTTGTGACGTTGTCAGGTGATGAAAAAGACACCTGATCACGTGTTTATGGAGTATCAAAACTGATTAAAAAAAATTAATAAACGATGCTTAGCCTGGCGGGGGGGCAAGTAAGGCCTGGCGGCCCGCCAGGCTTATAATACACTGGGGGAAACCCTGGATATCAAATGCTCTAAAATGGCAACCAAAGCCAGAAAGGCGAGGAAGAAAAAGAAAAACGACTGTTCGAATGGATCGGAGAATAACCAAAATGGCAAAGGCTCAGCCAATGATCAGCTCCAGGAGGATCAATGAAGATCTAAGATTGCCTGTGAGTACTGTAACAATCAGACAACGTCTATGTGAAGCCAAGCTACCAGCAAGAAGCCCCCGCAAAGTCCCATTGTTAAAAAAAAGACATGTAATGAAGCGGTTACAATTTGCCAAATAACACATTGACTGGCCTAAAAAGAAATGGCGTAATATTTTGTGGACTGATGAGAGTAAGATTGTTCTTTTTGGGTCTAAGGGCCACAGACAGTTTGTCAGACGTCCTGCAAACACTGAATTCAAGCCACAGTACACAGTGAAGACCCCCACCCCCCCACAAGCATGGTGGTGCAAGCATCATGATATGGGGATGTTTCTCGTACTATGGTGTTGGTCCTATTTATCGCATACCAGGGATCATGGATCAGTTTGAGTACATCAGAATACTGGAAGAAGTCATGTTGCCATATGCTGAAGAGGAAATGCCCTTGAAATGGGTGTTTCAACAAGACAATGACCCCAAACACACCAGCAAGCGAGCAAAATCATGGTTCCAGACCAACAGAATTCCTGTAATGGAGTGGCCAGCACAATCCCCGGACCTTAATCCTATTGAAAACTTGTGGGCTGACATAAAAAATGCTGTTCATGAGGCAAAACCAAGAAATGCAGAGGAATTGTGGAATGTAGTACAATTGTCCTGGGCTGCAATACCTGTTGACCGGTGCCAGAAGTTGGTTGACTCCATGCCCCACAGATGTGAAGCAGTTCTCAAAAATCGCGGTTATGCAACTAAATATTAGTTTATGATTCTCAGGAAAGTTGAATCTTCAAGCATTTCTTAGTTTTTACAGTAAATTTTTGAGTTTGTAAAGACAGATGTCAACACTGCTATTTTTTGAACATCATATTTCTTGACTTTCTGTAAAATACACTATATTACCAAAAGTATTCGCTCACCTGCCTTTACTCATTCTATGAACTGAAGTGCCATCCCATTCCTAACTCATAGAATTCAATATGATGTCGCTCCACCTTTTGCAGCTATTACAGCTTCAACTCTTCTGGGAAGACTGTCCACAAGGTTGAGGAGAGTGTTTATAGGAATTTTTGACCATTCTTCCAAAAGCGCATTGGTGAGGTCACACACTGATGTTGGTCGAGAAGGCCTGGCTCTCAGTCTCCGCTCTAATTCATCCCAAAGGTGTTCTATCGGGTTCAGGTCAGGACTCTGTGCAGGCCAGTCAAGTTCATCCACACCAGACTCTGTCATCCACGTCTTTATGGACCTTGCTTTGTGCACTGGTGCACAGTCATGTTGGAAGAGGAAGGGGCCTGCTCCAAACTGTTCCCACAAGGTTGGGAGCATGGAATTGTCCAAAATGTTTTGGTATCCTGAAGCATTCAAAGTTCCTTTCACTGGAACTAAGGGGCCAAGCCCAGCTCCTGAAAAACAACCCCATACCATAATTCCTCCTCCACCAAATTTCACAGTCGGCCAAGTGATTAGGACACCTGATTCTGATCATTTGAATGGGTGAGCGAATACTTTTGGTAATATAGTGTATGATCAAATTCAATTACTTTTTCCAATTTTCATGCTTTGAAATAGAATGTGCAGTGTCCCCAATGCATTTGTGTTCATTAAAATGCAATTTATTTGAAGAATTTCGAGGTTTACTCACCTTTTTAAAAGGGACAATGTACAGTTAAAGCAGAAGTAAGTGGTCCGGTCGTTTTCGCTAATGCTGTGTTCCAGGCAGGCTTTTGAAATCGTAAATTACAGCTTCAAGTCACGACTTACGACTTTGTAGCGTTCCAGGCAACCCACTCGTGTTTTTCCGACCTGTTTTACCGGTGAAAGTCACTATAACGGCCACTCGTAATTTCCGACCGGTGAACTCGTACCAGATCGAACTGGTACGACTTCACAGTCGGAAAAATACGAGTTTCCTTGAACGCACCATAACAGTCCTCGTCCCTACGTCGCCACATTCACGGCGTCCCTTGGCTGCACACACAGCCCTGCATGCCGTTCTCTCTCCTCATTGGATAAAAACTGTAGGATACGATAAATGTTTTCTCCTCGGCTCAGAGCAGAGCAGAGGGACTGAGAGACCCGTGTTTCGGTCCAAACACTCTATGTAAGTGATTGCTGTCGGAAGATATAACTATTTAAGACTTATATTAACACAAATATATCACTTACTTCTGCTTTAAAACATAAATGTTGCCATTTGATGCACTATACCAGATTATAGCTTTAAGCTAATTTGCATCTGTAGTCCCTTGGCAGGTCACAAAAATACAACACAGTAACAAGACAGATTAAACAGTATACAGGGATAAAACACCACAGCAACATGGCTACACACGTCTGCGTGCAACTCCCCCCACCTCCCTCATCCCACCCACGCCCACACCCACACACACAAAAGGAAGTCTAAGGACCAGATTAATGGTTGCAGAGCTGAGCAGCTTTTAACAGATTTTTTAGGTTAGATTTGAAGACTCTGAGAGAGCTACTGCTCCTTACGGCGTCAGGTAAGGTATTCCACTGGTTTGTGGCTCTTACAGAAAAAGCAGATTGCCCCGCTACAGTGCGGCGAAATGGTATGGTACAATCTCGTATGGAGGATATTCTAGTGGATCTGATGGAATTTGACGAGCGAGCGTGGACAAAAACACATAATGGCTGTGGGGCCAAACCATTTAAAATTTTATAGACCATACACAAATTGGCGAATAACCTAAAATTCTCAAAGCTCAATAACTCAAGTTTCTCAAGTATCCTACAATGATGATAACGAATTGGCTTTTTGTCCAGTGTTTTTAAAGTTTGTTTGTATAAAGACTCCAGAGGTCTCAGAGTAGATTCACCAGCCTGCCCCCAGCAGGTGATACAATATGACATGCGGGACAGAATCATGGCGTGCATAAATATCTTGGCTGCATCCAGAGAGAGACAATTTCTGATATGTTTAAAATTAACTAAATTGTATTTTATGGTTTTAACCATTTTTTTGACATGTTTCTTAAAATTTAAATTTGGATCCAGAAACACGCCAAGATATTTAAATTCAGTAACTATATCAATTTGTTCACCTTTAATGAGAATCTCAACATCAGGGATTTGTACCATGGTTTTAGAAAAAAAACATACATTTTGTTTTGTTTACATTTAAACTCAAACATGATTGATCAAGCCAAAGAGTGATTCTCTCCAGTGCAGTTGTTAACTTAGCAGCTGCTAAGTCAGCTGTTTTAGCATGTACATGAACAACAGTGTCATCTGCGTACATCTGCAGATCGACATCAGCACACTGTTCAGCAAGATCATTAATATAAAGACTAAATAATAAAGGACCTAATACCGATCCTTGTGGAACTCCCATAGTACATGTCCTGTAACTGGACTGTGCATCACAGACTTGTGAACACATTTCCTCCTGTTTGATAAATATGACGACATCCAAGCCAGAGCTCTAGGCGAAAAATTAAATTTAGAAAGTTTTGATATTAAGACACTGTGGTTAACTGTATCAAATGCTTTACGCAGGTCTAAAAATACAGCACCAACTACTCCTCCTTTATCGAGCCGTGATTTAATTTGCTCTATTAAATGTAAGGAGGCAGTCTCGGTTGAATGGTTCGCTCTAAAACCAAATTGCATACAATGTAGACCAAAATTGCTGGTGTTAAGAAATGAGGTCAGTTGTTCAATGACAACCTTTTCAGCAATTTTTGAAAATACTGGCAGTATGCTTATAGGTCGATAGTTACTAGCTTCAAGGCGGTCTCCAGTTTTAAAAACAGGTGTGACAATGGCACATTTCCAGTCCTCAGGGAAAAGACTACGTTTAAAAGAGAGATTAATTAGGTGAGTGACAGGACAGGATAAAATATCCTTATGTGACTTAACAAACTTGGTGTCAAAGTGAAAAGCATCTCTAGATTTGGAGCTTTTCAGAGAGCTGATGATTTTTTGTACTTGTGACACATTTGTTTCTACCAGTTCGAAGACCGGGGCTGTTTTATCTAGTGGAGCAACATCCAGTTTTCTTGTTGGAAATTTTTTCCCAAGTTCACATACAGATTCAAGAAAAAAATTATTAAGAGCAGAAGCAACAACACAATTATCTTCAATTAACTCTCCCTGTACTTTTAATATAAGATCTCCTATAGATTTATGGTTCCTCCTTGTGAGATTATCTATATTTTCCCATATCAATTTAATGTTGCCTCTTGCCTCATTTAAAATATTGACATAAAATCGGGATTTAGCTGATCTTAGTTCTTGGATAACTTTGTTCCTCAAACCTTTATAAACCAGCATATCAGTTTCTCTTCTAGTTTTAATTGCCTTCCTCAGTGCAGCATCTCTAGTTTTCATCAGCTTCCATAAATTCTCATTGAACCAAGGTAAATTATTTTTGTTTTTAAATTGTGTCTTGACACTCACACTAAATCTCTCTTTCACTGAATTAATTTTGTTAGTGAAAGTGTTACACCCATAGTTCAGATCATCAGAGGATAATACATCATCCCAATTCAGACTGTTAATTTCACTTGCAAATTCTTCTTGTTTAGCTTTCGGTATGCACTTGCAGATTTTTGTCTTATTTGCTGTGTTCCTAAATCTATTTTTAGACAGTTTTCTAGCACACAGAGTTAAATTATGGTCGGATAGGCCGGTAATTAAATTATAACTTTTCGTTATTCTTTCTGCTCTGTTAGTAAATATCAAGTCAATTTGTGTACTTGAGCATTTTGCAATCCTAGTTGGGCCTTTTACTAGTTGTTCTAAGTGGAATTTTTCGGTAATCATTTTTAGTTTTTTCCTTTTGGATTTATCCTCCCAATTCACATTAAAATCACCCATAAGCAGTAGTTCTTTGTTGTGATTGCACTCATTCAAGACTTCAGCAAGTTGATCATAAAAAGTGTCATCTGCAGAGGGAGGCCTATAGACACCTATAATGTTAAAAGACATTTGTTTAAAAACATTTGTTTTGCTTCCATCCGGTCTGTCTCGTCTAAAACATTGATATCCAGGCACTGTAAATACACTTGAGGGAGTAGACTGTTTCAACCACGTCTCGGTCAGACAAAGAAAGTCCATATTTGAGTCAGACAGAAGATGAATTAGCTGATTGCTTTTTGGAGTAATGCTCCTGATGTTAAATTGTCCGCCGAATAACCCCCTTGGTTTCAGCTTCGGATCCCACAAAACTTTCGCATGATTGACAGTTTGAAAAGTTTTGAATAACCTCTGTCTATTATGAACATAACTGTATATCTGGCCCAATTTGAAAGCTATGATTAACCATAACATAAACAGACCTCTACCAGAACTCTACCAACCTCTGGCCCTAAGGTATATTAGCCCTAACTGAACCAAAACAAAACCAGACTTCTACCAGGAGTAAACTAAATTCAAATAATAATTATATGGCTCATACCTGGGTCACATAGGGAATACATGCGACTCAGTTCTGTTGAATCATTGTGGCCCACATATGATTGACAGAATGAAACTGGTGTTTTTTTCATCAGATCTATGACACACCTTCCATCTGCCCCACATTAAGAAGGGAATGACAGGTCTATTCTGGCACAAAAAAGAAAAAAAGATAATTTTAGTGCAATAGCAGTACTGATTAAGTTGTCCGGTTCTGGGCCGTAAACTATACCCCCGCATGCCGTGGGGGCCCCGCCCCCCCCCCCGTTAAGCCGGGTTTCCACCGAATCAACGGCCTTTTTAAAAAAAATTTTTTTTTACACACCGCAACATATGGTTCACATCATGATAACTTCTGTATTTCGGCCATTCAAGCTTCCACAGTCAATAGTTATCTTCTTTGTTTGATATTTCAAGAGACTTTTGGTTAAGTAACCATGGATAGCTCCTAGGCAGCCGTGGGGTGGCCCCGCACGGTTACGTTACGGCGCTGGTTCGGTTCCATATATATCACTTAAATCACACAAAATCAATATGAGAAATTAACTCATTCAGTGCCAACCATGTAATTTTACGTTTTTTGGTCCCATGCGTTGAGTTTTTTGCTTTTTTTTTAAATTATGAAAATAGACACTTTAACACACCTTTTGTGTAAATTTGGGGACTCTACGACGAGCAGAACTGAAATAGATGACGATCAAAAACTCATGACAGCTCACGATCTGGAAGTTTTTATCATAACTTGGCTTTTGCAAACCGAGCCTAACAGGAAGCTCTCAGCCGACAGTCCCGCCCAGTCTTCATCTCGAGCAACACCGTGTCCTCCCGCGGTAAAATTTGATATGGTAAATGGTCTGTATTTATATAGCGCTTTTACTATACCTGTAACGATACCCAAAGCGCTTTACAGTACATCACATTCACCCATTCACACACACATTCACACACTGATGGCGGTAGCTGCCATGCAAGGCGCTGACCACGACCCATCAGGAGCAAGGTGGGTAAGGTGTCTTGCCCAAGGACACTACGGCAGCAACCGGGACAGAGCGGGATTCGAACCGCCAACCCTCTGATCATAGGACTACCCGCTCTACCACCTGAGCCACTGCCGCCGGTCTCTGGGCCAAAGCAGGCCGGCACCACCGACCCGTACCACAGAAGGACCGCGACCACCGGTGGGGCCGGTGTTCCCGACCTGCTGTGGCCGAGACACCATCACATTCCGCGGCGAGAGGCTGTGACACGGCATGGTGCGTCTGTGTTATTGTTGTTTTGTACACGAGCCCTTTGATCCAGAAATGCAAGTGTCAGAAGAGCGACAGGCACAAACAGAGCACCTTTCATAAAAGACGCTGTATCTCCTTTCTAGAAAAAAAGCAGGGATTTTGGTGAAACCCAGCCATGTTTAGCTTGAGTTTTCTCGGGAACGGAGGCACGTAGAAACAAACGGTTTGTTTCCTTTCAAATGAGCCACAGTATATGTTGGTGGCAATAATATAGAATACGCTGCGGCTCTACAAAAAGCGCCAAAAATGGTCTAAATTGCCGGTACACTTGACTAAACCTTTGGAAAAGAGCGCGGCACTCATTGAGTTAAGAAACACACAAGTTTCCCTTCAAAATTGTTTTTTTTTAATAGGCCTACTTTAAAATTGCCTTCAATGAACTGTACAGGACATGTAAATATGCTTTCTTAGGCTATATGTATTTTATTTTATTTTATTTTTTCATGTTCACAGTGTCATCCAGTGATTGATTCGGGTGTTACTCAAAACTCAAAGAATAAAGATGTCAGCACAACAATGGAGAGAGAATCTGAAATTAAGTCTCGACTACCATCAGCTGCTGAGGAAAAAGGTAACATAAAACTATTAAATTAAAAACTATTTACATTAGGTTTAATAGGTTGAATTAATTGATTCAGCAGTTTGGTTCATTGTTTTCCTGCAGGTATCATACACATGGATGTGAGTGGAGACAAGGATAAAGTAAGAAACTCCCACTTAACAGGGTCTGAGGACTATTACATTTTGTGCTGCTGGGTATTTTATAAATAAATATTTTTTCATTATTTACAGTTATCAGTGAAGACTTCTGAAGAGTTAAACAGGAAAAATCAACATCAAAGACAAACTGACACTCTGGTTAAGAGACTTTACCTTCCAGTCAAACAGAAGTTGTCACCTGCAGATTTTCTTCTGATAGGTCAACCATTGAAACAGGAACATGAAGCATCTGAGGAAGATCTCGCTCATTCTTTTCTTAAGAGGTTGATGATGTTAGACTACAGAGCCAGATATATTCCTGTAAGAGAAGACGGTGCTGAGGTAAACCATTCAATATCTGTTGCAGTGTCTGAAACCCTTGAAGACTGTGACTTTGATTATTTTTTGAACACTAATGTTGAGTGTGATCAATCAAACCAGACTCATGTTCATCCAATGGACGTTCAAATGGCAGTGTTTCACTGCTCAGACAGCTTCCTGAAGCAGAACATGATGACAAAGCTCTCACAGTGTCAGTACGCCTTACCTTTGCTAGTTCCTGACCCAGTCACAATGGATGTTGAGTGTCCTCTGTGGACATTCAGACGGATAAGAAAAACATGGAAGAAAACTGACAAGTCAAACATCATCACCATGAAGAGTTCGCCCATCTGTAAAGCTGAGACATTCATGGTGTCATTTTTCCGCCTGGGTTCACTGTCAGTGTCTAAATCTCAGCTGATCAACACCTTGATCAACGACCGTCACAACACCTTCTTCCACAGAAACTGTCCAGGTAGCACCAAGTCTCGCCATCTGATGGATGGTGTGGCAGAGATTGCCTGGTACTGTCCTGCTGGCAAACCCAATGATGCCTTCACTGACTGCACTGCCTTCTGTAATCTTCATGGTGATGCTCTGTCAATGGAAAAACAACGTGGCATACTGACTGAAAAATCTTCAGTCAATGTTGTTCTTGTGCCAAATCTGGAAAAAGGGGATAAAAGAACAACAGTAATCTCAGCTCTTCATAAGTCTCCAAAGCCTCTCATCTGTCTCATTGCTGACAATGATTCTTGTGCAGTTCAGATAAAAAAAGGTAAATACAAAATGGGTCTAAAAGATAGAAGTCAGTCAGATGTTTCTGAAGCACTTGGAAGGATCATTAGAGAGATCTTGTCTGAACCACATACATCCTTCCAGCTTGAAACCATGGCCGAGGTCTCTGGAATCAGAGTGGATGAAGATGACACAGTCTGTCAAACAGGGAAATCTGCTGCTATGAAGATAGTGGATTTACTTCAGGGGATGAATGTTTCAAACATCAAAGATAAATTCCTCCCTCGTCATGGCCGACTGTGGCATGAGTGGTGCAGAACACACAAAGAACTGTATCACCTCAAAGGAAACATTGAGAAGGAGAAAAGTGAAAAGGAAGAAAAACTGAAGAAAATACGACAACAGCAATGTGATGCGTCCTGCAGTGAACTGGTGAATTTGTTCATTAAAAGTCTCTCAACTTTGCCATCAACAGACAAAGAGTATTTCCTGAAATGGACTCAGATCTTAATGGATGCCTTCTCCACAGACGATCTCACCTCAATTCTCCAAAGATACGATGAGAAGTGGTCTGAGCTCTTGATCCTGAAGAAGAAACATGACAAATCTGACTTGTTAAAAACAAAACAAACTGAGCTTGAAGAAATATCAACAAAACTGCAGTCAGCCAATTTTGGCTTGGAGCACATCTTCAGGGAAATGGGACAGATCTATGAAGCCCATAAATCTCTGCAGAGACGAACACTAAGGAGACAGATTGACTGGTCTAAATTCCCTGAGCTGGCTGCAGAGCTGATGATATCAGGACACCCCATGGAGCTGATGGATGGTGATGCAGCTCATGTGCCTCTAACATGGATCTCTAGTCTTTTAGATGAAGTCATCAAGAAACTGGGCGACCAGAGAGTTTTTGTGTTGTCAGTTTTGGGCGTACAAAGCAGTGGAAAATCAACCATGCTGAATGCCATGTTTGGGTTACAGTTTGCAGTGAGTGCAGGCAGATGCACCAAGGGTGCCTTCATGCAGCTGGTCAAAGTGTCAGAGGAGATGAAGACAGAGTTGAAGTTTGACTATGTTCTGGTGGTGGACACTGAAGGACTGCGTGCTCTTGAATTAGCAGGTAACACCACTCTTCACCACGACAATGAACTGGCGACATTTGTTGTTGGTCTGGGAAACATGACACTGATCAACATCTTTGGAGAGAATCCAGCTGACATGCAGGATGTTCTGCAGATTGTTGTTCAGGCTTTCATGAGGATGAAGAGAGTTAATCTTTCTCCAAGTTGTGTGTTTGTTCACCAGAATGTTACAGATATTTCAGCTGCAGAGAAAAACATGGATGGAAAGAGACGCCTGCAGGAGAAACTGGACCAGATGGCCCAACTAGCTGCCAAAGAGGAGGTTTGTGATGTTGAGTGTTTCAGTGATGTCATTGCATTTGATGTGCAAAAAGATGTGAAATACTTTGCCCAGCTATGGGAGGGAAGTCCACCGATGGCTCCTCCAAATCCAGGTTATAGTGAGAGTGTCCAAGAGCTGAAGAACTTCATCCTCTCTAAAGCTTCACAGTCTGCTGGGTTTACTCTGTCACAGTTCAGAAGCAAAATTCAGGATCTGTGGGAAGCCCTACTGAACGAACACTTTGTCTTCAGTTTCAAGAACACCCTTGAAATTGCAGTGTACAGAAAACTTGAGGTCCAGTACGGGAACTGGACCTGGTCCCTGAGGAGCAACATGTTGACCATTGAAGACCAGCTGTATAACAGAATTGAAAATGGAAAACTGGACAAGGTTGAGCTCAGTGACCTTTCAAAAGAAATGAGCAAAACATATGAAGAAACCACAAAAAATATGACAAAGTACTTTGATGATGACAGAGACAAAGAAATGTTGGTTCAGTGGCGAAGCCAATTTGAAAACAAAATCAAGGAGTTTCATAATGAACTGGTAAGAGGAGTGAAAAGAAAACTGGATGAAGTCATCCAGCAGAAGAAGGCTTGTAAAAAGCTTGATGATCAGAAGACAGAGTTTGAGAACAAGCTGCTACAGAAGAGCAAAGAGCTCGCTCAGCAGTTAAAAGACAAGGCAAAAGATGAAGAGGAACTTAAACAGCAGTTTGACTCTGTTTGGAGTGACTGGGTAGAAGAACTAACTCTCACTCAGCCTAAAATAAAACATATTGAAGACACCGACTTGGAGGAAGATAAGTCAAATATCCTTCATGAGCTTGGATTTGAATGGTCTCTAATAGATGAACGTAGAAGAAGCAGCAGATACAAAAAAATAGCAGAGGTTGGTGGTTACTGTGATTATGTGACTCTCACCAAGTATCTGGAGCATAGTGATGAAAGACAACAACCTGAGGAGAAACATGCCAAAAGGAAACAGGGAAAACTTGAACAGTTGAACAGTTATATCAAAAAAACAGTATTGACTTATTTTCATGCGATTTTACAGCAGGAAGACCAACAGCTGATCAGGTTCCTCATTGATGATGTTGACAAACAGTCACTTGATATAATCAAGAACAAACCTGTAGCTACAAGAGGCTACAGTTCAACTTATTTGCAAGAAGTGGCCAAAAATGTCAAAGAGAAAGTGACAGAATTTGAATCAAAGAAGAAATATGCTCTGAAGAAGGAGTTCACAGTTGATCTCTTACTGTATGTGTGGGACAGAGTGGGACGTTGGCTTTCAGAATCCCACAACAAATTCAAGAAGAAGAATGATGCACACACTCATTTAGAAAGCAAAAGGGATCAACTTTACAACGTTTTCAGAAGCTTCTGTGAAGGAAGCTCTTCTGCTGTCGTACTCGGAGAACTGATCTGTGACAAACTGAAGGTTTCCACTGTTGAGGCTGTCTGTAACAAGACTGCCATTAGTCTTGCTGGAGAGATGCAGAGTAATTTCTCAGCGTTCAATGGGAACAGACTGAACCTGGAGAAACATGTGTTGAAGTCACTGGCAGAGAAAGAGGAATTTGATGATTTCATCACCTACATCCATCAACCAAGGGAATATGTAGAGAGGTTTATCAAAGAGGAGGTAAAGAAATACATCTTCACATCACACAGATACAAAGCGCGAGATATACTGAAGAAAAATGTTGAAGATGTGAAAAAATTTGTGAGTCAGGCTTTATTTACTGCAACAGACCAAGTCAAAACTCAGAGAGGAGACACAGACATGTGGCTGGAGGGAATTTACAGTTTGTTAAAAGATGAGTTGACATTTGATGTCATTTGTCCTGAAAACTTCAGAGACATAAACAATTTTGACTTTCTCAGAGAAGAGATAGAGAAAGGCCTTGAACCCATCATGAAGCAGATGAGCAGCCTCTCATTGGATAAGATGAATGAATTCAGACAGAAGCCTGATCAAATCCTGATTGATCAGCTGTGCAAGTGCTGCTGGGAAAAGTGTCCATTCTGTGCAGCTGTTTGCACCAACACCATGGAAGATCACAGTGGTTCTGACCACAGTGTAATTTTTCATCGACCCCGTGCAGTTGATGGTGGCAAATACAAATACACAGACAAATTTGTTATTGAATTCTGTACAACATTAGTTGCAAGTGACCAACAGTTTTACCTTCGTCATGATTCAGATGAAACTTGTCCCTTTAAACTGTATCGAACTGCTGGACCAAGGTTTGCAAACTGGAGCATTACCCCTGATGAGTCAAAACTGACATTCTGGAAATGGTTTGTGTGTCGATTTGAAAAGAAACTGGAGGAGCACTATGAATTAAAATTCCAGGGTAATGGAGAAATTCCCAGTGAGTGGAGGAAACACAATGATGAAGAAGCAAAAAAAGAAGCAATTGAAAGTCTGGATGAAATGTACAATCTGATCAACCCAGCATAATCCTGAGTCAGACATGAGAACAGAAAAACAGTAGTTCTCTGGCATCTCTTGGCAATTGAATCAATTCATTACACAATGAATGAGGCATAAAAATTAATACGACAATTTTCATATGAAATGAATGCTTCCACAAAATTGGTATTTGTGATTATGATGGTGAAGCTGGACACAATACATTGTTTTTCTACTTTGTGAAGAGAAGAAAAAGAGAATTGGTGAATATGATGCATGTAAGGATGAATATTTCATTCATTCATTCATTCATCTTTTTTTCATAAAAAAAGGATGTTGGATCTTGAATTGTGAGAAGGATGGTGATAAACATGTCACACATGATCAACTTTTGCAACAAAGAATGCAGAGAAGACAGTCTGTGCAACTAATTTCTAAAATCTGGAAATCATGTCAATGTATTGTCCTTTCACTTTAAGTTGAGTCATGTCAACTGACAGTGTTAAGCTGTGTCATGTTGATCTCATTTCTAATAATCTGTTATTGTACTTACATCAGCTATCAGATATCCAGGCTCCAGGCAAAGAATCTAAGTCATGTGAAGAAAACATTTCTTCTCTCAAAGATTTCATCATTAACCTAACTAAAGTGAAGTGCATGAGTGTGTGAGGGCTGTCCCATTGTCAAATTCTCAACTCATTTGAGTGACACACAAATATATGTGTTTATTTTAACCTTTCATGTTATGAGCATAATAAAAATATAAATTGAAAATCTTGTCGTAAGACTTTACATTGTGTAGATGATCCATGATATGCAATAAAATACTCTGAACTGTTTCTATATGATAAGATTTGAAAACCACTTTATCTGCCTTTTTGTCTCAACATCACCAGAAAATCACATGTGGCACTTGGGATTCCTGCCAAATTGTTGCTCCCCACACTGTTCATTTTGGCACTAGTCAATAAAAACTACTAATTTGGCCCATCTCTGGTTTTGTTCTCCTTTTTTGCCCGGGTGTCATTTATTTAATAGCATGTTTCTTCTGCAGTGACCTGTGATTGCTGATTTTAGGTTTTCCTGTTCCGACTGCTCCCCGGACCAAAAATGTAACGTCATCTATGAAATACCGTGCAAATCATCAAAAAGAATGTGAGAAAGAGACAGCAGGGCGATTCGCATGGACACAAAAAGACAAAGTAGAACACCGCAGTGAAGTTAGTTTTAAGTTGGATATTTGACAGACGTTCGCTCCTTCTCAATACATTAAAAATTCATAGAAAATATAAGATGTGTTCAAATGCAATAAAAAGAGGTGTGTGTAAAGGTAAAGGTAAAGGTACTTTATTAGTCACATATACAGCTAGTACAGTGAAATTCTTTCTCTGCATTTAACCCATCCCTGAGGAGCAGTGGGCAGCCGCGGTGCAGCGCCCGGGGACCAACTCCAGATTATGAGCCAGTGCCTTTGGTCAGGGGCACTGACTGGAGGATTAACCTAGCCGACATGTTTTTAGTGGTGGGGGAAACCGGAGCACCCGGAGGAAACCCACGCAGACACGGGGAGAACATGCACACAGAAAGGCCCTGGGCGGCCCGGGATTCGAACCCAGGACCTTCTTGCTGTGAGGCAACAGTGCTAACCACTGTGCCACCGTGCATAGAGCAGGCTTAGCCCTACCATCTTGTGATGATTTTGAGCCAATAGGTCACATGACCTGGGAGTTATTGAGCTCTAATGCTCATATTTACAGTATAAAATATTAAAAATTCATATAAAATATTAAATGTGTTTAAATGAAATGAAAGGTGTGTGTCATAGAGGAGGCTTAGATCTTCTGCCCTGTGTTGATTTTGAGCAAATAGGTCACATGACCTGGGAGTTATTGAGCTCTAACGCTCATATAAAATATCAAATGTGTTCAATAAATACAGCTGTGTGTCATAGAGCACACTTACATCTACCATCCTGTGTTGATTTTGAGCCAACAGGTCACATGACCTGGGAGTTGCTAACATTTACATATAAAAAGTTAATAAAAAATTATAAACAGGTGTTAAATGTAAAAACAAGAGGTGTATCTCAGGCAGCCAGTGGAGTAACATGATGCAACACTATAGGGCTCCAATTATTTTATTGTAACATATGTCCCTTGTTTCTGTTGGCTCAAAATCAACACAGGATGGTAGATGTAAGCGTGCTCTATGACACACAGCTATTGAACACATTTGATATTTTATATGAGCGTTAGAGCTCAATAACTCCCAGGTCATGTGACCTATTTGCTCAAAATCAACACAGGGCAGAAGATCTAAGCCTCCTCTATGACACACACCTGTTTTCATTTCATTTAAACACATTTAATATTTTATATGAATTTTTAATATTTTATACTGTAAATATGAGCATTAGAGCTCAATAACTCCCAGGTCATGTGGCCTGTTGGCTCAAAATCAACACAGGATGGTAGGGCTACGCCTGCTCTATGACACATACCTCTTTTTATTGCATTTGAACACATCTGATATTTTCTATGAATTTTTAATGTATTGAGAAGGAGCGAATGTCTGTCAAATATCCAACTTAAAACTAACTTCACTGAGGTGTTCTACTTTGTCTTTTTGTGTCCGTGTGAATCGCCCTGATGGCGCTTTCTCGCATTCTTTTTGATGTTCTTTTTTCCTTATGTTGAATGGCCTCCCTGTTTCCCTGATGTACGTTTTGTTGCATATTTGCACGGGATTTCATAGATGACATTACATTTTTGGTCGGGGAGCGGTCGGTTCGGCGGACACACGTCACCAGCACGTCAGATGACGCATCTGAGGAAGACTGGAGTCACAGTCGAAACTGTCAAGCAGGTAACATCATTCATGATTTCATTGTCTGAACACAAGAAAAAAATAACTAATATAGCCTATAGGAGAAGACAAAATGAACATAATTAATCTGCCATCAATGTATGATTGGTTTAAGATGGATGAGGCAGGATTTGATGAAGCAATTGATAGCTTTCATGTGACGTCACGGCCCGTATGGAACGCCCCCCTGGCGGTCAAAACAATCCACTTCCCCGCTGTCCGCGGCTTAGGACAAGCACTTCTTTTTACAGTCTATGAGGACAAGGCAGAAAAACACACACTGCTCCCTGCTGCTTCAAAAATACCGGTGTTATGGCCCAACTGGTGTCTGATTTAACTGGTTACCGTACCGAACAACAGCTGTGCTGCACTTCCGTCCGCAGATTTGTCACAAATTCACAAATCAAGCCACAGTTCACATGTTAGTGCAGCGAATATGCTTCTGTGAGTGAACCTGTTCAGGCAATCTACAGTCAGTCAGCGCCACACTACTCTCACTCTGCACAACACTGCACAGTATGACAAAGCCTGTCATGTTAAAGTTACGAACTAATGGAAAACACTCTGAAAATACAATAACAACATCGTCCTCGCCGCGCCGCGGTCGGTCCCGACCCCCGTTACCGTGTCGCTGCCGCCGCGGGCGGTGCTGTTGCCGTGTCCGGTGGCGGGCGGTCCCGCCGGGTTACCATCGCCGCCGCCGCCGCCGGTCCTGCTGCTATCGGACCGCCGTCATCGTTGCCGTCGGTAGCGGTGCGTAGCAAAGCTCCGGGGGGTAAAGGGGGGGCAGCTGGTCACCGTGCAGCCCAGCTAAGGGCTCTGGTTTGTGGGTGAGAGGAGCAGGGAGCCTGGGCTCAGTGGGCTGGAGCTCAGACTGTGGAGCTCAGCGGAGCTGCGGTACCAGGACGGTGTTCCCACACAGGGAAGTTACAGGTACATTTCTACCACTTCAACGAGTTCAGAAACATTATTTTAAGATAAAAAAAACTACAAAATGGGGCTTTTAATCAGACACCAGTTGAGCCATAACACCGGAAATATTGGTTACAAGCGGTGGAGGATGATGGATTCTCCACCAGGTAGGAAATGTAAACATCGCCCAACTCGAGCTTCGGCAGGGAACTGGTCATTTTAAACAGCTGGTATACAGCAGCTGGTGTTGAATATGGGTCACAAGTGCCCAAAACTTCAAAGCTGTTTTTATATCTTTCTTTCTCGGCTGCTGGCAGATGATTTAAGTCATTACTCGGTTGTTTGTCCATAGAAAGTCCATTGCGGGGCCACTTTGGAATGTTGCTTTTGACCGCCAGGTCCCTGGGAGGTGACGTCACTGAAAGCTATCAATAGGCTATTTGTATTTTTTCCTCTGAAGTCACATGATTTCCGGGAAATCAGAACAGCAACAGTTAAGTTTCACTTTCTGGGATCCTCAGGCCTCTCACATCACATCTGATTTGTTAAGAGCAGGAGGGAGGAGTTTGTGCACAGCTGAGCCTGAATCGAATCTGACAATCCCTCTTCAGAAATGATTCATAACAAGGCAGGCACACAAACCACACTGAGCTGAGAACACACAAAACAAAGGTGAGTTTCTACAACATTTCCACAATGTGTTTGTGTAAATACCTAAAAAGAAATCTGTGTATGTAAAAATACAGAAAGCATTTTCTCTTATACAATTTAAAATAGGCTTCAACAAAATTATTAGTGTTCAGTGATCAGACTCTGACACTGACAAAGTTTTTAATTTGATGCAGTGATAGCCTATTTCTTGATAAGTCCTTTAACTGTTTTAACTTGTGTTCATGAGGATTTAGTGTGCAGCTGCTATGCAGAAACATGTCACCATGTCTTCAGATTTGATATTTTACTTTTAGAGGTTTAAACCTGTTTGTTGCTTGACATAATAGTTTAGTTATTACAAGGTGGGACTTGTAAATATCCTGCATGCACCTGAACCCTGAGAGCTGGCCGAGACACTGCTGCCATTTCCATTCACTATCGTTCACCATTTTTGAAAATATGTCATATTTGCTCAGATTTGAAAATATACAGTATTTTTAGAGAAACACACTGAAATTCTGCTCTTGCCATGACTATATTTATATAACTATAAATACAGTTTATATAGTTATAAATATAAATATATTTATATATAAATAGTGTATGTATATATACAGTATACTGTATGTAGCTATATATTATATACTGTAACTATATTTACATCTTTTTTGAACTAGCAAGTCAGCCAATGTTGCTATTCTTTAGGAAAAGTGAAAGGAGGGAAAATAACTGAGAAAGAGAAAGAAGAATGGGAAAACAGCAGAAAAAGAGGCAATTAGCTCCCATCGGACAGTGTTTCTTCACCTGGTGGTCGGCCTCCTTGCACTGCTCTTCACTTTTCACATCTGAATTAATTTCAATGGTGGTGTGCATTTTCTGGTAACTGTTTAATATCACATTTGTCTGAGGAGCCTTGTCTTCTGACTGTAAAGATGAACAGCTGCTGAGATGGAGGAGGAGAACCACGATGACAAAGCAGCAGGGGGAGGAGGAGGAGCAGGAGGAGGAGCTGGAGAGTCTGAAACCAGATCTATCATATCAGCTGTGACAGATGACAAAGGTAATATTGGACAATGTCAACATTCATAAGCTAAGTATTGTTCACAGACCACATATCATTTGATGGTAATTCTGTTGAATTTCTTTTTCTTAGATTTCCTGGCAGAGGAAGATCCAGAGGAAAAATCAGCTAAAACAAAGGTAAAATATTTTTGTTCCGATTAGTCACCATCATAGAACTGTATTTATTCTACCGTAAATGTCCCTGCTAATGATGCTTTTATTCCCACATTTAATCTTTCCCCAAGATTAA